>NC_054755.1:28704958-29904958 GCF_018143015.1 Lytechinus variegatus
TCTGAAATGACGGAGATTTGGATCGAATCTCGACATCTCAGCATACCAACCTAATTTGTATGGGTGCTGTGTATACATAGTAAAAACGCTGTTTAAGATTTTATACAGCGCTGATAATTATATCAACCTTATAGTATTTGTTTAACCGTTTGAACAATCATGTTTAATTGATTGAAGATTAGATATTGAAAATTAAACTTTGTTGCTTAAAATTTAAACACTTGTTTAAACTGTTTAAACAATTACTGTATATTAAACAGCGTTGTACATATATATATATATATATTTTTTTACTGTGTTTAGTGTATATCATAACGGAGCACCCCCACCCCCCAAAAACCATGGTGAGTGTTTGCGCACCCAGCTTCCCATCGCCTTTGTGGGCCTATCATTAGGGGCGACCACCGTCCCTGTGTTAAAAATGGTTACACTTCGTAATTCCGAAGCTTCGTAATTCCGAAGGTTCTTTATTCCGAAGGTTCGTAATTCCGAAACACGTAAATTGCCTATACCTCGATGTTCGTTAATCCGAAAACGAAAAGGGGTTCGTTAATCCGAACATTTGTGGCGTAATTCCGACGATTCGTTATTCCGAAGGTTCGATAATCCGAAAACGAAATAAGGTTCGTTGTTCCGAAGGTTCGTTAATCCGAAAACGAAATAAGGTTCGTTGTTCCGAAGGTTCGTTAATCCGAAAACGAAATGAGGTTCGTAATTCCGAAGGTTCGTTGATCCGAAAACGAAATAAGGTTCGTTTTTCCGAAGGTTCGTTAATCCGAAAACGAAATAAGGTTCGTTTTTCCGAAGGTTCGTTAATCCGAAAACGAAATAAGGTTCGTTAATCCGAAAACGAAATAAGGTTCGTTAATCCGAAAACAAAATAAGGTTCGTTAATCCGAAAAATGAAAACCGGGAAAGCAGAGGCAGAGGCAAGGGGAGGGGGCGGGGGACACTTTTGCCGTTCAATTATTATGAGGATGGGAAGGCAAGGGCGGCCGAACGAATTTTCGTTGGGGGTAAAGCCAAAAAATGAAACTCATACGTCAAAATGGGCACTTTGGTGATATTTTCACCTTAAGATTATCATCTGCTTGAAGTCATTGCGTGTTTGATAGTGATTAAGTAGAGATAAACCTTCTTTGAAGTGACTTCTTATTATGGCAAAATGTATATTTAGGCTTTATTTTTCGGGAGAGAGTATAATGAGCGAGCGGCTTGGTAAAACAAATTCAAAGGTGAAGTTGTATAACGTTTTTTGTGGTCAATTATTCTTAAAATGGCATTATTGCGAGGTGTTGCGAGCGTGAATCACAAGCTAAAACTTTAGGTTATTTCAATAAAAAATGAAAATTAGTTTTTAAAAATCCGAGCAGATTTCTGCTGTCATTAAAAAGATGTGCATCTAACTAAAGAATTAACACGAGCGCAAAACGCGAGCTTAAACATACTGACCAGAAAAGGAACCTGTTAAAGAAAGCATTTAGTGACCTTTTTAGGATGCATATTTCACCAATCGAATGAGAGTGCGAAGCGCAAGCTGAAAATTTTCAGTATTCCAGCCTGAAAACTTAACTTAACTTGTATACTTTAAAAAGAGTATTTTATTTCGAAAAGACATGAAAACGGCATATTTATTTTTGAAAAAGGAACTTTCCCATTTTGGAAAATATTAATTCCCATGTTTTTAATTTCATTTTTGATGCCCCCTGCCTCCCTCCCGACCTGATCTAAAGGGGACATTTTAAGAACTTTTTCAGTTAGCCATGAAGACGATGCGTGTTTTAACCAATGGCGGCGGAACGTTTTTTTTTTTTTTTTTGGGGGGGCAAAGCAAAAAAAGGGGCCAATAGGGGCAATTTGGTGCAAACGGATATTTTCACCATTAGATTATCATCTGTGTAAAGAGGTTGTGTGTTTTGTAGTAACTAAATTGAGCACAATTTTTTAAGTGATCTCTAAAGTTATATATTTACGTTTCATTTCTGCGAGCGTAGAGGGCAAGCGGTTTGGGGGGAAAAGTCAAATCTGAAGATGTAAAATTCACCTTTTTGGTCAATTACTGTTAAAAGGGCATCCTTGTGAGATGTTGCGAGCGAATCACGTGCTCAAACTTTTGGAAATTTCATGTGGGCCTAGAATGATAATATTGATATAGATATTATTTACCCAGGGAAGCCACTTCAGTTCTGAAAACTATTCTCCCAGCTTTTATTATTTTTTTACAAGAATGCTTAGAATGTCCAGTTTTCAGGTTGGAAAATCGGAAAAATTTGGCTCACGTTTCTCGCTCGCATCAAGTATTGTTCATTGAGGAACTCATTCTATTCCTGGTTACAAAAAAGAAGTATGAAATGTCCAGTTTTCAGGTTGGAATATCACAAATTTTAAGCTGGTAAAAAATGAAAACTAAGGTTAGTCTGATTTCCGCCACTGACTTTAGCACAGGGCAAAAACTCCTGTAAAAACAACCTGAGTTTTCTCAGGTAAAAAGTTTCATGCAACGGGCCCCAGGTCAGTATATAAACAAATTACAGCTCGCCCTCGCATTAAATCTTTAGAAAGATACACATCTTTCTCACGATTACAAAAAATGCTCCGAATGCTCACTTCACGTCTTGTTACATGAAATGTCTACTAGTTTGAGCTTGCGATTCGATTTCAACATCTCACAAGGATCATTATTAGTATTATTTTTATTTTTATTACCAGCAGAAGCTGTTATTAAAAATGTTATTAAGCAATTGCTCAGATAAAATCGAAATTAGCCTATGCTTGATCAGGGCGCCTATATTAATGAAATACATGCTTTGGCCCCAACACACGCATGTATCATCGATCGTTATTACTATCATTGCATAATATCGTGTAATCTTGTAAGACAACATCGTTTTTGTTACCAAAATGAATTATTTTCATTTTCGGAAATACGAACCTTATTTAATTTTCGGATTAACGAACCTTATTTCGTTTTCGGATTAACGAACCTTATTTCGTTTTCGGATTAACGAACCTTCGGAATTACGAACCTTATTTCGTTTTCGGATTAACGAACCTTCGGAATTACGAACCTTATTTTGTTTTCGGATTAACGAACCTTCGGAATTACGAACCTTATTTCGTTTTCGGATTAACGAACCTTCGGAATTACGAACCTTATTTCGTTTTCGGATTGACGAACCTTCGGAATTACGAACCTTCGGAAATACGAACCTTCGGAATAACCGAACCTTCGGAATTACGAAGCTTCGGAATTACGAATGTATGCGGTTAAAAATATAGTTCGCTGTTGTGCATAGAGAGATTACTAGTCGCCTTGATACAGGACTACTTCTTTCAGTTTAGCTATCTCGTTTTTCCGAAAGACTTGTTGAACATTTGAAAATATTCGCTTCTCATCTGTAACGAAAGAGTTTATTCATGAATAATTATTATGATAACTTTATTTTTCATTTAGGTCATTTTTAAGTAGGTCTTCTGATGAGTCTTATTTTCCGAAGGTCTTTCTTCAACTAAAATTCAATATTATTTCTGGAATTTCGGCACTCTATTCTTTATTAAGAAATAAACTGAAATTGAATGAATGCTTTCTTTTGTGTAGTGTTCCCCATGCATGAATTCGCATTACGTTTGTCCGTGAGAACAGCCAAATCGTCATGTGACTATTGAATCATGGGAATTCACACTACAGATATTTGTAAATTCGACCCAACCCATTCGATTTTTTTTTTCAATTTGATATTGCTGATATTGCTGTATGAATATGATTGAAAATCTAACACTTAGGGCTATTTTACTGTTTCAGTTGATAAATTTGATCCCATCATAGTTATCTTCATAAATGGCGATTTATTTTCAAAATAAGCTGGCTACGATACCCTTCTCTGGTCAGATTTGGAATGTCAGATATCCTATCCAATGGTGGTAAACATTATTTCACGTTTATTTTTTTAAAAGGAATTTGTCAAAAGTGTCGTTTTAACACACAGGTCTATGGGGAATGTTTTACGCGCGTGACACCTATACACTCTTTCAGATTTCCTTGACTTTTTCATGACCTTAAAACAGACTAGTGTAAATTTCAATGAGTCATTGATCACACGTCATGCTTATGGGCATACTATAAAGCCATCAATTCAAATTTGATATAGACCTATTCCTTATCGGAGTTTGTTTTTCAATTAAACGAATATAATCTGCTCATATAAGATCTGATATATGGTTTTTGCAAGTTCCTTAGATTGAACAGGTCAGAACTAGACTGCAGTTACAGACTAGTCTGCTGTGCAAACCCTTCACTCGAGTTGAGGGTCTGAATGTGCAGCCTATTGGTGACTTCTGTATAAATGCCATTGAAAGAGCAAGTGTTGTATGTGATAGTCTTTGCGTGGAGACCCACTTGTTGATCAAATTTTCAATCAGGGTCTGTGCGTGCAGGCTGTTGGGGTGAACATGCATAAAATAAAAATTTGTAAGCCATTTTCACGTTTTTTTTTGCTACTAAAAGAGGGCAGCCCCCACCCCCCCCCCCTTCTCCACTAGATCCGGCGTTCCTACGTACACTAGTATGATAATCTAAATTTCCAGCTTTTTTTCTGAGAAAAGCTCCAAATTCAATTTCCATAAATCAGGTCCAATCACTGATCTGTATACTAGTAATGATATTCAGATTAGTGGCTCCAATCGGTATTACATTCAGACCAATGTTTAGATCGACGAATCAGATTATTTCTAATCTTAAAGGACAAGTCCACCCCAACAGAGAGTTGATTTGAATAAAAAGAGAAAAATCCAACAAGCACAACACTGAAAATTTCATCAAAATCGGATGTAAAATAAGAAAGTTATGACATTTCTAATTTTCGCTTAAAATAGTTCTAGGCACATCCTGGTCGGTATGAAAATGAGGAAACTGATGACATCACTCACTCACTAATTCTTTTGTATTCTATTATATGAAATATGGAAAGTTCAAATTTTCTCCTCATTGTCCTGTGAAACAAAGTTTTATTTCTCCCTAAACATGTGGAATTACCATTGTTTAACATTTTATGGTTCAGTCAAGTCGGTCCTTACAATAGAGTTACGTATTTAACTCTATGGTCCTTACTGTCCAATCGTAAAAAAATTTAAATATTGTCGACATAAAAAAAAGAGATAGTGAGTGATGGACATTTGCATTTGACTAAATTGTGCACGTACCTGTTTTGTGAAAAATCAGCGAAAATTTTGATCATAAAAATTATGCTTGTCTTATTTTTCTCCATTGATCAAAATCAACATTTTTCTGAGGTGGACTGGACCTTTAAGGACCAGGCCCTTCTACTTTAGAAAATGTTACTTCCGTAGAAATATATTCCCAGTATCCTTTCTTCTTCTTTTTGCTCAATATACCAAAACAAATATTGTTGAATCTAGTTTGAATTTCCGGTAACCCAATGCAAATAATGAAATCAGAGCTATATCGGAATAAAAACGATTCATAACTTCTGTAGGATATAAACAACGTTGTGTGTTGTCGAGCATACCTGAACTAAAAATAATTTCATTCCTGTGAGTTAGAATAATATAAAAACAATGGGTTCCCAGACCGGATACCCGGACCGGAAACCCATCTAAAGAGAGAGAGAGAGAGAGAGAGAGTCCGGAACAATGACGAAACGGTCCGAAGGTAATAAAAAGGACCTTCACATTTGTAATAGGAATTTCTTTGAACTTCATTAATCAAATCATTCCCACATGCCGTGCGCACTGTTAAAGTTACTGAACACACGAATTCTTTTTATAGCTTCTATCACTATATAGTGGCGGAAAGGTGGAGGTCACGGGACAAAAAAGTTCCACAACCAAAAAAAAGGAGAAA
Source organism: Lytechinus variegatus (assembly GCF_018143015.1). NCBI lineage: Eukaryota > Metazoa > Echinodermata > Echinoidea > Temnopleuroida > Toxopneustidae > Lytechinus > Lytechinus variegatus. The sequence goes on from NC_054755.1 coordinate 28,710,819, forward strand.
ATGAAAGAAAAGGACGAGTGAGGATGAAAGATTATTCTATACTGTCAAAATCTATTACAAAACTAGCTTTTCGTATCATAAAGACAAGAAGAAAAAAAAAAGCTTGCTCGCCTTTCGCTCATTTGAGATACTGTATAATTTTTGCATCATACTTAGTGATATGTTCATTCTCTTCCCAGTTTTTGGCTCATTACTCCACTGGCTTTTGTAAATGTCAAATAAAATTAGGAAATTGATATCGGAAAAAGAAAGAAAAAAAAAATATCAAAATACCTTTAAAAATTAGGAACTGACAGGTTTACATACATAATCTAACATAAGCCTTTTCTACCGAGTATAAACCGGGCTAAAGGAGAGGGGAGGGGGTGGGCATATAAATCTAGCTTAATCCAGTCTGCCGCCCGCCATGCACCCCCGGCCCCCTCTTTTCCGTCAGTTACCAACGTGACCACATGAGGCGTGCGGCAATACACTTCAGCCATGACCCGGAACCAAATATGCCACAAAGCCGGAACCAGTTGGTAATTTCCCAATTAAAAAAGTCTTGACCTATTGTGGATATTCAATCTAACGTAACATTACGCTATTTTGTTTTATTGAAAACAGATAGTCATGGTCCTTGCAGTAATTATTATAATCTACTAAAATCTGCTCAAATCATTCATTCCCTTATCCTCTATTGAGAACGTTGATAAATAACCAATGACAGTGACGTCATAATCAGACTAATCTTGGCTTAATTATGTCCTGGATGTAGGGACCCTTTTAAGAGCAAATATTTTTTTATTATTCAGTTATTTATGTATTAGTTCATATTTTATTTTTATATCATTATCATTATTTGTTTTAATTATCACTTATTAATTTTGGGACTTTTTTTTAGATCAAAGAAAAGGAAAAACCCTTTATTCTGTGACAGTGGGAGCATAGGCGGCGGAAGCGAAGAATTTTATGTTGATGACCTTTTTTTTTTTTTTTGCTTGTCAATTTTTTTTTTACTTGTGTCCATCCCAAAATTTCAGGTGGACCCCCCCCCCAAAATTTTTTTTTTGCTTCCACCGCCAATGAGTGGGGGGGGGGGGTAGGTTCGTGTATAGTTCTTTTCAACTCAGTCGAAACTTAGAGAAGAGGAGGGGAAGAGATTGAAACAAACATTTGAAAAATAACGAAAGAATTTTCACCAAAATAAAAAGAAATAACGTGAAATCTTCCTATTATATGATATTTTTTATTCATTAAACGTAGAATTAGCTGTCGATGTGGGTCCTTATTCCGCGAATTGCGATGAAGAGGCCAATCAAAGGGTCGTCACAGCTATTCCCAATATATTAAACTCGTCCAGTATTCATGAAAAATGATTTAATTGATGACGGTTACTCGCTTCGCGCACGTTTGATGTTGAATACTATTTTGCTTTAACAAATTCAGATCATTTGTGAAGTTCCAGTGGCGTATAGTCGAGCCAATTATTTTGAGGGACCTGACCGGGGGGGGGGGCAGACTTTCAGACTTGTTCATGATTACTAGAAGTGGCCTACAATGGCGTCACACAATTCAGTTTGACTGCCCTCGCCCTCCCCCCCTGGCCCGACTGAGTGGCAAATGTTGCTTAAAGTGGTATAACACTGTAAAAAGAAATATAAAATAGTTGAAATTACTCAATAAAATTGTAGCAAAAAATGCCGACTTTGGCAGTTTTAGGTAAAATTTACCTATTTTCTTCGCATCCAATTTAATCAAGAACATTAAGGTACAATAACTTAATTCAATTAAGTAAAACTTAATTCAATGAAGTAATCACTAAAATACTTGAAAAAAATCAAATGGGGGAGTGGACTTTCGTTATTCGAAAGTCCACTCCCCCATCGTCCCACTTTCAGTGGCATCATTATTATCTTAGACATCCTTTATCCAAATTAGATTTTGTGCATTGCACATGTATAGGTACTGAAATTGATATTTATACGCGATCGTTTCATTCTTACAAATAAAACAGTGAGAATAATTATAAGTATTTTCCGAAACCTAACAAGAAATTTGAAATTTCTACTAAATGACTATTTAATGTTGCTCTTTCTTTGATTCAACAAAAGAATAAAATAGTTACACCCTTATCCAAGACAATTTCAACAACAGATAGATATGACAATTATCTAAAAAAAAACACGCATTTAATTGCTCTAATGAATATACATGCATTATTTAAATAAGGCGTTAATTGAAAAATATAAGTACACTCAACATGATTTTATAACTAATAATCATATTTGCCTAATTGAGTTATATTAACTCAATCAAAGCAAGCAATACGTGAAATGTATATTGAATGGATTGGCCAAATAAATCAAATTAAAAGACAAGTTAAAGCTACTTAAAAAAACGAAAAAAAAATACAAATTATAAAAATACATTAAGTGTTAACTATTGATTCAGATATTTTTTTACAGTGTATATGACTAAAAAGATCAGAGTAGGCCCTATCAACACTAGATGACTTTTAAACGTTATTTGCATATTATTATATCTCGGAAATTCATCATGAATGAGTTAGTGATCGTCTCATTTCATTTCATGCCTTATCTATGAAAATGAAATATTAGACCCATCTCTCTTTTTATATTTGTGGAAAAGATATAAAAAGAAGAAGACCCAACCCATTTAATGAAAAAAGTCACATCGTTGATGAGCTTACACAGATCACACAGATGGACAAAAAAAATGGATCTGGAATTTGTTAATACTATTCAGGGGCCGCGGAACGGTTTTCAAAGTGGGGGGGGGGGGGGGCTGACCATGCTAAAAATCACAATCGTATGGTAATTTTTGCGTTTTTGTACGGTTTTGGAAAAAAGTGGGGGGGGGCTGAAGCCCCCCCAGCCCCCCGGTTCCGCGGCCCCTGCTATTTATCTTAAATGATCAATTTTGCATGATTTTGATGGATCACTGTTAGATTGCTGGCACTAGTGGTAGGCCCTATATGTTTTCTTTATCAATATTAGATTATTAGTTTGTATCATAGAGTATATATATCTCTATGGCTTGTTGAGTCAAGCCCGGAGTCAAGCCTTGTTCAGGAAAATTGCTTGTATAGACAGTTCATTCATCATGTTCATAGAAAACTTTCGAGATCACGTGACAGACGAGCCCCCCCCCAGAAATCCAACATGGCGGCCTACGCAAGTGCCACTTTGCTGCAGATTCGGCTTGGAAAATCAAGGATCTTGAGTCACCTGAGGCTTAAAGTAAGTTGTTAATGGTACAGCCGAAATTAGCTCAAGATGATTGCCATTTAATGATTATTCCTGTAGATCTATTTGTAATCTGTATACTTTGTGGGGATAATATAAATCCATGAAATAAAATTACTTGCTTGTTTTCGGTCCCACTCGTTGCCTTTGATGTTATGTTCTAGGAATTCGTTTTTGAAAAAAAAATATTTTCTTCTGCCTGGATGGATGTAATTATGAGGGGAAACCGCTTGTTTACCGTAATGATGGAATGCAAATTATTGATTACACATTTAGGTCTTCTGATAGATGTGATTGATGATAGATAAACCAAGGCTCCACATTAACTTTTTTTGGTGGTGGCCCGTTCGGGCCACCAAAACCTTCAAATAATTTTTTTTGGTGGCCCATTAGTAAAGTTTGGTGGCCCGAAAAATATAAAGAAAAACATTAATTAAAAATGAATAAAACAAACTGAAATATTCTGCAGTCACTACCATGTACGTACCACTATTCTTTGTACATCTTGTATGTAAATCGTGCTTGCTGTTATTTTACTTTGCTTATTTTGTGGTAATATATAAATTGTTCTATCATTGTGAATATGAAATGATTGAAAGAGAATAAAAGAATTGTATTGTTCCCAGGTTGTGTGGACTTTTAATCTCCGTATAGATACACACTCATAATGGTAAAGTAAATAAATATTTCATATAGCAAACTCAGATTGATTTACAAAACAATGATTTTTCCTTCCTTTTTGGAATAGTATATTGAAAAAAAAAATTGTAAAAACGAATAAGTGAAATAAGACAAATAAAAAAATGAAGTAAGAAAAAAACAAAGAACAGGAAAAAAAATTGAGAAAAAACAAAAGAAAATGTAAGAAAAATGAATAAGACAAAATTATCAGAAAAAATGGGGAAAAATATTATTATTCAGTAGAAACATGGTCTTTAATCAGGCATATTCGATGGGAAGGGGTATAAATGGTTTAATCACTGTAAAAAAAATTGACAGAAAAAAATAAGAAAACGGCAAGATATCTGGAAAAAAACAGTGAGAAAATTCCTTCCCTATATTTGACAAAATGATGGAAAAAATTCACATTTCATATCAATAAAATGCCTTCCCAAAGTATTTACTTCCTTAAGAGTGGTTTAAGAAGTCATTTATAAACAAGAAAGAAAGAAGCTGTCTATTCAAGACAGCTTCGAAAATAAACCAAATATCAACATACATACAAATGCACATGTGGGACTGTGATGTACTCACCTATGTGTTTTATGTGTATTAATGCATTTGGAAAATCGGTCTTTTTGAGTCAAAAGAGAGGTCATAATTCCACCTTTTAATGCTTGCAAATTATCAGGTTTCAGTAATATGGACTGTAGAAGGGCATTTCATTGGTGTAAAATGTGACTTTGACGTAGATTTTCAAAGTTCTGTGGAAGATTTCTGAGCAGTAACATTTCGCATCGCAGCTCCCTGAGTCTGAATAGTCTGCTAGCGCACAGCCAGCTGCAGTGGTTTCACGCATGCAATGCTCAGCCAGACAGCCGGCACTGCCGGCTGAATAATAGTTACTGTATGCTAGCGGTAGGCCTACATACTGTCATGACTGTGCAATCATTGTGTGTGTGTTTTTGTGTGTAGATTAACAAAAAAGGCGCATGACGAATTGGCTTGCAATTTGAACTGTAGAAAGTTGATAAATGCATGCAAAATCGGGAGAAAAATTGCGCTACTTTGAAAATTATTGGTTGCCCGATTCGGGCCACCAAAACTTAATATTTTTCAATAATGGTTGCCCGAGATGAATTTTTGGTGGCCCCGGGCCACCGGGCCACCGCTAATGTCGATAAACTAAAGCTTGGCATCATGATGAAGTGCGACACAATTTAGCGGCTCTCGCAGTCTCGGCTCGCACGCGTTATTGAGTGATTTTGACTTATGAACGCGCGATGTGCTATATCGATGCAGGGGATGTTGAATCTCAGCTGTGAAACATGGTGATACATTTTTTGTTTTATTGAGATAAAATTTGAAAATGAACATTGTCATTGCAATTAAAAAAAGGCAGTGTATACAGCCACACGCGTGTGTCTTTACCATCCAGCCACACGCGTGTGGTTATATCCAGAACACCTATCTGTGGATACCGCCACATGCCGTCAGTAATAACAGTAAAACACGTACGGTATGTAGGTCTGACCGTCTATATCACGATCAAAATAACCTCATTTCTTCATTAAATTCTTACATTCTAAACCCCTTTGATATCCTTAGATAGCGATGCCAAACCAGCCGCGCGTTCGCATCGGTATGCTCTGCCCCTGTGTAAAACATGGTCTCAGAAAACTCTTTTCCAGTCTTTAAATATTAATTCAGTAACACTCTGACCCACAAAAATCCGAAGATTATTAAATTAAAATAGGAAATTTTCACTTTACATTCTGATTTGAGGTTAGAATCGCCAGATATTTTGCACTTGAAATGTGTCTTGAAACCTGCCTGATCGTACGATGCGCGCGGCCATTTTGAATCTCAGAAGCCAAAAGTGGAAAGTACTGCTCATGTCATAATCATGTGACACACAAGATTTTGACTTCCACCAGTGTTTGTGGCAATTTGAATCGTTAGTTTAGTACTTTTGCTCTGAAATTATGTCTAAAAAATCCGATTTTTTTTGCATTTTGATATCATGATTTGATATGGTGATTTGATGATGACATGAATGTTTTGACCCCTTTATCGTACCCCTACACATAAAAAAACCAAAAAACTCCCAGCATCATGAGATTCTTTGAATTCTAAGCTTTGTAATGATACCAAACTTGTTACCAATTAGCAAACCGCGAATTACCGCCAGCGGGAAAGATAAGGGCTTGCACTGTCCCCAATCTGGAAAATTCAGGGTCAATACAGAGACTGTATAGTCTGTTGAGTAGGGTTGTTTGGTTTTTGGTGATTATGTAACAGATGGTGATGTACCTTTCTTGCCCTTTTAAACCCTGATTATGGTCCAAGGCCATTTTTTTTGTTTTTTGCCTGATTTATTATGTTTAGATCTATGTTTACCCCTTCCATAATTTGCCCCAGGCCCCTGCGTGGCCTATATGTTTGCAACCCGCCCCTCACCCATAACTGCCATTATTACATGTACTCGTCCCAACCTTATTTTTCTTTTTTTTTTGGGGGGGGGGGCCTGTAACACGGACCCCAAACTTTATTGGCCCTTGCCCCCTGACCCCATTTTTTGGGGGGGACTACCCATTATCGGTACTTGTCCAACGTCACCGGCCCGGCGGCCCCTACCTATCCCGACTCATTTTTTTTTAGCTACCTTTAAGCAGTCAAATGTTACTGGCCCCCGCCCCTCCCCCCATCCCGGCCCCTGCCCCCCCCCCACCAGCCCAATTTTTTTTAGCTTTCTTTAACTTGTCCAACCTTACCGGCCCCTGGCACCCCATCCCGGCCCCTTGGCCCCGACCCAACTATTTTATTTCTTTTTTATTTTTAGCTTTCTTTAATTTGTCCAACCTTACCGGCCTCTGGCCCCCCTCCCCGGCCCGTGGCCCCTGACCAAATATTTTTTTTTTTTTTTTTTTTAGTTTTCTTTAACTTGTCCAACCTTACTGGTCCCTGGCCCCATCCCGGCCCATGGCCCCTGACCCATTTTTTTTTTTTTTTTTTTTTGCTTTCTTTAACTTGTCCAATCTTACCGGCCCCTGGTCCCCTCCCCCATCACGGCCCGTGGCCCCTGACCCAATTTTTTTATTTTATTTTTTTTATTTATTTTTCTTTAACTTGTCCAACCTTACTGGTCCCTGGCCCCCTCCCCCATCCCGGCCAGTGGCCCGACCCAATTTTTTTTTTTTAGCTTTCTTTAACTTGTCCAACCTTACTGGTCCCTGGCCCCCATACCGGTCCATGGCCCCTGACCCAATTTTTTTTTTTATAGCTTTCTTTAACTTGTCCAACCTTACCGGCCCCTGGCCCCCTCCCCCCATTCCGGCCCGTGGCCCCCGACCCAATTTTTTTTTTTTTTAGCCTTCTCTAACTTGTCCAACCTTACCAAATCACTTTGGAAGGCCAGAAAGGCGATCTTGTAATATTCTCGATGTTGAATATACTTGTTTGGGGGAAAAATAGTATAACAGAATACATCTTTTCACAAGTGAACATTCGATCGTCTTTGAAATGCAGATGATACGTGTGTGGAATACTTTACCACTGACCAATTCATTGATCAGGGATCAGGCAAGTTTCTTGCATAATGATAATAATCAGTATAATGGTATTTCATTTCAAGAATGTTAGAAGCATAAACTGAATTGTACAGAGCTTTTACATGTAAACAAAAGAAAATGTAAACTGCATTTTAGTACAAGTTTATTAAAAAATAATATCAAGTTGTATTATACAAATATACATGTATACAAAGCATGAAGAAGCATAAATTTGGTAATGAATGCAGCTGGACAAGTACTTCTGCACTTGAATTGTTCATTACATATTCGTCTCATTTGCATATTTACCACTTTTTGTACATGTAGAAGATAATATTCTATGAATTTGTTCTTGTGCAATTGAACATCATATCACTGATGATGATACTATTATCCAATTTATTTGTAATGAAATGCCATACACAAGAACAAACATCATTGTAACATATATTGTACTATATTGCATCATAATCTCATTTGCATATTTAAATACATGTATTCTGTTTGAATATTAATATATTATAATAGTTTAATCAAGGAATAGGCCACTTGACATATTGTTGGTGGTTAATTTCCTCATACATGTAGTTTGAAAAGAAATATTTTTAACATACATGTTTACAATATGCGTATCATTGGCTTTGCATCATAACCTCATTTACATAAAGATATATGGTATTTTAAATTTGCATATTTAATTATATGAAACACTCTTTTTTTAATATTATATATTGGTTTAATCAAAGGATGGGCCAATTGACATATTTTGGTGGTTAATTATCTCAAAATCACTAGCATGGGTGAAACTACAAAGGCAAATACACATTCCGCATGAGCAGCAGACATTTTTAATGATATGCGTGCATATTTAATTAGATATTTGCCTAATTTGCATATATTAAGAAAAAACCGTAGTCTTATTGTGAAGAGCAGGTCACAAGCTTCAAAATGAATGGTCACAACATATGTATACAGTAGATATTTTAAAATGATGTGGCATCGCTATCTAAACCCCTTTGATATCCTTAGATCGTTTCAATTTCATTCTCACCGTCTTCTCTCCTTGCTTTTCTTGTCTTGTTACAAACGGTCGTCTGTTTAACAGCAAATTCTCTTTTTCTACTTGTGTCGATTCTGGCTTCCTTCGCGGTGGCAGACCCATACAGCGTTAGCGCAGCGCAGTAGTAGACATACACAGTTTGGGTTTCGTACGTACGCACGTACGCGCACATAGCCTAGAGTCAGTAGAGAATCGACACAAGTAGAAAAAGTGTGGAAATTTGCTATTTAACAGGCGGCCTTTTGTAACAAGACAAGAAAAGCAAGGAAAGAAGACGGTGAGAATGAAATTGAAACGATTTAAAGAAATCAGAGTGGTTTAGAATGTAAGAATTTAATGAAGAAATGAGGTTATTTTGATCGTGATATAGACGGTCAGACCTACGTACGCGTTTTACTGTTATTACTGGCGGCGTGTGGCGGTATCCACAGATAGGTGTTCTGGATATAACCACACGCATGTGGCTGGATGGTAAAGACACACGCGTGTGGCTGTATACACTGCCTAAAAAAAAACAAATTGTATATGACAAGCATTGCCATGCCTGCAAATATTTTGTGAAAGGAAATTTTAGTAAAAAAAATATTGCAGAAAAGCTTAACATGAAGTTGTTGAATCTTGGGCATGTTACTCTTGTCCTATCTGTTTTGTCAAAAAAATAAGAAAAAATATTGGTGAAGGTTTGACAAAAGCCCATCAAAGATTAAGAAAGTTATTAGAATTTAATTTTTTTTTTATTTGTGAAGTTATAGTCTAGACCTAATTCACTCACACATTGTACGAGGTTAGTATGTACTAACCTCGTACAATAGACCGTGTTTGACCCTGGATTTCGAAGTAGTCTGCAAACATCGCTTCATTGCTGAAGTAATATTTGCCGAAAATCCTCGCTACTTACCGGGGCTCTTGCCGGTAAGTAGCAATAGTTTATCAAATATGAAAATAATACTAAAATAATAATCATTAAAAAAAAGACATTTTGCTTACCTCGGCCTCGAAAGTGACTTCGCTTGTCTCTTCCACGGAAATACAAGGAAGCCCGTTGGTGGCGCTAATAATTTCACAACCTTGATTCAGCTCCTCGGTAATTTTATAACTGTATCTAAATTCTTTGAATGCGCAATCCTTATGATTAATTTACTAATTATGGGCACCAATGAATGAAATACCTTCAAAAACATAATTAATTATTATTATTGGTGATGATAACACTCATTTGCAATTAATTTAAAAAGATGACTGATAAAAAAAATGAAAATAATATACTTGCCTGGAAAGAAACCAGCAGTACAAGCTTTGACGAACGTCAATAATACGTATACGGTATACCAAAGTCTATACAATGAAAAGATTGGACACTTCACGGACTTTGCGTAATGCCTTGCGTCGATATGCATGTAAAATAGTGTAGGTGCCTATTCTTTCCCTTGTCGTGTCTTTGATATGAATATAAATCGCGCGCCCTCTTCAGGAGAAAATTGATATCAACGCTGACTGATTTCTATCTCCGTGAAATCTTCACTAAAGATCAAGAAAATATACATATTTTTAGAAAGAAACTTCAAGGAGAAGTCACGGAAGGATCTAAATGATTCGGTAAGTGTCATAGCAGGATGTGGAATACCAATTCATACATAATGTTTTATGTGGGCAAAAGCCCACTGTATTTTGGAAGTGTAGGTGTGTGTCGCGTGCGTATGACTGATAATCCTTCGCACGCGAGATGATATGAACCCATGGGTGGACCTAATTATGATCTGCCCCATAACGTATGACTTTAATTTTTTTAATGACTAAACTTTCTTTCAGGAGATGGGGAGCAGGTGTGAAATAATTTGTCTGAAGTCTCTATTTTCTTTTTTTTAGAAAGTGATATTTTGTTGATTTTTACATATGTGGGAAGCTACTCGCATAGACGCATGCATATGATGTCACAAATAACTTGAAAACTTTGACAGTACAAATATTATAGATAGGCAAGTGATAAATAATAACAAGCGTTGCAATCCAATCAGCACGAAATGAACATTACAGGAACTTGTTCTTCCCATCCACTATCATTGAGTGGAATTACCTGAGTGACACTGTCACCTCAACATCGACAAGCTCATTTGTAAGAAAACTAAAGAAAACCTGTAAGAAATGTCCTTCCCCATATCTGCCAAAATATCAAAAATCCTCATTGCATTTTGCATGCAATAGGAAGCCGGCTGGATAGATATATAGCTTCAGGTATGACTGTATGCAAACTTTATGTGTATACATGTACATGTATGTGTGTGTAGATCAAAGAAAATGCCTCAAACTGACTTGCTATTTGAATCAAGGAAAGTCGTTAACTTTTTTCTCTCTCTCTTTTCTGTATTTTCCTCATGAAATATGAGAAATTTTTAAAAATCCACTGTGAGAATTTTCCTTGCCCGATTTTTTTATGTTGAAAATATATATTTTTCCTCTTTTTTTTTTTCAAATACGAAAAAAAATATACATGTATATTGAGGTGGCCTCAAAAAAATTGTAGCGGGCAGGGACGAGACACATACCTACATATTTTTTTACTTGGCCCAAAACAAATTAAGATTTTACTGACTAATTTAATCTGTGATGGATTTTCCTCGAAACTCTAAACCAATATTTTTTAGTTATTATTTTTAGTATTTTTACAATAAACTTTCATGTCACTTCAAGTTCAGTTTAAAATTCAGTTCGGGGAAGCATGAATGGAATTCAGATGTCACGTGTAGTTGAACTTCCAAATTTGGAAATATATTATTCACACTTATTAATTGATATGAATGCACCTTGTACAACATGCCTTGTTGATACCAGTATGCCTAAATGTCTGGATAATAGAGAGTTTTCACATTTACTACTGAGACACTCTCTACAAATTAAAATCACTGTGAAGAGCTGAGAGGCTTTTGTTGAAAGTTGGTGGACTGGGACAGCGGATCATCCAAAGATTTGCACCGGACGAACAATTGTAAATATGTCGTTGTTCAGACTCAGAGTCAAGAGATTTTGACGCTGTCCCAGTCCACCAAATTTCCACTAGAGCCTATTAGCTCTCCATTGTGATTTGACTTGCATTTTCAAAGGAATTATATTCATTTTATTTTTTATTTATTCTCGAATATTTATACAGAGTAGCCTGATCAGCATTAAAAGACATACAATGTACGAAAAACATAGTAACAGGACATTATGAGATACAGAAAAAAAAGGAACAAATACAAAGTAAAAATACGAGAATGTGTTACGAGTTACAGATGGCAAGATACATGTACATGATATAAATGTGCAAAATGTTATCGTTAAAAGCTGGTCTACCTCAGGGCTCTGTGATTATATATATAAAAAGCATTTAAAAGGATGAAAGATCGTTAAAACACAAGGCAATGTATTACACAATACTGATAAATTTAATTTTGGAATTAAAAAAACAAGCAGAAGACATATCGCATCATTTGGTAATTTTATCACTAATATACATCAAGATAAAAGAGAAAAACAAAGCAAAACAAACAAACAAAAAACAACACGTTTTAATTTCTAAATAATAAGTGGGAATAACAGAAAGACAAGAAAGACAATTGGTGGGCTGTAGAGAGTGTCTTCGTAGTAAATGCGAAAAGTCCAGAATATCTCTGTGGTAATTATGTAAAAATAAATTATGGAAAGTGAATGAATATGGAAACAGTCGAACCAGAATCATCTTGATCATGTTATTAATTTTATTGTTATCATGCACATGCTGAAAGGAGATGAAATATGAAGACTTCTGATTTTAGGCTTAACACAAACATGCATGGTAATTTGGCAATCTTACCTTGGTGAAATGCATGGCACTCTCAGAATCATCTGCCAAGATAAAAAGATTAGAAAAAAAGCTCATTCCTTGAACTGCAGATCCAGAAATCTGTTATTGAGATACACTAGAAGGAACAAAAGCAGTTTTTAATGAGTTGACTTGATTTACATGTATCCCTTTACAGTTGTATGTGTTTCTTGGAGAAATATATTGCACTTGTCAATGTTGTCTGTGATTATTGATGATCTCAATCATCCAATGCTAGCCGCAGAAATATGTTGTTAGCCTAACAGAGTGCTACTAATTAGCCCAGTCACATCTTTTGGATTGTGAAGTAAATTTTTTCATTTCAATGTGTAATTAATGCAATTTTTAAACATAAAGCATCACTGCCACATTACCGGTTGAAACGGGCCCTCTGTTAGTACATGTACATTGTTAGCGCTAAAAATACCCGTCTCTGTGCGGTCAGTACAGGTAGATACATGTATATACACTTGTAAAATTTTGTGAACTGGACTTAGACTAAAGTGCCCAAATATTGGATGATTCGCATGATTGGACCAAAACAAAGATACAATTGTTGAATTAAAATCATATGCATCATCGTTGTTCAAATTTTGAATATTAATGTCATAAAATACATACTTTATAAAAAAATATGTGGTAAACGGGAATTATTAAGCCTGCTTTTTTCTCCAAATATGGGACTAATTATGATGAATTCACACTCTAATGATATTTTGATTGTTGAAACAATGATTTCCATGTATTTCTTTTGCGCAAGTGCTCATCACAATGAACAAATTTCATATAGGAATTGGTATATGAAAATTAATTATTTACCAATGGAACCTTTTTCATCTCTAAACAATGTGTTTGCTCAGCTCTGTGCACCTCGTAATGTACCAAAATGGGCAGAATGACTAAAATGTGCTATAACAGCACTACAGCATATTTTGGATAATTGCACATTTTGGTAATTTACCTAAATGTGCAATTTACCTAAATGTGGTTCACAACATGCCTCGCACTGAAAAGCTAGTCTGCAAGAACATATTCAAACAGACCAGTTTGTAGTTACTTCATGAACAATTTTGGTCAAATAACCTTTCATTTCTTTCATTATGATAGGCAGATTTCAAAGCAAAATATTACGTACATGTAAGCTTGCCTTACATAGCAGGATGAAGAAATTGAATAGACCAGGTGACTATAGAATAGCACATCAATTAACACTTTATGAAGGTATTTGTTGCATTCCTACTTTGAATGCATATCATAGCATGTTGCACAATGTACATGGCAAACTGTGAAATACCAGTTGTTCGTGGATGCATTGTTGTTTTTTGTGGATGTAAATGAAAACCACAATTCAAAAGAATATATTAATAATCAAGACATCAAATTGGTGCTTATCTCATTAGATTTTAAACCACCATGTCACTTTAGTACAAATGACCTTCCTCTGATCATTCGCAGAAAGGAACTACGAACTGGCTTATTTTTTTTCATTTTTTCCCCTTCATCCCAAATTCAGGTACCTGCAAGTTTCCATGGTGACCAACAACATGTACGCAACTATGCTGTTGCACCCTGGGACCCCAGTGAACCTGTGAGTAAAAAAACTTCCTGTTAATCTTTATGATTATTTATTTCATCTTGACTATTATTGCTCTTAAAGTATAGCCAGGCCTCAGTTACATAAATAAATCTAAAAGTAACTTTGCCATCCAATGATAATGGGGCTGTTTCATAAAGCTGTTCTTAGGTTAAGAGTGTTTTTAAGAACGACTGGTGATCCATTCTTGTGCTGTGTGATATCCCTACATGTATGTAATTGAGTTTTGACCTAAGAACATGTTCCAGTCGTGTGTAAAGTTATTCGTAACTTTACAAACAGCTTTATGACCCCCCCCCCCGGCATGGTAACAATTCTTATCAGCCAATTGAGATCAAGGATTCCATCAAAGTTACCTTTACATGTAGCTGTCAAGTAACCAGTAGGAAAAACTTTTGCAGAATGGGAAGGGGCGGGGTCACAGTATCTTTTATCAATAAAAACTTCATTTACAAATCTGGCAACAATAAGAAGAAACAATTTTGCAAGGTAATAACCCAAAAATAAGTACATGTAGACTGTGGACCCATTTTTTTTCAAACTCTATATAAACTTTAAGGGAATTAACCCTTGAAACGAAGTGTTGTTTGAATACTCATGGGCCTTCAAAAATACTATAAAGAAGGAAAGTCAATTCATAGTTCATGCAACATGTCATCTATGTTGCTATGTCAGGCCATAGATCCTTCCTGTTAACAACAATAGTAACAAGAGCACCTGATGATGTTTCATATCAAGCTACAGTGGAAGAATAGGTACACAAATTCCCCTCTTATGACATGCTAAAATCCTAAGTTTTAAACGGCTAATAAATGATAGTGGAGCATTGTGGCCCAGTGGATTAGTCTCCGCACTTTGAAACAGAGGGTCAAGAGTTGGAATCCCAGCCATGGCGTAATTTCCTTCAGCGAGAAATTTATCCACATTGTGCTGCACTCAACCCAGGTGAGGTGAATGGGTACCCGGCAGGATTAATTCCTTGAATTCATGGTCGCTGAAAAGCAGCTTGAGCTAAAGCTGGGGTAATAATAATAGTAACAATGTGCCTCGAATAGAATATTTCTAGATAGATGGCGCTTTATAAATGCCCATTATTATTATTGATTGTATTATATTTCTTTGTTTTTTTTTCTGTGTGGACAGACGTTTGATAAGATCCTGATAGCTAACCGGGGTGAGATTGCTTGCCGTGTAATGAGAACATGTCGTGCCATGGGAATCAAGTCTGTCGCCATCTACAGTGAAGCTGATGTCAATGCGGTATGTATGTATAGTAACCCTGATGCCAGTATTTTTTTTACTTGATATTATAAACCCCCATCGCCCAGGTCTAACACAACTATTGTGCAATCACAAGTATATTCTTTCTGATAGTAATAAAAATTCTCACATTTGGTGGAAGAAAGACACAATTAGGTTATTTTATAAAATAAGGGTTTGGTCAGGTGGATATGTCCCTTTGCAAGGCACTTATCCATGTTTGTTGCTCTCAACCCAGTAGGAAGGGAATGTCAATGTGATTAGATTGGCATGTGTGCGCCGATAAAAATGGTTGCCTGGCCAGGGTCCTCCCCAGGGAGTGGAGATGGACCTGTGTGGAACAGTGATGGATCCTATGACCAGACTCACCAGAGTAATAATTACAATATAAAGTGCTTAGAAACAGAAGGTATGAAACGCAATATGCAGTACCTCCTTGTGGCAATTCTTGTATGTACATCCAAATATGCTGGATCTTATTCTTAAAGTGATTTGTTTCTGCTTCAAATGAAAAGACCTAATATTATGCTCTCAAATTATTGTGGTTTGAGTAGTTATTGGCATTGAGGTAAAAAAATGGAGAAAACATTGTTCAGATTTACAAAAGGGATGATTATTTCATGGAATTACCTGTTTGCAAAAAAATACTTTATGTGATCAGAAATGGTACATAAAATCTGAAATTTTATCTGAGATAAAATTTCATCTTGAATATTTAATGATGATACACGGCATAGCCGTGCCAGATTGGACATATCCAGTGCGTGTCTAATTATAGCAACGCAAATGTGCTTACACCCATGTTGCCTTTAGAAAGAAAAATGAAGGTTGCTATTTTATTTCTGCAAATTTAGCAATATTTCTAAGTAAATTGGCAAAATAGTATGAAATTACAAGAAAATGCAGTAATCATTGATACTAATACTAGAAGGAGGAAAGACATTTATCGACTATTTTCTTTCCTTCAGGCCTCGAAATAATCGACGGCCATGGCCGTCGATGCCCCCATTACTGGCTGTCATGCCCTTCTTCTTTTTGATAAAAGTTACGGCCACTAAAAATGTGCCCTTTTTTATATGGCCGTGGTGCCCTTTTTTCTCATAAATGTGCCCTTTTTCTGATATATAATATACCCCTTTTGAAAGTCTGCACCTTTTTTTCTGAGCGAGGAAAACTTTTCTCCGATCTCAAAAAGTATTCAATACCTTAGCTTTACCAGCGACGTCCAGTGCATGTATGCAGTCTAGTCCGAAGCCGCGCCGAACGATGAGCTAGCTATACACAGCTGGCCGGCTGGCCGCTAGCGCGCTTTACATATGCTATGTAAGCTGCAGCATAAGAATGGACGAGCGCGAGCTCCGTATGTGTACTACACAAATGTCGCGCGCGCTGTACTGTCCTGGCGAGCGCGCGCGATGCGTAAGTACAGTACTTTGAATGGGAGTGTTTCATAAAGCTGTTCGTCAGCTACAAACAACTTACGAACGACCGGTGATACTTTCTTGGGTGCTAATCAGATTCACATTTAATTACATGTAGCTCAAGAAAGTATCACCAGTCGTGCGTGAAGTTCATTTTTTCTTAAGTAAATAATGTGGTTTGGTAATGAATCTGATGTATAACATCGACTATGGAAAGCCCCCCCCCCCACGCCGCGAAACTGTAACACCTACAAATAATTTATTACATGCCCCTTAAAAAGTGGCCTTGGTGCCCCTCTGTATGGCCTTGGTGCCCTCTACTGCCTGGCCTCAGTGAAAAAGTGCCCCTCAAAAAAGTGGCCTTGCCCCCCCAAAATCCTATTTCAAGGCCTGTTCCTTGAAACAATAAATATAATAATTAGAGAAGTCATCTAGGAATTTTTGTTTGTAAAGAAATCGTAGAGAAAGAGGTGTTAATAGCATATAGGGTGGGTGCATTGAATTTGATAAAATTGATGCAACCTCTTTTGCCCCACCTCCTGATGCAATAGACTTTAATCGGTTGAATGAGATGAGAGTGCTATAATAAAACGGTGTTTCTCATTGGATATTGCTTCATAAATTCAGTGTAGGCGAGCCTTTGAGAGGTAGATATGAGATAAAATATTTAATGGTTCTCAGAATACTGATGCAGAGAGATAGGGTATTTTATCTCAATGATTTCAACTAAAATAATGTTGTTTTGAAATCATTCATACTCTAGGCTTGCCATGGAGAGATAAAAATGAAGATGAAATATTTAATGACTCTCAGAATACCTATTTTGAGAGATTTTTAGGGTATTTTATCTCACTGATTTCAACAGATATAATTTTTTGTAATTATGGGTCATTGCTTCATAATTAAGCATGACTTAGGGAGTGAAATGAAGATAAAATATTTAATGACTCAGAATACTGATTTTGGAGAGATTTTTTTAAGGGTATTTTACAGTATCTCACAGATTTTTAAGTGAGATCATTTATTTTTTTAGTTTTATCTCAAATGAAATTCATCTGAGAATATCACAGAATACCACCCCAGGTCATTATAGTGAAATGGGGCTTTCCATTTGTGTTGGTTCTTGGAAGCGAGTTGGGTATTGTGTGAAAAGCGATAAAGTTATTGAAAGTGCTCTTTTACGAGGGACCGTTTTTTTTCTAGTGTTCATACTAGGGTTCACCTCTTTCTATGCGTCACAGTCTCTTTACATGTATTTCCTAGGACTTTTTGTACAATATACACTATCCAAACGGTAGCCTAATGATTGCATATCTGTACAAATGTGTACGTCATCAAAACTCTGCTCAGGAAGAGAGTATGATAAGTGTACAGTACACTACCAGGCACATGACCGTTTGTACATGAACGTGCAGTTTTGATTGCGTCATCCAAAGTGATTAAAGATGATTTGTTCATTTATTAAACCTTACAATGATACCAATTTCTTTGTGTTTATTTAGGAATTTCCAGCACAATGCACTTAACTCTTTTTTACGTGCCTGTTTTTCCCCCAGGGTTGTTTACATCCCTTTTCAATCCCCTTGTTATGAGTATTTCAACACTCTAGCAAAACTTTTCCCAAATATTTTCTCTTCGATGACATATTTGTTTTTTTCCCCCTCTGTGGCCCGAACCCTCAAAGGTCTGCTAAATTCAGCCAAAGGGTCGGCTATATTTAGCCCGTGGGCTGAATTTTGCCCAGGCTGAATTTTGTCTGGGCTAAGTTTGGGCCTATGGTGTAATCATATTTTATATGCAAGTGGCAAAGTCATGAAGACAGAGCGAGTCGGGGGGGGGAGGGGGGGGGGGGGGGGGTTACACGGTGGCTCGGATTGATTTCGCTCCTGAAATGCTCAAAGGGGCCCTGGAAAATCCCCATTCATTGCAATGTAAAGCTTATATGCATCCAATATTACAGATTTAGGCAGTAACTTCGTGAAAAGTAGCCCCTGAAAAAAAAGTTTATGCCTGGGATGATTTCTCTCCTGAAATCAAAGGGGCCCTGAAAAATCTCTATTCACTGAAATGTGATTCTTACATGTACATGTATCCAATATTGCAGATTTAGGCAGTACCGTAACTTGTGAAAAGTAGCCCTTGAAAAAAAATAGTTTATGCCTGTAGTTAGTGAAATGGGCTAGAGTCACGCAAGTGAAACCGACTCCAGAGAAATCAAAGCTAAACACACCATTTCCAATGGCTTACTATCAGTTGATTTGCGGTTGGTTTCACCGTTGTCACTTCAGCATTATGCATCATATTCCTCTCCTTAAGCCTTACACTGTGATAGCTCTGTCGAGCTGTGCCAAATACATGATTAGTAGCATCTTCACTTATACATACCAATTACCTCTGCAATTGATTTGATTCAATTTTCAATGTAATGCAATGTAATCAATTTGATTTGATTTGATTTGATTTGACTTGATTTGATTTGACTTGACTTGATATGACTTGACTTGACCTGACTTGACCTGACCTGACTTGGCTGGACTTGTCTTAATTTATAAAGTTAAGTTTAAATTTAAGCTAGGTCAAGTGAAGTTCAGCTCAGTACAGTCCAGTTCCATTCAATTCAAATCATATTAAATCAAATCAAATCAAAATGTGTTTTTTTGTTCATCCAGCTCCACGTTGAGATGGCAGATGAAGCAGTTTGTGTAGGCCCAGCAGCATCAAAGGACAGTTACCTCAATATGGATAGAATTTTACAAGCAATCAGAGACACAGGCTCTCAGGCTGTGAGTATACAAATGTTGCATATTTTAAATCTAATACATTGTTATTCTTATTTTTTGTGTAGAGTTTGGTAGTCCTGTGACTGTCATTTAGTTTAAGATTTATTTATTTGGTTATGGATAAAATACTGGAAACAGAAATCAAAGACACAAGATCTCATGGACTCATGGATGGATTTAGTGAATGGTAAAGGTGTTTTTTTTAAGGACAATTGTAAGATACTTGTAGTCATTTGAAAAAAAAATCTAAAAAAGAACTCTGGAACCCCCCCCCATTCATTGTAATGTTAAAGCTTAATTCCAATGTTGCAGATATAATGAAAAGTAGTCACTGGAAAAAAACAAACACAATTGCTTGATTTGGGGAATCCCCTATGCTTGGAATTTTGAAGAATCTGGAAATGATATGGGGGGTGTTTCACAAAGATTTAAGTATGACTTAGAGTCGCACTTAAATACCGAGTTGCGTACGATATGAAAGGCTTGACCGCATTGGTCAGATCGTGTCATGAGGACGCGCACTAATGCGTATCTATCAATAAGATCGCGCGTTGCATATCATGTACGCGTCGACATTTAAGTGCGACTTAAGTCATGCTTAAATCTTTGTGAAACACCCCCCTGAACGGGTAATTTTTTATTTCTTTTATGTGTTCTTAACAGGTTCATCCTGGCTATGGTTTTCTCTCAGAGAATATGGAATTTGCAAAAAGATTGGTAAGTCAAGTCTAATCAACATAAAGTGAATTTCAGATTAAGTCTGAAGTTTTATACAAAGATACAAATCTAGTAGGTCTGGTCAAGTCTTACATTCATAAGCAAGTTGCAGATTAAGTCTGAATTTGCATAGAGTTTTTCAAGTCAATTCTAATGAACATCATGTATAAAACAAGTTTCAGATTAAGTGTAGATTTCCAAATAGTTGTGTAAGACAAGTTTAATCCACATCTTTTATAAAAACAAGTTTCAGATTAAATCTGAATTTGTAATGAGAATGGTAGGTCAAGTTTTCTTAAAATCTTTTATCAACTAAAATGTGGATTAAGTCCAAAATTACAAAGAGTCTGGTATAAAGTTCATTCTGATTAACATGATATATAAAGCAAGTTACAGATTAAATTTAGACAAGTTAAAAAACAGCAACTATGAGCTGATTGTCATCAGAATCATTCCATGGGATGTTTTAGAATATGTAAGTCTAGATTAAGAGACTGGTAAATCAAGTCTAGTTCACAAAAACAAAAGTTCACTTTAAATAAGCATGAATTTGCAAAGAGACTGGTAAACGAAGTCTAATTCACAACAATAATTATACAGCAGGTTTCATATCAATTCTTAATTTGCAAGGACACTGGTACATGTTGGCTAAGTTTCATAAATAATTATACCCCAAGTTTCCGATCACGCCTCCCAAGACATCTCAGGGGCTGCCTCATGACTTTGCAAAATTTTATGTTTCTTGAGGTTTGCACAAAGTCTTGCACAACTCTTGGTCCCGAATTTCCCAAGTCCCTCCCCCCAATATAATAATAATGATGCAATAGTAAGGCTTTGGGTAGTGTGTGTTCATGATGTACTGTCTTCAAATTCTACCATGGTTGTATGGTCACATTTTGCACTGAATTTTATTGATTTCTTAACTTTGACCTTGACTTTTCCACCAGAATGCCACCACAATTACTTGCGAAAAAATAACTAAGAAACCAAGTTTATTTGACAAAATGCAAAGTTTTAAATTGATGAAGGGATGGTTGGACAGACTGGCAATGGGCCACATTGGAGCAAATGGTTTGATCCATATTAGAGCGCCTTCTAGTAGACCAAGTTAATACAAACCATTTAACCTGATATGAAATCTGTTGTGTGGATGCAAGAATGCCAGAAATAGCAAAATATTTTCGCACACCACATCTGTGCAGAAACACCATTATGCAATGCACTAATATGCCTGCTCTTAACAGCGTTTTTGAATGTGTGCAATGCATTAAAGGGGAATGAAACCTTTGAAACAAATAGGCTTGTGTAGAAACAGAAAAATCAAAGAATAAGAATAAAGAAAGTTCGAGAAAAATTGGACAAATAATGAGAAAGCTATGAGCATTTGAATATTGCAATCACTAATGCTGTGGAGATCCTCCCATTGGCAATGCGACACGAATGTGTGATGTCACTGATGAACAACTTTCCCTTTGGTGGACTATAAAATACCCTCAAAATGTCTCTTTTTGCTTTTGCTTATGATGATACAAACTCTCTATCCGTGATGTATTCTTAAAAAATATGTTTATTACATGCCCTCATGTAGAAAGAACACATGATCTATGGATAAATGTGATAAAAGAAGCAATTCAAGTCAAAATACTAAAGTAATGGGGAGAGTTGTTCACAAGTGACATCACACATCTTTGTCGCATTGCCAATTTGCTATCTCCATAGCATTAGTGATCGCAATATTCAAATGCTCATAACTTTCTCATTATTTGTCTGATTTTTCTCAAACCTTTGTTGATCTGTTTCTTTGATTTTTCTGTTTTCACACAAGCTCTCTTGTTCCAATGGTTTCATTCTCCTTTAAGGTGTGGTGTTAGGGGCACCCTTGCTCCGACACAACAAATTGGTGTTTAAATTGGAAGAGGCAATTCAACGTGATACACATACATTGTGCAAGCCATTGTCAGCAATTTGAACACAATGATGCAAGCATGCACTCATAATGGACCTATTTCCGATGTCCAGTTTGAATTAGGCCATGGTCTGACCCTGTGCTAAATTTATTGAAGCCAAAAATTTCAATAACTTTACATTGTATGTTTCTTATAATTACTATTTATTCCCTCATGCTTGTTTTTAGTCATCACGAATCATATATGATTTTAGTATCAAACGAGCTGATGGACCCGTCTTACAAAGACTTACTATTGATATGGTATGCTTCGTTTTATTTTCATAGGACATCGTGCAAATTTCCAGTAGAAAAAATTATGACACTGATGGATTTCCATAGAGTTACGATTGATTGAATCAATCATAACTCTTTGTAAGACAGGGCCCAGGGGTCTGTCTTACAAAGAGTTGCAATTGATCCGATCAATCGCAACTATGGATAGCCAGCAAAGTCAACATATACAATACATGTTTGCTCAATTTTTTTTCTAAATATGAATGTATATCCGTAAGTTAATTGATTTCTTGACAGTTTGGTGTTTTCTTTTTTGTTTTCATAGGACATTGTGCAAATTTCCAGTAGAAAAAATTATGACACTGATGGATTTCCATAGAGTTACGATTGATTGGATCAATCATAACTCATCGTAAGACAGGGCCCTGATCTTTATGTCACAATTGGCTTATTTAATCAAACTGAAACTATAGTCCAAAGTGATTTACTACTAAACCAGAGTTTAAACATTCATTTTGACTTGTCTATCGCCCCAGTTTGTCATTTGCAATGCATCACTAAGAAGGTGAATCAAGAGATACCCTACCCTCCCTTAAGTATGTAGTTACCAATTCACCTTGCAATCTAGACTACATGTACATGTACAAGGCGATGAATGACGCTTTTTTTATCAAGGATACCCTTCACTTCAAGCGTCATTGTTGAAGTGCAGTGTGAGTCTACCCTCAGAAATTTACAAGTGTCGTTTGTTTTTCTATACTATCAAGTATACCTATTATGGATCTACCCGCTTAGATATACAAGTGGTTTTCTATATTTAATTGAATATATTTATTTCAAGGATTTTTCTTTTATTTCATGTATCTTTAGACTCTATCTCACTCTTTCATTTTACTTATTACAACCTGTAATGTTAACCAACCATGAAAATTCCACCTCCGTTTATTGAAGGGGAAGTCAACCTTGGTCGTAAAATATGAGAGAACTACATGTAGGAGAAAAATCAGAAAAACAGGATGGTGAAAGTTTGAGAGAAATTGGGTGAGCAATTAGAAAATTATGACTCTTTTTAAAATTGCGATCCTAAGACTATGTAGATTTTGAACTGGCAACTCGGTATTTGGGAGGGGAAACTATCCCATCGGTCATGTAGTTAATTGTCAGGGATTTGTAGTTTTCTCCTTGAAAATTTGAAAGAAATTGGGCAAGCAATAATGAAGTTACGACTGTTTTTGTCTCACCTGCATAGCAGAGTGAGACTATAGGCGCCGCTTTTCCGACGGCGGCGTCAACATCAAATCTTAACCTAAGGTTAAGTTTTTGAAATGACATCATAACTTAGAAAGTATATGGACCTAGTTCATGAAACTTGGCCATAAGGTTAATTAAGTATTACTGAACATCCTGCATGAGTTTCACGTCACATGACCAAGGTCAAAGGTCATTTAGGGTCAATGAACTTAGACCATGTTGGGGAATCAACATCAAAATCTTAACCTGAGGTTAAGTTTTTGAAATGTCATCATAAATATATGGACCTAGTTCATTAAACTTGGACATAAGGTTAATCAAGTATCACCAAACATCCTGCATGAGTTTCACGTCACATGACCAAGGTCAAAGGTCATTTAGGGTCAATGAACTTTGGCCGATTTGGGGGTATCTGTTGAATTGCAATCAAAACTTTAAAAGTTTTTGGATCTGATTCATGAAACTTGGACATGATAGTAATCAAGTATCACTGAACATCCTGTGCAAGTTTCAGGTCACATGATCAAGGTCAAAGGTCATTTAGGGTCAATGAACTTTGGCCGAATTGGGGGTATTTGTTGAATTACCATAACTTTGGAAGTATGTTGGTCTAGTTCATAAAACTTGGACATAAGAGTAATCAAGTATCACTGAACATCCTGTGCACATTTTAGGTCACATGACCAAGGTCAAAGGTCAATGAACTTTGGCCATAATGGGGGTATCTGTTGAATTACCATCATAACTTTACAAGTTTATTGATCTGACTTTTGAAACTTAGACATAAGAGTAATCAAGTATCACTGAATATCCTGTGCAAGTTTCAGGTCACATGATCAAGGTCAAAGGTCATGTGAGATCAATGAACTTTGGCCGCATTGGGGGTATTTGTTGAATTACCATCCTATCTCTGTATTAAAAAGTGTATTGGTCTAATTCATAAAACGTGGAAATAAGAGTAACCAAGTATCACTGAACATCTTGTTTGAGTTATAGTAGTTTTCAAAGTCAGCACTGCTGCTATGTTTAATCGCGTGATGCAGGTGAGACGGCCAGAGGCATTCCACTTGTAAAAATGCAAGTAAAAATCTAGTTCCTTGGTTTTTATGTTGGTTGCAAGCGCTCCCCTGAATGCCTGTAATAAAGGGGCATCAAGGATGGTTTTGGGAAGCGCATTCCATGCGGTCACTGTCCTGGGTATAGGTATAGTGATTACAAGTTTTTACAACTTTTGAAAAATTCCTTACCTTCTTTATTGTTTGTCCGATAAGTGTTCAAACTTTTCGTACATATTGTACATGTATGTCTGATTTTTCTTATTTCCTCTGAAGAAATTTTTATATTTGGGTAGGATTCCCAATTTCCCATTTTAGGTTAAGCTCTACTTTTAGAAACCCTACTAGGCTACTACGTAAGCTGGTCGTCCGACACTTCTGCATGTATCTCACTTGTTTGAAGATTTTGTTGTTGAATTTTTAAAAGTACAGGTCTCTTAGAAGGCTTCATTTCAAAATGTGTTGTCTTTCTTGGCAATGAGTGTGCACTCGAATAGTGAGTAGGTCCTGTTGAGGAACTTACCCATTTCTAAGAAATACCTCTACATACTGCACTGCTGCTCTAGTGCGATAACCTTTTTCATATATTAAATGCATTGGGAATACGTGAGTGAAGTGCTTATGGTGCGTGAAAGGGTGAACATGTGGTGAAAAATGCAGTAGAAATGTATCACCCCGTACATAAATGCTAATTTATTAGATGTGCATCGGCAAGCATTAAAAAAAATCCTGGCCGTACCCCTCAGCAAAAATGCAATATTGATATTCTCTCATAGAGTATCGAAGTGTGACATCATCAATTTTCACTTTTGTGCATTTCAGTGTTTTTGATACCATATTTTGGTAAAGCATGATGACCCCCCCCACAACCCGAATATGGTGGGAATTGGTCCATGGGAGCCTTAGATATGACCTCATAAATACATACATGTAATTAGCCCCTTTGTATTATTGGCCTGGTTCTAGATGTTAGGAACCAGGTCAATAACACATTGACTTTAATGGGGCTAATTACGTATTCATGAGGTCATATCTCGGGCCCCCATGGACGGATTCTCACCATATTTTGAAAGTGGCCGGGGTTTTTCATCATTCTCTACCAAAATATGGTATCAAAAACGCTGAAATGCAAAAAGGTTTTTTTCACTTCGGTACTCTTTTGCCCCCTCAACCAGCCGTGTATTTGATTAAGACTTAAACCTTGTGGATCTTAAGCTAAAAAGAAAGCTAAAAAGATTTAAACCTTTTATCCTTTTAAGATTAAAAAAAACTAATCCTTATGATTCAAAATACATCAATTTTGGGGCATGTCAGTATTCACAGTCAATACAGATTTATTCTGTAGGCCCTATCCTTGAAATTTAGAGTGTAAACATGTAGGCAGTAGAAAATAGATGGAACTGAAAGTTAATAAATTACTAAAGACCCCGGAAGATAATCTTGTGACTTGGAAACTAATATTTTGCCCAGCAGATGGGACAATTAAAAAGGTCATATAACACTCTGGTTCCGTTGAGAAATCCAATATTGACTTCCTCCTTTAACCTTTCAGTTTCCATTTTAAGTTCCTGTCTGTCATTCTTTTTCCTCTATTAATTTCTGACTCTCTTTCTCTCTCCCTCTCTGTCTTACACATTCTCTCTCTCTTGTCTCTCTCAGAATATGTCTCTTGCTATCTTCCTCTCTCTTTTCTGTACTCCCCCCTCTCTCTCTCTTCCCACTCCCTCTCCCTCTCTCTCCCACTCTCATTCTTTACTCCACCCCCTCTCATTATAAGAGGCTTCTTCACGAGAAGGAAGTCGTTACCGCCAGGGGTGATCAAACAACACCGGATCTCGTCTCTTCCTCACTCGCACAAGTACATGTACACTGTACTTGCGATATTATGATGAAAGCCACACATTTCACTCAAAAGCCATTACTTCCGCTGGTCATCTAATACTGATACCATCATGCGGTCAACAAACCCATACCCTGGTCACATTGGTTGTGATCCCAAGGGGGGGGTTAAATTTTCCTTAATTTTATACACAGCCTAAAGAGAAGATTGCTTTGTCCCCCCACCCAGCCTGATGGACCCAAAATCTCATGAAATTCCTGCCTAAGCTTGTTCACATGCGAAAAACGCAAATATTGCAAACATGATGTTTTTAATAACAGATTATGTTCACGCTCAATTAATAAATGCCCAAGTATGTTGCTGTTATGCAATCAGCCTCCTTTGTGATATAGATGAAAGTCTGGATGCCTCAGATTATGAAAGCTCAGGGGTTGATCATGCTCAAACAATGTATACACCTCAGTGATAAACCACAGCCTATCTGGATAAATTTCAAAGTTAAAGTATAAAGTTGTTGTTGGGGTTTTACACCTTAAATTTGCACTTCCGCCATTTTTGTCTCACCTGCGAAGCAGAGTGAGACTATAGGCGCCGCTTTGGCGGCGGCGGCGTCAACATCAAATCTTAACCTGAGGTTAAGTTTTTGAAATGACGTCATAACTTAGAAAGTATATGGACCTAGTTAATAAAACTTGGCCATAAGGTTAATCAAGTATTACTGTACATCCTATTAGAGTTTCATGTCACATGACCAAGGTCAAAGGTCATTTAGGGTCAATGAACTTAGACTATGTTGGAGGGATCAACATCGAAATCTTAACCTGAGGTTAAGTTTTTGAAATGTCATCATAACTTAGAAAATATATGGACCTAGTTCATGAAACTTGGACATAAGGTTAATCAAGTATCACTGAACATCCTGCACGAGTTTCACGTCACATGACCAAGGTCAAAGGTCATTTAGGGTCAATGAACTTTGGCCAAATTGGGGATATCTGTTGAATTCCCATCATAACTTTGAAAGTTTATGGATCTGATTCATGAAACTTGGACATAATAGTAATCAAGCATCACTGAACATTTTGTGCAAGTTTCAGGTCTCATGATTAAGGTCAAAGGTCATTTAGGGTCAATGAACTTTGGCCGAATCGGGGGTATCTGTTGAATTACCATCATAACTTTGAAAGTTTATTGGTCTAGTTCATTAAACTTGGACATTAGAGTAATCAAGTATCACTGAACATCCTGTGCGAGTTTCAGGTCACATGATCAAGGTCAAAGGTCATGTAACGTCAATGAACTTTGGCCATGTTGGGGTTTTTTGTTGAATAACCATCATATCTCTGTAAGTTTATTGGTCTAGTTCATAAAAAGTGGACATAAGAGTAACCATGTACATGTATCACTGAACATCTTGTGCGAGTTAGAGTAGTATTCAAAGTCAGCACTGCTGCTATATTGAACTGCGTGATGCAGGTGAGACGGCCAGAGGCATTCCACTTGTATTTTTAGTTGGTCTAATGGCAATTTGTCCAATTACCAACTTGTCACTATCATTTGGTCTACCATCAGTTAGTCCGCTATCCACATGATCTAATTGCCATTTCGTCCATATGTAATTGGACTATGTATTAATTGGGCAAAGTGAATAAAAATTTTAAAAAAATTTAAACCAACTGGTTACAAGAAGAAATGGTCGTAGATGAACTGGTGATTAGATGAAGTGATGATTGGACCAAATGGTTGTTAGACGAAATGTTGATGGACAGAATGGCATTAGACTACATGAAGTTAAACCATGTGCTGAGTAGAGAAGTTGGCAGGAAACAAATTGGCAATTTACCCCACCAGTTGGGGAAATATGAGAACAAAGTTGAGTACAGTCTTGTGTACACAGTAGTTCAACAACCTTCTAAACACAAGACAAAGAAATGGAAACAAAATTGAGATGGACTAATAGAAGAGAGAAACTGTAAAAGAATAAAAAATAAATAAAAAGGAACTAATGAAGACAGAATGATATTTGAAGCCTAAATTGTAGATAAAATCCTTTTTATCTAAAACTTGAGAAGTTGAAGTGGGAAGTTGGTATAAAGTTTCTGACGGAACCAGCAACTCTGTTTTATTTATCCATCTTCCTGGATGAATGATTCTTCAGTTTTCGTTGTAACTGATACATTTCTGGATCTGAATACAATCTTGTAAACTCTGTAGTTCAACAACCTTTTACACAAAAGTCAAAGAAACGGAAACAAAATTAAGAAGGACAAATGGAAGAAAGAAACTATAAAAGAATAAAAAAATAAATAAAGAGGAAGAAAATGATATTCAGAGCCTATATTATAGATAGAATCCTTTTTATCTAAAACTTTAGAAGTTGAAGTGGGAAGTCGGCATAAACTTTCTGACGGAACCAACAACTCTGTTTTATCGCTCCATCTTCCTGGATGAATGATTCTCCAGTTTTCGTTGTAACTGATACATTTCTGGGGGCCGTTTCATAAAGCTGTTCATAAGTTGAGAGTGACTTTAGGAAGGACTGGTGAACCTGTTTTACATGCTTAACCATCGCCAATGAATAACCATTTACCACAAGAAAGGATCACCATTCGCTCGTAAAGTTGCTCTTAATACCTTGGTCACATATGATCTACGGCGGCCGTACGGCGAGTCGACAACAGCCGTTTTATTAATTTCAATTCAAACCACCTAAATGTAGTTGGTACAAAAAATTTTGAAACGGCTGTTTTCGACTCGCCGTATGGCCGCCGTAGATCAAATGTGACCATGGTATTACTTATGAACAGCTTTATGAAACGCCCACCTGTATCTGAATGTTATTTGTCATGTGCCTCACTCGCATTTTGGTTTGATGATAAAGATGGCATTCCATTTGAAGGCATTGGTGAAAGGTAAAAGAATGCAGCAAACAATTATTATCTCATGAGGAAATCTTTAAAATAAAGTTTAATTGTCACCCTATTAGATCTGGAACAATAACAAAATTACAATGTATATTTACATGTATGATATCATGAAATCTTAATACATGTATACAGAAAATCACATGTAGGACAGTTTATTATTACATAGCTTGGAAGAATACCTACATGTATCTATATATAAGATTTCATGGAATTCCATGTTTATTTTGCTAATTTCTCAGCGATTTCAACATTTTTCTTCCAGAGCCGTTTGGCTCATATTTCATATTTATACATACATGTACAAACATTTTGAGATCATTACCATAACGGCATTTCTTTTTAACGTTACTGAGGGCTTGTTCATTATAATATTGAACTTTAATTGTTGCTATATATTTAGTGTTAACAATAGGGATAAAAACAAGGGAGAAAAGGAATCAGTCGCATTAACATGAAAACACTTTTAAGATACAATGTATATTATGACTGAAAATTTTTAAGTTAATTTCTCTGCCAGAGAAATAATAGTAATAACCAATACCTTGCCTATTTTGGGGGGTAATATGTTCATCTATAGGGAAGTACATAAAATCTGAAAAGGTAATTGTTTATAGTTCCTACTTCCCCTTTTCCATAGTTATTTATTTATTTTTTGTTTACATCAGAGCAGGAAGAAAACGGAAGTTCCTCGATTATTTTATATCTTTTTCTAGATAAGCACAGGCACATAAACTTATAGTTTATTTTATTTTTAGATTTCTTAGAACGTCGATTTGTATTGTGGTTTAGTTATATTCAATTCCCTAATATTATACCCTTTTCATAAACCTATCCTCCAATTAGCCGCCTAAGAGTAATGCGGATAATTCAATAAAAATTGCGTTCATAAACTCCGAAAATAATCCTCACTATTTTTACGAGCGCCCGTCCTGAAAAAGGAGGATAATCGTCAAGGCAACCGCACACGCCCCCTCCGATGCGGTTGTGTTGGAAAAGGGTGACCTTGTGACCGCAACATGGCAATTATCCGCATTACTTTCGAAATGCGTTCATAAACTCAAAATCTTGTCCCGATGCTGCTATTTTGCGGATAATAGCAGCATCAAAATAATGCGGATAACTCTGGTCCTCCTCCAATTTTACGACCAAATTATGCTGCTATTAGCCGCATAATTGGGTTTATGAAAGGGGTATCAGATACTGAGATGTATTCTAAATAATCATGTAATTGATTTCATCTTCATTGTTTTAAGCTGTGATTTGAATGTTTCTATTGATGGGGCATGATATTATGAATATGGGTTGGGAATGGGAGTTTGTTATTTGCTTTCTTTAGGATTGCTTTTATCTCCGAAATAATTTTCTGGTTTGACAAGTTTTTTTCTTCAGATGAAATCGTGAGTGGGAATTGAGCATCTCCCCTGTCCTTTCTGTCTTTCCATAAATGCATCTCCAGAATAATATTGGATAGACATTTTTTGTGTGTAGATGACAAAATACACAGATTTGAAGAATGCAGATCATATTAAGAACAGTTTCTGCACAAAGTTTACAGATAAATAGGTCTATGTAAATGAACAAATGAATATCATCATGAATGATTTAATGGATACAAGAATAAGAAATGAATGCTGAATTTAGTGAGTAGATTTGTTTTGAAATTGATGAATACATATAAAGTGCAATAAATAAATGAATGTACAGAATTGATTTGCTTCTTGGTTTTAAGAATATCAGGTCAAAGAGGGTTTGTACTGTATATTTTTGTTATTTATTTATTTTTTCCTTGGAAAAGTTAAAGCTAGCAACTATTAACTTGAATGCTTCCGCTTGTGGTCCATTTTTTTATGCAGACTGCACTTTGGATTTAAACCCTGAAAACAAACTTATTTTAGGCATTTTACAAAAAGTTCTTTTTTCTTTGACTTTTTTGTTTTCCTTAACCTTTTATTTTGTTTTCCTACTTCCTTCTTTTCTTGTACTCTGTATTTTTTCAGTAAATATGAAGCAAACTTAAATGGCCTTATTCAGGGAAAGTTAACAGGAATATTGGGAGGATATCTGTAATTTCATTAGCCAATATGTTTATATATTAATTATAATTGTTGACTGAAAGGAAGTTGATGGCGTGACAAGTTTCCAAACTTACATGTATGTTATTTTTTTTTATAAAAGGAAATGACTCTGACTCTAAAAAGCCTTTTCCTAGTAAAATCCACTTGATTCTGATAACAAGTTGGAAGTAGTATACTAGTAAGAATTGAATTACATGCGTGTGATCACTTTAAATGCAAGGTGGTATCATAGTACAATGGAAGCAGATGTAAGTATAGGAAGAATATAGGAGGAAGAGAAGGAACGGGAGAATGAGGAGGAGGATAAAAGAGAAAGGGAAGATGAAGATGAAGAAGAAAAAGGAGGAGGAGGAGAAGAAGAAGCATTTGATCTAGTCTGTAAATGTAAGGTGGTATCGTAGTACAATGAAAGCAGATGTGAGAATAGGAAGAATAAAGGAGAAAGAAGGAGAATGAGTAGGAGAGTGAGGAGGAGAAGAATAAAAATATGAACAAAAGAGAAAGCGAAAATGAGGAGAAGATTAAAAATATAAAAAAGAGAAAGGGAATGTGAAGAAAGAGAAGAAGGAGAAGAAAAAGTAGAAGAAGAAGGAGGAGGAGGAGGCTGAAAAATTATGATAGAAAAAGAGAAGATGAAGATGAGCAAAAAGAAGAAAAAAAAGAGGAAAGGGAGGAGGAAGAGAGGAAGAGTAGAATAAATTTTGAAACAGGGGAAATGGAAGAATAAGGATGAGATGGAGGAGGAGAAGAATAAAAATATGATGAAAAAAGAGAAAAGGGAGATGAAGAAGAACAAGAAGAAGGAAAAAGAGAAAGAGAAGAAGGAGGAGGAGTAGAATAAGTGATGAAGAAGGAGAAAGGGGATAAGAAGGAGGAGATGGAGGGTAATTAGGAGAAGGAGGAGTAGAATAAAACTATGATGGAAAGGAAGAAAGGGAAGAAGAAGACAGAGGAGGAGGGATGTTAAGGAGGAGGAGGATAGGAGAAGGTGGAAGAGGAGGAGCAGAAGGAGGAAGAGGAGGAGAAGGTGGAAGAGGAGGAGAAGAAGGAGGAAGGATGTTAAGAAGGATAGGAGAAGGTGGAAGAGGAGGAGGAGAAGGAGGAAGAGGAGGAGGGACGTTAAGAAGGATAGGAGAAGGTGGAAGAGGAGGAGGAGAAGAAGGAGGAAGGATGTAAAGAAGGATAGGAGAAGGTGGAAGAGGAGGAGGAGAAGGAGGAAGAGGAGGAGAAGGTGGAAGAGGAGGAGGAGAAGAAGGAGGAAGAGGAGAAGGTGGAAGAGGAGGAGGAGAAAAAGGAGGAAGAGGAGGAGGGATGTTAAGAAGGATAGGAGAAGGTGGAAGAGGAGGAGGAGAAGAAGGAGGAAGAGGAGGAGAAGGTGGAAGAGGAGGAGGAGAAGAAGGAGGAAGAGGAGAAGGTGGAAGAGGAGAAGAACGAGGAGGGGGAATAAAAATTAAAAAAAAGAGAAGAAGATAAAGAACAGCAAGAAAGAAAAAAAGGAGGTGGAGGAAGAGTAGAATAAATGATGAAAATGCAGAAAAGAAGGAGGAGAAAAAAACAAAAAAATATGATGAAAAAAGAGAGAATTGGAATAAGAAGGAGCAGTAATGTTGTAAGTCAAGGGGTTACTATGGGGGATGGGCAGAGGGGCGAAATGCCTAATATGATTGTTTAAATAGTGAAAAATGAAAAATAAAGGAGGAGAAGAGAAAAACAAGAGATAAGAGAAGAAAAAAAGAAGAGTACCAAAAAGAGAGTTTTTTTTAGCAGGGTAGTAGTGTAGACCTTTAGTAATTAAGACACTGTCTAGGACATACGGTAACTTTCAATTACTCTTGTACTTAAATTGGATAAAAAAATGCTTGTTACCTTTCTATGTAGGCCCTCCTAACCTCCCCTATCAAAATACCCAAGTTATTCCCCTGATGTAAATTTCCATCATTTATGTGTAGATATCGTTGTAAATTTCCATTGTTTATGTGTACATGTAGGTTTCTTTGCAAATTTCCATTGCTTACAGGCAGAAGCAGAGGTATCATTTATCGGGCCAGGAAGCCGTGCTATCCAAGCGATGGGTGACAAGATCGAGAGCAAACTCCTGGCCAAGGAGGCTAAGGTCAACACCATTCCAGGTTTCGATGGAGTCGTAGAGACACCGGATCAGGCAGTAGAGGTCGCTAATGATATAGGTATATCTTTGTAGGGTGTGTTCATGCAGTCTTTCTTGCGGATGATTATGGGGCCGAAAAGGACATTTTCAAACATGTTTTTTAGACCAAAATGTGATTGATGGCCTCTTTATCTCATGTTGTTAACTTGTAAATGATCACTGAACTCTTCCATGAAAAGTCACCAAAACTCTATAAACATTTTTTCATCCGTTAATCATTTGAACAATTATACACTTCCTGCTTATTCTTCTATGAATGAATTATGACAAAAAGATAGATAATGTACATGTAAATAGATGTGGATTATGCATTGTCATATATCTGGAGCTATGGACTTTACATGTATACATTGAAGTTTGAATTTTCATAGCCATAGTCACAAATATGTTTTTATTTGAACTAAGCAAATAAACAGACAATTCACCTTTTTTTACATCAATATGCATTTGTAAAAAAATGATTTTTTTTTCAATATAGCTTGAGACATATACTGTTGATCTTTCTGTGTTCTTTTAGCCCTAAACCTGTAAAAACCTATATGCTTCACATGAAAATCTTTATTTTTTCATTAGCATGGGCTAAAAAATGACTGGAATGCATTTCAATAAACATGAATGTAGGTTTCTGATAAACAGCAATTATCTTGTGAAGGTAACTTAGGAGCTGCATCTCTTTAATTGAACAGGTTATCCAGTCATGTTGAAGGCATCGGCGGGAGGGGGAGGAAAAGGAATGAGGATAGCATGGAATGATGATGAAACAAGGTAAGAATAAGAAATAGGAAGAAAAGGAGGAGACATACAGTTATGTATGGACAGATTATTGACCAATGAGTATTTTTCCATAAGTGAAATCAAATATTTTTCCATGACACCACTGTGCACGCTGCATGTTAAGCCCGGCGCACACCATGTGATTCATTGCGATACGAATTACAAAAAAATTGTAATAACATTTGAGATGAACATTCTGGCAGATAAAGTCTTAGCGAGTTCAGATTAATGGTAAGAACTATATGTACTGAAATCGAAATTCAGTCTGGTTCCAGCCTTCGTTTAGGAATAAGAGCAAATTCAAATTGTGATGACGTCATCATCGGCTGCGACTTGAAGCCGATTTGGACTTTAGTCCGACCACAGGGTTTACTGTAAAGCAAAATTATGATTTTACATGTATTATCCATAACATAATGCCAAACTTTTAAACAAAATAATTTCACCTCTTGGTATTGTCACATTTAGTGCAAAATGCGATTTAATAAAAATTGTGTTGCATCGGAGTGTGTGCAGCGCTTTATGTGACAGAAACAGCTAAGCTAATTTCTTTCTGGAACTACTTGTATGAATCCATTTCTTTCTTTTCATTGTTGGTTGCTGCCCTCTACAGGGAAGGATTCCGACTGTCATCGCAGGAAGCAGCGGCTAGTTTTGGAGACGACAGACTCCTAGTTGAAAAGTTTATAGATAATCCTAGACATATAGAAATACAAGTGAGTATTTCATTGCAACTGTAGCACTAATGTACATTCTGGTACAGATGCTATTGCATGTACATATTAGACCTTTTTAATGTAGATGTGACATCATGATCTCATAGTGCCCTCCCTCAGAGGATATAGGAATATGTATAAATTAAGTTGTCAGAGTCACGCCAACTGCAGATCATCAACCCAATCAGATGCAAAGATTTCAGTAGATTACCGTGTATAACAGTAACAATCACAATTTGTTTCGTGTTGTGCTCATTCCATAAAAGGACTTGTCAGACGTTTCATTTTTTTACCAGACAATTTCCATAGCAACTGTCTCATGATTACAATCAAGCAAAGTCATCAGATTTGACAACAATTTGGATGACAGATGTTGATGAAATGCTCGCCTTAACTGAAGAGAGGGAGGATTAAAGGGATGGTCCGGGCTGGAAGTATCTATAGCTAAGTAAATAGAGTAGAATTCATTGAGCAAAATGCAAAAAATTTCATCATAATCAGATAACAAATAAAGTTATTGAATTTTAAAATTTAGCAATATTTTGTAAAAACAGTCATGAATATTCATTAGGTGGGCTGATAATGTCACATCCTCACTTGTTCTTTTGTATTTTATCATATGAAATTAGGCTTATTCAAATTTTTTCCTCCAAGAACTAGAAAACTTGGATTGACAACTGATTTAGTGCATTAGATATTTATTGCTGCAACTTATTTCATTATAAGGGAGACATATTATTCCCACAAGCATGAAATAATGAAAAGATTACGATTTTATGTAATAACGTAAGAAAACAGAAAGTGAAGATGTGACATCATTAGCCCACCTAATGAATATTCATGATGACTGTTTTCACAAAATAGTGCTAAACTTTAAATTTCAATAACTTTATTATTTGTTATCCATTTTGATGAAATTTTCTGCATTTTGCTCATTGAATTCTACTCTACATGTATGTATTAAGATACAGATAATTCCAGCCCGGACCATCCTTTTAATGGTTAAGGTCTCTGACAGTTCAAAATTCTAGATTTATATATCCATTTTTGTGATGTATAGAAAATAAATGTATAATACATACACTGTGTTTTAAAATATGCATGTATGATTTTATGCCACAACATTGTAAATCATGATAATAGATTGAAACAATGATACAGGTTGATATACTTGCATGAAATTGAAACTTGTTTAAATCAATAGACATTATGATAGTGCATCCTACATCCATCCATTTTTTCTTTCTTTTGCAAGATTGATAAACATTTAAATAGAGAACAAAGCATGTGGATTCAATATGAATGATAATGTCTTAAGACAGGTGATAATCTTGTATACTTGTACATTTCCTAGGTATTAGCCGATTCCCATGGCAACGCAATCTACCTGAATGAAAGAGAATGTTCGATACAGAGGAGAAATCAGAAGGTCATTGAAGAAGCACCCAGGTAAGAGAACACATCCAAAGATTTTAAGGGATAGCTCACATTGCTTTATACCAACCAACAAGTAAGATTTTTTTCATTCAAAATAGCCAAATAAAAGCAAACATCAGATTTTTTGGTCAAATTTTTTTTGTCGACGAAATCCCCTTAATTTTTGGTTGAAACTTTTTTTTCTTGTCAAATAGTTCCTCAGGGAAAATGTGCCCCCCCCCCTTTAAAAAAATCCTGGATCGGCCCATGGTCATGTCTTATGTAATCTCTGAATTTTATTTTTTTAATGGTTCATGAGGACTAAAGATAGTTTTTGTCAATTCCAACACATTCTCTCATGTTTTCTCATCAATTTCTCCTCTTTCCACCATCCAAATGGTCCTTTTCAGGTCTCACCACAAGGTGAAAATTAAGTCTCCTACATTATTGAAAGTTATGAGTCGTGTTAAAGCTTAGAATTTCCCATTAATCTGAAAACAAACTAAAAATTCATTTCAGCTGACTTTTAGTAGGTTTGATCTCTCCAGTCTGATAAAAGATATGTGGAGTCCAGTCAATTTAATAAATTGCCCATGAAGAAATGAAATATAATTTATTTTCTTCTTTTTTTGTAGTACTTTCTTAGATGAAGCTACAAGGCAAGCCATGGGAAACCAGGCAGTATCACTAGCAAGAGCAGTAGATTATAAATCAGCAGGTAATAATCTTTTCATCAATATTTTCTCTTTTTTCAGAGGGGGGGGGTATGAATATGATTGCAATAAGTTATCAACATCATTGAACAGTTTATTGTCCATTTATGACTATAACAGAGATGCCAACCCTCCCGATTTCATCGGGAGGCTCCCGAAAATTCATCCCAACTCCCGCCCTTACGATTACCATCCTTATCCTCCCGAAATTATGATTTTTTTTAATTGATCAAATTGGATTGGAAGGACATGTATCGTCTGCTAACTTTAGCATGTAGTAACTCCATTACGTTCGCTGTACTAAATTCTGTGTGTTAAAGGTAGACAAATAAGGAGCAGCGAAAAGCTGGTGCATGTGATATACCCGACGGGAATCCACTGTGCACCAGGCCGGTAGGCCCGGCTAGCTTCGCGAGGCGTGTGCGCTCGCGGCCACTGGATTTGTCGAGTCGTGCGGTGGAATATCAGTGTGTGATTTTGGTGTATTGATGGGTTGATATTGACACGAAATGGCGGTAAATCAACAAAAGAAGACCAAGAAATGGTCTCAGAAGTATAAGACTGAATACAGTCTCCAGTACCTGTGTATTCGGAAGTCGGAATTTACCATGCATTTTGCGTAACTTGCAGCGTGGACATTTCAGTTGAGTACGGAGGTCGTGATGATATTCGGAAGCACCGT
Source organism: Lytechinus variegatus (assembly GCF_018143015.1). Taxonomy (NCBI): domain Eukaryota; kingdom Metazoa; phylum Echinodermata; class Echinoidea; order Temnopleuroida; family Toxopneustidae; genus Lytechinus; species Lytechinus variegatus. Next base: position 28,748,746 of record NC_054755.1, read on the forward strand.
TCGGGAGCCGGAGCAAACGGCATAGGCCTACGGAAATTACGAAGACAAGATCTTCGAGCTCCACTAGTACCCTGTTGACTTTATTTCACCAAGCAAGGGACCAGCGCTGAGCTTTTCTTTACTGGATTTATAGTGGAACATAACCTGCCTATAGCCGATAGTGATAATTCCTCCTTATTAATTATTATTGTTGAACAGATACTTCTTTTGTCCCCTCATTTTTTTTACATGTAAGAATGCATATTTGATATTTTTATGTTTAAAAGTGGGAACAATTTTTATTTGAAAACATGTGAAATGCCCCAAAATAAGGGTCAGATTGCACCAGAGAGCATCTAGAAACCCAGAGCTTCCAGGGCCCTAAGGCGGGCCCTGGACCCCGGCCGCAAGGGTCGAGCGCTCCGCGCTCGAGATGTGCGCTACGCGCACATAATTTGGTGGCAGTTGCAAATCCTCCCTAATTCTGATTTCCAAAAGTTGGCATCTCTGACTATAACAAAATATTTTGTGTGAGAAAAATTTGTTGTTTTGTAGAATAGAATGATGTGTATAGTTTCTTAAAGAAGAAAAGATAATATGCTATGGAAAGAGGATCTAAATTTTAGACCAGGGGAGGGTTTCATCAACATTTTTGTATGACAAGTTGTCAGATATGTCAACTTTTCCTGAAACGCTCCTCAGAACAGCACCAAAAAAAATGTACTCGTGAATCGCGTGATGACAATTTGTGCGATGATAATCTGTAAGTCCTTAGATACTTTCTCTGTCTTGAGCAAATAAAAAAAAAAAATTAGTTTGATTATAAAATGAAAGATAATTTATGGGAAAACATTATTAGACATTGTAGTTTAAATAACAATATTATTTCCATTTCAGAGATAACAGATTACAGAAAAAACTCTGATAAATTCAAGTGTCATACAATAACGGTATATACTTGTATGTAGTCTAGTATTAAGCTTAAACATCAGTAATCAATAGTGGGGATGAATAAGAATGAGACGAATATAACCTTGATTGAGCAAAGTAGAAACTTTGGAGACTAAGAAAGGCAAATGCTATACGAGCACCAGGCTTAGTTTCATAACAATCATTATGAAAGCGAGATATGATTATGACAAGTGATAAGACTGTAATTGGAAGTATATTGCATGGTTGCACAACTGAAATATTGATTTGGAGAGGTTTGTCAAAAAAGAAATACTTGTATAAAAAGCAAACCCTGGGTATTAGTGTAGTTTCATAAACTTAAACAGTGATTGTCAAAACAGTATATGGAGATAAAAAGAAATGAATTGTTAATTTGAGATCATTGCTTGTATATTGTACATTTACACACTTGAAAAGTTGATTTGCATACATGTAGTAAAGATATATCTGTATAAGATGCAAGTTCCAGGACTTAGTTTCATAAACTTAAACAGTCACGGTCAAAACAATATATATATATGGATATATAAGAAAGTTTAAGTCAATATATTGCTTTTTCACATTAATATATAATGAAATATTGATTTACGCATGACTTTATGAAAATGTAAATTTTTATCATGATTATTGACATGTAGATTGTACATGTAGGTATGGTTGAAATTTTAGGCACCAATGATGCCAAACAGATAATAATAATTAAAGATAATAGTAATTTCTATCTTTGATATTTTTAACTTATCCCTTTGAAGGTACTGTGGAATTTTTAGTAGACTCAAAGCGCAACTTCTACTTCTTAGAAATGAACACCAGATTGCAGGTAAAAATTTAATTTCCTACTTGAATATGAAAAGCTTTTTAGTAATAATTACTATTGTTATCCCCTTGTTCTAATACAGAAAGTTTTTTTGTTGTAATTGCTTTGTGTAATGATTTATGTGTGCTGGGTAAAGCTGTTTGGAAGTGAAACGTGGCATTTGAGCAAAATCAAGCCTCACAGTCGAAAATAGTAAATTGCACATTGATATCAACATATATTTTTTTTTAACTGTACAGTTTATACCATTGGTAATATTGGATTGAAAAGTAAATGTATTCATCACATACATGTATTTAATTGAACTCAATGAATGTCTTACTTACTACTGCAAGGTTCCAATGTAGTTTCTTTAGTTCTGTTCTGATAGTAAAATTTTAGGAAGAAAAATAACTTTGGATGAATATTCATGTTGTTTGCTTCTTTTCAGCGACCTCTTCAATTTGATTGAGAAAGGAAAGATGCATTCATTATGAAAAATGCTCCTACATGTTATGTAATATAAAATGCATGAATTTCAATTTTTTTATGGTTCCTGATGACTTAATTATGCTTTCTATTCATGATCGGGTGTGAAATGATTTGTCTATTGATATACAATAGGTACAGTGAAAACCATTTTTAATTTTCTGAGAAAATGACATTTCATTGATTTTTTACCATTCGCTATGTAGGCATGCTGCTCGCATATGACGTCACAAATCAAATAATTGAAATTCTAATAACTTTTTAATTATTTGATGAATTTTTCTCAAACCTTCGTCAATATTTTTTATTATTTTTTCTGCTATTTTTACAATAAACCTTTTGTCAGGGTGAACTTCCCCTTTAAACCTTCCTATTTTTGTTTACTCTCTTTTTCATTTTCATCATGCAGGTTGAACATCCGATTACGGAGTGCATCACAGGGGTTGATCTGGTACAGGAGATGATACGGGTTGCTAAGGGACACGCCCTTAGATACACACAGGATGATATACCAATCAATGGCTGGGCCATTGAGAGCAGAGTCTATGCCGAGGTACGAAAGATCTGATCAATTCTAACTATGGAAAGCCAACACCACCATAATGAGGAGGCTTAAAGTCTTTGCTGCTTCCCTTTGCTTACTAATCGGGTATCTTGATGCATGATATGAGGATATATCATATCGTCGATGAATCCACGAAGTGGCACAACGTCCCAAAATCATGTGAAAAGTCAATTTTTGTCTCCCAGACCAAAGGTGAAGGCGAGACTTAGGGATCCAAATGTCGTCCGTCGTCCGTCCGTCACAAACCTGTAATGACACATAGCTCCACAACCATGAGTTGCTTTTCAACCAAACTTGGATGGTAGATGGACTTGAGGGACCTGCGTGTTATGCTGCAGTCTGAGGTCACATGGAAAGGTCAAAGGTCATTTTCAGGTCAACGTTAATGTTTACATGCAAGACACTCTTATGACACCTAACTCCACAATCGTAAGTCGCTTTTCAACCAAACATGGATGGTAGATGGACTTGGGGGACCTGCATGTTATGCTGCAGTCGGAGGTCACATGGTAAGGTCAAAGGTCATTTTCAGGTCAACATTAAAGTTTACGTGCAAGGCTCTTATGACAAGTGTTATTCCATCCCAGGCATTTCACAATGAAGTTTCGGTATAATTCTATTGCGTGCCCTCGCAAATCATGATATTTCTGGATATTTTCATAAGTGGGCGAGACACAAAATTGCTTTTGCCTTGTTAGTTTCTTTCAGTTTTAGTATTTTCTAGTCATGGTCTATCATTTCACCAAAATTTAGAACCCAATTCTCTGTAATTAATAAGATAATTAGAGTGAAAAAGCGACACAAGCCTTAAAATCCTTTAAAAAATTCCACAAAGTGGCGCACAGGTGCGCGCCGTTTGTAGCACAAATGACACTTGTGTTTGAATCATAGTTATGTCAAGGTTTGATGTTCATTCGATACATTTTTAACATGGAATGCAGCAGTAGATACCTGGCTCTTGGTATGTGCATTCTTCATTCTGTTAAACTTCACAATCATACAGCGATGGGCAGTTGAAAATGTGAAAATCTTATTCGTGTTTATCTCGATTATTGATTACGCGCATCAACTATCGCGTGTGCCACTTCATGGATTCTTTGGCGTCGCTGAATTCATGAAGTGGCACAACATCCCAAAATCATGTGAAAAATATATTTTGAGTATCTTTCTGTTTTAGTATTCAATTTCAAGTATCTTTCAGCTTTAGTATCCCTTGGCTATGGTCTCATTTCACTGAAATTTTAGAACCAAATTCTCTGTAATTAATGAGATAATTAAAGTGAAAAAAACGACACTAGCCTCAAAATCCTTTGTAAAATATTCCACGAAATGGCACGCATGTGCGTGCCGTTTCTACGCACGCTGAAGTAATATATTCCACAAAACGACATTGGTCGTGCTTGTGTTTGAATCACTGCTATGTCAAGATTTGATGTTCATTCGATAAAATTTTTACATGGGAAGCAGGAGTAAATACCTGGCTAGTGGAATGTGCATTCTTTATTCTGTTAAACTTCACAATCCTATAGCAACTGGCAATTGAAAATGTAAAAATCTTTAATCGCGTTTATCTCGAAAAGGGATTTTGCGCATCAACAATCGCATGTGACACTTTGTGGAATCGGCGACGATATACTTGACTATCTGAACTTGACTATATGAAGTGTAATCATGGAATATGGCCTTGCTTGCTTTTCATACACGTAAAATTTTTCTTTTACGTGTACATGTAGGACGTCAGAGTAAGGTTTAATGCTTGCAGTATCTGCTGCGTAATAGAAAGATGAGAGAAATTTATCAGAATTTACTTTTACGCTGAGAAAGGAATTCATTTTGGGTGATATGAAATGGGACGAAATGGATAAGGATTTTTAGTACATGAATATTTCTCTCAGCCATTACTTACATGTACCTATCTATCTATCTATCTGTCTGTCTGTCTGTCTGTCTGTCTGTCTGTCTGTCTGTCTGTCTGTCTGCCTGTCTGCCTGCCTGCCTGCCTGCCTGCCTGCCCGCCCGCCCGCCTGTCTGTCCGTCCGTCCATCCATCCATCTATCTCTCTACCCATCTGTTCATCCATCAGTCTATCAATCCATCTATTTATCCTTCTATCCATTTTGTATATACCTACCTATATTGTACATGTATCTATCTGTCAATATGCACCCTGTTCCATATAAGTCTTACATCTTTCTGTTATCTTTAAATTGTCATGTTTATCCATTTTCATTTCACCTTTCACATTTTTAAAATCATAATCAGTTTTATATGTCCTATTTCTCTTCCTTTTTGGTAAATCACCAAATTAATAGATTTGTTTTTCTTTCTTTCTAGGATCCTTACAAATCTTTTGGTCTTCCGTCCATCGGTCATCTTCATCGTTACTCCGAGCCCCTCCATCTTGATAAAGTCCGAGTAGACAGCGGGATCAAAGAAGGCAGTGAGATCAGCATGTATTATGATCCCATGATCTCAAAGGTACCCCATTCTTCATCTTCCTTGTTTGATTTTCTTTCACAAGTATTTTCTGATTGATGATGTCAAAGGAGCTTGTTCCTGTTTCATAAAGACTTGTTATAGTAAACAAAAGAACAGTTTCTATAACAAATTTACTATCAGCCAATCACATTGAAGGATTTTAGTAGCTTTTAACTGCTATTGTATATTAGTTATTTTAACAATGTTTAAGAAGTAGTTCCCAAATTCTTTTGATCTTTCTTTGCTTTGTTTCATAAATCTTTTCTTCTGACTGCAAAGGAACGCTTCTCTTGATTTGTCCCCCTTTTTTGTATTTATTCATTATTTATTTATGTATTTATTCATCATTTTTATTTATGTTTAAAGATTGACAAGCAGCACAAACTGAATACATAATAAGTTTCTTTGAATTTTTCTTGTGTTTGTGTATCTTCTTTCCAATCAGCTTGTTACATATGGAGCCACGAGAGAGGAAGCCTTAGCAACCATGGAAAAAGCCTTGGATACATACATTATTAGAGGTTTGTTGCTCTTTTTTTTTGTTACAAATAGGATACCGAATGAATGCTTCCAGGGCCCTGTTGCATAAAAGTTACTATTATGGTAACTACCATGGTAACGCTGATCAACAGCCAATCAAAATCAAGGATTCCAACATTAGATTGCTAAGTTACCATAATGGTAGCTTTTATGCAACGCGACCCAGGTTATACATGTACTTCCAATGCCCTATGTTGATACTGGAACAAAAATATGTACCAGACAAACTAAAGGTGGCAATAATAAATGATATTTTGTTGTCTAATTACAGAATGACCATTATTGTTTTCTGATACAGATTTTACCTACCTTTTTGCGTTTTCAGAAATCTTTGCATCATGAAACAAAGTCAGGCCTAATTGCCAACACTCGCATCATCAGATTGATTACACAGAAGTGCGACCGTGTGTGACACGAACATGATCTGACCAATGTAATGATGTGTTGTACATGTACATCATGCTCAACAGAGAATTTAAATTAGAGTTTTAGTCACATGAATATTTGTGAAGCACTCCTATGGGCACAAGCTACAATTTGCATACATGTTCTTTCATTAGGCCTTAAATTTTGATATTTTTACAGCAAGGCCCCATTTATAAAATGGCATGTTTTGATGTTACAGCACAAAAAATAAAATTTTAAAGGGAAAGGGGACTGAGGCCATCCAAAAGGCCATCCAACGATATGGACTTGGATGGCCTTGACTTAAAGCCCTGTTTCATTGTGTTGTAATCATCCAAACTATTAAACTGTAAGATGTATACCTTTTTCTATTTTTATAGGTGTAACTCACAACATATCACTGCTTCAAGATGTGATTGCCAATCCTAGATTCATCTCAGGTGATATCAGCACAAAGTTCTTACAAGAAGAGTACCCAGAAGGTTTCTCAGGTATTATACAACTCCCAAGAAAGTTCTGTAATCTGATTGGTCCAAATCGGATCACATGATTTTCAGTGAATTGCATTATTGCATCCAAAATGCACTATCCAGACCTGCACTCTGACGTGATAGTGCAAGTTATGGAATTATCTAGAATTATGATCAGATAGCATTTAGGGAAACTAAGTAACATGGGTGAGGGGGGAGTTGTATAAAACAAACAATACATGCATTCTCGTGCATAGCGGACCTAAATAATGAACTCTGTGCTCGGCTCGCCAAATGGGTATACCGCACTCGGCCCTTCGGACCTTGGTGAGGTATATCCATTAGCTCTTCTTGCACATTGTTCATTATTTGGCCCCACATGCACGCGCTTACGTGCATTATTTGTATACTGTCAAACCCATACTTGCCAATAGTATTGTATACATGTAGTATAGAAAATGGCGTATTGATAATAATTCACATGATTGGCAGCCAATGGCTGTAATATACATGTTTACATCCAAGATTCATTGAATTTATTCTTCTTCATGTCAAATAGATTGACAAAATAAGTACAAAGCAAAATCCAAGATTAAGAACTCACCATAAAATTATAGAAAGAGTATAAAACCAATAAAAAAATACAGGCATACAATTCAATTCATTTTACTCAATCATTTAAATATCAATATACAAACAATACAAACAGTACATAAAATATGCAAAACAAAGTTAATCAATGTATTATATCTAGTTAACTAAAGGTGTTTTTGATGCAAATTAATTATAAATGATCATATAAGATTAAATAATGCATAGGATTGTCATTCAATGTTTTTTTTTCCATACATACATTTATGTCAATAGTAATAATAATGATAAAATGCAACATTTCTGTTACGCTTAAAGTGATTGGTTAAATTGGTTTGACTTTTAAAAAATCTGAGCTAGAAGGTCACACTTGTCATCTGTGTCTGTGATATGTTACAAAAATGAAGCCCAGAAAAATTGCGTTCGAAAATCATTATTTAGTGCTTCAAAAATTGAAATATAAAGTGACCGGAAACACCATCTTAATTTCATCCCATACAGTTATGTGTACTATTTAGGCATCTATAAGAGACCTATTTACAAAATCGGGGTTTGCCTTGTAGTTTTAGCTTTTCATTCTCAATAATGGTTGTTTTCAGGGTTTATTAGTTCTAATACATGCACTTGTACACATGTTTCAGCTTGGTTTGAGAATTTTTTAAATCGGCTGCTCACAAAGTTAAACAATACCTTTAATACACAGCACTGCATACTATTACCCGGCTGTAGCACTGCTTCCCTGATCAGCACTTAGGCGTAAAATCTTCCTACTGGGTTCACATTTACTGCACCTGGGTAGAGAGTGGAAAATGCCTTGCCGAAGGACGCGAGTGCCACAGTGGGATTTGATCCCTGGACCTTGTGGTTCAAAGTCAGGGGATATATCCACTTATCCAAAACACCTCTACAATTTATTTTGCATTATTTGTCTGTGATATTTTGGCAGGATGGAAGCTTGACCAAAGCGAGGAGACCAATCTTAAAGCAGTAGCAGGATGTTTGTATATACTCAATCAATTCAAAGCCCAAAGATTTACAAACCAAACTAGGTAAGCAGAATTGATATATAAATATGTACGAGGGGGACTGAAAAGTTTTGAGCCTGGCATACATGTAGAAGCGATTACGATGTGAAGATGAAGTATGGGCCATAAAATCTCTCACATTTCTTTATCCGACCCACCAAATTTCTTGGTCATGTCAATATCTAGTCTTATTTTACATGTTCCTAAATTTGTATTCTATTTTTATTATTAGATTATAACTATTTAAATTTCCATGAAATGTCTACATGACTATATGTATGATAAATTCAATTAAACGTTCAAGAAATTTGTACTTGTGATAATGAGTTCTTATAACACAAGATAACATGCATAAAGCAGAAGAAAGATAATTCTCTCTTTCTCTCTCTCATCTTACTCTGCCTTGTAGTTTTCATCTCTATAACTCCACCATCCAACAATCCTTTTCAAGTCTCACCACGTGGTGAGCCAAAAGCCCCCCGTGCATTTTATTATCAGTTTTTGGTAGGTTACGAGCAACTTCACGAACAACTGGTACCGGTAATCTTTTCTCAGGTGCTAAATCAGCCTCAACAGAGATTTGATGAATATTATTTTGTACAAGAAAGGGTCACCGGTCATTTGTAAAGGCCATTGTAACTTTAATGAAACTAGGACTAGGACTAACCACATAGTGAGCTGTAATCCTCTATGTTAAATACTCAAACTTGTGTCAAATTATTTGTTCTTATAAACAGGGTACCACCGACGCCAGTATCGTGGGACCAATCCAAACTGAGTGTATTCATCGACGGCAAGAGACAGGATATAGTAGTACAGATGAATGATGCTGGAGGAAAGGTAATGTGCATGAGGATGACTGTGTAAATTATCATGCCTGGGCCCCGTCTTACAAAGAGTTGCGATTGATCCAATCATTCGTAACTCTACGGAAATCCATCGCTGTCATAATTTTTTTTTTCTACAGGGAATTCACTCAATCTCCTTAAAACCAAGAGAATCACACTGAATCTTCAAGAGAACAATACATGTATGAATCAGCGTTCTCGCCAGTGTATAATACGCATGGTTCAAACACCATGCGTGCGGAAATGGAGACCAAGTGCGACATGCGTGGAAAAATTAAATGGAAATATTCAGAAAAAAATAATACACTCCATGAACTCATCTTAGTGATATCAACTTCATTTATCGGGTTGCGCCGAAGTCCCACCAACTTAAGACCACTTACAGGCCTACTACGGCTAGGAAAGTGGCAAGGCGCCCAGCTAGCTCGCGGCTGCTATTGCGGGCATATGACGGCACGGTACGGTCGTTCCGTTGCCTATTCCCCCGTTTGCCCCGCACATCACACCGGCTATGCTCCATGGTGAAACGTCAGATCACAGACTCACACAAAACTTACATGTCGATCTACACGCCATTACGTTGTTTGGTGTTGGAACACACAGTCGTAAATCACTAGGAAGTGTCTGTGATATATTTTGCATTTGTGTATGTGCACGAAAGCCACATGCATGCGCTCAGCTAGCTCAGCGAATTAAGTTGGATGATGCGTCTCGACTCTATTGACCAACTCCATTACATATCACATGACCCTCAATCATGAACGCTGTTTTGTTCCGAAGTTGAATGCATTTCGTGATTTCCCTTTTCTCAAAAATATTTACAATTCATAAGCTGGAAAGCTGCACTTCTCTTTCTTTGGACTGAACGGCAAGTATCTGTGCATTTATGTGCATTTGTGTGGGCTTAAAAATACGCCACAATGGGGCTTCCTTAGCGTCTCTATTTGATGAAAAGGCCGTCGCTTCCGCGCTCCGCGCGGGAGGGGTGAACCCCCCAGGAGTGGGAGCACAAGTCCCAGACGTGGGTGAATTTTTTTCTGGCGAGAACGCTGGTATGAATGTACATCATATCTAGAAAATACATTGAACAAATTTGCGTTGTTAGATGTTGACGTTGCTGGCCGTCCATAGTTGTGATTGATCGGATAAATCGTAACTCTTTGTAAGACGGGGCCCTGAGGTGCATTTCATACTCGCCCTTCTATCACCCTGAGGGCTTGGCCGAGGGGTGATAGAATTAAGGGCCGGTAAGAAAAGTGGGAGTGATGATTTTCACTGTCATCCGAAATACAGAGCAGTCCATATTTGTTTTATATACTGACCTCATTGGTAATCACATAACTCTATCCCAAATCAATTGAATTTCAGTACCACTAGTGTAACTTCAATCTCAATTTGATTTGCTAAATCACGTAAGTTGTAATTTAAACGAGCTGCTCTGCTGCTGGAAAACCGATAAATCCAGTTGGCCAGTGCGCCGTTGCAGCGCAGCCAGCTAGATGCGCGCGTAGAAACACAACTTGTGGTCCCGCCCTCGGGGGTTACAAGTACTATCAGAGGGTTTGGTAGAAGAAATTGACAGTTAGTCAAACCCCTGAGACGATAGACGGAATAGCACCACGTTACATGATGAAGTTATGACCAATCAGAGATAACAATCTTAGTATGAGGTATATAATAAACTTTAGTTGCTAACAGGTGCATTTATGGACTGTACAGACATTCATTCACAGTATGAGGAATTGGTTCCATATTTGCTCCGGCGACAATTGCTCCAATTGAAAATCTGCACATTAAGCCAAACCTAAAGCCTAAATAAACCCTAATCCTTATCTTTACATTATTCTGAACCAAAAACTCTATTACAATCCTAACTCTAACCCTATACCCTCTGAGATATTAAGACCGGAGCAATTGTCACAGGAACATGTCTCGATAGTATAGCCACTTTTCCATTTAAAAAATGCAAATCCTGTGGCTTTCTGTGTAAAAATCTGTACGTTTTGGTGACATAAGCACGATGAAGCAATATTGAATTAGAGTAAAATGCAATTTTCTATATTCATGTATACTACGCTGCCCTATGCAGATAATGATCGGGAAACTCATGCTAAAGAATGTGAATGTGTCATATTTTCATCTGATACATGGTTTTGCATGATTTTGTTTTACTATGATTTTCATTGTATTTTATATCACTAAAACTAGGGCTGAAAGATATATTTCCCTCGAAATTTTGTGAATGCTTTGTCCTTTCCAAATTCTTTGATATTGAAATATCCATGTACATGTATGTTTAATTGAAGCTGATGTAAAACTATTTAAAAAGAGGGGTCTTTTTAATTTTTAAATGCAGTAATTTAGAATTAAAAATATTGTGTTCATCTTTAAAAGCTAATGGAGCGAAGTAAAACAAAAGATCTCTCAAGTTACACCTCATACTATATTTATTTAAATATTATTGTATAAAACTCTAATTATGATCTAAATGGTTAGGAATTATAATCTTGTTATATCTCTCCACAGGTGGATATCAATGGAGAAACATTAGATGTCAATATATCATGGTCAACAGCCCAAGATGTTATCACACCCACTATAAATGATACTACTCTATGTTTACAGGTAAGCTCTGTCAACTCGTTGAATATTTCAAATTTCAAATTTTTGTATATTGTCATTGTTCATTCTGAAGATACTAGTAGTTGGGTTGAATAGAATCAAGAAAATTAGAGGAAAATAGAGGTGAAGGTTTGATGGAAACCTGTCATCAATAATTTCTCAATTTGTTCTCCTTTTATTCAAACCAATCTTCAGGGTGAACTTCCCCTTTCACATGGTGTATGCCACGTGTGAATGAAAGTACAGTATTTATTTTGGTCTATTTCCAATTGGTCTAATGCCAATTTGTCCAGTTGCCAACTTGTCTACTATTATTTGGTCTACCATCAATTCATCCACTCACCACATGGTCTAGTTTCATTCAGTCTAATGCCATTCTGTCTAATAACCAGTTGGTCCAATAGCCATTTAGTCCATATAATGTACCATTTGGTCTAATTGGACTCGGTGTTTATTGTGCAAAATGAATGAAAATTAAACGAATATAAGACCAATTGGTTATGAGACGACTTGGTCATATACAAAGTGGTGATTAGACGAAGTGATGATTGGACCAAATGGTTGTTAGACGAAACGTTGATGGACGGAATGGCATTAGACTAAGTGAAAGTAGACCATGTGGTGAGTGGATAAGTTGGCAGTTGACAAATTTTTATTTTCATATGTACAGTGATTTCATTTTAGTGAAGGGTACAAAATCTTGAACTTAACAGACACCCATTTTTGTCTCACCTGCGAAGCAAAATGAGACTATAGGCGCCGCTTTTCCGACGGCGGCGGCGGCGGCGTCAACATCAAATCTTAACCTGAGGTTAAGTTTTTGAAATGACATCATAACTTAGAAAGTATATGGACCTAGTTCATGAAACTTGGCCATAAGGTTAATCAAGTATTACTGAACATCCTATTAGAGTTTCATGTCACATGACCAAGGTCAAAGGTCATTTAGGGTCAATGAACTTAGACCATGTTGGAGGAATCAACATCGAAATCTTAACCTGTGGTTAAGTTTTTGAAATGTCATCATAACTTAGAAAATATATGGACCTAGTTCATGAAACTTGGACATAAGGTTAATCAAGTATCACTGAACATCCTGCATGAGTTTCACGTCACATGACCAAGGTCAAAGGTCATTTAGGGTCAATGAACTTTGGCCGAATTGGGGATATCTGTTGAATTCCCATCATAACTTTGAAAGTTTATGGATCTGATTCATGAAACTTGGACATAATAGTAATCAAGCATCACTGAAAATTTTGTGCAAGTTTCAGGTCTCATGATTAAGGTCAAAGGTCATTTAGGGTCAATGAACTTTGGCCGAATCAGGGGTATCTGTTGAATTACCATCATAACTTTGATAGTTTATTGGTCTAGTTCATTAAACTTGGACATTAGAGTAATCAAGTATCACTGAACATCCTGTGCACGTTTCAGGTCACATGACCAAGGTCAAAGGTCAATGAACTTTGGCCGAATTGGGTGTATCTGTTGAATTACCATCATAACTTTGAAAGTTTATGGATCTGATTCATGAAACTTGTACATAAGAGTAATCAAGTATCACTGAATATCCTGTTTGAGTTTCAGGTCACATGATCAAGGTCAAAGGTCAGGTAAGGTCAATGAACTTTGGCCATGTTGGGGTTTTTTGGTGAATCTCTGTAAGTTTATTGGTCTAGTTCATAAAAAGTGGACATAAGAGTAACCATGTATCACTGAACATCTTGTGCGAGTTAGAGTAGTATTCAAAGTCAGCACTGCTGCTATATTGAACCGCGTGATGCAGGTGAGACGGCCAGAGGCATTCCACTTGTTTATTAATGTCTTTATCTTTAATTTCTTTATCTCTATTCAAGGTTATTTCATGTGATACTGCCGGCAACATTCAACTTCAATACAAAGGCACAATCGTGAGTACATGTACATAGTATGCAAATAATACACCTCATGAGTGTTAATAGTAAGAATTATACGCAGGAGGTCCCTCTTGAAAAGTTCTAATGCATTTCAAAAGTAATGAGTATTGGGTAATCTAGAATCTGGGCTAAATGATGGGCATTATTTGCTTTATAAGATAATGATGTGGATCCTTGTTATTTGATAAACCATCCTCATCTGAAAACCATGACAGGTCAATAGAACAAGTCGTCAGTACCAGTCATTAGCAAAAATTAATGACTGGTCACATGATGGACTTCGGCCAATCATTTCATTGGGATCCAAATTGCCATTTTATGATATACACTGTGATTGAAGAAATAGTTGCATATTTGTTCAAATTTACCTAGTTTCAGAGCGGAAGCGGAATCAGGAATTTAAGTTTAATAAGCCATGTACATATGGGAGAAGAAAAGGAAAACGGTTTCTGTTTTATTGAAGTGTCTTAAGGCAACTATCTAGAGTTTTTTTCTTGCTCCTAATCTCTTGATAAACATGGCCATTGGCCATTATCAGTGTTTGTGTGGGAAGAGATAATAAAGGGCATACATGGATATGATAAAGAGATAGATTAGTGTTTTCACATCAAACTCAAAACATTCTGAAGAGTCTATTTCCTCAACAAAAGTACATGTATGAGGACACGCCCATTCCCAGAATTTATGGCATGATGAATCAAAATCATCGGAAAGAAATATTCACATTTGTATAACTACATGTATATTGTAGGATTTTAACATAGTGAATAATTACTACATGTAGCATTAAGAGACTATTTCATGTATATAAACCATACGTTTCAGTCATGGTAGTGATCTGCTAGCATCCCCCCCCCAGAATTTATTTATTTTTTCTTTTGATGGCATGTAAAAAGAAATTAATTAACATTGTCTGTTTGTTCGGTCATGTGTAAGATTTATTAAAGTGGATTAATTATCCCCTTTTTCCTGTTCTTTCTCCCCCCCTTCCCTCTTCCTTTCCCTCAAATCTTACTTTGATTCTCCAGTTTACCCTGAATGTAATGCAGCAAGAGGCAGCTAATCTCCAAGCATTGATGCCTGAGAAGGTCAAGCCTGATGTGAGTAAAGAAGTTGTCTCCCCTATGCCTGGCAAACTCCATTCCCTCCATGTGCAAGTAGGAGATTCGGTAAGTTGCCTTTATTGTTTGTTAGCACTTTCAGTTTTACTTCTTTCATATTTCATGATTAGAAAGCATGACAGAATGATGCCTGCCAAATTTCTGATTTAAATGCCGTCCACCCCAACAAGCTCATTTAAGTAAATTAGAAAAAATATAAGAAGCCTAATACTGAAAATATCAAATTCGGATGTTAAGTAAGGAATTACAGTATGACATTTTTAAGTTTTGCTTATTTTTTTACAAAATGATAAATATGCACATCTTGGCCTAGACTTAGCTGAGAAAACCAATGAAGTCACATGCTCACTGTTTCTTTTGTATTTTGTTTTATATAATAATAAAAACTCGTTTTGATAGTTTGATAGTAAAAAAAAGTTTTTCACTACTTCACAATCATGGCTTTTGATTCCATTTTCCATGAAGAATCGTCCAGAGTTTCACATTGTGGGATGAAAAATTGAAAGTACATGTATATGATAATATGAAAATAATAGAATCATTAAATTCAATAGTCATTGGATATAGCACTTTTTCCTTTTACAAAGCGCTGCACACACACTACTCTATGCTTGGGCCACTAGAACAATAATTCACCAACTCAGAATGATCAACTTTATTAGTCCATGCCAATTGAGCAAAGTAGATGGGATTAAGTCGCATTTTCTCTAGGCCGGCCGTAACAGCGAGTCGAAAACAGCCCTTTAAATATTTTTTGTACCAGCTACATATAGGTGGTTTGAAAAAAAATGATTAAAACGGCTGTTTTTGACTCGTCGTGCAACCACCTCATGGGAATGTGACTGAGGTGTAAGAATACAAAAGATATAGTGAGTATATCGTCGGCTTCCTCATAAAGTGAATATATTATCAGCTACCTCGATGAATTACGTCATTGATGTTCCTTCCTTTATGAATGAAAAATGAATTCACTGTGCAACTTATTGAACTTTATTTCTGTATTCTATTGACAGGTTGGTGAAGGCCAGGAGGTGTGTGTTGTAGAAGCAATGAAGATGCACAACAGTCTCTTCTCATCAAGAGACGGAAAGGTAACAACAAATTGAATGCATGGGACTGGTGGGGGAAAGTTATTTCACAATGCAGAATTGAATATATGGGACTTGTATGCATGTGCAGACATAGGTCATTTGAATAACTAGACTAGATTATTATTATTATTTGTTTCGGCGCCACCTGTGCTTGGGAGGCAACAACCGAATTGAATCACTATGACCCGCAAGTCTCTCCTCCCATTGTATTTTTCTCAAATGGGGAATAAAAATGCATTAATGAGGAACCGTAACCATTTAGTGAGTGAAAGCTTATAAATGTAGAAAAAATGTTTAAATCAAAGAGGTCTTGTGACCACTTTGAAGTGGTCAGTTGTATTTTTATCAATTCTTATTTCCCCCCCCCCATTTCTCCCTCCATTTTCACCACTCCCATTCTTGTTTATTACTCTGTACATCTTTTTTGTATGTTTATCCCTTTGCCATCTGTGGGGATGTCATGGTCTAGTGGTTAAAACTCGTCTCTCAATCAGAGGGATGTGGCTTCGAATCCCAGCCATGGCATGTTTTCCTCCAGGAAGAAATTTACCCACATTGTGCTGCACTCAACCCAGGTTAGGAGAATGGGTACCTGGCGGGTGTTTCATAAAGCTGTTCGTAAGATACGAATGACTTTACGAACGACTGGTGATCCCTTCTTGTGCTATGTGATATCCCTATGTAATTGAGTTATAACCTAAGAACATGTTATAGTCGTGCGTAAAGTTGTCGTAACTTTACGAACAGCTTTATGAAACACCCGACCGGTAGGAGTCACTCCTTGAATGCTTTAGCTGCTATATGGGGGCTCAGCTACGGCGGGGGTAATCATATGGTAACAAGTATCAAGCCCAGAGTATATGCAGTTGTAGAAGCCGGGCTATATAATTGGGCCATATTATTATTATTACTATCTGCTCTCTTTTTCTTACTCTCTTTCTCTCTTACTTTCCCGTTGCAGGTCAAAGCCATTCATTTTGTTGAAGGTGACAGCATAGCGGAAGAAGACATTATTCTGGAGCTGGAATAAGCGCGTGACACATCATTACAGTTCACGGGACTTTGCGAGAGGACAGAAAAATCGAACATTAGCGTTGCTGCAATCATGTCATCACAATTGCATACCTCCCGGGGTTATGATACACCACAGTGAGCAATGCTGTGCCTAAATTAACTGTTTTATAGCCGTTTTTCTAAAGGGCTTCAAAATGACAGCAAAACGGCTATAAAAAAGGGGAAAAAAAGGGCTACCAAATGGCAAGCTGCTCACCATGGTCAAGCTCCGATATACATCACTGTGGTATGTGATGCATGTAGTTTGAAGCTTGGAAGAGAGAGATGATCACCCCCCGTATTTTGAGATGAAATTAAAGAGAAATACCAGTAGTTGCAGTAAACACTGATTTCATGAGAAAGTCTGTAAAACCAGGCTTAATTGTCACTATATCATCGAGGATCTAGATCTGGTACAGTTACATAAACTGAACTTTGTGAAATCTTGAAATCTACGCTGAAAAACGTTCACACTGAAGATCACCAACACAGATAGGCACACGTGGGACAGTGTATAATTTTTGCTGAAATAAAGACCCGACGGAAGTGACCGAATCCGTGCTTATTTTGCTTATTTCTCAGCAATTACACAATTTCTTCCAGAATCCTTTGGCACATATTTTTTATTCATACAAACAAACACTTGGGTGGTAATTATATTAGATTCTGTGAAAAGTCATTTTGAGATCGTTACCAAAACTGGAATTTATCTTTAACTTGTATACGTATCGTGGAGAGCATCTTGAGAGAAAAAAATTACAATGGGTCGGTTTCATGAAGTTGTTTATAAGTTACGTGTACGTTTGATGTTATGCACAATGTTATGCACGATTCTGTGCACAACGTTACACATGACATTGTGCACGAAGTTACGCAACGTTGATGTATGATGTTACATGTGATGTTACGCACGACTGGTGACCCGTTCTTGGGTACCAATTCCAGGGGGGGAGCAGTCAAATATATTTAAAGGGGTGTTTTTTCAATTTTGGACGCGGTTTGCGCGTTGACTCCTTAAGGGTATCAAAAACACATATTTTTAAGAAAAAGGGTGGTTTTGAAAGACTGGTCAATGGTCAATCGCGGGGTCAAACGTATTTAGGGCATGTTTTTTCCCAAAACTCTTTTTTTAAGACTAGCCAAACGTGTTTATTGGGTATGTTTTTTTCCCCAAGCTTTTTCCCCCGAGGCCTTATTTTGGTGACATCTTCTTTAGGGGCCAAAATGTGTACATAAAGCCCATGAAAAACTTGTTTAGGGGGTTATTTTACACACAGAGAAAAACTTGTTTAGGGGGGTGTTTGGAAATTCCTTGGTCACGCGTGTAAACAGCAGTATATACCCACCCCACCCCAGTCAGGGATCAAGCAAATTATATTAACAAATACTGAATATGGTAGCTTGAAACGTCATGCACTTCGTTTATACATGTGTGTGCTTGTTAAGGGGTTTGAAAGAAAATATCAAGTATAAAATGAAGTTGATAATTTACATTGTATTTTCATTTTTATGTTAACTGTGCTGTATTCACTCCTGTGCGTTTATTGCAATTAATTGCACTTATACTTGAATATGAACTACATGTACATCTAATGTACACTTCAAATGTTTCTGTTCTCTCATTTTTTATGCACAATGTACATCATAATGCTGAATTACTGTTGAAATAACGGATGTTCATTGTTTAAATTATAATATTTATTTTCTTGAAGCCATCTATTGGATGAAATACATGTATTTCAGAATATGTTTGCTATTCTAGGATAAATGCTTCCAGCAATAACAATCCTTTGGTTTTTTTTTATCATATTTGGGGTTTGGGTTATGATTGGGGTTGAGATTTGTTAGATTAATAAAATGTAAGGTTTCTTTGAGGGTTGGTTATGCATGGAATGATATAATTCTATTAGTTTTCTATTGGCTTTGCTGGAGAGTGGTTGGAAAGTACATCGTCGCACGCACCACGAACCGTCCTCTCTGTGCAGATACAGTGCGCTATCACGCCTCGCGATTTCACCACCAACCCTTCTCTCTGTTACGATGCTCATTGTGGCGTAAATAATTCACTTCGAGAAATGTAAAGATACGGGATGAAACTTTGGAACCTGAACTATCGAACAAAGACACCGGTAAATAATTTGCTCTCCTTGTAGGTGCACTTATTGCTGATTTTAAAAAAACTTTTTTTTGCAAAACTAACTTTCGCATCGAAGTGCGCAGAGAGGACGGTTCGTGGTGTGTGCGACGACATGTACATTTACTTTATGCGATAAATGCTGGAAAATGTTCTCTCATTTACTTGTGTACTTCAAAAAAAGAAGAAAATTGAACTTTTAAAAAAAATCATTGAAGATTATGTTTGACGCTATAAAATGACATGAACAAAGCACAACTATTTTTTTTCTTGATTAGTGCTGTTACTACGTGTATGTCAACAGATATAACATCATTATTTGGCATATAGTACGCAATATACATGTACACAGACTAGAAATATTTTACTTTTCTTTTTAACCAAGAGGTTATAAACCAAGACACTGTTTTCTAAACACAAAATTATATTTGTCTATCTAGCTTGTGTGTGGAGATTTACACATTATTTTTTTACTCAGTTTTGAGAATGTATATGTACAAGGCAACCATTTGCTGCAACAAGATCTTGTTTCACAAAACCTGGCTGCCATATAAACACTCTAGTATACAATGGGTGTACTCTAATTTTAAGTTTGGTGCTGACCTATTAATGTTGGTGTTTGGTTAATTTGTTGTCATCATTGCACCAAACTTAAAAGATTATCCTTCATGAATCTAACAAGGGGGTAAGCTGACAATGATGTAATTCAGATCATTTGTGTAAACTCAGATTAGGTGTTGGTGTCAAGAAAGGCAGTCAATTTTGCTAAAAACACAAGCACTAGCACCATACCTTAAGATTAGGTTTTGGAGCCAGGAAAATCAATCAACTTGTGCTTCCAGCACCGACACAACACCAAAGTTTCAAATTAGGTTTTGAAGCTAGGACAGACAATCAACTTGTGCTTCCAACACTAGCACCAACACCTATCTGTCAGATAAAGGTTTTGAAGCTGGGACAGGCAATCAAATACGTGCTTATAACACCAGCACCAACACCGAACTCCAAATCATCCAATGAGATCATGTTCCTATAAACATGGTGTAAAGACTTCAATATGTTATATAAGAAAGTTTGAATTCAGTTAGGTTATCTCTATGCATTATCTTTTCATTAAAGCATAAATACTAGTAATGATTTTCTCAAAATTTTTAGATGCATTGTCTTGTTTGCCCCCCCAAAAAGCATTGGTATACAACCTTTAGTCCATGGTGCCTATGTGTCTTGTGTAATGTACATGCTTCAAAGAAAAAACAAGGCATTTTTAATGCCCGCATTTTGTGTTCAGTCGTGTTTGGAAGCCACAATCATCGGTTTGTATGCAGCCACAACCAAACCTGTGTGCATCAACAGCACACCAAGTATCTTGACTGTATTCTGATCAAAGGAAAAGAGAATATATGAAATAGATTTTGAGTAGATGGGGATGGACTTGGTGTATTTGGGAAAGGGGTAATGGGTATATTGTTATTATATTTCTGGAAATCATATGTGATGGTTTGAAATGAAATATAATGTATATTGACAGAAACTATGGAATAAAACTGTTTCAAAATGTACAAATGGCCTTTTTTTATTTATTTCTGATCATACCCAGACATGATAACAAGTGTAAGAAAATAGATGGTGGTAAAAAGACAAAGGCAGGATGCTGAAAGATGGTGGATGTAATAAAATGTAATCTGATTCTTTCAGACAGACAGATTTCTTGTTTTATTCAAATACGTATACCCTTATTATACATACACTTTAGTCAACCCCCCAAAAAATAATTATGGTAATAATGAATAAATAATAAATCCAATAATGATAAACAAAATAATATTTATTAAAAATAAATAAATAAATTAAAAAACAAGCGGAATGCCTCTGGCCGTCTCACCTGCATCACGCGGTTCAATATAGCAGCAGTGCTGACTTTGAATACTACTCTAACTCGCACAAGATGTTCAGTGATACATGGTTACTCTTATGTCCACTTTTTATGAACTAGACCAATACACTTACAGAGATATGATGGTTATTCAACAAAAAACCCCAACATGGCCAAAGTTCATTGACCTTACATGACCTTTGACCTTGATCATGTGACCTGAAACTCAAACAGGATGTTCAGTGATACTTGATTACTCTTATGTACAAGTTTCATGAATCAGATCCATAAACTTTCAAAGTTATGATGGTAATTCAACAGATACACCCAATTCGGCCAAAGTTCTTTGACCTTGGACATGTGACCTGAAACGCGCACAGGATGTTCAGTGATACTTGATTACTCTAATGTCCAAGTTTAATGAACTAGACCAATAAACTTTCAAAGTTATGATGGTAATTCAACAGATACCCCCGATTCGGCCAAAGTTCATTGACCCTAAATGACCTTTGACCTTAATCATGAGACCTGAAACTTGCACAAAATTTTCAGTGATGCTTGATTACTATTATGTCCAAGTTTCATGAATCAGATCCATAAACTTTCAAAGTTATGATGGGAATTCAACAGATATCCCCAATTCGGCCAAAGTTCATTGACCCTAAATGACCTTTGACCTTGGTCATGTGACGTGAAACTCATGCAGGATGTTCAGTGATACTTGATTAACCTTATGTCCAAGTTTCATGAACTAGGTCCATCTAAGTTATGACATTTCAAAAACTTAACCTCAGGTTAAGATTTCGATGTTGATTCCTCCAACATGGTCTAAGTTCATTGACCCTAAATGACCTTTGACCTTGGTCATGTGACATGAAACTCTAATAGGATGTTCAGTAATACTTGATTAACCTTATGGCCAAGTTTTATTAACTAGGTCCATATACTTTCTAAGTTATGATGTCATTTCAAAAACTTAACCTCAGGTTAAGATTTGATGTTGACGCCGCCGCCGTCGCCGTCGGAAAAGCGGTGCCTATAGTCTCACTTTGCTTCGCAGGTGAGACAATAAAAATGATTGAAAAATAATTATTTCCTGCATCATTTTCCAAAGCAAGATGCATACATTAAGAAAAATCTTGGTCACCCTTAAGTTACTATGGAAACATCAAGAATAGTGGTTGATTTCCTTCAGTAATTCTTTCACATTTGCCTTTTGTGCTGTCCTCGACCCCGGTAAATAAATTGGTACCTTGGGATGAAAGATGGGCTAAAGTCAAAGGAATTATTACTTATCCATTACTCAACACATGAACAAACATTCAAACACTTTCACAATAAAATACATTTTATTTTAAATATGATTGATAATTATATCCATCCGATACAGTATAATATATTCATCACAAAAATAAGCAATTTACACCAACTTCTCAAAATTTATAGACAGCCTTCAAAGGAACATAAGTATCAGCATTCTATTTGGTTAGACAAAGGGGTGACGTGACATTTGCTCTTGCGACAATTGCCCCTGCGATAATTGCTCCGGGTTTTATTTTGTCTGAGATGTAGGGTTAGGATTGCAAAGGGGTTTATATTTTATGGAGCGTTGTGGCCCAGTGGATTAGTCTTCTGACTTTGAAACAGAGGGTCATGGGTTCGAATCCCAGCCATGGCGTTATTTCCTTCAGCAAGAAATGTATCCACATTGTGCTGCACTCAACCCAGGTGAGGGGAATGGGTACCCGGCAGGATTAATTCCTAGAATGCATAAGCGCTGAAAGGCAGCTCGAGCTAAAGCCGGGGTAATAATGATAATAACATCACGCCCCGGAATAGAATATTTCTAGATAGATGGCGCTATATAAATGCCTATTTTTTAAATTTACATGTAGGTTTTGGGTACTTGTTACATCCAGAGTTGAAGTTAGTCAATTGATATAGTGTGTGGAAATTGTAGCAGAGCAATTTTCGCCAGAGCAAATGTCATGGGACCATATCAAGGACATGATTATTTTCTATACTCTATTGCAAAGCGAGTGTAGGGGAAGGCGGGGTAAGTTCTGACAGTTTTTGCTTTTTGCATGTTAGAATTGATATGATTAATAATCTTATCGAAATAAGTACCTTACCTTGAAATTTAATTCAAGATTCTGAAATATTTTCCACCTATATATAACTTTCTTTCCCCACACTGAAAGTCATCGTGACCTTTGAAAAAAACAATGTCAAATGGCTCAACTTGCCCCATATATGGGGTAAGTTTGAGCCACCTTCTGGGGGAAGTTGAGCCACAAAAACTATGTACAAAATGTATGAGGGGAGAACCAGCATGTCAATTTTTTGTTTAAAGTCTTTTCACTTGCTAATTCTCTATAAATACTAACATCCTTTAAAAGGAAAGAGCAGTCATGTAAATTTGCTCCTTTCAGCCAGCATTTCGATCGATTTTTATGGTTTGTTTGTTTTTTAAGATACATTACCATAGGAATTACCATGGCTCAACTTGCCCCATGCTGTTTGGCTCAACTTACCCCAGTCCGAACTTTGTGCGATAATTTTGTATCCACACATTTATTATGCATCCATCATATAAAAGACTATGACAAGAATGAAGATCCATACCTGGACTAATAATGTTGTTATCATGTCTTTATTATATTTAAAGACGTGTGTGTTTATAAAGCACTTATCTATTTCACACTCTTTTTTACTTTTTTGGCTGAAATTCATATTTTTCCCTCTAAAAAACTACTTTTTGCTTCAAAGTTGAAAACAATATGGTGGGGTTAGGGGTTATGCTATGGGTCATCAATACATGACACCGCTACAATGTCTGACTCATTCATTATTGACCTGGGGCTGGTGGCTCAACTTGCCCCTATGCTCAACTTACCCCGCCTTCCCCTACTGATTAATCACAGCTTGGCATACTACACAAAGGAAGATCAACATTGCGGAAGGGTGCGCGCGACTCATCTTACAGCACAAAAACAAATTACCAACTCATCACAACATATAAAATGACATCAAACTCTTTAACACTTGTATGTAACAAACCATAGTTACAAATACACTTACAGATAAATTTCAACAATTATGTTAACGATTACAAACTGAATCCTAAGAAAACAACAAAAGTGACCAATAAATATTAAGCCAAATATTTTTGGTAATCAGCAAAATACATGTAAGCAAGATATTCCCTCATTTCAAAGGTCTATACCATGCACATACATGTATCAAGATTAAGATATGACTATTGAGTTGCACTTAAACTCTATGTGGAACAACCCCCGGTCTGCAAAATGAAACAATAGTTATCCAAGAACTAATGTACTTGATAACTATTAGGGTTCTTTCCTCCTCACGTACATGTACATGTATACTGGTACACGTACATAGTTTGTTATGCTGAGTTTCTGTACATGTACTTTACAAATCTTGGTTCAATAATAAAGTGAGACTTACTGAAGCCTTCAAAGCATACATATTTTAAAAATATGGTACACATGCTGCTTAGGGTGAGTTTCTGCTTCCACTTATCAGGCCAAAACCATCGTTTTCAGACAAGTTTAGTTCAAATCACGGCTGTGTCCTTCCTTGATTTCATTGGAACGGCGTTTCAAAATGCTGATCGTAAACTTCCATAAAGGTGCATTTTCGATTGTCCTTTCTCCAGAATCGCAGTTCCTGGGTTAGTATAAAGACTACGATTTTAATAATGTTGAAATGACGTCATTTGGTAAATGCTTCTGGTGTGATTGAAAATCCACACGCAAATACAGTCGAATGGCAAACAAGATACACGTTTGAGTACTGAATTAAGTACACTCTATAATATTTGTTAATAATACTCCAATTAATCACCACAATGAACATTGGTAAAGGAGCACAAATAACAACTGCAAATGACGTCTCTTTATCCTTACCATGGAGAAAATTCACGTCTATGCCAAGTATTATATAACTGAATCACTATTACTGCAAGACTGGAAGTTGTAAGAAGTTAGAGAATAATATCACGATATTGTCAATCAAATAAAGATGGTTCAGAGCCAGCTGTAACAACACTTGAAGAGAAAAAGAGTTTCAAAAAAAGGGACGTGCCCAATTTGACCACACTTTCCACGTCAGAAAAACCTGCAAAAAGGAAGCAAGCTGCAGATTGTGATTTCGCCTCTGAAATTAAGCATTGACAACAATCCGAGGACCACTTTTGCAATACATGTAGGCATTCTGTCTTTGGATGGAAGCATTTAAACGCAGCCTTAGTCTTTATTCTGCTTGTATTTTGTGAAAACATAAGGATTCTCATCTTGCTAAAAAAATACATTTTTGGAGTCTGTAAGTACGGATTCTCCTGAGATATCATATCAAAGCAGGTGTATCACAAAGAAGTAAATTGATCATAAATCAAATGGGATTCTATGACAACTTTTGGCAAATTATCCTTACTATTTAACACTACCATAAAACTCTATGTAACATTCAATATACAAATTACAAATGCATGATACATATAATGAATAAACAATGTTTGAGCACAATATAAGAGAGAGAAAGAGGGGAAACACAGCTAAATTGACAAACTGATCAAATAAGAATTAAAAAAAATATGATTTAAAAATTGTCGGGGGGGGTGTAGTCATTTTGGTTTTCACACATAGGCTATATATTTCAGTAGAAATTACATACATGTATAGCCACTTTGGCTTTTAATAGACAAAGAACATATATATGTTAATACATATGACTACAAGTTAGCGATCATGAGGGTCTTGGTGAATTAAACTAAATGCTGTCTGGATGTACCGTATATCAAATTTATAAAGACATGATTGATGAATTCATGAAAATATAAAAAAAAATACAAGCTTATTGCACAGTAAAAGCATAATAAAAAAA
Organism: Lytechinus variegatus; assembly: GCF_018143015.1. NCBI lineage: Eukaryota > Metazoa > Echinodermata > Echinoidea > Temnopleuroida > Toxopneustidae > Lytechinus > Lytechinus variegatus. The sequence continues at coordinate 28,774,604 of NC_054755.1, forward strand.
TTGCTCATAAAGCATGAAATGTAAATATTTCTACTATGAAAATAAAATTCTGATTTGTCCAAAAAGTCTATGCATACACAATCCTAACACCAATGAATGAACTACACCCTCTACTATTGAATAGAATGTTAAAAGTACAAGATACTATGTAAAGTGCAGAGGTCTCCATTATGTCTCAAATGCTTCATTTAAGCTATTATTTATTGTTAAACTAATGGATTTGTTTTCAATTTCTAACATTTAGCACCATTCAGCATCATCTTCATGTACATGCAATTATTAAATGTCAATTGATATACATAAGAATCTTCAGTTGTACGGGTAGAATGTACGCTTCATTTTCATTTTTTGTTGGAAAAAATAGAACTATACAATCATCATTCATGCATGATTTCACTAATAAGATAAAAAATAAAGTTATGGAGTAGATGAATAGCGACATTAGCTGAATATTGGAATGTCAAAATCCGATGCAGATCGTAATCCACATTGTTAAATGTTTACCAAAGCTTGACCTAGGCTTTAAACTTGATGTACATGTGGAAGGAAAGAATACAATATCAATACATTCATAACACCTTGGTAAACATGATTATTTAAATATGGAATGTATCAAAATTTTATTCAAATTTAATGTCCATCTATGGGACATTGGTTTGGATGTCATGACAAAAAAATCTAGAACAAAAGCAAATTATCCTGAAAATATGAAATGAAAGTGCCATGTGATGTTTCAAAATAGCTCTAAAACTAGGTTAGATAAATCTAACAGATAACCTAATAAAAAAATTCTTAACTCCGCCACCATAAAAAAAACTTTTTTTTTTCTATCATCAAAACAAATACTTAATCTTAAGAAGAAAATCCTTGGTCAATACTGTTCATGGAAGCAATTCTCTGTTATAGCCTCATGTTAAAAAAAATATTGAATTTACATGTACCATAAAAACACATGTGAGACGATATCCATGAACCTGCATTCACATAAATTCAATACATCAAAACATGGTTGAATTTGTGGTCAAACTATAGGACACTACATTAACAACTCAGTTTAAGCTCTAAAATCCAAACCACATTTGTTCTCTCTATTAACTTTCAAGAAAACTACAATTACTAGTACTCATTATTGCAATTTTTGGGGTCATTTCATACTTTCATTACCAAAAGTACTGATGTCTCGACCATGTACAACGCTTGCCCTTTTCAAGGGTCATTCCCAAACTGTTTAATTCCTGATGCAATGTAGGTGTAGTAGCCGTCTAAGATTTTTAATCATGATATTTATTGGTTCAAATTAATAGCTTGCTTATTTTACCTACTTCTCTTTTGTGTCAGAGGGTTACTAAAGAGGCTTAATTGTACAGGGTATATAAGAAAAATATATGAAATACATAGGAAATCTGTAATTCTATAATCGCTGTTACTATGAACAAACCATGTACTGTTAAAGACTTGCATCACATAAATGGCCCACTTGACCAAAACCTCAAATTCATATCATGATCTATGTTTGATGTAAGTGTAGAATACTGACAATTTGACATGATTTAAGTAGAAAAAAAGGTTGGTCATTATTTGTACATACATGTTTTACCCTGTAGACTGGCAGTGGTTTGTTTGTTATTAACATGCACCAGTTCATATCTGAAAACTAACCTTTGATTCAATGTATCACCTGGCATGTTATACAAGAGAACCCTGTTCAAATGCTCAAATAAATAAAAAATCCAATTCTCCAGGAATTATTGCAAGATTTGAAAGTTTACCTACAGCATATTTGATGAGAACCATTCATTATCCATCACTGAAGTGGTACAGATAACAAACCTGTTCAAATTTGAAAGCTTACCCAAAGTTTTAGTGGTAGTAACTGTGATAACTGTCACTGGGACAGCTAATGAAACCGGTTTGCAATTGAAAGTTACTCTTAATGATGAAATTCATGTGAGCAATTCAATAGTAATCACTGAAATAACCAAAGGAACACCTGTTCACAACTGAAAGTGACTAACTGACAAATTTCGAGTGAATAATTCAATAGTAGTCTCTGCAATTACTGATGGGACACCTGTTCACATCTGAAAGTTACTCTTAATGATGAATTTCCATTGAACTATCCAATGGCAGTCACTGTGATAACCATTGATACCTGATTTCATTTGAAAGTGATGAATTTCATTTGAACCATTCGATGGTAGTCACAGTAATACTGAGACACATGTTCACATCTGAAACTTGTGAAATGATGAAATTCATGTGAAAATTCAATGGCGATCACTGTGATAATAGATACCTCTTCACATTTAAAAGTTACTCTTAATGATGAATTTCATGTAAACCATTCGATGGCAGTCACTGTGATGTCATAGACGACAGCGAACAGGAAGTAGATAGCGATGATGTAATGAGCTGGATAGATGAGGCGATGGACTGGGTAAGGTATTATCAGACTCCTACAAGGAAAAAAAAAACAAACAAAAAAACAATTAAAACCCAAATATTTACAAATCTTAATAAAATTGAATTTCATGATCGGAATTCAAACAATCCCATTCATATCTTTAAAAAAAAATTATCTGCTTTGAAACAGAAAAAAATGAGATATTTCCAGGAAATACACTTCCATAGTAAAGGGATCGCTCATTAGCATTTTCTTTTCTATTCTAGTTCATTCTTCTTTGTCTAAATCTTAACAAGAGTGAATAAAGATATGCATTTTTTAGTCAAAGTATTCTGAAAATTGTCAATAATGGTAATCTTCCATGCATGAGTGTTTCACTAAAAATTTGGCCTCAAATCAAAGAGGAGATTTCACTCTAACTACAAGTTTAATTATACTTGCTTATATAGCGCTTAATACTTACTTTGTCAGAAGTCTCTAAGCACTCTACAGTATATGCAGCATAATTACCCTGGCTTTAGCAGTGCAGCTGTTACACGTGCTGCGTTTCAAGGAATAAATTCCTGCCAGGTACCCATTTACTTCACCTGGGTTGAGTGCAGCACATTGTGGATAAATTTCTTGCTGAAGGAAATTACGCCATGGTTGGGATTCGAACCCACGACCCTCTGTTTCAGAGTCCGGAGACTAATCCACTGGGCCACAACGCTCCAACTATTTTCATTTAAAAAAAGTTTATTTGAAAAAAATATATTTTGGATGATTGTAATATTTCCTCCTTTCTAGGACATTCTATATAAGAGAATAATAATATGTAACATTTACAACTGTACATAACGATCGATAGAATCTTTCAAAGTGCTGCATGCTATTACCCAGGCTTTTGCATGGCTGTCCTTATCAGGCACCCCAGCATTCAAGGAATTTCTTCCTACCGGGTACCCATTCACTAAACATGGGCCCTGTTGCATAAAAGAAATGGTAACTTGCATGGAATTCTTGATTTTGATTAGCTATTTATTAGTGTTACCATGCTAGTTACCGATGGATGGCAATGGTAACTATGGATACGATGCGATGGATGGATGGGTGGATGGTATTTAATATCACTGGTGATACCTAGCCTTACCAGACATGACCAATCATACTGAATCAAACACCCACCGCCGCCCCGTCCCGAGTCGGGGGCAGCTGCTAGGGAACATGTTAGCAAGACACAGGATAGAGCATTAACCTGGGCTTGATGACCTCAACAACATCGAGGCTGTGTGTGTTCCTAACCAACACTGATACAGATCAAGTCAGGAAGCGGCCAGACCAGGCCATGGTTTTTCAATCCCATAATAGTAACTTCTATGCAACAGGGCCCTGGGCGGTGAGAGGCAAATGTAACACCTTACCAAAGGCTGTGAGTTATGTATTGGGATTTGAACCCAAGACCTTGTGGTTCAGAGTCCAAAGACTTATCCACTGAGCTGCAAAACCTCTCAAGAATGAATCTCAAGAAAAGTCCATAAGCCTCACCTGTATTTTGCTGAATTGCTCCGCCTTATCATGAGAAAGATGAAAAGTCCTGCTTCCAAATTGAGGAGAAGGGAAGCTATTTTATCAAGCATTGTTACAAAACCCTAGTGAAAAGAAATGATTCAAGAATAGTTTAGTGCTCAGCTTTAAAAACAGTGATTAGATTATACCATTACATAAAACATGCTGTGTCATTACAGTCTTTAGCATGCATTCACTATCTCTATCTCTTGCTCGCACATTAATAAAAGTCAAACAAACATTTTAACACCATAACTCTAAATGTGAAAAGATTTCTGCTGCCAATAGGTTTCACAATTTTTTTTACATTTACAAACTAAACATGCAATAAGAAACAGAAATAGGAGGCTACATAAAACATTTGACATTTAGGTCCAAGTATTTGTCTATTTAAAAAGGGCATATATTTTCTCATATTTCTTCAAATTTTCCTAAACGGAAAAATATAATGAAGAATGGAAACAAAGCACTGTACGAAACACTTTTTACTTTTGGATCTTACATAATTTTTACATATTTCTTTCAATTTGTCTCAACTAAAAATATATAAATAATGATGAATGGTTACAGAGGGTAAAAATAAAATTGTTTAACTGTTTGATCCAACAGACATTGGCCCGTATTCTAAAGTCGGGTTTATCTTAAATTCAGGTTTAAAGTTGTGATTTAAGTATGTATAGCCAATTGTTACATAAATCACTAACAGTAGAGATATCATATTTCATCTAATTTGGCTCTCAAATCATTGAATTTTCATAATTGTCTAGGAAGTATACATAAATGATTGTCTTCACCATCGATGAATAAGGAAAGAGCAGAGAAAACATAAGAAACATACAACTTAATAAAAATTTTGACACCTTTGGCTTCCCATAATCTTAGCACATAGTTAGAACATTGGTCTACGTTAAACCTGACTTCAGAATAGGGGCAATTGAGTATTTCTACTTAATTTGTCATAATAAAAGAGATTAATTAAAAGAATAACAGAAGACCCATGCAAGATATTTACCTTTGGATCTAACATGGCAACGGCAAACACTAAACCAAAGACAAGAAGACTGAGCAAAGGTCTGCATATCCTGAAATAAGAAATAAAATAGATTAATAAAAAATCATATTAATTGTTATCCTCTAAAAATTACAAAATCCAATGGAACTTATATGGGATAATAAAATTTTTGAAAAAAAATCAACAGATACACACATATCCAGTTTGTTATCTTCTGCAAAGAAGCTGATTCCATTTTCAAAGAAAATTTAGAACATACAATTGTATCTAAATTTTAGGGTCCTGCCTTCTCAATTACTATTTTTTTAACAATAGTATCGATCTATAATTTACAAGAAATTTCAAAAAACAAATTCTGGAATCAATTTCCCTTTCTCATATCAAATTCTCCCATCACTGAGTGTACAATAACTGGTTGACAATATCTTTCTCGAATTTAATGCAAAAGTGGATTTATAAATGTTGCTAAAACTTTATCAAAGTCAATTCGGATGTGTTTAAATCAACTGCCTTGTCAAGTAGTTGATGATGCCACATGTTAAATATAATGCAAAGAATGTCTGCACATAACTCAAAAGATTATGAAGACAACTATCAGAAATTAAAAGGATAATTTCATATCAACAGTGTATATATTTCAACAAATCCATTAAAAAAACCTCCAGAAAAATTAAGATTTAATTTGCTATAGTGAGAAATATCTGAGAATTTAATTATTTTCACATTCAGCTTACCTTTTAGGGCAGTATTTAACCTTTGCTGGGACTGTGTTCCCTTTATCAACTTTATCCCATGCCATGTGAGCATCTAACCAACCAAGAACTGAAATTGAAAAGAACCAATTTAAAGTGAAATCTACAGAAGTACATACTATGAGTAAATAATACAAATTTCTAACGTTGATAGACAAACTTTGTTCTTCATTTAAAAATGGTTTTCAGCTATAATGTATACACAGTGTACATGTATTAGCTATCATGCAACAAGATGTGCTGATTCATCATGAACAGTAATGTCATATTTAATTATGAATAATTGAAATCGGCTCTCCAAATTATATTTTCATTCTGTCTCTTGCTTATATTTGCCAATGTAGGGTATCAGTAAATCTGAGGGTGCATTAAAAGATCACCATCATTATCATCATCATCCTTATCATCATCATCATCATCATCTCCATCATCATCATCATCATCATCATCATCACCATCATCACCATCATCATCATCATCATCATCATCATCATCATCATCATCATCATCACCATCATCATCATCATCACCACCATCATCATCATCACCATCATCACCACCACCACCACCACCACCATCATCATCATCATCATCACCATCATCATCATTATCATCATCATTATCATCATCATCATCACCATCCCCACCACCACCACTACATGTATCATCATCTATCATGAATACTCACATGAATGTAATAAAGCTGATCCTATCGTAAGGTACGATACTGTAATACTGATCATGATAAATAGCTCCACCAGGACAGCCACCCAAGTGTATTGTGGGTAATCATCTTCTAAGATCTACAGAGAGAAAAGAAACATACAAATTCTTTAAAATTCGATCAAATCCCCTCTTTACTTTAATTCAAAATCAGACCTTCAATCCAAGAAGACATGATTGCTTTGTGTTTTCTTCATAAGACTCACACAACTTTGTTTTCTTATTTGCAAAAATCATACGTTTTGACATACACATGTACATTGTATTTGCTTGTGCTGTTCAGAATGAAATAGAACAAAGCTTGAATTTACCTAAATTCTCAAACATTGATAAATATCTAATAAATATCTATATGGATAGAGAAATATTCCACAGCAAACATTTTATAGTCTGCACAATCAATTTTTACAAATTATGACCAAGTAAAATCTAACCCGTTTTCAGGATACAGTACTATACTTTAATAGACAACTCCCACCAGCGGACTTGCTGGATGACAAAACTATCGCACACATGTGCTTTATCCTGATTTCATCATTTTTCATGCACATGTTCATTGCCAGTCCTCCAACTTGGTAGCTTGTAGGAATGCTCTATGCATTTCAGGGAAAAAAATACAAGGGGCTTGAGGCAATTTCAACCCCAAATGCTCAAAAGAGCACTTAAAAATACAATTAAGAGCCCTGGAAAACCCCCAATCACTGCAATCAATGTTATAGCTTATCAAACACTTCAGATTCAGGCAGTAGTTTGTGAAAAGTATTCCCCCCAAAATAAAAAAGATAACTTTTTGCCCGATTTGCCCAATACAATACTTCGATCAGAAGGAAGTGATTATGGTTGGGAAACCTATGGCCCGAATTCACGGTTGGATCCATGGTTTATGTAGATTTCCTGTATAAGTTATGCTTAATTTATTGCGTATCGGGCACGTGTATAAGAAATGTCGAATGCTGATGCGCGCTTTTGTCACAGTGCGCAAAATTGACGCCTGTTGTCATGGTTATCCACGCTATTTTATTTATGAGTCCACTGTTTTTATTCATGAGTCCACTCTTCGAACAGTGGACTCATGAATAAAATAGCGTATCTAATCATGGTAACAGGCGTCAATTTGGTGCACTGTGACAAAACTGCGCATTAGCATTGGACATTTTTTATACACGTGCCCCCATACGCGCTAAATGAAGCGTAATTTATACAGGAAATCTGCATAAACCATGGACTCAACCATGGGTTTTCAAAACCACCTTTGTGAATTCGGCCATAATGTCTTGCACAAGTGTAGCATGTGTCCCCATTGTCTCTATTTGTTCACAACAGCATGCAAATAATAAATCAGAACATATGTGAAGATGATTGATTGATTTGACTTACTTCTATTAATGGAACAGTTGATATTTCTCCTTGCTTGGCAGATCTGAAATCAAAAAGCAAAAAAAAATAATAATCATGATGATTAGGAAGATTTTCACTAGCATGTTTTAGCACCAACCGACTTGAAATTTTGCAGATCTAAAAAAAAGAGGAATAGTACTAATGATGAGGAAGAGTTATCATTAATGTTAATTGCATTAATCCACTTTACATTGTGCTCAACTCAACACAGAAAAAACAAATACATCCGTAAGACATGAGCATTCACGTTCACTTGAGACATCGGAGTGTGTTATTATCTTACTCTGACTCATCTATCTTGTATTCCTACATTTGTTCATGTACCTTTCTGCATACACCGAACGAATCCTAGGTTATTTGTTGTAAATATACTGGCATTTAAACCAATAAGTATATATATATTTTTTTTTAATTCTAAAAATAAAATGAGATAAGATTTAAACGTTAACAAGTTCAGGATATCTATTGTAAGTATGGGGAGAAGTTATTAGTACACGTACAGGGTCCCGTTGCAGAAAGAGTTGCAATCAATCGCAACTCTAGAAATCATGCGCAACTTGATTTTCAACCAATCAACAGCGCGCATTTGGGACTTGCGATTGATTTTTTCTGCTACGGACTCTTTCTGCTACGGACCCCAGGTGTAGCAGCAGAAATACTGTAAACATATAGTTTCATCACATCACTGCAATCAAGGCATTGAAATCATTATCATTAAGCACCATACCTTCTTGGAAACACCCCCCCCTAACAATTAACATTTTCATTGATGTAGAGAGCTTTTCTGACTCAATTCAATTACAAATTGAGCATGCAAACTCTATTTCATGCTGCTTCCCTTAAAGAAAAAAGACATAAACAAAATAAATCTGTTGGGTGTTCCACAAAGCTGTTCAAAAGTTACAAGCAACTTTACGAACGACTTATGATCATTTGTGGTATATACATGTACACATTACACCAAATTTTCAATGTTGATTAAGCGCCTATGCAAGGATTATCAGTTGTTCTTAAAGTCGCTCGGAACTTAGGAACAGAATTATGAAACACCTACCTGCTTATTCATATCAAGGCTAAATGCTGGTGAATCAATTACTAAAACACTATACCTTTCTAGTGATAAATCTTCAACACACGGTGCAACAGATGGCGTTGTGAATATATTGACCTCGGTCGTGTTATCATGAACAAGGACTTCTTCTGTTAGATGAGTTGTACAGCTACTGAGTTGGGGCACAATGTCTAACACAGCCCAGCACCTTTAGAGTACAAAACAGCCAAAATACCAAAATGCAATTTTGAATATGTACAATTAAATTGCAAGAATGTTATAATTTCATACATTGAAAACAAGACTATATGTATACCCAGAGCTACTAACATTGTGCTACCAATAAAATGGAATCATAATGACAAATCAAAAATTCAAACAAAACTTAGGAAATTGTCAACATGAAACTGATTCCAGCCATGTCAACTTCTGTGAAATCGAAAAAACAGTTTTTTGTGATCCACCAAACTGCATTGTTCTATTACCACCCACCCCCCCCAAAAAAAGATCGATGAGTGGCCTGGTTTACCTGCAAATACAAGTAATCCATTTGCCTAGACTTCTGTAAATTTGATGAAGTAGAGATATATACAGACAATTTTCCTCAATAAAGTACAGTGGTTCAGATCATCATACTTTATTACGGAAAGCGTAATGAAGTAATTTGGTTGAAAACCACAACCTAATAACATCTATGGCAACAAAATGGTTGGCCGCTCTCTATACTGAATTGCTTTAGTATTTAATATCTTTGATTGACTGATCGAGTATATGTAAACACAAATGACCAGAATAAGGGTATGCAATTCGGCTCTTCAGCCGCTATAGATACCCTTGCTGTAATAAACCATTTAAAATTTTAAATGAAAAAAAAGGAAGTCATTAAAGGACAAGTCCACCCTAACAAAAAGTTGATTTGAATAAAAAGAGACAAATCCAACAAGCATAACACCGAAAGCTTCATCAAAATCGGATGTAAAATAAGGAAGTTATGACAAATCAAAGTTTCGCTTAATTTCACAAAAAGTTATATGCACATCATGGTGGGTATGCAAATGAGGAGACTGATGACATCATCCACTCACTATTTCTTTTGTATTCTATTATATGAAATAGGGAAAATTCTATCTTTCTCCTCATTGTCAAGTGAAACAACGATTAATTCCTCCCTGAACATGTGGAATGAGCATTGCTTAATACTATATGATTCAGTCAAATTGGTCCTTATTGTCAAATCTATAAAAAAAAACAAAAGAAATAGTGAGTGAGGGACATCATCGACTTTCTCATTTGAATTGTGCATATCACTGTTTTGTGAAAAGTAAGCAAAACTACTGTCATAACTTTCACATTTTACATCCGATTTTGATGAAATTTTCAGCATTTTGGCTAGTTTGATTTTTCTATATTTATTCAAATCAACATTTTTCTGGGGTGGACTTGACCTTTATTAAAGTCCTAACTCACCATAACACATTGAGGATCATACACGTGGCAAGACCTGCAAACACGGTCCACCAGAATGACGAAATCTGAAATGAATAATGAATATGATTGATGCTGTTAACATGGAGATCGAGGGTCTGTCAGACACAAGTGGCCTCTTATCATAATATGGACGATGCTTTCCTGCTCCGTTTGATTTCCAGTTTTACTAACTTTTTTGTAATGAAGATATGACGAAAATTAGGGTATGTCCCTCAATTTATTCCCTTTTTCTTTTTAATTGGGGGGATCAGATTTGAATAAACAACAAATTGAAATTGTCAGGTCGTGTGGTCCAGTGGTTAGAACATCAAACTCATAATTTCAAGGTTGTGAGTTCGAAAAACCAACTCTGCCATTGTCTCCACTTTGATAAAAAAGCCCGAGAGTGAATCTGTCGTCTATAACGTCAGCCACTATGACTGATTAACCTAAACATAAAATGTTTCATAAGTAATTGTTTATATACCAGCTTGGCATTTACCAGCAAAATGCTGCCCTGCAGAGATCCTACAGGAGTTACGACAAACAGGTATTACTAATACTAGCGTTGGTCAGGTAATGGTACAAAATGGGAGGGGGGCCTTGGGGGGCATAAAGATACAATTAAAGGGGAATCCAGCCTTGGCCATAAAATGTTGTGTTGGGAAGGAGAAAAATAAATTAAACAGAATGGTGAAAGTTTGAAAGAAATCGGACAAGCAATAAGAAAGTTATAGCTGCTTTAAAATTGAGATCACTAATAGTATGTAGATTTCAAATTGGCAACAGGGTAAGTAAATTATGACAAGGGGCAAGGACAACTTTCCCATAGGCCATGTACTTTATTATCAGGGATTTGTGGTTTTCTCCTAAGTACCAATTTCCCTGGGGCAGTAATCTCAATATAATCCAGGTAGTATATTGTTTTATGTCCTCATGAAAGAAAAATATAATTTGCAATAAAACTTTTGGGAAAATGACATTTTAGCCATAATATGTATTGGAGTACATGGAAGAGTAGTCCTTGCCTTACATCACTATGCCATCCCATATGCGGCCAATTTGAAATCTCCACGGGTATAGTGGTTACCAATATTGACAACTTTTAAAAATTCATAACTTTCTTGTTGTTTGTCCAATATTGTTCAAACTTTCACCTATCAACTTGTCTGATTTTTCTTTTTCTTATAAAAACAAGTTTTTATTTGGGTTGGATTCCCCTTTAAATCTAACACATTTTTTTTTTACTAGTCACATGATACAATACAGTGTATGAACTGAGTCATGAAATAAAACATGCACATCAACACTACTCTACATTTCAAATCAAAGATTTCAGGCGACATCACAAAAAGAACATTCATTCGTAACTGACTTTTATTCTTATTATAATTAGGGATGTACAATGTAGTCTAGGCCGGCCTCAAGGCCACATTTTGCTGGTCTTGGCCTCGGCTTGAGTCACATGTACTTTATTTATTTATTTATTTATTCCACATATTTAAAAAGGGTAGCCCAATCAGTACAAACACTGGTTTTCGTTGGGGCCCTTTGATTACAAAGTAGATACACATAATATATACAGATATAACAAATTAATTAATACAAACTTATGTATACAATAGACTAATTTAAAATGTTACATGTTTACAGAATAAGGTACAAATTTAACAGTTAAAATTCTACAAATTCTATACAAGGTTTTCTGTAATGGCCTTGTGATTTGAATGTACAAGCCTCAACTGCATCTTTGATTATAATACAATATAAATTAGAAGGGCAAGTGCATGAAATGTAAACATTTAACCCCCCCCCCCCTTCCCCAATATGTGGGACCTCCGAGAATGGTTTGTCTCTGCTTTACTTGTAATAAAATGTACTCTCAAATAATATTGGCTTGAGCATTCCATGGATATACGGCTCAGGGCTCAGGAAATCGGGGTCGGATGTACAAAAAGACTATTTTTTTTTTAATGGAAAAGCCAAGAACTTCACATTTATTATATATTTTTTCTCTGATATGCCTAACCTGTTTTCTAGAGTATGCTATTCTGCTGTACATCATTGGCATCACATTGCACACACCCCCTGTCGATTTGAACAGAAAGAATCGATAAGAATTATGTACATGTCTACATTGCATTTTATTCATATTCAAGACTGTTTATTTTTTTTTACATACTATTATAAATGACAAGAGGGAGGGAGCAAGGAGGGGGAGGGGGGAGGAGGGAGGAGGAGAAATAGAAGACAACAACAAAAGAAGGAAGGAAAATGAGGAAGAGGAAGAAAAAAAGAAGGAAAATGAGGAAGAGGAAGAAAAAAGACAGAGGGAAACAGTAAGAAGCAGAAGAATAAGAACGTACTATAATGGTATGTAAGTAGGTAATAATATACAGTACTTACATGTAGAAACACTGTATTAAGCAATATTTAAATGTTGAATATTATCATCATCATAATCATCATTATTATAGATTTTGATTGTTTAACCAAGATATACTTGACTGTGAAAGACTTACCTAATGCTACAGTTCCCATCAGGAAGGGCGACCCCATGTAGTGAAAGTCATTGCTTATAGTATTGCCTACTGCCGAGCCAACACCAAATGTTACCACAACCTACAAAGGAAGGAGAAAACAAACACAACTCTTTCAAGGAAAAGTTCCAGGAAAGGTACAATGACATTGTGAAATATATGTTACTTATGAGGAATATACATGTATATGAGGGGTACAGACAGGGGAGTGTTTCATGAAACGAGGGGGGGGTGATTTTCACTGGCAAATTTGCTCTGAGCCAATAGAGATGCAATTTACTAACTTAAAGCTTAGTCACCAATGTCAGTGAAGTTCACTGTTTGTTTTGTGAAATGCTCCTGAAATCGAGATCAAAAGACTGATCTTTGGATACAGAGCTTGATGATGGGGGGGGGGGGGCAAAGTGGAGAAGTGTTTTCGTTCCCTTTGGAAAACTTTTGTTTCATTAATCAAACGTGCTAGGATGAACAATACTGACTTTTTCTAACATAAATTTGCTGTACGGGTACAGTGCGTAGGTATTTTTTTCTTCAAGATAATGAAATTTCTGCCCTCACAATATGCCCAAAATGGCTGACATATTGGTAGGGGGGGGGGTGTCTAGACACTTTAAAATTTTGAAGCCTATCTTTGGATTACACAAAATCTATGAGTTCCATAGTTGCAATCTTCTTCAATTCCGTTCTCTATAATATTGCTAAACAGTTTATACTAAAATTTGAAAGAACTTTTATCATTAACTTGTACAAATGGCTGTTTAAAACTTGATTGTCCGGACACGAAACAACTGGGTATATTGGCTTGCATGTGAGCTCACCGTTGCGACAAGCAGACCACCTTTGGCCAGTGTAAATAGGGAGACTACAGGCTGGATGATCCGTTGAGCAAACACTATGCTCCCAGACAGAATCCAAACAAAAGCTGGGATGATGTAGAGGTATCTATCGAAGAAGAGAATAATACAGCAGAGATGAACTTTTTATATTATCTCCAGTGCCCAGTAAAATATGGCTCAAGTGCATTTTAAACAGTAGCTCCTGTCTTGTGGAAAAGTCTTAGCTCAGGTAATAGTACATTGTAGCAGTGGAGATGTTGGTGAAAATAGTAGTGCTATAGAATAGTACATTTTAGTTGAAGAAGTGTAACAGCTAGTAGTAGCAGCTTTAGTTTCAATGACACGACTACTACTGCTACACCTCTACTACTACTACTACTACTACTACTACATGTACTACTACTACTACTACTACTACTACTACTATTACTACTATTATACTACTACTACTACTATTACTACTACTACTACTACTACTACTACTACTATACTACTACTACTACTACTACTACTACTACTACTAATATACTACTACTACTACTACTTCTACTACTACTATTACTACTACTAGTTCTACTACTACTACTACTAATGATAATAATGTATCATATCACTCCTCAACTGTGCTTCATAAGTGGTATAATATAATTGATAACACAGGTCACACAAAAAATGCTTGACCCCCCCAAAAAAAAAGAAGGATTTAGACTTACTTTTCGATATGAAAGAGTTGTGCATAGGCTTCACTCCCAGCCAGTGCATAGCTGATTAGGATTGAAACACTGTGAGACAGAGGAAAAATGACCAAAAAAAGATTGGTATCTTAAAAAAAAAGAATTCTGATTTATGTACAATCACAACAATCACACAATTCCAAGCAACAATGAAAATGACATTCCCTTCCAATTTAGAACATCCACTTCCCATTAGACGTTAGTTTTTTCACTTTCACCCGATTCCGTCCAATCTGCTGCTCCTAGATCTACTGTACAACAGAATAGAGAAAATAAAAGCATGAAGCAATGTCCAAATTTTTCTCTCCAAATATTACTACTTTTTCAAAGTGTGAACACTAATGATATTGTTTTTATCAGGTCATTGATGAAAAAATCTTTTTGCTGACCTTTTGTACCTGAATAAATAAATAAACAAATAAATAAACAAATAAATAGATAGATAAATAAATAAATAATTTTACAAATAAAGAATAAATAAATAAATGAATAAATAAATAAATAAATACTCCAATTTACTTGAATGATGTCAATAATTCAATACATTAAAAAAGAATAATATTCAATTTACTTACAACTGTAAGAGGAGAATGATGTCGAATGCTTGGCTGAGGCCCCGTCCAAGAAACAATGTTCCCATCATATGAAGGTTTGGTTTGGCCACTTTCCTGGCTATACTAAGGTGAGAATGCCTTGCTTTTGAAGAACCTGAGAATATGAGAGAAACAGTGATAGACTTTTACCACGATATCACATAGACGGGAAGGTGTCACATGAGGGCGCTATGCATGGAAATTAGAGTGTATTATTGTGGAGGTGCCGTGGCCAAGTAGTCTAAGGCGCCTGGCTATAAATGGAATGTCTGGGGTTCTATCCTCGGCCGCGATACCAATGCCCGTGAGCAATGCATTTAATCTATAATGCTATTTTATCCTGCTTTCAAATAAATGGAAATGCTATATGCATTATTGGTAAGTAAACTAGGTGTGCACTTGTTTAAAAAAATTATTCGGGCAGCAAGTTAAATCAAAGAACTAACGTAACAAGTAGATACAATTACTGACATATACTAGTATTAGAATCTTTTTTTGACAATAGTACATTGTATTTTTTGCCTCTCTCTTCTTTTTTTTTAATGACTTCAATTTTGAAAGATGGTGGGTCCTTACCATGGATAGATTCTTCATCGTCAGTCAGATTAGTGAGTGGGACTTGCTGCTCTTCAAAACTCAGACACTGAAAGCAAAATAAAAGTGATAGCAAGTTGGTGACATCCTTCCTTTACACCACATGCAAATAAATTGACTATAGATTAGAATGATGATTATATTAAACACATTCTCAGTAAAGCAATTAATAGCAAAATCCAGTGACTAGAGCTGTACAGGGGAGAGTGGAATTCCTCTCACTTTGCCTGGAGGAAATCATCGGATATCAATGGATAGCGCCATCACCACTCTAAACTCAAGCAACCAACAACAAGCATGGGTATCATCGCATGCATATATTAAAGGGATCTGAGGAAATTTGCTTTGAAAGCAGTATACATACTTTTTGTATGGATAGGGTAAATATTTTTTACAAGTAAGACCATTTTGATACCGATTCATGTACATTGTACATGTACATGTAGGTGCATCATTAGATTCATGCAACATAACACAATGGGGCAAGTTCAAAACACATGGCCATATAAAATATTCACTTGTGCCATTCATTTTGCATTCATAATCATACAAACTACTTTCAAGTTATACACCTTAAACCTCTTTAATTTCAACAGGACAAATTTCTATATTGCTGCATAAAAAGGATTTTTTTTTTAAATGGGCACAACACATCTCCAATACCAATGGAAGGGGCGTGACAGCCAGTCAACAGAACATCAACAGCCTTGGCCTTGGATTAATCTCAAACCTGTCTTTTTCTTTCATATTTATCAGTTAACCTTTCCGAGATATACATGTATCAATGTGGTAACTTACTTTATGTTTTTCAATGTTGTATGCATGCGCTCTCTGTAGAACATCAATGAAAAAGTAGATAAGCAGTGCCTGAAAGAGAGACAAATCAGAATCGTCATCATTTTTAAATGACCTTTGACCTTGAGCATGTTACTTGAAACTCATGCAAGACAATCAGGGATACTTGAATACCTGCATGTCCAAGTTCCATGAACTAGATCCATAAACTTTCAAAGTTATGATGACATTTCAAAAATTTCACCTTGGTTTAATAAGATTTTGATATTGATCAACCAAACATGGTCTAAGTTCATTGTCCCTACTGACCTTTGACCTTGGTCGTGTGACCTGAAACTCAGGCAGGATGTTAAGTAATAATTGGTTAAGATTTCAATGTTGCAGTTGGAAAAGCAGCCACTGTAGTCACGCTCTGCTATGCAGGCGAGACAAAAAAGAGAAAAGAAAAAGAATGAAGGGTGAGCAGAATGAGGTAGAGGAAAATGAAAAAGAGAAGAATAAGGAGAAGAAGATGGAGGAGGGGAAAGAAAAAGGAGTAGCAATGGGTGATTTCAAGTTCAGTGTTGACCATTTGGTGTTGGTGTTAGGTCAATTTTTACAAGTTTATAACACAAAACATAAAATGAAGATGGTCCCGAAAAGTCACTCACTAGTTGTTGAGATGTCAATAATGTGATCTGGATCAGTTTTACAAACTCTGAATAGGTTTTGGAGCTAGGGGAAGCAATCTAAACTTCAACACCAAGGCCAACACCGGACTTGAAATCACTCAGTGTATAGAGGATGAAGAGGAGTATGAGGATGAAAAAGAAGAAAAAGAAACATGAAAGAGGAGATGATGAAGGAGAAGAACAGAAGGAAGAAGTGGAAGAATAAGAAGACAAACAGGAAAAGGAGGAAGAAGTCTAAGAAGAATAAGAAAGAAAAGAAGACTATAAAAAACAATAATAACAAGAGAAAGAATAAAAGTATGTGAACAAAAGAATATCACATGTAAAAGGATTTCATACCTGAACAACAAATCCAATCAGAAAGGAGATCAGAAATGGAAGGAATCCAGAATGAGATAACGTCACCGGTAATCCTGCGAAAAAAGAAAACCAGAAATCAGCAAATCAATAAATCATACGTATGCACATGAATGAAAATAAGAATGGAAGAGAGAGAGAGAGAGAGGGGGATATGAAAACACTACATGTAAGTGGTACCAGTAGCATTTGCTTCTTTGTACAAATGTAGAGACTGACAATTCTAACACCGAAATCATTAATTACAAGTATGTAAACATGTATATAAACTTTTTTAGTCAAAATATATTACTTTCAGTATTCATAAAAATCCACAACTCCGGCAACATTCAGCATTTACTGAATTCAAAACCCCCAAAATTCTAGTAAGAGAGGGAAGAAGAGATAGCGGGGAACAGGGAGGGTGAGAAGGGGGGGGATAAGAAAACTAGGATAGGAAGGGGGGGGGGGGGACAATCCAACAAAGTAAAAGAAAGAGAGGGGTGTTTATGTACCATCAAAAATGAGATTTGATTAATTGGCCATATACATTATGATTCGGAATATGTACACTAATTTACAAAAGAAAATATTTAAAAACAATTGGAAGCAGGCATGCTATTATCAACTGATCTTTTCAACTGTACATGTATACATCGCACATGTTTATCAAGTAATTTTCATTTCCATTAGCAAACTAGAAACATTTGCACTCTGCTAGATAAATATTAGGTGATGTGTTCTACTCCAAAACCCACACTGTATATAAACAATGCTTTAGGATATGCATCAACTGCTGGTACATGTACATCATGGATCCTACTAGGATGCGCACATCTCCCTCAACAGAATGCTATACTGTGCTATACATGTACATCATTTCTTCCCACTGTCGTTCATTCTTTCCTCTCCCCCAACACTTCCTCCTCCTCTTAGCCTCAACCTTCTTTCTTCTCCTTCTAATATCTTTCACCTTGATCTTCATTACTTAATTTCAATTTGTCATTTTCATTCGAGATCATTATCTACATGTACTGCAGATATGAAAGTTCTTTTCCTCCTCATCATCATGCTTCTCATCCTTCTTCTCATTTCCTTACTTTTCTCCTCCATCCACTTCTAATTCTAGTTTGTCTTCCTCTTTGTCTCCTACTTGTCTTTTCCTTGCCGCCTCCTCCTCCTCTTCTTCTTCATCTTCTTTTTCTTCTTCCTCTTCTTCCTCTTCTTCCTCTTCTTCTTCTTCTTCTCCTCCTCCTCTTCCTTATTCTTCTCCTTCTTAATTCTTCTTTTTCTTTCTTTCTTTCTTTCTTCTGCTTCATCTTCCTCTTCTTTCTCTTTTTCTTCTTCCTCTTCTTCTTCTCTTTTTCTTCGTCGTCTTCTTCTTCTTCCTCCTCCTCCTTCATTCATGAAATCCATATCTACTGCAGATATGAAAACAGTGAAAAGTAAACTCACAGATATCCTCCTCTTCCTGCCCACCCCTCCCACTCCTTCTTCTCCTTCTCCCTCACTTATGCTTACAAAGAGAAAGGTTGCTCTGAAGAGTTTTCAGCCATTATTGTAAAAACAAACATGAGAAATGGAAACAAAGTGATTCAACTCCCAGGCACAGACATCCATACTCCGCAACCAAAACATTATCTACTGCTAATTCTTGTTTTTACATACATGTAGCTATAGCAATTCTTGTTTTTACTCCACGATGTAAGAAAACATCAAGACAATTGCAGACCAATTAAATTGTTTTCAGGCCTCTTCACGGGTGCATTAGCTGGACCATTATTTTAATTCTCTGATAGTTACATGTGCATGTATGAGACATATAAAACGCTTTCTTCAGAGAAACACCATCGATTATGTAAACAATGCATGACAGATCATTGCGGAGCTGTAAACAGTCTGCTACAATCATCATCAGTCAAGGGGGTTAGTAAGATTAGATGGTGATGGTAATTGGACAGTTAAAGACAACCCGTGGGGGGCTGTGAATTATGCATGGTTCTATGCATAAGAAACTCACACATCTAGGGCATTGAAAGAGGGATTGCTGGGTTTGAAGTGCCCTTTCTTGGTAATCTATTCAGGCATCATAACAAACACAAGAGTCAAACCTTTCAAAGGCCTCTCTAAATCCAACTCCAAGTTCGATCCTGATGGTGTACACGTACATTGATGCAGAATGCATGCATTATTATTATGAATGTCCTTGTTTCAGAGTTTTTTGTGTGTACATGTATGACAAAAAAATATACAAAACAGCAATGGTCATGAAGAACTGCAGTTTGCATACATTTCAGGTGTTAGACTAAATTTAGTGGCCATAATTATTAACATGAAAGGCTTAAAATTCAAAATTTTTCCTAAATTGGATTTGTTTTGTTGTTGTTGTTGATAATTTGAATAACTTGTGTGTACTTGTATTTCAGTGGCAAAAATTGTGGTTGTTTCCAGTCCCCTTTGATTAGAATTACACAGAAACATGTAGGCCTAAGCCTGGGGGCGGGGGCTACTTGAATTATAACATGATAGTAGATACCTACATACATGTGCCACATCAAAGTAAAAAATAGGGGGGGTCTAGAACTACATCTAAATCAAGGTCTTAAAATGGGGGCCTCCGGAATGGCTCTTGGATCAATGATCGCTAAAAATGCAATCAATGCTCTGGAATTGACCACATTTATAAAAAAAGGGGTTCTCCAGAACTCATTATATTGTACAATGTACATGGTAGTGGATATGGTAGTGCACTAGAACGAGAATCATGAGGGTTTCTGGAACGGGGAAAAATATCAATTTCTATGGCTTTCTAAATTGGTGATGCTCTGGAACAGAAATTTAGGCTGAAAATAGGGGTCTCGACTCTTGACCACAGCATATACATGTCCGTATCTTTAATACATTTATACTAAGTAGGTCCCGGGGCCTATGCATGGACTTGGAACTTTTGGGCACCACACCATACATGTGTATGTGTATAGGTTTTAAATAACAGTGTAAATTAAAAATGATTATGGAAGAAAACTCTACTCACCAAGAATTCCAGTCCCCAAGATGCAGGCAATGGTCACAAAATCTGAAAAAGAAAAAAGGATATATAAGGTCACAGGAGAATTACATAAAACACAGAACTGAAAGAAAAGGACCGAATATCAAATTGTTTCTTAAGGAGCAGAAAATGCAACACTTTAGGGGCGTAAAGCCTCTTATCACAACCAAGTGAAAATATTCAAGAAGGTGAAAATATACATGTAGCCATCATACGATTACATGTACATCATTAGAATGGGACACTGTCTCTCTTTGAGGTGGCAATGGAGCCGCAGATCCCAGTTTTGTTTTAAGGGGTGCGTTTTTGTCACTTTGATATTTGACAAGCCAGAAAAATTAAAGGTCATTACTCATTTTTATAGGGTGAGCCCCCCACCCTGGATTCATGCATGCAATGTACAGTATATTTTTAGAAATGTAGACAGTACATGTACATGAATATTTGTGGAAGAGCCGTGGTGTAGTGGTTCTGACTCTCACCTTGTAAACAGAGGGTCGTGTGTTCGAATCCCACCGCGGTCTAGCGTCCTTTGGCAAGGCGTTATTCCACACTTTGCCACTCTCGACCCAGGTGCTAAATGGGTACCCGGTAGGATGCGAAAGATATTGTATGTTTGATTTTGCCAGCGCCATAATGTGGCTGCGATGAATGCAAGGAATGCTCCCCAGGGAGTGGAAATTGTGCACTTTTCATGCTTGATTGAAATTAATCCAATGACCATGGTAATAATATGCTGTAACACGCTTTTGGCCATTCTGGGAAAAGCGCTTTATAAAAATGGGCTATTATTATTATTTGATAATTTATCTCTCGTCTTTCATCTCCCCCATAATCTTAGATACACAGACCTGCTAACCTTCTACAACCAAATAAAGTATTCTTAGAAGGAAAAAAAAAAAATTTTGACCCAAAAAAAAGAGTATTTTAAAAATTTTGGCTTAGCATAACAATTGCCAGCCTGTTGGAGTTAGATTGGTGAAAAAACATGTGAAATGACTCTACTTGAAATCTTGATAATTCAGCCTCTTAAACATGTGCTCGGAGGTGAAAATATACTTGTTCTTTTCAAGCAACAAGTTCGTGGCCAGACAGTGATTTTTACTGGTCTGGCGCCCGTTGCAGAAAGAGTTGCAATCGATCGCATCTCTAAAAATCATGCGCAACTTGATTTTCAACCAATCAACAGCGCGCATTTGGGACTTGCGATTGATTTTTTGGCTTGCGTTTTAACGCAACTCTTTCTTCAATGGGACCCTGGACTGTCGGACCGGTGCTAGTGTCACACGCTGTGTATAATGTACTCCATCAATCAGAAATTTAAAAAAAAGTAACAAATCATACAAAAAAAGTATTGGTGTATTCATATCAAAAAAGAGAAACAAATACTCTAACAAGTGGAATGCCTCTGGCCGTCTCACCTGCATCACGCAGTTCAATATAGCAGCAGTGCTGACTTTGAAAACTACTCTAACTCGCATGAGATGTTCAGTGATACATGGTTACTATTATGTCCACTTTTTATGAACTAGACCAATAAACTTACAGAGATATGGTTATTCAACAAAAAAACTCCAACATGGCCAAAGTTCATTGACCTTACATGATCTTTGACCTTGATCATGTGACCTGAAACTTGCACAAGATGT
This sequence comes from Lytechinus variegatus, assembly GCF_018143015.1. Lineage (NCBI taxonomy): Eukaryota > Metazoa > Echinodermata > Echinoidea > Temnopleuroida > Toxopneustidae > Lytechinus > Lytechinus variegatus. The sequence continues at coordinate 28,796,753 of NC_054755.1, forward strand.
TCAGTGATACTTGATTACTCTTATGTCCAAGTTTCATGAATCAGATCCATAAACTTTCAAAGTTAAGATGGTAATTCAACAGATACACCCAGTTCGGCCAATTTTATTGACCTTTGACCTTGGTCATGTGACCTGAAATGCGCACAAGATGTTAAGTGATACTTGATTACTCTAATGTCCAAGTTTCATGAATTAGATCCATAAGCTTTCAAAGTTATGATGGTAATTCAACAGATACCCCCAATTCGGCCAAAGTTCATTGACCTAGGCTTACATGACCTTTGACCTTGATCATGGGACCTGAAACTCGCACAGGATGTTCAGTGATACTTGATTACTCTTACAATATGTCCAAGTTTCATGAATCAGATCCATAAACTTTCAAAGTTATGATGGTAATTCAACAGATACACCCAATTCGGCCAATGTTCATTGACCTTTGACCTTGGTCATGTGACCTGAAATGCGCACAGGATGTTCAGTGATACTTGATTACTCTAATGTCCAAGTTTCATGAATCAGATCCATAAACTTTCAAAGTTATGATGGTAATTCAACAGATACCCCCAATTCGGCCAAAGTTCATTGACCCTAAATGACCTTTGACCTTAATCATGAGACCTGAAACTTGCACAAAATGTTCAGTGATGCTTGATTACTATTATGTCCAAGTTTCATGAATCAGATCCATAAACTTTTAAAGTTATGATGGGAATTCAACAGATACCCCCAATTCGGCCAAAGTTCATTGACCCTAAATGACCTTTGACCTTGGTCATGTGACATAAAACTCATGCAGGATGTTAAGTGATACTTGATTAACCTTATGTCCAAGTTTCATGAACTAGGTACATATACTTTCTAAGTTATGACGTCATTTCAAAAACTTAATCTCAGGTTAAGATTTTGATGTTGATTCCTCCAACATGGTCTAAGTTCATTGACCCTACATGACCTTTGACCTTGGTCATGTGACATGAAACTCTTAAAGGATGTTCAGTAATACTTGATTAACCTTATGGCCAAGTTTCATGAACTAGGTCCATATACTTTCTAAGTTATGATGTCATTTCAAACACTTAACCTCAGGTTAAGATTTGATGTTGACGCCGCCGCCGCCGCCGTCGGAAAAGTGGCGGCTATAGTCTCACTCTGCTATGCAGGTGAGACAAAAAGGGAATGGTTGGCATGTCTGGATCCATGTATGAAGAAGTGCCATCCCCCAAAAGAGCAAGGAAATACATGTACAGTAAATACAAATTTCACAACTGTTCATTCAAATACATGTATCAATAAAAACTACTATGAAGTTATAAAAAAATTGAAACCCGAGTTCCTGACATTTAAACTGGAACTCTGGTATCACCCCCTTATAATTCAACCCTGATCTGTATGGCTGATAGCATCAAAATGTCAAATTTACTAGATGTTAATTGAATAGCACTTATCGGAATGCTGACCAAAGCACAGGAAATTCATTTCATCTGGTATTTTGGCCATTGATCACTTGTAATAGTTTAAAATGACATGTACTGGATAAATGCAGATGCAAAGTACAGTATTTTATGTTGAATAACACAAAATGAAAAGTGGAGAAGTAAAAGAGTTTCCAACATTCAATGTGCTCTTTCTTCCTTTAAATATTAGTGTCATACATTTTTAGTTTAATTTTCTCTTCCATTTGAAATGTCTCTAATTTCATGAAATACCAATTTCTCTTTAAAATATCTACTTCTCACCTTAGGATATTCACTTTCTGCCCTGAGTTTAAAGTTACAGTATAGTTCCTTTCTTTAAAATATAAATTTCGTTCCTTCTAGGTAAAGTACCCACGATCGTCCCTTTAAAATATCAACACTTACATGTAATGCAATGCCCACTCTGCTTTGTTTCCAATTATTTCACGATTTATAACCAAATAGTAAAATTAGCCATATGCTCAGTCAATAATCAAATTCATTCCCAATAAAACTGTAACTTGAAAATTACATGAAAATTAAGCACCTGTCTGTCAAAAGACGTGTATTAAAGGAATACCCTACCAGTATTTGGAATGAAATGTCATACATGTAAATGTAAATGATAAATTTACTCAAGTCCAACTGAACTCAATTTAAAAAAATATATAATTTATATTCAAAGTATCATTGATAATTCACTACCCATTAGTTTGTTGTTTAATATTGCCTCTTGATTTTCTTTTTAAACCCCTGTATAACTTTACGATGATCTACATGCATGTATAATTTTTTTGTTATAATATGAATTACACATGTGTGCATTTTTGTGTGCATGAGAAACTTTATTTTGCAAAGCCTTAAATTCGTCTTTATCAAAGATTCTCCTTTCCCATTCAAATTTATAGTAAAATGAACATTCCTTGTGTATTACAGTATATTGCAATATTCATAAGTATATATACATCGTTTGAAATAATATATTTATAAAATGGACTATAAATGATCAATCAATCAACTTTCTTCCCCTAGATATATCCAATTTTCTTCTAGCATTTTTTTAAACGAATCCCTTTTCTTTTCTTTGATTGATATCAAATCTAAAATGATCAATTTCTTTTGGGGCTGTAAAATACTTTGCTTCCTTTCCTTTCATCCCTTTAAAATGTGACTTTTACTCTCTTGGGACGCGAGGCCTGTAGCGCATTCCCAATAAAGGTGTCTTGTAACAATCAATAACTCCTTGGGCTTTCTCACACGCCAACCATACTCAATTTAATATCCACCTTCTAATCTTATCAGGTAGAGGAAGAGTGTTAGATTCATATGTGAATAGTATGCTGGTGTATCTGCAAGTAAATTTATTCAACCTCGACGGATGATTCGCATGCATACAGAACATGTACATGAACAAGTAAAATTATGCATGCCTAAAATACTGACTCAAGAGAAACACAAAATTTCTAAGTGATTATAAATTCATATCATTATCGAAATGATTGTTTCAAGAGAGTGCAGTGTATTTATGAAGCTGGGAACTGGGAAATATCAAGAAGTATCTACATGTACTTTATAAGAAGTATGTTTGTAAAAATGTCACAGATACCAATGATCTGTCATTCTGAAATGATTAGGCATTGTATTGATAATCATTGATAAATAACAATACAGGTTCAGAGCACTTCAAAATGGTAATCAAAACAAGTACATACATGCATGTACTTTTGAAGAGTCTGGATGTACAGTGTATGTACATGTATGCAATACAACAAATCCAAAAGAGGCTCCTACATGTACATTGTACATCATGTTTCTGATTATAATTATCATACATGTACATGTAACTTATACATGCACTGAATGTTAAAGCAAATATTTCAACATAAAAGGTACAGAATTTCTAACAAGACATGTATGTAATATTCTCAAAATGATGTACTATTGTGCATGTTATACAAATCCTCCATTCGCACCTATACACCTTCAAGTTTTATTCAGAACGATAAATAATTCATTTGTTAAGTGTATAGAGATGCACTTGTTATTATCATCATTATTATGATTATCATTTATTATTAAAATGACAATAACATCATCATCATTAGTATTATTATATTATTATTATCATTATTATTATAATAATGATAATAATTGTAATAATATTATTATCATCATCATTATGATTGTTTGTTTCCTGCATGTTGTTATCACATCATTCACATGACAACAAAGAGTCTTTTGCCACCTGTTACATACATGTACACTGTACAAGCCCACCATAAATGGATTTACAATTACATACACATGTACATTTGTCATTTACAATGAATGTATGCATGTTTCAAACACCTATTTCAAATTTCTCATTTTTAATCAATTATGAAGGCTTGCTGGGAAGTTGACTATTAACATTTCTGGATTGCATCCAGTTAATGCATTTGTACATGTAAATTGCATGTTCGCAGGAGATCTAATTTTCTGGGTCACAGACTCACAGGTGGATGCCCAGATATGAATTTTTCTTACATGTACTTCTACTTAATATCTGTTTTTATTATTTTTTTCCTTTCACATAGATCTATCATTTTCTTATAATGTATATACCAAAGTTGGATTCCCTTATAAAAAGAGAATGCAGATCACAAAAGGTCTGAAAATATGCATTATCGTATTTCACAAAATCTTCATAATCATTTATGCATGACTGATCACAATTTGCACCTTAGTGAGAAACAAAGCCTTGCATGTATAAAGTACAGGTACTTACATGCATATCACTTTCATACACCGTATTAAGTAGATTGATGCTAGCCAGCAAGGAGAGAGGGGGGGGGGTTCTCTCCTTCTTTTTTACGCCTTTTACAATGTTGTAATTTTAAATAATTCCTTTATTATGATTTAACAATGCATCAGTTTTATCCATTTTCACAGGAAATTATGAAAAATATGAAGAAACATGGACATGTAATTGCAACTACTGACTAACAGTAGTGAAACATTCACTTGTCCACAAACATTTGCAAAGTGATACCAACTAATACACTCCTCTCTAAAAAAAGACAAAGAAATATTGTAGGTCATGATCCTTGAAGCATTGCAAGTTTAAATGTTCAATAATCACAGCAAGGTCAGAATTTTATGATCAGTTCTGTATTCCATGACAAAGCCAAAATGGTGGCGAGACCATCAGCAAGTTTTGTCTTCGCTGTTTGTTATAAACACTTAGCCTAATCTACATGTATGTAGTATTTCATGAAGTAAAGTCAGATTTCTATAATCATTTTGTCAAAGAACTGGAATGGTGAATCGTTAATGGTCATACCACATTTACAACTGTACATCTAATGGAACTACATGTACATGTACCTGTACAAGCCACTGAAGTACCAAGTTCTAGGCATCATGAACTTGGGGAAAGACCTTGCTTTAGCACATGATTTCTACTCTCCAAACACATTCTGGCTAAGCCAGTGGAGGATTCAATGGGGAGGGGGGATATTTGGCCCATGCCCCCCCCCCACCCTTTGAGAGGCATAGTCTTTTTTAATGTAAATATGCCATTCTTACACAAGTGTGCCCCCCCTCCCCCTTTGAAAGCTACATCATATTAATGGCAATGTCATTCATACAAGACTCAGACCTTTTTTTTGTTTTTGTTTTTGCTTGTCAAATTTTTTGTGGACAAAAATGACCTTCAATTTTGGGCGAAAACATTTTTTGGGGGGCTTGTCAAATTTTCCTTAGGAAAATGTGCCCCCCCCTTTTTGGAAAATCCTGGATCCGACCCTGGGCTAAGCCTACGTTGTCTTGGTTGTGAATATATTGATAACGATAATGTGATTGTTTTGAGATGTCTGTGATCAGTGCAGAAATACAGAATTCTTCTCTGTAACATTATTTTGAAGGTCCGCCTTATTTCTGGTTTAAATGTTCTTGGCTGATTGTTGTTCTGTTCATGAAGGGAAAGTTTACCCTAAGGAAAAAATTTATAGTGGAAATAGCAAAAAAAATCATAGTGGAAATAGCAAAAAAAATCATAGTGGGAATAACAAAAAAAATATTAACATTGGCAAAGGTTGAGGAAAATCCACCAATCCTCCCCCCCCCTAAAAAAAAGTAGGAGAATTTTAATATTTTTTTTATTTGTGACATCATAAATGAGCAGCTTCCCCATATCGACTACCTCAAACCATGGTAAAAAAAACAAACATTGAAATTAAATTTTCTCAAAAGAATTAAACAATTTTTACTTTACCTTCAGTATATCATCAGACAAATCATTCTTAACCCACTCTTGAAAAAAAAGGCAACATCATGCCACCCTCTCTATGCATATCATAGCTTAGCTTACATTGTACTACTATGAAAGAAAGCAAGATGGCGATCACTCTCACGTATTGCGAGGTTAGTATTAGTATACTAATTTTTTTACCATACTAGTTTGAGATAGTCACAATGATGTCACAAATCAAAAAACATTAAAATTTTCCTACCTTTTTTGGATGGCGATGTAAACATGATCAGTAAGTTACATCGCCATCCCATCTTCTCATTTCTGGGATTTTTTAATTCGTATCGTTTTAAAAATGTAATCGATAATGCATAAATGTCGAAAATGAAGTTCTAGCCCATTTACATGATTTAATTATTTTGGGCTAGAACTTTTAGCTTTTTTAGGAAAAGTAGAAATCTCAAGGGGGGGGGGGGTCAATTTGCCTAGGGTCCGTCCTGTATGACATACATGATTATGTCTATGCATGGCCACAATCCTAGGACCTAGCTCTGTGGAGAGTAAGAACACATTCTCTAGTCTAGGTGCCTCTTGGCTACTCCCCTCCCCCCAAAAAAAATAATAATAATAATTAAAAAAAAAACAAGAGAGTCAAGACGACCAAATTACAAAACAAACATGACACAAATTGACAATCAATGAAATGACATAAACAAAATAAAAACAAAGTCAAAAATAACATTATTTATTAACTGCAATTGCAAACCTGCGCCTGCCAAACAAATAAAATAAGGAAATACTTACAACACTGAATAAACACAACACCGACTCCAATACTCTGAAGAAACGTTCTGCTTTCTTCGGTTCTTGTTTGATCAGAAATGTCAGAGGACATCCCGAGCGACTCATCCTCCGTCTCCGATTTGTACCCATCCACCAGAAGAAGGTCGGGGCCGATCCCCGGTGCTTCAGCGTTACATTCCCGTTCCCTGTCGCTATTTGCAAACGGTGAATTGGGATTTTCAAGCTCGTGCGTGATATCAAAAGTATCTTCCAAGTTTATCTCCTCTTCGTCGTCCATTTTTTTAAGAAGTTTAAACCAAGTATCCTCAAACTAGACCTTGACCTAGATGTGGGTCATCAATCAAGCATGCTAGAAAATAGATGTAAATTTTCATTCCTAACTCGGAGCTGGCCCTTCCACTCTAATCAGTCGAGTCGTCGATGTATACGGTATGCATGCTACATGTAGCTACGGACGTACGTGGCCAGTGCCAGGTTTCACATGTCTTTTCTAAACAAAAGTTCACGGACATCCCAGAGATGTATGGGGCTTGACCACATCGAAAGCTTTTGAGGAAAGCCCTGGAAATAAGACTTGCGTCTACGATTGTATTGAGAAAGTGACCCCATAAGTGAAGTTAGCTTCTGAAAAAATATAAGAAATTTCGGAGGAATATCAAGGTCAAATAGATAGAAGTGGTGGATTAGAAGGAGGTCACTAAGGGCAGGGGCCGTGGAAGGGGAGGGGGGGGGGGGCTGGGGGATTCCCCCATTTTTTTCCAAAACCGTGTACAAAAACGTAAAAATGACCATGACAGTGATTTTTTCATGGTCAGCCCCCCCCCTTTGAAAACCATTCCGCGGCCCCTGAAGGGCGTGACAGGAGGGGGAGGGGGATCGGAGGATGGGGGAATGCATCCCCCAACTGTCTGGGTGTCCCCCGCCCCCCCCCCCGCTTCCGCCGCCTATGGGGAAGAGACATATCGATCCCCCAATGATAACTTGAAAAAATTCTAATATGCAATGCAAATATGTGTTTTAAAAAGCATTGGGAAATACAAAAAAACAAACCTTTAACCCTTTTATTATACACTGGCTATTTTGCGAGCTTAAATTCCTGGGGGAATCAACGCCCCTCCCCCCCCCCCCCCCCCGATATCGGTCATGGTCCAATCAATTATAAAGGAAACATAATATAGCTGGGATACAGCTTGGCCAAGTAAATGTTTCACATAGGCCTACAACAACAAAATGAGATACTGTGCTTTTTCTAATAATATTTGTATATCCATTTTATTGTGATGAAAGTGAATACTATAATCTGAAATTAGATTTAGAGCACATTTCTTTTACTGTTTTGCACCCTTTAGCTGGTTATAATTTGCCAAATAAAAATACGCACCGAGGTAATTGAATGATAAAATACATTATCTCATTCGTTCATTCATTTCACGGTTTATTGATTATTCCCAGTAAAGCAATTATACTGCAATTAAAAAGCTGATATGCATGCATCTACAGAGGTATAAACATTTCACAACGTAGCATAAAAATAATAATGTAATCGTGGACGGAAATCTGTCCACAAAGGTAGGAGGGACCAGTGCCTGTAGAATTTGACAAGCCCCCCCCCCAAAAAAAAAAGAAGGTTTTCACCCAAACTGTAAGGTCATTAAGTCCAAAATACATATATTATTTCTCTATCATAAAAAAATAGTAGGGGGACATTTGATATTGTGTCCCCCTATTATTTTGGTAGGGGGTCACGTCTCCCCTGTCCCCCTATGGGATTTCCGCCCATGAATGGCAATGATGATAAAGCTACATTAAAAAAAAATCCAGTATACAATATGAAATTATGCTATACAGTTCAGCAGTTATTTAGGAGAGGACATTTTCATTGCATATACTTTTGTTTATCATATTAATTGCGTAAAGTCATACCAACAACGTTTCTTTCCGGAAACCAGATTTTACACTGTGGGTTTTTGCTTACATATAATACTGCAAAATCATACTTGTTCATCTCCATCCGGCTTTGTGTATCCAGTTTACATCGTTTTAAAGCATCTTTATGATTTTAATAACTTTTACCTTGGATAATTTTACAAACTGTTTTCTGGATTCTTTCTAATTTTTGTACATGGTCATAAAACTTCCATTAAAAACACTCAGGCACACACAATACATGCAGGACGGATATATATTTGAATTAAATCAGAAATTGTTAATTCACATTTTTTCCACTAATCTAAACATAAAGAGTTTTTTAATATGCCCCTTTTTAAAGGACAAGTCCACCCCAACAAAAAGTTGATTTGAATAAAAAGAGAAAAATCCAACAAGCCTAACATTGAAAATTTCATCAAAATCGGATGTAAAATAAAAAAGTTATGAGACATTTTAAAGTTTCGCTTAATTTCACAAACAGTAATATTCACATCCTGGTCGGCATGCAAATGAGGAGACTGATGACATCATCCACTCACTATTTCTTTTGTATTTCATAATATGAAATATGAAATATTCTAATTTTCTCCTCATGGTCAAGTTAAACAACGATTAATAATCCTGGAATTAGCATTACTCTATGATCAAGACTAGTTGGTCCTTATTGTAAAAAAAAAGAAATATTGTATAATTCAAACAATGAAAAACAAAAGAAATAGTGAGTTTAGGGACATCATCGTCTGTCTCATTTGCATGTCACCGAGATGTGCATATCACTATTTTGTGAAAAAAAATAAGCGAAACTTAATAAACTGTCCCAACTTTCGTATTTTACATCCATTTTTGATGAAATTTTCAGCGTTATGCTCGTTTGATTTTTTTCTATTTATTCAACATTTTTCTAGGGAGGACTTGACTTTTAACGTTACACTTACTATTATATGAAATCCCCATTCTAAATTATGTTGGATATCAGTGGCGTACCGTGAGTCACGGCATTGGGGGGGGGGGGCACCAGCAGAAATTTCGGGTCACTTAGGGAGCGCGCTCAGTTGTCAGGTATACTGACCTAATAGAGATATTTTAAGGACATGCAGTGCCATCAAACGGATATGTATCTCACTGATTAAATAATGCGAGCGCGAAGCGCGAGCTGAAAATTTTTTATATTGAGGGCTAAAAATTGACATTATAAGCGCATTGTTTTGTAATCATGATATTTAACTGTCTCGCTAAACAAACAATGCGAGCGCGAAGCGCGAGCTAAAATTTTTGTATATACTGACCCTAAACAAGGAAATTTTAAGGATTATATTTTAGAATCCATTAAGAGTATAAATATCTCACCATAGTCATCTAATGCTATTGCCATCCTTTGCTGATTTTGTTAGAATTACATCTAAACACAGTCATGAAGCACCTTTTGTAGTCATGTAATCATGATTATCATACGCATCTCACTAATGAAATACTGCGAGCGCGAAGCGCGAGCTGAAAATCTAGGAAATTCAGACATGAAGAGGGGCATTCCAAGGCTTGTTTGTAGGAATTCACTAAGACCCCACGTATTTCACTAACCAAATGATGCGAGCGCGAAGCGCGTGCTAAAATTTTTTTATATTCAGATCAGAAAAATTGACATTTTAAGGACTGATTTTAGGAGTTCATGAAGAGCAGAAATCTCACCAATCCACTAATGCGAACGTTAGCACGGACAGGAAATGTTTTATATTAAGACCTTAAAATAGGGCAATAACTTTCAGTAGTCATGAAAAAGAAGAATATATTACTACTTAAAACAATAATAACTCTAATTGCGAGGAAATATATTATTTTGTTGTATATTGATTTGAAAACGGGAGGCTTTAGTACAGCAGGTTATATATCTCGTTAAAAAGTCTATGCGAGCACCAGGAACAATTTTTGTTGTATATTGATTTGAAAACGGGAGGCTTTAGTACAGCAGGTTATATATCTCGTTAAAAAGTCTATGCGAGCACCAGGAACAATGAAGACACAATTAAGCAAATAATGTTTCATAAAGTTGTGAAAAAATGCTTCTTATGTTATATAACATAATATAATACAACACTATGATAAACAACATTTTCTTCTTTCCCCCACTACGTTTCTCTTCTTTTTCCCCTCTTTTTCTCCTTTTCCCGTTTTTTGGGGGCCAGCCGATTTGGGGGGGGGGGCACGTGCCCCCCTATGCCCCCGTAGTTACGCCACTGTTGGATATAATTTCATCAGCTTGTCGACTTCTGACGATTTTTAAAAAAAATAACTTCCTCATTATTTTTTTGTGAACATTCGATCGTGTATAAGTCGGTTCCCAGGCAAGTATCGTATAGAATGGTTGGTTGAATCATACATTTTAATTTGTCATCGATAATGGACAAGAAGCTGGGTGAAAAGTACTCTCAGCTTGATGCTAGGGTGCACTATGGGACTATTGCACATTTTCAGAAGCCCGGGGGGGGGGGCACTTACATTGACGAGTGGATACCATGCGCGACCAAAAAACACGTAAAAAGGATGTCTTTTTCACGATAGGGCACGTACGTAACGTGATAAGGGTGTCAAAAACACAAAAATAATGAAAAAAGGGTATCTATTTCGCTAGGAAAATTACGTGTTTAGGGTCGACTTTGCGGGGATGATAAAACAAAATTAAATGTTTTATAAAGGATGTCCTTTCTGCCCCAACACTACGTGTTTAGAGTCCGATTTGCGCGAGGTGTAGAAGGTGGGGTCGTACTAAACCAAATAAGGTAAAGCCGACGACCGAAGGACCCGTAACAATAAAACATTCCTGTACTTGTTTAGGGGTTCGTTTCAGGGAATATTTGCCAAGAGTATCGTTTTGTTTCCAAGACTTGTTAAGGATAGGGTTTCACACGCCAATACTTGTTAAGGGGTGCATTTTCAGAATATGAAAATTACGTGTTTAGGGTGCTTTTCGAGACCCCATGGTCGCGCATGGTATCCACTCGTGAATGGAAGTGGCCCCCCCCCCCGGGTTCAGAAGTCGACAAATGGAAAAGTACTCCAGATATTGTTTTTTTTTTTCAGCACCTTAGTCTCTAAAATGATAGCTATGGCGGATAGTTTAGTTACATCACGATTCATGTGTTTAATTTCTGTCTTTTCTTCAAGATGAGTTTTAGAATGTTGTGAAAAGTGTGATTGATACCTGGAATTAATACTAAGATACCACAAATAAGATCAACGACAGACATACATAATAATTATATCGGATTTAAAGTTTATACAGAATTTGTCAAGTCGAAAACACCGTACACCAGCTTGAGGGTATACGTAAAATTCGTCGGCCTTTGATCCCAGGCCCATGGATCATCAAGTCACATGATCAGCACACTCATAATATTTTTAAGGTGGTAAAATCTGTCAATTATAGAACCTGGTACGAATATTCTGGTTGGTATCATCATGGACCAAGGTAACAACAAAACGAAAATTTACTTAGCATATGACAGCTTGAATGACATACATGACATAGTTTTTACTTTTTAGGTCGAATAGGCCTAAGCTGCTAAGTATAAAATTTAATTAGAGTCGGACGTCGGGGCGGGAGTCGGGGATGCCCTGTAATTTCGGCCGGCCTAGACGGCGGCGGATGGCTGGCGCTGGCGGGAGAAGCAGCTGGTGTATAGATGCCCTGACGTGCAGCGCAACGTACACACTATACAGACAATTACTTGGATGTAGAGACAACGCTGGAAGCTTATTTACTGGCATACTCGTGATATAGGCCCCGCTCGAGAAAAAAATTGTAATCGATCATACCTCAATATCTAGGTTGCTAACTTCAGCTCACTATATATACTCGTGATATAGGCCCCGCTGCTGTGTTGAATGGCTTAGAATGTCCGTTCGCGGGGCCTGTTTCACGAGTATAGTACTATAATCGTTATATAGGCCCCGCACTACGGCACTCCAAACACTCCAACACAGTAGCGGGGCCTATATCACGAGTATATATTAAGCTTGCATTCTAAGATAGTCGCGAAACTGGCCCCGTCCAATGCGCTTTTCCCAGTCTTCGCACGTGTGTGGGGCTCGGTTGACGGCTATTAGTATACTCGTTATCGAGGCCCCTTACACTGTTATGTAGTGGAAAATAACGTGGTCGTGGGGCTTGTTTCCCCGCGCGGCGGACGATGAGAATTATGACGGGCGGCGCCCCCCCCCCCGGGGGGGGCTCCAATTTGTTTTCCAAATAAACTTAAAGAATATCATGGGCGGCGCCAATTTAGGGGGCGGGGGAGGGGGGCTCCAATTTCCTTTTTCAGAAATCTATCTGTCGATTTACTTATGTATGAAAATAGTTTTTTATTATTCATTATTCATTTATCAATCTATTTGTATTGATTAATTAATGTATTCATTAATCATTTAAGTTATTTGTGTTTGGAGTTTTTTTTATTTTGTGATCTTGATTAATAAATGTATTCATTAATCATTTAAGTTATTTGTGTTTGGAGTTTTTTTTATTTTGTGATCTTGATTAATAAATGTATTCATTAATCATTTAAGTTATTTGTGTTTGGTGTTTTTTTTCTTTTGTGATCTATTTATATTAATTTATTTGTGTTTGGTGTTTTTTTTCTTTTGTGATGTATTTGTATTGATTAGTTAATGTATTCATTAATCATTTAATTTAATTCAATGTTATAATAAGGATTTCGTTGGCAAATGGTGAACTGCAGGCTCTTTATTTGCATTTTATGATCCAATTATTGTTTTATTTGTTAAGCGGTATTTTAGGAAGAATTTTCACCAACAAACCAATTATCTCTTGTGATTTTTTTTCATTTCTTCAGTAAAAAGTGGGGGGGGTGTTTGTACTGGCCACCCCCCCCCCTCCTCGAAAAGAGGGGGACATATCCCCCATCCCCCCCCCCCCGGGATTTACGCCAGTGCAGCTGACTACATCGAGATTAGGAAGGAAAGAGGAGGGTTCAGGTCCAAGCAGTCGTCAACCAGCCACGGCAAACAACTACTCAACATGCTCAAGGAGCGTCTTTACCTGGGGCGAAGGCGATGACAGCGACTTCGAATGACTCTCAGGAGTCATTTTGGCTTGATATTTAATCTCGCCTCTAAACACAACGGCTCTTTTCAGAGTCACCAAATTACCAAGAAAGAAACTGAATAGATATGTCTCTATTTACCTCTTCAACAAAAATCAATAAACATCCTACATTATTTTCTTCAATTAATACTTATGGGTAAGCGATTGATTTCTAACCAAGAAAATATACAGTATCAACAGATGCGATTTTTAAATATGATATGTAATTGGCAAATTTATTTAATAAAAATAAATAATATAACTATAAAGACAGGGATAAACCTCAATGCACCCATAAAGTATAAGGCACCAGTTTCGTCAATGAAATATGGTTAAAGGAGAATGAAACCATTGGAACAAGATAGCTTGTGTGAAAACAGAAAATCAAAGAAACAGATCAACAAAAGTTTGAGAAAAATCGGACAAATAATGAGAAAGTTATGAGCATTTGAATATTGCGATCACTATTGCTATGGAGATAGCAAATTGGTAATGCGATAAAGATGTGTGATGTCACTGATGAACAACTCTCCCCATTACTTAAGTATATATTTCACTGGAATTGCCTCTTTTATCACATCTATCCATAGATCATATGTTCTTTCTACATGAGGGCATGTAATACATATTTTTTAAGAATACATAATGGTAAAGAGTTTGTATCATCGTAAGAAAAAGCAAAAAGAGACATTTTGAGGGTATTTTATAGTCCACCAAAGGGAAAGTTGTTCATCAGTGACATCACACATCCTTGTCGCATTGCCAATGGGAGGATCTCCATAGCATTAGTGATTGCAATATTCAAATTCTCATAACTTTCCCATTATTTGTCCGATTTTTCTAGCACTTTCTTTATTCTCATTCTTTGATTTTTCTGTTTCTACACAAGCCCATTTGTTCCAAAGGTTTCATTCCCCTTTAAGCAATTGATTTTCAACCTAGAAAAAAAAACGATATCAACAGATGCGATTTTCAAATAAGATAAATAATTGGCAATTCTCATAAAAGAATAAAAATTTAAAGACTGGAATCAACTTCAATACACCCCTAATAAAAAGTAAGAAAATCCATCTCTCAACATGAGTAACAGTGACCGTAACCCCCGCCCCCCCCCCCCGAAAATATTAATGAACAGTGAAGTGATAATTCACGATTGCTTAAATATTGAGAGGGATCACCCGAAAAAGTCCCACAAATATAATAAGAACGACAGACTGGACTTAGAAAGTGGGTAATGGAAAGAATCTCGTATAAACGTGTTGGCTAATAAACTTTGGGCAGAAAATAGTATGATTTGTATGCCTACAAGTAAAGAAAATTCAGATAAACAAAACACTGAAAATATGATCAAAATCGGACAAGGAATAACAAAGTTATCGCATTTTGAAAATTTGCATCAATCCGATGAAACAGTCCTGGGTGTGTCATCATAATAATTCAATTAGCAAATTGGTGACGTCATATCACCAATTGTTCTTTTGTATTATGAAAATTAGGTTGATTCAATTTTTTTTCCACGAAGAACTTAAAACATTGGATTGGCAACTGATTTAGTGCATCATTGCTGCAACTTATTTCATTATAAAGGAGACGCATTATTCACAAATATATTGTGAAAAAAAATCGAGCAATGATTTTGTTTAATAACATAAAAGGAAAGTGGGGTCGTGACCCGGGTCGTGACATCAGCCCACCTAATGAATATTCATGACGACTGTTTTGACAAAATATTACTACTTTAAAATTCAATAATTTTATTTGATATCCGGTTTTGAGGAAATTTTCGGAATTTTGCTCAGTGAATTCTACTCTATATATTAAGCTATAAATACTTTCAACACGGACCATCCCTTTAAGTTTTAAAATGACTGCAGGATGGGGAAATAGGTTAGCTGAAGAAATACTGGAATATCAATGGACGGTATTGTAAGCTTTTTAAAAACAAAACATGAATAAATTGATATTTGGGTAAAAAATTAGGGCCTACCCGAAATAGATAATATACATAATGAAAGGCCGATCCCCAATTGTGGGGCGGGGGGGGGGATAAGTCTCAGTAAAATATAGATTAAGTTAAATATAGTGTAGATATCCCTCAAGCAATAATAAAATTGACCAAACCAAAAGAAAATTAACAAATCTTCCCCGAATGAATATGACTATTCGTTGTCTTTTCTGAACTTAAATGGATGAAAATTTGGGAAGGGGGGGGGGGGGAATTATGAAAGGAATGAAAAATACAAATCGATAATACACACGAAGCCAGATGAATGATTCAATATTGAATAAGAGAAGAAAGCCGATTTGAAAAATATATATATATATATTGACTTCTTACATCCAGGTGATTACATGAATGAATGGAAGATTGGGGGAATTATACAAGAATTATATAATTTGATTATTGATGAACCCCTCCCTCCCGCAAAAAATAATCAAAATGAAATGTGTGTGTGTGTATTTGAATTTTGTCAGACGTGTATCAATCAGATATGATTATTTACGTCTGCATGGGACCGACCTTTAACGTCACCATCCGAAAGACGTGACCAGGACTCGAACCTCCGCATCAATTTGTAACTTCCCCACAGCTTGGATTACAGGCGCACGCCACAACGCCCAGAAATGCGGGGGGGGGGGGGGCTCCAATTTATTTTCCCCAAAACAAGGGAGATAACAATGAACTTCCACACATAAAAAAAATAAAATCGAATTATACCCCTGATTCCATATCAAAAAAGAAAAGAATATAGTAAATAATTAATAAATTTATATTTTTTAAACACAAGTGCACACCTACTTACCAAAAATGCATATAGCAATTCCATTTATTTGAATGCAGGATAAAAGACCATTGTAGGTGCAGTGGCCGAGGATCGAACCCCGGACTTTCCATGTACAGCCAGGCGCGTAGACCTCTCGGCCACGGCTTCTCCGTGGCCGAGCACCTTCGATTAAGAATTTTTTTTTAAGGATGTTTTATTATATTCTCTCAAATCAAAATACACAATCAGATTCTATAAACAATTTGTACAAACTATTTGAAACATAATTATAAATTATACAATAAATCCATTACAATATAATTATACAACTTATACATCAAACTTCAAAAATACTAGAAATTAATGCAAATGCGTTTCAGCAATTACAAAATGAAATATTAACAAAATATATGACATGATCAGAGAGAAAAAAAGATAAAAATGTTGTTCCACCTCCCACCCCCCCCCCCCCGTCCGTCCCCAGGTTAGGAGCATTCTTCCCTTTATGCCTATACTCTACATGGAAGGGACTGCAATTCTCCGTATTGGTTTTTTCTGTGTTTTTATTTATTTTGTTTTGTGGCTTTGCCTCACTCTCCCTATTTATTCTTTTAATTAAGATTTTCCCATTTCCTTAAATGAAGAGACATCTTGCCTCTACCTAGCGCCAGCCTTCTTTCTTCCCATTCTTCTTCTTTAAATTTCCTTTTAATTTCATCCATGGTTATATGTGCACCCTTTTCCTTCCCTTTGAAGATCAAAAATTTAACAAAGATTAAAAAGTGATTGATTAAGCGTTCTTTTCCTTCGTCCTTTAATTCTACCCCTACAAGAATTTCCTCCCAGCTTAAATTACCGGTAGAAATAAAACCAAACATCTCCTTACAATTATCCCAAACCAGACAAGCATATTCACATTCCAAAAAAAGATGGCGATATGTTTCCTCCTCTTTTTTACAATAAAAACAAAGGATATTTTGTGAGATCTTAAAACGGAACAAGTGATGATTTGTGTTAATGCCGTGTAACATTTTAAACTGAAATTCTCTTAATCTACTGTTCAGAGTACATTGTCTTGGTTTCATAAAAATGTGTTCAAAATACATTTCTTAATCGATTAAAAAAAGACTGACCAAAAATCTAAATGAACTTCCACACATAAAAAGAATTAAAACGAATGATACCTCTGATTCTCTACATTACAAAAGAAGAAAAAATGAAAACAAATAAATCCTATAATTAATAATACATTTATTAATCCGTTAAAAATAAATTAGATGAACTTCCACAAATAAAAATAATTAAAAACAAATTATACTTCTTACTCTCTATATCACAAAAGAAAAAAAAAACACTGTAGTTAAAATAGATTGATAAATAAATAAATGAAATTTCACGCACAGATATAATTAAAAACGAATGATACCTCTGACTCTCTACATCACAAAAGAAAAAATGAAAACAAATAGATTAAATGAAAAAGTATGAATACATTATTAATCAATATAAATACATAGATAATCAATTAAAATAGATTGAAATAAATGAACTTCCGCAAATAAAAATAATTAAACACGACCTCTAACTCTCTCCATATTTATAACACAAAAGAAACACTGAACACAAATAAATTAAATGATTCAATGAATACATTAATTAATCAATTAAAAATAAATTAGATGAACTTCCACGAAGAATTAAAAAGCGAATGATACCTCTGACTCTATATCACAAAAGAAAATAAAACATTGAAAACAAATAAATGAAATACTTAATGAATATGTATTAATATACTAATCAATTAAAATAGATTGATGAATAAATAAACGAAATTTCACGCACAGATATAAATAAAACGGATGATACCTCTGACTCTCTACATATCACAAAAGAAAAAAAATGAAACCTAATAGTTGAATGAAAAAATATAAATACATTATTAATCAATATAAATACATAGATAATCAATAAAAATAGATTGAAATAAATGAACTTCGATCCGCATAAAAAAAATTAAAAACGACCTCTGACTCCATATATATAACACAAAAGAAAAAAAAACACTGAACACAAATAAATTAAATGACTAATGAATACAGTAATTAATCAATACAAATAGATCACAAAAGAAAAAACACTAAACACAAATAAATCAAATGATTAATGAATACATTAATTAATCAATACAAATAGTTAATGAATGAATAATGAAAAACTATATTGACACATAAGTAAATCGACAGATAGATTTCTGAAGAATTAAATTGGAGCCCCCCCCCCCCCGCCCCCTAAACTGGCGCCGCGCCCATGATATTCTTTCCTTGATTATTTGGAAAACAAATTAGAGCCCCCCCCCCCCCGGGGGGAGGGGGCCCCGCCCGTCATAATTCTCATTGACCACCGCGCGGGGAAACAAGCCCCACGACCACATTAAATACCACTATATAGCAGTGTAAGGGGCCTCGATAACGAGTATACTAATATAGCCGTCATCCGAGCCCCACGCACGTGCGAATGCTGGGATAAGCACATTGGACGGGGCCTGTTTCGCGACTATCTTAGGATGCAAGCTTAATATATACTCGTGATATAGGCCCCGCTACTGTGTTGGAGTGTCTGCAGTGCCGTAGCGCGGGGCCTATATAACGGTTATAGTACTATACTCGTGAAACAGGCCCCGCGCACGGACATTCCAAGCCGTTCAACACAGCAGCGGGGCCTATATAACGAGTATATATAGTGAGCTGAAGTTAGCAACCTAGATATTGAGGTAGTATAATCGATTACAAGTGTTTCTCGAGCGGGGCCTATATCACGATTTTGCCTATTTACCCCTCGTCATGTAGGGTTGTCTCTGGTATGGGGAATATTTAAATGGATGGGATTCCATTGTCATTGAGTCGAGTCCTGTGTCACACTCACACTGAGTCACAGCCACAGGACTTGTCGGCGTCATCAATCATGTCAAAAAAAGGGGGGGGGGGGTAGAATAGGGCAAGACTTCCATATGTCCCCTCCACTAAAATTGAAAAAAAAATATGGAGAAGGTTTATCAAGAATTATCTAACATATATCTAAGAGATTTAAGAAGGAAAAGTCGGATACATACCAAAATATGGCCGCTTTATTCCGTCAAAAGTTCGAGTGTGTGTAATTCCCAATGGCATTGGTTTATTTAGTCAGAAAAATAAATACCCAATACTCTTGGAGAGTAGACTAGTCCTAATATCGCTTGATAACCGTTATGAAACCCATGGCTTTCAACAATTCCTGCTAGTTCAGTGAGTAAGGCGACAGACTGGAGATGCTTCGTTCTGCAGCGAGAGGTTCGAATCCAAGTTCCCACCGGAAGTAAGAAGGAAAAAAAGAAGAAAAAAGAGAAAGACAGAAGGGGTTTTGGAGAAGTATTTTTTTAAATTAGTGGAGGGGACATATGGAAGTCTTTCCTAGAAGAGTATTCAAATAATGCATGCAGCCGAGTGCGTTTGTGGAAATGCAGAGCATGCGTGGTTTCTTTAGATAGATGCCGCACTTTGCACGAGCCGCTTGCGGTGAGTGCCCAGTGTGCATCATCTGAAGAAACCAAGCTTTCTCTGCATTTACTTTTACGCACGACAGAGCGAGTGCATTATTTGTTTTATAAAATAGCAACACAGAAACAAACTTAAAAAGTTACAGTACAGTTTTGTTGGACTTCTACCGCACTGGTTTGCTCGAGCGTGCAATATCAATTTTCATTGCGCACCTTTTGCACGGCAACCAAAAAAGTTGGATGTCATGTGTCGCGTATTGGCCAATCACGATGCTTAAAAATACAGAGCTATTTTATAATATACTTTTCACAACCTCTTGACTTCACTTTGACTTAAATTAAACAGTTCTCATTACGCTTTCTAAAACTAGAGTACTGGCATGACTGGAATTGGAAACCAATTCAGGAAAAGAGTTTGACATGTTTGGAAAAATGGAAGATCGCTTTGCTAGCATTCCCACTTGATCACATGAAAGTGGTTTTCAAAATCACTTTATGTAAAGCGATTTTGTTGCTATTGAAGCACTTTCACTGGGGTGACACAAATTTCGCGGGAAATTTGAAACTGCAGTGTAGCGCGCTCAAAATGTGAGAAGATCGCTTGTGTTCTCGCGCCAAAACCAGTTTAACGAGGCAATCTTGAAAACTACATCTCAAGGTGGATTTCTGAACTGGTTTGGAAGATCGCTTCAACCGTTCTCACTACACGTTAAAACTAAATTTCCACTAGGCCTAAACAAGGTTCCAGTAAACTATTTTTTAGGAAGGTAGTGGCAACCACTTGTTCACCGCCTGTGGGGAATCTACAGGTAGGACTATGGTATGCCAATGTTGTACAGAGCACACACTTTAAAAAATCATTAAAATATCACTTTTGTGACCAAAATTACTAATTTCCATACAGTTGCAATTTATTTTACATTAGTAACTTGGGAATAATTTTTGTATTCACTAGAGCGCTCAAAAACTTGAATTTTGGGCATATTTTTGTGTACGCCCTCTATTGGTGGAAAGTAATATGGCAAGAAATTTTTCATTTTTTGATCTCTATTTTTAATTTTAAAAAAAATTATTTAAAGTGTCAAATTTAAATAAGAGCCAAGTTGTATGAATAATAGGTGTAATGGAAACTGTCAGTGTAAAAAAATCAGGCATTTGCCCCAAAGAAAAAGAGAAAATAAGCCAAACATTGCCACCCTTATTTTGCCACACATGGAGATATAAGTGAGAACAAGGTTATATCATAACCTTGTTCATTGAATGAGTGGGTTCCAGTAAACTATTTTTTAGGAAGTTAGTGGCAACTGTGTCTTAGTTAGATCAGGCCTGGAAAGAAGAGGCCATTGTTATCGGCAAGACAAAGAGCCTAGACTTGCTCAGTTGCTTTCTTGATTTTTATATGAATTAAATAGTTTGTTACTAACACAGTTAAATATAGACTAGAAGTAAAGTCTAAAATTAAAACTAAAAAAATTGAGAGTAAGATGTTTGATGACACTGGCTTTAATATTCCCTCCCATCAGAAGTCATGTCCCTCTTCAGGTTATTTGTAAATAGGGTAAGTAGGACAAAAAAAAAGAAGTGAAACAGCATTTATACTAAAAAGCATTACCATAATATATTCTTTATTAGCATTATTATCACAGACATTACCCAAAACTTACCTCAAAATATCCTAAATAGTGAAAAATAAGGCTTAAATGTACTCCATAAAATTTGCCTGGAAATGCATGTAGCATGTTGTTTATCCCTATACTGTGTGGGCCGGTGGCTAAATATAGGCATTTTAGTCGTGATTGGTGGTGATTTTTTTTACCTGACTGCTAAGAAAGCATGAATGCTTGTAAGCAAGCAACCAGAGGACCGACGGCTTAAGGTCCTCTCCGAAGGACCTGGTACTGAGGATTAATGCCTTACCAAAGGGCACTAGCGCACCAAGTGGGAATTGAACCAGAGTCACTGGAATACGAATCCCTGCTCTACCGACTGAGCTATCGCGCCTCCCTTTTTTTAAGTCCTTATGCTGACCTAGCCTGTTTGAGCCTCTGAGAGGAGCCGTGGAAATGTCACATCAATTAATAATCAATTTGGCTGCCAGAAAATGTAAAGATGTCGCTAAGTTTAACTACATTGTTCACTCAAAATAGAAAAAGAAAATTTGAGGCCAACTCACCTATTGACTTTTTGGACACATGTCTACAGCACAAATCTAGTGTCATTGCCTAGCCTAAATAGAGTCTAGATGGTCGCATTTCATAAGTTGGGTATGCAAAAAGGGTGGCGTATGAACAATTTTCCACACTGTGCCATGGATAAATTGTTGCTACATCACAGCATCTTGACCAAATTTATTGAGTAATATCTCATTTTGAAGCTAGAACTATAGGCTAAATATATTACTATGAATTAGATCAATACAATATCAGGAACAAAAACTATAGCACATTAAGTTTGAAGTAACAGGGGTGGCGGAGCCGGTGGATGCGGAGCTGGTGGATGCGGTAAATGATAAAATATTAATTAAACCTAATTAACAACTTACTATAATATGTAATATGACTGTTATCCTCATATTTTTGGGCGTTTTAAAGCAGGGAACAACTAAATGTCATAAAAATTTGACAATTTTGAAAATATGCAGCAATGGAATACATGTGTATGTCAGCTCTGATCTGCAACCTTATCAATTAGTAAACCGGAGAGATTTGGTTAATTATCTAATTTGTAATCTTAATTTTTAGTACAAATGTTGTGTATCATTGCAACAAACATTTCTACCCATGATGTTGTCATTTTGCCAAGCATACAAATACAGTGAAAGGTATTTTGGGGGCAGAAATGTGAAATTAAATACTGTTAATTAATTAGTATAATTAACATGCATAAAATAATAGATAATTATTTCATTTTTGGTACAGATTTAATCATTGATGTTTCAAGATTATAACTGCAAAATACTAGGGTGATCCAATGTTGCATTAACTTTTGACACCATTTTATGTGCAGCAGGTCCAATTTGAGAAAAACGCATTTCAAAATTCACATTTACATTGACATCTATGTAATAATTTGCTGTTAATTAGTCATTTTAAGGAAAAATAATGGTTTTCGAGACTTAAAACTTTTTCATTATGTAGAGAATGGTAATAGCTATAACATATCAAATAATAAAATTTTTGACCACTTTTACCCTGTTCGCGAAATTGAACCACCTTATGACATGCGACCAGATCTATTATAGCAATTACCAGTTCTTTGAGTTAGATTGGGTAGATCTAGCGCAAGTTTGGGCAATAATTAAAGGACAAGTCCTCCCCAACAATATGTTAATTTGAATAAAAAGAGAAAAATCCCATGAGCAAAACACTGAATATTTCATCAAAATTGCATATACATAAGAAAGTTATGACATCTTAAAATTTTGCTTAATTTCATGAAACAGTTACATGTATATGCACATTCTGGTCAGGATGCAAATAAAGAGACCAATGATGTCATTCACTATTTTTTTTGGTATTTTATTATATGAATTGTGAAATATTCTAATTTTATCCTCGTTGTCAAGTGAAACAAAGATTAAATCCTACCTGAATATGTGGAATTAGCATTGTTTTAATACTAGAAATTTATATGGTTCAGTAAAGTTGTGAAGTTGGCCCTTATTGTCAAATCTGTAAAAAAAATGAAGTATTGTATAATTCAAGTTAAAAAACAAAGAAGTAGTGAGTGAGGGACATCATCAACTGTCTCATTTGCATGTCACTGAGTTGTGCATATAACTGTTTTGTGAAAATAAGCAAAACTTTAAAATGTCATAACTATCTTATTTTACATCTGATTTTAATGAAACTTTCAGCATTATGCTAGTTTGATTTTGCTCTATCATATCAACATTTTTCTTGGATGGACTTGACCTTTAAGAAATAATGAGATCTATTGATGTTTTTTTAGTTAGAATTCACCATGTTGTTACTCCTTTGTGTTTCAACATAACTCCAAATTTAATAAGAAATTCCTGTTCTTTTCCATATTTTTTAAAAATGGTAATGAGTGAATTTTTCTGTTGAAATAGATATAAATGAAAAATATTGGTATTGTGAAGGCAAAATTATGGTCATGGTAGGCCTATGTTTTGCATTTGGTGAATGTGTTTTGAAATGAACTTTATGAAAATAAAATGGTTGTGAGTCAATTTTTCTGTTGAGATATGATAAGAAGACTGCAGGAAAAACTATTGACATTGTGGCCCATATTCTGAAGTCAGTTTTATCGTAGACTGTGGTCTAACTCTGTGCTAATATGGGGGAAAGCCAAAAGTGTCAAAATTTGTATTAAGTTGTATGTTTCTTATGTTTACTGTGCTCTTTCCTGACTTATCGATGGTGAAGACAATCATCTAATTTACTTCCTAGATAATTATGAATGATTTGAGAGCCAAATGAGCTGATACTTGTATATGATATCTCTTCTGTTGATTTATGTAGCAATTGGCTATCCAAACTTAAACCACAACTTTAAACCCGAGTTTAAGTTTAAACCTGACTTCAGAATACGAGCCTTCTTTTCAGATGATGGGTATGTGTTCAGATAATCTATTTTGTTTCATGTTTGTTGATATATAGGACAGCCAAAGAGTGTTCTAACTGAGATATCTTCCAATAAGAGCTTCAATGGCTTGCAGAAGGTGTTTTCACACGAAAGGTGAGTTTTTCCACTCCCAGTCTCGTTTATTGCCATTGACCAGATCATAGTATCCTTGTACAAAGAATGAGAAGTGTATTTCCTACAATGCTTCTCAATTCATTCAATTCATTCAATTCATAAAATCACTTCAAAATTGCACAATCGACAGTCAAAAACAATGAAACAATAAATAGAAAAATTCTTACAAAAACAACGGATAGACAAAGTAAACAAAATGTCAACAGGTGGAGGGACAAACAAAGGCCTGAGGCCTATCAATGGCTTGTCCCCAACATTTAAAGATATCATAACTGGTGGGTGTTTCATAAAGCTGGTCGTAAGTTAAGAGACCGGTGATCCTTTCTTATACGCTAAACCATTGCCAATATATTATACCATTTACTACAAGAAAGGATCACCAGTCGTTTTTAAGGTCGCTCTTAACTTACGAATAGCTTTAGGAAATGGCGCTGATCATTAGTAAACAAACCAATAAGCAGACAATAAATAAGAAATTCATGCTATTCATAAAATAAAACTAGGATCAGGGGGGTATACGACTTGATCATATGAGTGCCTTTTTAAAACTAGACAGTGTGGGGCAAATTCTAATATCAGGATCTAAACAATTCCATAGCTTCGGACCAGTGAAAATAATCGTGGAACGAAAAAAACTCATATTTGAATTTAGGGATATTTCTATTCAGTTCATAGAACTTATGAGAAGCAATCATGAAACAGACCCACAAAGTTTCATGTAAACTCAAAGGCCCGTATTCTGAAGTCGGGTTTAAATTAAACTCAGGTTTAAAGTTGTGGTTTAAGTATGGGAAGCCAAACGTATCAAATTTGTTATTAAGTTGTATGTTTCTTATTATGTTTAGGCCCTACTGTGCTCTTTCCTGATTCATCGATGGTGAAGCCAATAATGTTTTTGTACTTCCTAGACAATTATGAATGATTTAAGAGCCAAATGAGCTGAAGTATGATATCACTACTGTTAGTGATTTATGTGACAATTGGCTCGCCATACTTAAACCACAACTTTAAACCCGAGTCTAAGTTAAACCCGACTTCAGAATACGGGACAGAGTGAATAGTGCCATCTTTATATCAAGATGGGAGAATGACAGATCTAGATGCATTATATTGGTGGAACTTGGCTAGTACTCGCCTTTAACAGTACATACAGGTTAATTGCCGATTCCGCTCTATCTACATTCCGTTTGGTCTTATTCCGCATTTTCTAATCCAAATAATCTAAAACCAGTTCATCTATCTTACAGTACTAACCATTAGGTCTAGTTGTCATTAGCCCATTACCAATATGTACATGTAGAATCTCTGGATAGAAAAGCTTTAACCCTAAAAAGACTGGGGGGGCGGATTCAGCCCCCTCGACATTTTTCGTGATAAATCCGCCACTCAAAATTTTTTAACCACGTCGCTCACTGACTTTTTACTTTCAAGTCTCGTGCAACATTTGAGACCAATATTGTGACCCCCGTGTACGCGGTTCCGAAATTACGCAACATTTCGTAAGTGCATGCAGACCCAAAATTACTCAAAAACGTGAATTTGTGTACAAACCCAATGCAAATAGTGTTTTTAGCCAAAATTCATAAATGTATCATTATTTTTCCTTTCACTGCTTAAAATCAATTAATTTTATCTTGTTTATGGTCAAAATAAAGTCCCCGACAATTTCCATTGAAAAAACAATAAAAAACAAAAAGTCGAAAAACAAAGAAATACATAAGAAATTTAGAAAACAATAGAATACATAAGAAAATAAATGTTTTTTTTTAATTTTTGAAAAATAAATTTGATCAGATGCCTATCTAGAGTATGTGAAACAAAAATTAGCATTTTAGGGGCATTATTTTATTAATTAGAGCAAACTTATGATTTTACGCATAAATTAGCATAATTAATGAGCAATGAGATTTTTCGCAGAATTTGATATTATAGTCTTGTAGATAATGCCATGGGTAACGCGCATGCCAATTTTCGTCGCGATCGCGCGATCGACGGCCGAGATCATAAGGGGGGCTGAATCAGCCCCCCCCCCCCCCCAGTTTTTTTAGGCATCAAAATAGCCCAGTCTATTTAGGGTTAATAGTAGCCTACCTATTTTGTGTATTATCCACTTTGTCTGACACCACCCAATCGACAGTACATATTTTATTTCGTAATTCTCCTGGAGAAATTACAGGAGATCCCGCCCGCGCATGCGCAGTCATTACGTTCGCAGCATTGATTTTGGCAGTCATTTTCCGCCATTTGGGGTAAGATAAAAATTGCTTTTTCTTCCCCTTCTTCGAGTTGGTTGCTGGAAATTATGCGCTAGAGCTCTTTTCTATTACAACCTCCTTCTGATATCGACATTGGGTTCGAATTGGAGTACTTCATGACAAAAATACGATTATGATTCGTGATTTCTTGAATGTGGGTACCAGCCCGCCGGCGACTCAGTCGCAGCGGAGTGCGGTTTCTCCACCGGGCCAGACGCCGGCGAAGCCGGGCGCAGGGACCCGTTCCACGAGCCAGCAACCAGCGTCGCATCAACAGTCTTCGTATTCGACTTCGTCGAATACAGTTAACTTCATGATAAAGGAGATATGATTGAATCTCCGTCGGGCTTTTCGGGCATAGGTACCGATATGGCACTATTGAAAGCCAAGCCCAATAAAATTGTCAAAAACAAAGATAAAGGAGATATTAAATCTCCGTCGGGCTCTTCGGGCATAGGAACCGATATGACAACAAAGCCAAGCCCAAAAAGAATAACCTTCCCCCTCAACTTCAAACTCTGAGTTTGAGGAGAGACTAAATTAGAATCACTTTGACGGAAGCACTGGAGAACCAGGCTTTTCAGAACCAGTCAGGGAGCTAGTTACTCCCCAGGCATAGGTCAGCCATTATCAAGATAGTATTCTAAGGCTGTCTTTTTACGATGATAATAATGGTTATGATGATCAGAATTCTTAAATACAGTTCCACGCAGGTCAGGTCCATGTGACCAATGTCAATGATGACAATTCACAAGCTCCAGATTTCGAGAGTGGGGAAGGTGAATGTGATGTGGGCCAATTAAGGCCCAGGCATACCGGCATTAGCCGCGAAGTTTTCCCAGCCCCAAGAGATGGGGCACGGCAATTGATAACCTTGGTCGATATGCCAAGAGTTAATGCTCCCATTGGGGATCAAACTAAAACAAGTAGGCCTAACTAGACAAAGAAACCTGCAACTACAAAAAATTCAACGTTCACTAACCAGAGGTTTGACAGCATTCATGCAATCCTTAGACCCAGAGAATATTTCTGAAGCTCAACAAGATTGCCTCGCTTTGCTCAGCAATACCAATTTTGAGCTAAATTGCACAAGGAAACGTCTTATCAGACCTGATATGAATATGAAAATTACACCATTGTGCAAATCTTCCCAAGTGGGCAACTTCTTATTTGGAGATGATCTTGCTAAGCAAGTGAAAGACCTGAGTGGGCAGCTGCAGGGATGATGAGAGCCCTGAGAGGCCAATTGAAGGACAAGCATGTCTCACACATATGGGCAATTCCACAGGTTGGTGGACATGAGCTTAAAAATTCAAATTCAATATTTTCTTGAATTTTTTAATACTTTAAGTCCTTCATACATGATAGTTTCAGGAACAAGAAATAAAAAGTTTATTTTCATATGTATACTTTGGAAAAAAATGGTCAAAAGTTGTGTCTTCCATTGTGTACCAAAATACAAGAAAAATAGTGAAAAATGAAATATGCCTTATTACCATTTTGTTGTTGCAACAACATACCACTTTATATATTTCTGAAGTTTAGAAGAGTCAAATTACTTAAAATACACAACCGCTTTTCAAGTAAATTTGTAGTACTCATTCAAAAATAAATATTGCAACCTGCTCAGGTGATGTAACGTGAGTAACCGAAAAAACTGACTTTGTTTTCTGAGAGAAAAATTCTTCACAGTTAATTGGTGGGATTTTAAATTCTCTTCCTTCAAACAATCTTTGACACAGTGATGACTATCAAAATCATTAAAAAGTACAATTTTTTATAAAATTGATGAAGAAAAACTGTAACGTGAGTAACTTTGTAACGTGAGTAACCATCATGTAATGTGAGTAACTAGTAAAAATTATTCAGTTCGGTAACATTTTCTGTGGGATGTCAAGTTTTAAGTCTCATGGTGAGTTGTGAAGTTATTTTTGATTAATTAAAAGCAAAATGAGGGTACATCTCTTTGATGCGACTCTTTGTTCATCAAAATATCAGTGGTCATACAATCACACAAAAAAATGAATATTAGTAGAAGTATTCACAATGCGAGAGTGCATTAGTAAGACTTGGTTTTGATTAACCAAACTTTAAAGAGTGTTTGAACAACACATTGAATGCCCTTACCTGTAATCCTATCTAGGCCGGGGTACATGTATTTTGGGAGTTGATATGGCCCGGGGGTGGGGGGGCTCCCAGGCCCCCCTTGGGATCTCGGCCATCTCGGCACGATCATGCCAAAAAAATTGCGTGCAGGTTGTCTTGGACATAATCTACAATACTATACAGTAATTTATTTCATGCAAATTGGTATTAAGCGATTATGCTAATTTATGCATAATTAGTAAGCGAAATCATACTTTTCCCTCCTACTCCCTAATAAAGCTCCAATTGTTCCAATTTTTGGTATAAAATCTCTTTTAGATGTTCCTAGCAATGAATTTTACACACATTATTGAATTTTTAATGACATGTGTGTTGTTAACCATACATGGACAAAATGTAACGTGAGTAACCGTAACATGAGTAACCATATTATCTGCACCCCAAGTAAAAACCATGTGTTCTTTATTTTTTTAATTATATACAAAGTTTGTCTCTCTAATATACTTCTTTGAAATGGATATAATCAACTTTCATAAAAGCCTTGTATGAGGAGACTTTTCACTTATGTTGACTTTTCATTTTATGCATGTCCAAATCATGTAACGTGAGTAACCGACACATTCCAAAGATTTGCAAGGAGCATATTAGAATTTCCCAAGTTTTGTTTTTATACGAAGGATAGTCAGACTGTGTACTTTGTTGTGATAAGGAGATGTTTAGTTCCTATCAATAATAATGGAGTTACAGCTCCAAGCATGAGTCAAGGTGTCTCCAAATGTAACGTGAGTAACCGTGGAACAGCCCATATCACCCATATGCCAGGAATAAAACCAGTACTCGTGAATCTGGATGGGCTCAATCAGCCCAACATGATTTGTGGTCAGGCAACCATAGGGTCCTTTTTTAGGGCATCCCCAGTGGAAACGACACAAGAACAAGGGTCATGACCAGTGGCAGAACCCAGGCTCGCAGAGCAGAATGCCTCTCAACAGCCCCTTTCCCCCAAAGCAGGGTGCATCTTGGAAGAAAACAAAGTAACTACTTCTACTGAAGAGGCGAGTTAACTCAATGATTATTCAAAGTTTCCTATTGGTGGCCGAATGAGGCATTTTGTAAACAATTGGAAAATATTACTTCTGATCACGTCATCTTATCAGCTGTTGAAGGGTATAAATTAGAGTTTGAAAATTTATCTATTAAACCATACCGTTCACTACCCCCACACTGTTTTCATATCAGAACAGTTGAAGTAATTCAAATCAAGAAATTATACACTTACTTGAGGAAAAGGTGATTGAACAATGCTCCCATGAGAATGGAGAGTTCGTGTCCAACATTTTTATTCGGCCCAAGAAAAATACTGGGCTAATTAAGAGTTATTCTGGATCTTTCTGACCTGAAAAAGTATGGCTGTCAGCATTTTAAGATGGATAGCATACATACAGCAACACAATGTCAGAAAATTTGTTTTCTTGCCTCAGTGGACCTCCGTGATGCTTACTTTTCGGTCCCAGTTCACCCTTCAGATAGAAAGTACTTAAGATTTATTTGGCAAGACACGCTTTTTCAAATTACATGTTTACCAAATGATTTGAGTACTGCACCACGGCTCTTTACCAAAATTTTGAAACCAGTGTTTGCCACACTGCACCAAGCAAACCACATCTTAGTGGGTTATCATGACAACACCATCATTATTGGTAACAATAAGGCCCAAGTACATAAGGCAATTGATGCCACGGTTGGCCTTTTATCAGAGCTTAGGTTTATTATTCACCCTGATAAGTCGGTACTCAAACCATTACAGGAAATTACTTTCCTTGGATTGGTCCTTAATTCAGTGAATATGTCCATTACATTCCCTTCTGACAAGGTAAATGAAGTTAAAAAGTGTTGCTTATAGGCCTCCTCCAAACCAACTTGCCTAGTATTAGAGCAGTCTCCAGAACAATTGGGAAAATTGTACCATCATTCCCTGCTGTCCAATATGGCCCTCTTTTCTATCGGGCTTTGGAATTGGACAAAATTGTAGCACTGAAAATTAACAAAGGTCATTTTGATAGACCCATGCAACTCTCGCAGGCAGCCCGGTACGATCTTGAATGGTGGATAGCAAACCTGCACATTGTATACTCGTCTTTGAGAGTAAAGAACCGGACCTGGAGTTGTACTCCGATGCAAGCGGTTCGGGATGGGAAACTACATGTATAGAGCTAAATTCTAGTAAAGATGGGCGATGTCATGCCGAGGAGCTTGCCAAAGCTCAGAATAATGAGATTGATTATCTTGAATTACTGGCAGCCTTTTTCGGACTAAAGTCCTTTTGGACATCTATGAAAAATACCATATCCTACTACGCATAGATCATGTAGTTGTAATGAAATTGCAAATGCAATCTGTAAATGGTGTTTAGAGAGAAATATTTGGCTGTCTATTTCTTATATTCCAGGCAAGCTAAATGTAGTAGCTGACAAGCTGTCTCGTAAATTCAATGATAGGACAGAGTGGACACTGGATAAACAAGCTTTTAACCAATATACTCCTTACTTTGGCTCACCAGATATTGACTTATCTGCATCTCGACTAAATAATCAATTGCCTAGGTATGTCTCTTGGCAACCCGATCCTAGTGCATTCTTGGTTGATGCATTCTTTTTTCTAAACTGGGCCAAGTTGAATTTTTATGTCTTCCCACGTATTTTGTCTCATGCCAAGTTGCTTGCAGAAAATTCTGAATGACAAAGATATACGGGCTTGCTAGGTGTCCCATATTGGCCCTCACAATCGCGGCTTCCCTTGCTCCAAATTATAGGGAAACCTGTAGAATTCAAGAGGAGGAAAGGGTTACTAACTTTACCCTTCTCAAATTTCACCCCTTTTGAGATCACATTGATGTATATGTTGCACGATCTCCGGAAACTTTCAAGAGACTGAATAAAAAGACCACGGAGATCATAAGGTCTTCACGGAGAGACTCTACTAAAAATCAATAATAATAATAATAATGCTCAATTCTTGTAAAGCGCATGTAGCATAGCATGTCCCTATGCGCTGTATCTACATAAGAAAATGGAAAAATTTTATTTAGACAAAGGTTGGAGTTATGTTCAATCATCAAGACATTTATTGGAGTTCCTTACAAGTTATGTGAACACAGAGCTGGTTATAGTACCTTGAACACTACAGAAGTACCTTGTCTAAATTTTTAGTTTTAGATGGTCCTTTTACAGTGGGAACTCATTCATTAGTGCACCACTTTATGAAAGGAACCTTTCAACTTCGACCACCCAAACCCAGGTACACTAACATATCTGGGACGTTAAATTAGTGTTGAACCATTTAAGTGTTGAACCATTTAAGGAATTAAGCTAGCACCTGAGAGAACCCTTAGCCTCAAGCTCTTGAGCCTAAAAATTGTCACCCTCTTGGCACTAACCTCAGCGCAGCGGGTGCAGTCGCTTCATCAGTTAAACATTGAGCATATGACTCTTAAAGATACTAGTAGTGGAGCTACGTTTTGCTTTGGTCAACTACTGAACAAGACAGACCAGGGCATATGAAGATATGACATTGGAAGCTTACCCTCTAGATAAGCGACTGTGTGTTCTTGATTATCTAAAACATTATATTCGAGGAACAGAACGTCTGAGTGGATCATAAAAAGTTCCTTTTTATCAGCTATCAGAAGCCTCATGTGAGGATAAGTTAATTTATAACAAACCATTTCCCTTTGGATACGAGTAAATCTAGCTGCAGCTGGGGTATAGACACTGATTTCTATAAGGCGCAATCCACGAGGGCTGCGTCGGTGTCAGAAGCTGAGAGGTCAGAAGTTCCCATCGCTGCTATTATCTCAGACAGGCTGGATGGACTAATGAGAAAACTTTTAACAACTCTATCGTACGCTTTGGATCAGAAAAGTGACTTCTCAGCCTCCTTGTTAGGCAGTGCCTCATACTCGGTTGTAGAGGTTATGTTGTGTTCACACCAGGGTTGTGACTTGGTGTAATTTTGGTATCAAATATGCCTCCTGAGCTTTGAAATCTCCTGTAATTTCTCCAGGAGAATTTCGAAATAAAATAGAAAGATTAAATGAGAACAAAGTTTGAAATTTAATATTTATTTTATGAGTAATTTGGAGGGAGAGATTACAGGCCCCCCACTCCCTCCCATTACTCAAGGGCAAAATTAGCTCTAACTTGTTCTCATCTTAGTTTAATCTTTCTTGCTGTTTTATCAGGAGTCATATTTGATGCTTTGAATGATGACTGCGCATGCGCGGGCGGGATCTCCTGTAATCTCTCCCTCCAAATTACTCATAAAATAAATATTAAATTTCAAACTTTGTTCTCATTTAATCTTTCTATTATACATGAATATATGGTTATGTTTGTGAACCAAATTTTTATTTGACAAAGTAAAAAGTTATGTGGAAGAAATGGACATCAAACCTGTTAGGAACTGGACTACATTTACATGATAAGTAGGCTATTAAGTGGGAATTAGACTATTTAAAGTTTGGTGTAGGCCAAACAGCAATTGGGCCAAATTGATAGTAGACCATATTGGTTGAATAGCCTGTGTGGTTTTTTACTATCAGAGAAGTAGACCATCAAGTCTGCTGTGCAAACCCTTCACTAGAGTTAAGGGTCTGAATGTGCAGCCTACTATGATGCCTTGTGTCCTGAAGGCGCTCTCGCTCAGGACAGCAAGTTTTGTATGTGCTAGTCTTTGCATGGAGACTTGCTTATCAGGGTCTGTGCCTGCAGACTATAGACTATCTCCTTGCAGTAGACCAAGTAAATTCAGGGGCTACAGAACGGTTTTAAAGTTGGGGGGGGGGGGGTGACCATGCAACAATCACATTTAGATGGTATTTTTTTGTGCATGGTTTTAGACCCCCCCCTCTGGTTCCACAGCTCCTGTGAATATAAACCACATATTATGTGAGACCATGAATCTCATCTGTTGTATTTCTATATGAAATTTTAACCTTTAAAATTTCTTTCATTTACTTTATATCACAGCTCAGAATGCGATTGCAAGATGACCTTCTCGGTTTTTCTTCCAAGCCAGGCTGAGAATGGACCATGCCCCACCCTCATATATCTCTCTGGTAAGCACACAAAGTAGACCACTCTCAAAGATCTTGCATTATCTTTGGCCCAAATTCACAGAGGTGTTCATTCTCATTTACTTTATTTTTAGTGGATATTTTTAATAAGGTAGCTTAGTAGGAACTTGTTACTAAGGTCAAAGGTCAATTAATGAGTCGACTTTTTATGAAAATTATTTATTAAAACAAATGGTGGACTCATTAATAACAAATGGTGAAATAATTTTTATTGACTGTAACCTTAGTCACAAGCATAAATTCAACATTCTGTGATAAAAGCTTTTAATTTGTTTGCCTTTTTGATATAGGCCGAATGATGATGATGATATCCACAGCATTTATATTGTGCCATATTTCTGTTAAAAACGTTCATAGGCACAGGCTCATCCAATTAAGCTAATTGTTACACATCTGCTGAAATAAGTGAGCTTTGAGGGACTGAATTAAGTGTAATTGTGGATAGAAATCTGTATAAACTTTGTTTTGAAGCCAGAGGTTAGAACACACCTTTGGGAATTCAGCCATTGTGTTTGCATGAGACATTTCTGTACTTATTTGCGAACTGGAATGTGGCCAATGTTGTGGTTCATGAAATTACCACATATGTTCTGTAATATTTTAATTCAATTTCAAGCATTCGTTTTTTCATGATTTTTCTCAAACCTGTTCCCTTGGGGCAGTAATCAAAATATAACCAAGGTATCCTATTGTTTTATGTCCCCAAGAAAGAACTCATTTTAAAATCACCACAACTGGCATCTTTATAATTGTGCAACGTTCATTGTATTTCTTCTCAGGGCTGACGTGTACAGATCAAAACGTCACAACCAAAGGTGGATTCCAGCGCTATGCCGCTCAGCACGGAATGATCGTTGTATGTCCAGACACAAGCCCTCGTGGGTGTAACATCGAAGGAGAGGATGATTCATATGACTTTGGCTCTGGAGCCGGGTTTTATCTCGATGCCACCGAAGAGAAATGGAAGAAGAATTATAGGATGTACTCCTACATTACAAAAGAGGTATCAATGCTTTCTATATCTATTAATATGATGCATTTGTTTTGATTTTATCTGCTTGAGTTGAGTTAAGTTGATTTGTTTGTGCTTGAAAATACTTCACTTTTATTTGGTTTGATTTGATTTGATATGAATTGTTTTGGTTTGATTTGATTTATTTGTTTTTCTTTGAATCCGGCGAGTTGATTTGATATGTTTTAAATTAATCAAAATTGAATAAAAATATATATCTTTTCTTTGGTTTGGTTTGCCTTGATTTGATTTTAGTGTGATTTTTTTTTTAATTTGATATATGCTTGAGTTAAGGTTATTTGGTTTGATTTGATGAGTATGATGTGATTTGATTCTGTCTGATTATATTTGGTTTGATTTGATTTGTTATGATTTGTTTTGTTTTGTTATGAATTGGTTTGTTCAAGGTGATTTGATTATGTTTGGTTTATATTAATCAGTTTGATTTGATTAATTCTATTTGACTTGAATTTTTATTCGAGCTTCTTTGAATTCAATTGATTTAAATTGCTTTGATTTGATTTGATATGTCTTTTTTCTTTTGATTTTATTTGAATTTGAATTAATTTTATTTGGTCTGATATATAAGTATTATTTGATTTTTTATTTGAACTTAACCAAGATGAAACTGAACACTTCTTACTGAAATATGAAGAAGAGAAGATGACTACATAATAACTAACCGTCGTTATGTCATTTTAAGGTGACCTTTGTTGCATATTACAACCAGCTGTACTTGTGCAAACCCACTGTTATATCAATTGTGAATAGCGCCCCCTATATTATGTTCATGGACAGTGTTCAATAATGTGACTTACTTGTATGAATAGGTGTTCTCAATTCACATTATAAATGGGGGTCTTGATAAAAAAACTAAAATAACCATTATTAATAATCCACCTCTTAATTTTATGAAAAGCAGTCCTTCAGAGATTCTATGATGCCCATGAAATATACTGGTGCCGTAATCATTATTGGCCTTGTGAATAGGAATATTACATTGTACCAAACACAAAGATGAATATTATATGATTTTTCCCTTTTTCCATCTTAAAGGAAACTAAAACCCAGGAAGAGAAGCAATCCTATTGGAAAGAGTAAAATTAGAAGAACAATTTTAAAAAGTTTCATCAAAATCGGTTATGAAATAAGTAAGTTATGGATCTTTAAAAAGTCTTGTCGTACTTTCTATGGGGATCCTCAAATTGGCAAACATGCTTCAAAATGGCTGATTTTGTGGACAACTCTCCATTTGTTTTCTACACAAATTTTCAGATTTTCCCCTTTATTTTACATATTTCACATTATCTCCTCCTGATCTTGACATATGTAGTGTGAATTATATTTTCCCATGACATATGTTGTGCTTAAAAGGAGGCAAAATGCAATTTGAAAGATAATGAGGAAAATCTAAAAATTTGTGTAGAAATCAAATGGAGAGTTGTCCACAGAATCAGCCATTTTGGAGCATGTTTGCCAATTTGAGGATCTCCATAGAAAGTACAAGAGTTTTCAAACTTCCATAATTTGCTTATTTCATAACCGATTTTGATAAATTTTTTTTTCAAATTGTTCCTCTAATTTTACTCTTTTCAATAAGATTGCTTCTCTTCTCGGGGTTTGGTTTCCTTTAAATTGAAAATTAATAGCTATTAAAAGTAAACAAAATAGTATTTGGAAAGTCCTGTCTTGGGACAGCTACTTCTACATAAAGATTTTCACATACATGTGTTGAATCAATATAAGTGTATCTTTGTAGTGTTTGAAGAAATGTGATCACATAGGGCTTGATGATCTTATCTAAAGTTATTTTACATAGTGTTCTTTTCAAATATTTACACTGAGATTCACTGGAAATCATGAAGTAAATACATGTATCTCTCAGCTCATCTCCCTATGTGCTGTGATTAATGCAATGTACATTTTACTGGCTTTTCAGTTCCTATTGCAGAAAAACTTTAGTTTCATTATAAATGCCAGTTATATGGATTTCAAAGTGAGCTTGAACAGAATCCAATATTATAGTATAGTTTACTTAATGTTGTAGGATTAAGCCTGTTCATTGATCAAAGTAGAATGTATTTTGTTGCTCTCCTTCAGACAAAATTAAATGCGCTACTTATGTTGGCAGGGAGGGGTGGCAGGGGTATCGTAGACAGCAAAAATTCCATGAAAAACACACGAAAATCGAAAATCACTCAAAATCAAAGGCAATCTTCTACCAATGCTTATCCAGTCTCTTCTTAAATGCAATCACTGAACAAACAGTAACTACGTCTTCTGGGAGACTGTTCCACACATCCAATAATGACCAATATGGCTGATAATTGGCCATCCAAGTATTTGTTTGTATGAATAAACATGGACTGATTCTAGTAGTGTGTAATTGCTGAGCAATGTGCAAAATAGGCATGGCATTACAACCAGGTTATAGGTCTTTGTCAAGCTATAATAATACACTGCCCCACATATGCGTATATGTGTTGGTAATCGTAAGTGTGATAGATTTTCAATTTTCAGAATATATTACTAGATGTAAATGCATAAGATATATTTCTTCATAAAATCAGACAAGGGTAATTGACTATTACCAATCTTGTGACGAGACTTGCAAGGCATATTCTAAATTTCCAAAGCCCTGGCCTTCATTTGAGGTCAATAAAATTTAGTCAAGAACATAAGACTTATCCTAAGTCACAAAATAAAGTTAGATGGCCATTTTATTTCAAAAATCCTTATTGTAAATTAAAAGACACTTCAATTCAAACTTGATACAAATCACCAAAACACCTAATTATACACAAATTATTTTTGCTTACATGTATTTAGCGAAAATAATAAAATTGTAAAATGAAGTCTATGCACTGTCAAGAAAGAGAATAGAATGAAAGATATTCAAAATTTGTCATAAAATCTCGTTCTGTGTAGCAATGACAAAACATTTCATTTCATTTATTTCCATTTTCAACTTATACAAAAGTTTTTTTTCCATGCATCTTGAATCTTGATACATAATCAATAAAATAAGGAAAATTTGTAATTACAATACAATCAAGACAACCATATATTGATACAAACAGATTGGAAATGGATGAGGCTGCTAAACATAAAGTGTAAATGTACATGTACTTACCTTGAGGTTAACAATGTACTTGACAAGATTTTGTCCACACTTTCTCCTAGCCAACAATGGCTGCTCTCTGCTCTGTCTCAGGGTTTCGGGATCTTCATCCATGAAGGAGTACTTTCCCAATAGCAAAGATGCCATTTTTGAGATATAGTCAAACCCATCAATATCTGCTGCTCGTGCTTTCTCAGGGTTTTGGATCTTGAACATTGAAGAAGTACTGTCCTGAAAAGGAAAGTTGCTGTTCCAGAGATCTAGTCAAACCTGTCTCAGTGGCAACCAACATTTGTTGCTTTCTACTTTCTCAGGAATGTTTTTTAAATCTTGAACCTTGAAGAAGTACTGTCCCCAAAAGCAAAGATGCTGTTCTAGATGTAGTAAAAATCTGTTTTCAGTGGCCATTAAAATTTGCTTCCCTCTGCTTTCTTAGGGCTTGGGGGATCTTGAACCTTGAAGAAGTACTGTCCAAAAAAAAAGGAAAGTTGCTGTTCTGCAGACATAGTCAAATCTTTGTCAGTGGCCACCAACATTGGCTGCTCTCTATTTTCTCAGGTTTTTCAGATCTTCAGCCTTGAAGAAGTACCTTCCCAAACAACAAAGATACTGTTCTGGAGATATTCTCAAAATTGTCTCACGGGACATGGTGATATCCTCAAACTTGTCTCAAGGTACATGTACATAGTGATAACCTGCCTCCAGTGGTTACCAAAAATATCCCATGATAGAACCTGTCTATAAAGACTACCCATTTGCAGATGCCACTCATTTCCCATGGATGTCCCTCTCTTGGGTATCTTTGGTGCAGGAGGAGGCACCAAGTCTTGAACGACAGACAACATCTTACGTCGCTCCCTGATGATCAAGGCTGTCTTCTGCGATGCCCATATCTGTAATCCATGTTCAAGATCGTCTGGCTATCGGTATCAAGTTTGTTGTTTTTTTCCAATGGGTTGAGTCGTTATCTAAGAGATGACCTCGTGTTTGCGACCAGATTGTTGGTTTAACCAGATGCAGGATTTTTGTTCAATTGATGTACAATCTGCCATGGGGTGCAGCCACACCAACGAGACAGACTCCAAATTGACCAATGGTATGTCATTGGAAATAACGTAATAGCTTCGCTAGGTCTGAAGTCATTTTTTCTGGTGTGACATTGGCATTCAGAATAAGAACCAAAGTTGGCCATGAAATGACCCTAGTTGTTAATGAATAATCAAAGTCTATCCATCAGGAAATTAATCCCCTTTTAATCCATCTCTGAAGCTATTCTGGCCAGGGGGTGTTTCATACAGGGGTATCATTGATTTGAATCTGTTCTAAATCTGATGTTGTGTTTGATGTTACATAATTTGATGCAAGACGGTAGATAGAAGCAGTGTGCACTGTATTCTGATTTGCCTGGTTAATGTCCAGAGTATTTGTTTGTTGAATAAACAATTTGTTTTTCAATTGGGATGTAGGCATGTAGCAATTTGTAAGCTATACAGTCTGGTTTCATGTGTTATTCTTGCTTCTGTTTTAAGCTTCATGATTTATACAGATAATTCATTCCATTTTTTTACAAAAGTTTTCTGCAGTCCACCATTATACATTATTAGTACACGTTTGTGTCTTTTATCCTCGTATTCTCTCATTTTCTTCCTTATGCATGATAATGTACAGTACATCAGCACCTTGCATCTGGGTCCATGACATTTGCTCCGCTGCAAATTGCACTCATTAATAGAATGACCAAATTCAACCCTAGATTTAACACTACACCCTATCCTAAACCTAACCCGAAACCTAACATAAGACCGTATTGCAACCCTAACCTTAAAGATAAATTCCAGTATTGGTAACGATCTCAAAATGACTTTTTACAGAATCTAATATAATGACCACCCAGGTGTCTGTTTGTATGAATAAAAAATATGTGCCAAAGGATTCTGGAAGAAATTGTGTAATTGCTGAGAAATAAGCAAAATAAGCGCGGATTCGGTCACTTCCGTCGGGTCTTTATTCCAGCAATAATAATACACTGTCCCACGTGTTCCTATCTGTGTTGGTGATCTTCAGTGTAAACATTTTTTAGCGTAGATTTCAAGATTTCACAAAGTTCAGTTTATGTAACTGTACCAGATCTAGATCCTCGATGATATACTGACAATTAAGCCTGGTTTTACAGACTTTCTCAAGAAATCAGTGTTTACTGCAACTACTGGAATTTCTCTTTAAACCTATATCTTAGACGAAATTAAGCCCAGAGCAATTGTGTCGCCGGAGCAAATGTCGTGTCACCTTTCAACCAGGTCATGTCTTGGGACCCCATGGACCGATTCTCATCATGTTTGGGTTGTGGGGGTTTTTCATGCAAAAAGTGAAAATTTATGACGCTGCACTTCGGTACTCTATAGGGGAAATGTGACTACGCCATTAATAAATTCACAGGATCACCTAAATTGAAAAAAAAAAGTCGCTTATTAAGTGAAAAAATGTAAGTCAGAATAGATATCGAACATTCTGATTCTAAATATGATTCTGGATCATTTTTCCTCATTATCAATTATACGTTCTTAATTTCTCTCGCACTCACGCTGGTAACCAATCAGATTCGGCTATTTCTGTAGCTTTTAACAGACGTCATGATTCTGATGATTCTGATATACTTGACCCCTTTTAAAAAGAAACGATATATTTCTCAAAACAGGAATTTTTCAGCAGTATATTAAAATTGGCTTATCGATTATTGTAATGTTCCTCTATTCTCTTTTCTTTGTACAGCTGATTCAAGTGATTGCGGAGAATTTCCCCATTAATCCAGAGAAGCTTGCAATAACTGGCCACAGGTTAATATCTACTTTCTTTATTTTTTCTTTCTATTAGAATCATTCAGGAATGTCAATATGTAATACTATGGTATTCGTACCTGTTGAAGGCGGTTTATTTTTAATTCGTCTAATGCCCATTAGTCCGATTGCCAATTCGTCTACTATCATTTGGTCTACCATCAGTTTGTCCACTCACCACATGGTCTATTTTCATTCAGTCTAATGCCATTCCTTCTAATAACCAGTTGGTCCAATAGCCATTTAGTCCACATACCATTTGGTCTAATTCAGAGCTACCAAGTCTCACGCATTATGCGTGAGACTCACGCATTTTGGACTC
This sequence comes from Lytechinus variegatus, assembly GCF_018143015.1. Classification (NCBI taxonomy): domain Eukaryota; kingdom Metazoa; phylum Echinodermata; class Echinoidea; order Temnopleuroida; family Toxopneustidae; genus Lytechinus; species Lytechinus variegatus. The sequence continues at coordinate 28,838,075 of NC_054755.1, forward strand.
TTGTTCATCCCCTCAAATCTCTGTCTCACGCAACTATCACAGCCTGTCCCCATATACATTGTACACAATGTCTATGATCTCACTCAGATTCACAGAAAATCTCACGCATAGCTGGTCTTTGAACTTGGCATCTCTGCTAATTGGACTAAGTGTTGAATTGTGCAAAATGAAGGAAAATGAAATGGATATTAGACCAACTGGTTGTGAGACGAAATGGTCATAGATGAAATGGTGATTAGACCAAATGGTTGTTAGACAAACAGTTGATGGATGGAATGGCATTAGACTACCAGTAAATGAAAGTAGACCATGTTGTGAGTGGACAAGTTGGCAGTACACTAATTGGCAATTTACCGTTGGGGACAGGGCCCATGGGGCCGTTTAATAAAGCCATTCGCAAGTTAAAGGGGAATGAAACCTTTGAAACAAATAGGCTTGTGTAGAAACAGAAAAATCAAATAATAAGAATAAAGAAAGTTTGAGAAAAATCGGACAAATAGTGAGAAAGTTATGAGCATTTGAATATTGCAATCACTAATGCTATGGAGATCCTCACATTGGCAGTGAGACAAGGATGTGTGAAGTCACTGATGAACAACTTTTCCTTGGTGGACTATAAAATACCCTCAAAATGTCTCTTTTTGCTTTTTCTTATGATGATACAAACTCTTTATCCATGATGTATTCTTAAAAAATATGTATTACATGCCCTCATGTAGAAAGAACAGTATGATTAATGGAGAGATGTGATAAAAGAGGCAATTCAAGTGAAATATATACTAAAGTAATGGGGAGAGTTGTTCACAAGTGACATCACACATCTTTGTCGCATTGCCAATTTGCTATCCCCATAGCATTAGTGATCGCAATGTTCAAATGCTCATAACTTTCTCATTGTTTGTCCAATTTTTCTCAAACTTTCGTTGATCTGTTTCTTTGATTTTTCAGTTTTCACACAAGCTATCTTGTTTCAATGGTTTCATTCTCCTTTAAGATCAATTTGAGAACGACTGGTGATCCTTTCTTGTGGTAAATGATATACATAAATTACACCATTAAATGTTCATTAGTGATTATTTAAAAAGTTCACCAGTCGTTCTTAATGTCACTCTTAACCTACGAACAGCTTTGTGAAACTCCCACCCAGAGTGTATGGAGTCTCTAAAGCGTTGATAGGGGTTTTATTGATGTTTATTAAAAGTCTATATTAAATTAAATATATATTTCTTCAAGCCTTCATGCAAAAATCACTAACAATCCGTTTTCAACCTTGGTTTCGGAGGAATTGTTCTGTCTGATATACTCTGCTATTGAAAGTAGCTATAATAAACCAAATACTGACACTGAATGTGCTATCAAGTGGAAATACTGAACTAAATAATAAGTTGCCAATTTAAAAATTTTGATTGTTGCATAAAACTTTTGCTGTAAATAAACTCCAGCAAATAACAAAAACTCTGACCCCCCCCAAAAAAAATTGGTATAGTTTTTGTCTCACATGCATAGCAGAGTGAGACTATAGGCGCCGCTTTTCCGACTGCAGAGGCAGCATCAACATCAAATCTTAACCTGAGGTTAAGTTTTTGAAATGACATCATATTCTAGAAAGTATATGGACCTAGTTCATGAAACTTGGCCATAAGGTTAATCAAGTATTACTGAACATCCTATTAGAGTTTCATGTCACATGACCAAGGTCAAAGATCATTTAGGGTCAATGAACTTAGACCATGTTGGGGGAATCAACATCAAAATCTTAACCTGAGGTTAAGTTTTTGAAATGTCATCATAACTTAGAAAATATATGGACCTAGTTTATTAAACTTGGACATAAGGTTAATCAAGTATCACCAAACATCCTGCTAGAGTTTCACGTCACATGACCAAGGTCAAAGGTCATTTAGGGTCAATGAACTTTGGCCGATTTGGGGGTATCTGTTGAATTACAATCAAAACTTTAAAATTTTTTGGATCTGATTCATGAAACTTGGACATAATAGTAATCAAATATCACTGAACATCCTGTGCAAGTTTCAGGTCACATGATCAAGGTCAAAGGTCATTTAGGGTCAATGAACTTTGGCCGAATTGGGGGTATTTGTTGAATTACCATCATAACTTTGCAAGTTTATTGATCTGACTTTTGAAACTTGGACATAAGAGTAATCAAGTATCACTGAACATCCTGTGCACATTTTAGGTCACATGACCAAGGTCAAAGGTCAATGAACTTTGGCCATAATGGGGGTATCTGTTGAATTACCATCATAACTTTGCAAGTTTATTGATCTGACTTTTGAAACTTGGACATACATGTAAGAGTAATCAAGTATCACTGAATATCCTGTGCAAGTTTCAGGTCACATGATCAAGGTCGAAGATCATGTGAGGTCAATGAACTTTGGCCACATTGGGGGTATTTGTTGAATTACCATCCTATCTCTGTAAGTGTATTGGTCTAGTTCATAAAACGTGGAAATAAGAGTAACCAAGTATCACTGAACATCTTGTGCGAGTTATAGTAGTTTTCAAAGTCAGCACTGCTGCTATGTTGAACCGCGTGATGCAGGTGAGACGGCCAGAGGCATTCCACTTGTTTCTTTTAAGCAGCAGGCCGCATGTGTGAATGGAAAAAATATCTATGACACCATTTAATAATGTAAAAAAAATCAATATTGTAATTTTATCTTTCCATCGTGTTGCAATTTAAGATCTTAGTGATTTTCAGGTGAACACATTACCTAGGGGCTCAGGGTGATTTTGCCCCATAAATGCTCAAAAGAGCCTTGGAAAATTAAAAGAGCCCCCGAATTCCCCATTCACTGCAAGGTTTAAAGGGGAAGTTCACCCTGACAAAAAGTTTATTGTACAAATAGCAGAAAAAATAATAAAAAATATTGCCGAAGGTTTGAGAAAAATTCATCAAATAATTAAAAAGTTATTAGAATTTCAATTATTTGATTTGTGACGTCATATGCGAGCAGTATTCCTACATAGCGAATGGTAAAAAATCAATGAAATGTCATTTTCTCAGAAAATTGAAAATGGTTTTCACTGGAACTTTTGTATATCAATAGACAAATCATTTCACACCCGATCATGAAAAGAAAACAAAATTAAGTCATCAGGAACCATGCAAAATTTGAAATTCATACATTTTATATTACATAACACATGGGGCAGCTGCTCATTTATGACGTCACAAATCCAAAATTTTGAACTCTAATAACTTTCTTACTCTTTAACGGATTTTCCTCGAACTTTCACCAATATTTTTGACTATTTTTTCTGCTATTTTTACAACAAAGTTTTCTTCAGGGTGAACTTCCCCTTTAAAGCTTATCAAAATTTTCAGATTTAAACAATCAGTTGTGAATAGAAGCCAGCAAAAAAGCAAAAAGGAATGAAAAAATAATAATTTTTTGCTTAATGATTATACATATATTTTTTTACCACTGCATCTTTCTCTTTCAGCATGGGAGGACATGGAGCTTTGACCATTGCACTTAAGAACCCTCATATCTTCAAGGTAAATATATTTCCAATCTAATAATGTGTTCTTCATTATCTATGGAGTGCTTCATGGAACTCTTTGTACTATTACCAATGACTTTACAATACTATGGAGTGCCAAATTGGGGCACCTGAAAATTTTTCCTCATCCTAAGATGAAGGTTTAATGTAAGTTATGTAACTATAAGTCTAATAATCTTAATTCAAATTTGGCAAAATATATATTTTGGCATTATTCAAACTGTCAACTCTTAATATGCCAGATGAATTACAGTTCTGTAGGATTATTTTGTCCACTGCAGAATGTAAACAATGATGTTAATTGCTGAGCTGAGAGAGAGAGCGACTGCTGGCTGCTAATTGTTGTGGAAATTATGGGATGATATAAAGACATCTTAGAAATTCCTATATGCATATTTACATACTAGATAAGAATGTGCTGTGTCTAATTACCTGAATATCTTCCAAAAGTTTGATTTCTGTGAATTTCACAACAGGATCTGGAAATGTATACTTGTGAGTTTCCAGAACCCCTTTTGAAAAAAAATCGCAAAAAGCAATAGAATTTTGATAATTTACTTTTGACCCATTTTAGAGCAAAAACAAAAATCACAGAAGAGGTTTGTTACATACATGGTGTTTACCAGTGGCATAGGCAGAATTTTTGAAAGGGGGGGGGGGGTTCAAGCTGAATGAAATGTTAACAACCAAAAAGAAAAATAATAAGGCCTTCACCACCAGGTTTAGGTTGTTTCCTACCCCAAAAAAAATTGACAAGCAAAAAAAAGTCTTCAAAATTTTTAGGGGGGTTTCAGGTATCAAAATAAATAAAGGGGGGTTTTGTACCCCTGTAACCCTCCTCCCCTTCGTATGCTTCGTATAAATAGATTACATTGAAAATCTTGTAGTTCTAATCATGTCTTGACTTTTTCGATGCTCTTTTGCAGTCTGTATCTGCCTTTGCGCCAATCTGTAATCCCATCGACTGCCCATGGGGACAGAAGGCCTTCAAGGGTTACCTAGGACCAGATGTTAACACTTGGAAGGTATGATATTGTAATAATTATGATGATGTAATGATAAACATGAGTCTGCCTGAGTAAAGATTCTTGTGATTACAGAAATCAGTATGACGTTAGCAAAATTAAACTTGGAAGATGTAAATAAACATGCTTTGAGCACTCAGTATGGTGTGAAAAATAGCTTCGACTTGACCAAAATTTAAGAAGGTCAACTTATGTAGACTTTCGTGTAATACTATAATAATGATATAATAATAATAATAGTAATACTGTAATACTTTAATACTTTGTGTAATAATATCACTTGTTTCTAAGTGATGGCAATATAAGTACACTTGTACATATGCACTAATTCTAATCTGACTTAAAGAGAAATGCCAGTAGTTGCAGTAAACACTGATTTCATGCGAAAGTCTTTAAAACCAGGCTTAATTGTCAGAATATCATCGAGGATTTAGATCTGGTACAGTTACATAAACTGAACTTTGTGAAATCTTGAAATCTACGCAGAAAAATGTTCATAGTGGAGATCACCAACACAGATAGGCACACATGGGACAGTGTATTAATATTGCTGGAATAAAGACCCGACGGAAGTGACCGAATCCGTGCTTATTTTGCTTATTTCTCAGCAATTACACAATTTCTTCCAGAATCCTTTGGCACATATTTTTTATTCATACAAACAGACACTTATATTAGATCCTGTCAAAAGTCATTTTGAGATCGTTACCAAAACTGGAATTTATCTTTAAGTGTGGCATTTGTGAATAGTTGCACATGCCTTTAAAGAATTTCTTACTAGTTCTTGGGTCTGATGTACTTAAAACAGCTACATGAGGGACAAGTCAGTGAATTGGTACATGGTTAAAACCAATCGCACACCTTACATAGCGACGTATTGAATGAATGAGTTAATGGATGGAGAGATCGATGGATTAATAAATGAACGAATGAATGAACAAACGATTGAATGAAAGAATTAATTATCAAATTTATGATAATGAATTAAAGAAAAGCTATCTGTTTATTGGTGATGGAGTCCTCAACCCTTATCAATTTCGCAGAATTTGTAATGTATTACATATTGCATCCACTTCTTTTAATGTTTGCATTTTATAGAATTACTTAATGTATCATTCATTGATGATCATCTAGGAATACGATGCATGTGAGCTTGTCAGGAGCTACGATGGACCACCAAGAGAGATCCTCATTGATCAAGGGAAAGGCGATAATTTCTACACTCAAAAGCAGCTTCTTCCTGAGAACTTTGTAACGGCTTGTCAAGCCAGTAACACAGCATGCATCATGAATCTACGTGAGGTAGGTTTATTCCATTGTATCTCCCATAAGAAATGAATTTGTTGAAGGAAGATGCAGTGTCTTTGCCTGTTTAAAGGCACAATCATGTACCCTCTAGCTAGTATTAAATACAGTGCATATAAAAAAAACCCAGGACAGATTTGAAGTCTATAAAATTTTTGTCTCTAATTATGATCTCTATATTTTGGTGACAATAGGTGCTCTAAAGTCTTATCCTTCAATTGCCATTAAAATAATAATTGTTTCGTTCATGCTTGAGCGAACACGGAATGTTTCTGTCTTGGATTAAAAAGGAGGCTTGCGCCAAAATGGCATGAAATGATAAATATGATGATCGACTTCTTGCTAATCAGCAGATTTCCTCTTAACCTTATACTTATCTTTGCCATAATTTTCGAATTATGCGGTCAAATTCATTTCCAAATCTACTTATTTGCTTAAATAGTCCTGGAGGGTGTTTCACAAAGATTTAAGTATGACTTAGGTCGCACTTAAATGTCGACGCGTACATGATATGCAACGCGCAATCTTATTGATCAATACGCAGTAGTGCGCGTCCTCTTGGTATGATCTGACCAATGCTATCATGCCTTTTATACTGCGCGCAACTAGACATTTAAGTGCGACTCTAAGTCATACTTAAATCTTTGTGAAACACCCCCCAGTTGTTCCTGTTTAATGTGTTCTCATTTAGCTTTGAATATTCCTTCTTTAGGCAAGAACAATTTTTTCAAACCGAAGTATGGGAGAGCTTTTTTTTTCAAATCCTTTCATTGTGTGCTTCAAAGGTTATGGTGCCTTTGAACAGTGGCATACTGATGGGTTGGGGCTCGGGGTGCTCCCCCCCCCGGCCCCCCAAAAAGTAAAAAAAATCATGACCACGAAAAAAAAGTAGTAGTAGTAGTAGAAGTAAAAGAAGAAGAAGAACTTGGTAAAATTGTAAAATGAGGATAAGCTTTATGTTCCTTTAAATGGCAAGAGATTTTGATATCATCTCTGTTTCCCTCGATAAAAATTTATAGACTTCAATTTTGTTGGTAACCTCAACATGATCCAACACTAACACTGGATACATGTATATACCACATTATTTAAATCTTCCTATCTCAATCTGTTAATTACAGGGATACGATCACAGCTACTATTTCATCTCAACATTCATGGAGGATCATATCAAATTTCACATACAACATCTGTGATGACGTCAACTGGTTGCCATGGGATATTGGGAACACATCAGTTGTCAAATAACAGTGATGCCCCTTTTCAGACAAAAGTCTGATTTTCGACATATTTTCAGCCATTGAAAACACCTTTTTCATGTAGGAAAGGGGTCATTCTAGATGATTTCAGAGTTTTTAATCAATTCTTAGTGGCATCCTTGAAAAGGGGAATGAGAATAAGGTGAGATAGCCTACCAATCCTGAAACTGGAAATATATAAAGTGATTTGCTCACAATATCATGTGAAGCTTAAAGTATATCTCTATGATCTGATTGATGATTTCATCAAATCGACTGGTTTTGAGAACTGCTCTAATCAAAACTGGAGGGCCCTGTCACATAAAACATTAGTTATCCTGTCTTCAATAGTAGCAAATCAAAATAAAGATTTTCAATTATGAAGATTACGTATGATCTGATTGATAATTTCAGCAAATCGACTGGTTTGAGAACTGCTCCAATTCAAACTGGAGGGCCCAGTTCAAAATTAAAATAAGATTTCCATGATAGTTATGGTTGAAGGCAAAGTTATCCTGGTCCATGTATCACCCAGGTTTATGTATGAACGTACATTTTATTCAAGCAGGCTCATGTATGATTTTTCTATATTTTCATGTAAGGCAATGCACATCATGGGATGTTGCTTTGTCGAATAAGTATAAATATTGTTTTTAGATAATGTGTGTGGTGATTTATGATGCAAAAAGAAAGAAAAGCTGAGCTATTTTATATTTAAGCGAATAAATTCATTTTACGATTTTGATCATTGTAGATATTCACATTATAGCTCCAAATCCAAAATAGGGTTTTCATCCATACAGAGAGGGCTTAAGCCAAGGGTTTTCACCTTAATAAGCATCAATGAAAGCACATTACTTGTGAGTGCATTTGAAGGACATAGGATCACATTTAATGTATGAGGAAAGAATGAATCGCTCCCATGTGCTTGTATCCAGTATTTATCTAATAATAAAAATCAGTATTAAGTATATACTTTTGCTTCTGTGAAGCGCATAATTTGTCCAATGAAGGAGCTATGATTTCATAATGCTGTTACTAAATTCTGTTGAGTGGATGAATTACAGATATTCAGTTTTATCTGCCGGAGTTTGGCTTGAGACTTTGCTGGATGAGTGCTTTTCGCTATTTCCATACTTCAGTTCAATGCTGAAGGCAGCATTTCTGGGGATTGAGGATAATCATATTGGCGAATTGTCAAATAATTTTTACAGAGTTTATGGAAAAATCTGTCATGCCTGCAACCATATTCATTTACATATTTACCTATAGTGTGTGCCTTGTAAATCTGAGCCTAGCTTAAAATGTATTGTGGATATCATATGATTCTAGTTGCTCTGAAAAGGAAATATACTCCTCAATCATACATTTTTAGTTGGGAGAATTAACTTAAAATATTTTAACCCTGACCCTAACTTCACCGTACAAATTTTAGAAATTGTCAATATAATTTCGATTTGAGTGAAAGCATTTCTAGAAAAAAATATGATTTTCATATTTTTCTTTGATTTCATTCAAATTTGGACCCTCCACAATTTTTTTTCCATTGAAACAATATAGAATCTTACACTCAACACTACACATTGAACTCAAATTCATTTGCAACTGATTTGTAATGTACATGTATATGAATTACTAGGATGAATTATAATGTTTGTGAATCATGATGTTCATGAATTTTCCAAGAAAATTATTTTTAAAAAAAAATCAGAAACACCAATGTCTCAAACTTCATCTGCTTGACTGTGTGACCTTAATTCAGATACTTTCCTGATATTATCAAAGTGTGAATTATTATGAACCATGGGTCCTTTTCATAAAGCTGTTCGTAAGTTAAGAGCGACTTTAAGAATGACTGGTGATCCTTTCGTGTGGTGAATGATATATATACATTGACAATGGCTAAGCGCGGAAGAAAGGATCACCAGTCATTCTGAAAGTCGCTCTTAACTTACAAACAGCATTATGAAACGGCCCCTGGAACAGTATCGTCATGAACTGGAAAAAAAGAGAAAAGCCATTGTCCATGTAAATTTGGATGTGAAGCAGAGTAATGAGATGTTGAAGAGTGAGAGAAAAGGGAGGGGGTGTAGAGGAGGAATGGTGGAGGTGGAATAAGAGGGAGAGGGGGGTGTAGAGGGGGAATGAGGGTGAAGGGTATAACGAAAGAGGTAATGGATGAAAGAGGGAAGGGGAAAGGAGATGGAAGAGGGGGGTATAGGAAAGAGGGATGGAGGAGGGAGGAAGATGTGGAAGAAGAGTGGGTGTAGAAAGAGAGGGGAATGATGGTGAAGGGTAAAACGAAAGAGATAATGGATGATAGATGGAAGAGGGGGTATAGGTATAGGAAAGAGAGGGGATGGAGGAGGGAGGAAGATGTGGACCCAGGGGTGAAAGAAGAGGGGGCGTAGAAAGAGTGGGAAGGAGGGTGAAGGGTAAAACGAAAGAGGTAATGGATGATAGAGGGAAGGAGATGGAAGGGAGGGGTATAGGAAAGAGAGGGGGCGGATAAGGGAGGAAGAGGTGCAAAGATGAACGAAGAGTTAGAGAGGGAGTGTATAAAGAGGGGGGTGGATGGTAAAGAAAAAGAGGTAATGGGTGATAGAGGAAAGGAGAGGGGATGGAATAGGGGGTATAGGAAAGAGTGGAGGAGGGAGGAAGATGTGGACACAGGGGTGGAAGAAGAGGGAGAGAGGGGGTGTAGAAAGAGGGGAATGAGGGTGAAGGGTAAAACGAACGAGGTAATGGACGATAAAGGGAGAGGAGATGGGTGGAAGAAGGAGAGATCTAGAGGAGGTAAAGAAAAAGAGGGAGAGGGTATGGAAAGAGAGGAGGAGAGGGGAACGGTGGAGAGGGTGAAAGGTAGAGAGAGGGAAACAATGATGGAGGGGAGAAGGAAAGAGAGAGTTTTCCGTCTAGAGCAGGTGAGGAGAATAGATAGTGGTAGGGTGGGGTTAGACGTGGGTGGCGATATTAGACGTGTGGAAGGGTAAACCACCGATTCGCATATTGCCAATTCGTCCTTTCATCACATGGTCTACCTTCAGTTAGTGTAATAACACCATTCCCTCCATCAACATTTCGTCTAACGACCATTTGGTCCAATAACCACTTAGTCTAATCACCAGTTCGTCTATGACCATTTCGTCTTATAACCAGTCGGTCTAATACCCATTTAATTTTCATTCATTTCTCCCAATTATCACTTATCCAGCTAGACCAAATGGTTTATGGACTAAATGGCTATTGGACCAACTGGGTATTAGCCGAAAAGATGAGTAGACGAAATGGCACTTAGATCCTATGGATAGTGGACGAATTGATGATGGACCAAATGATAGTTAGGCGAGTTGGCAATTAGACGAATTGGCCTTAGACCATTCGAAAATAAACCTTGTGGAAGAGGGGGACGAGGAGAAAAATGAAAGATACGAATACACATAAGAGATGGAGGAGAGAGAAAAAAAATCATGGAGAAAGCGGAAAATGTTTTGGAAAAGGGCGAAAATAACAGCATATTATTTTGCGAGAAACATTATGTTTTTGGTATCAAAATAATGGCGTACCTAGGATTTTCCACAGGGGGCAAAAACGTCCGCCAAAAAATTTGACAAGCAAAAAAAAAAAAAGATTTTCGTCAACATATGTTATAAGCTACAGGAAATATTTGCATCTGTATGGATGAGAGCAAATCATGCTCTGGAAATCACTCACATAAACTGATCACGAAATGGTCCCCCGATGTTTGAAGGTTCCGTCCAAATAATATATATTCCTTAAGTTTCTTCTTTTAAGTGGTTTTCGTATTGCAATTTTTTTTGCGGGGGAGGGGGCGACAAATATTTCAAAATCTTCCAAGAGAAACCTTTTTAAAGAAGATAATCAAGATAAAAAGGAACAGTTATCTTTGCCCATAGAGGTGCATTTTAGTTAAATATAGCCTGTTCTTGCCACACAATCTTATAGATCCGTCCTCCCTTTTCAAAGTCTCCTCGTTTTGCTCCTCGGATTTGTTCCCTGCCAGTATACCACCACAGTATATGAACTTTGAACAATATGTATGTGTCGATGGGGCTTTAAAATTGGAAGCCACTTACTACTGATTTTTATGTTATCCCCATTCTCTGTACTTTGCACAAGGGACCAGTGGCGTATACCTAGTATTTTCCAAAGGGGGGGGGAATTCTTCCGCAAAAAAAATTGACAAGCAAAAAAAAAAAAGGTCTTCAACCACAAATAAAGGATTTCGTACCAGAGAAAAATTTGACAAGCAAAAAAAAAAAGTCAAGTTCAAAGGAGCATGCCGCTTGTGGGTCGTCATGGATCGGTTGTGACTCGTCAGGGGGGGCAGTCTTCCCCTCTGCCCACCCCCCCCCCCCGTAGGTACGCTAATGCAAGGGACCCTCCGGTTCCTGTGATTATGTAATACTCCACCTGATGCTCGCCATGCATATCGCGGTATCAAAACCTCTGAGTTTTGCGCATGCCTATTTTCTTCCGCCAATGAGCTTCCAACCATCCGCTTGACGAAAAGAGGCACAAGCCAATCAGGTTACGTCAATGCACAAACTGGGCGTGGCTTAATCGGGTGCTCAAAATGAGAATGCAATAGACGTGAACGAACACAAGTGAGGACCTGTGCGAATGCGACGACGAATCACGTCATCGATCACGGAAAAAACAACAGGAATTCTTTAAAGTAAGTAAATTATGAATCGAAATGGGTATTGCAAATAATATGTATTTACTTTTGGTTGTTATGCATTATTATTACAATTGTAATTGTCTTTGTTTCTTCGTCTATTTGTTTGTTTTAGTAAAAAAAACTACACACCCTCTTCATTTGCAGCTCATGACGCAAAAAAGGCTAATTCGTTTAATATAAATTATGTACCTTAATTCATGCAACCATAGGAGAACATAACTCAATATCGTCATGTAAGCATAATTTGTGACCTATCTAAATGTGTGATAGATTTTGACATTATATTCAGAAAATGAGATAATTTTTTTCGACTTTCCTTTTCTCCTTTTTTTTCTTCAGTTGGTTGTGAAACTTTTTTCCCCCCTCCTCTCATCTTTACACTAGTGCCTACTAGTTAGGTATAAAAACAATAACTTCCAAAATATATATTGTTCAATTTCTTCTCCTTTTATGAGTAGCCGTAGGCTAGGAGCAAAAAGTAATTTAGAGGTTCTTATTTCCCCCTTTTTTTCTTTAATAATTATACCTATATTGCATTTACCTGCAGCAGGGCCCAGCATTGATAGACATACGCCATTACCTTGGCTTATTTCAATTCATCATATTGTTTTTATATATCCACGTGTATATGAACATTTTCTCTCATATAGACATTTATTTTCTCCCATTGTGGCGCCGGGATACACATGTAAATATAATTGTGAATAATACAATTGTGAATTGTAAATACAATTGCGATAGAAAAATATTCACGTCTCCTTCGAGATTGGATTGCTCTCTCGCCCAATTATTATATAACCCAATTAAACAATGTGATTAGCGTAGGAATGCTTTTGGTGTCTAATCCCTAGAATCAACCTGCATTTAGGTGTTATCATACTATTACCCAAGAGATTAAATCCTGTCTCAATAGTATAAATCAGTCTAAGTGATACAAAATCAACGCTTCTGCAGGTAAATTCTGTACACTGTTAGAAATAATTCAAACAACGCTGTATACTATGTGAATCGCACAGTCGTAAGTTGTTTATAATCTTTAACAACAATGCTTGAATTATTGATAATTAAATATTTCAATTCAAACTTTGTTGTTTAAGATTCTAAACACTTGTTTAAAATGTTTAAACAACTACTGTGCGATTCACATACAGGACATAGTAAACAACGTTGTTTAAATTATTTTTTACTGTGTACAAGGGTCCATATAAATTGGGTAAAATATGAAATGCATTGCATATTCGATATATTGGTTATAATAATTAAATGTACTGTATAAAATAGTAAATATAATGATGATAACGATGGTGATGATGTTAATCATTTCAATAACAATAATGATTAAAGTTATGTTATCATCATTATCAAAATAAATATTACAATATTTTTAGTCATAATAATCTTCATCATGTTAGCTTTGCACGCATTTTTTATTTTCATTATTTGATTAATAAAAATGTATTATTTTTTCATTTTGGTCCAAAACAATGGCGTACAGATATGGAGGGGAGCTTGGGGCCATAGACCCCAGACATTTTTCTTACATTTTCTGCTAGCTTCCTATTAAGGAAGCTAGCAGAAAATGAAAGAAAACGTGACATATAATGATACCATTTTATGAATATGAGGACAAATCCTGTTTAAAAATGAATTTCGTATCACGACGTCAAGTATTTTGCATCGCTCGCGACATTTTACAAAATATTGGCCCATTCGCCATTGTCTGCCCCCCCCGGAATATCAGGCCCATTATGCTATACTATAGTCTAGTATGTAATTCGTAATTGCCAATCTCGAAATTTCTTGCTAAGTAAAAAACAAAGTTCCATTAAAGTTGTGAATAGGTAGGAAATAACTCTCTCCTTCACGCAATTTCACAGATTCGAATCGAAAAGTGAGAATTGTATTTATTCAAATAACGTCTGAAATGAAACAATATATCTCTCGATCATAACGTATGAAATGTAACGTGTGAAATGAAACAATATTTCTATCTACCCCCATCAGCTGAAATAAAAGACAAGAAAGATGAACGGGCTTACCGAGGTATCGAGCCACAAGTGCTTTGGCGGCTACCAAAAGTTTTTCACACACGAGAGGTAAGATTTTTTTCATTCTATTTGTTTTCATTCATTTATTTTATTGAATTTTCATTTTCATTATTTTTTCTAAATTTATTATTTTTTATCAAATTTATTTCAATATTCATTTAATTTTCTTTTATTTAGTTATTTATCTATTTATTTATTATATCTAGTTATCTATTTATTTATTCATTTTTTTTTCTTTGGGGGGGGGGGTCATAATTCTGCAACGTAATATTATACCTGTTACATAGAGCATATTCAGGCATGTTTCATCTTTAAGTATCATAACGGTTATAGGATAACCGGGAGTAATTTTTGTTTTATACTGGACGGAACAAACGTATTACTTGAATAATTTTGTCATTTATCTTTGCCTGTTTGATAAAATCCCGCAAACACCCCCCCCCCACCTCTATTTTCTTTCTCTCTGTTCCCCAAAATCCATCTGTACTTCTTTTCCCTCTGGCTCTTCTTGTTTCGCATCTCCCACCATGGCCGTACGAAGATTTTTTTGGTGGAGGTAGGGGGGGGGGGCGGGCGGACGCAATAACTTTATTCTAAAAACTCGAAAGCAAGAGAGCAAAGCGACCAAGCTGGTCATTGGGGTGCTTCGGCAGTTTGTAAAGCAAAATGTAAGGGTTTCATGCATATAATTGGTGAATTTTGCGATAATTTTCAGTAAAAAGGTAAGTTTTAAAAATTTCTGGGGGAGGGGCAACTGTCCCCTCACCCGCTGCGTACGGCCATGTCTCCCACTGCTCTCTCTTTTTAAAGCCATGTCTGGTCAATAGATGGACAGCTGGCTATTTCCGCGGTTTGAACACTTTGATATACCAAAAGAATATTCTATTGTTTTTCTTCAAATTTTCAGCTCAGAATGCAAGGCGAAGATGCCCTTCTCAGTCTATATTCCTAAGCAGGCCGAGAAAGGCAAATGTCCATGTCTCATATTTCTTGCCGGTAAGTTCAGTAAATATAATTCCCATATACGGAGGGGGGGGGGCACCGTATGTTTTTCGACTGCCAAAATAGCAAGTAAGCACTAGCAAGCAACTTGCAATTGTGTCGATGCCAATTTGAAATGGAAAGAGGAAGGGGGTAGAGAGGAAGGGGATAGAGAGAGAGAGAGAGAGAGAGAGAGAGGGAGAGAGATGGAGAGAAGAGCTCGAGGAGATGGGGGATTACACGGTAAAAAATAATAGTGCATAAAGACGCGATGTTTACATTGATATAAGTTTAAAGACAAAGGAGCAATGCATTCAATATCCATTTCCTTTTCTCTACAGGTTTGCGCGCCAACGAACAAAATGCGGCCATCAAATCGGGATTCCAGCGTTTAGCAGCCCAGTATGGTATGATAGTCGCGTGCCCAGACACAAGCCCCCGTGGGTTAAACATCGAAGGGGCGGAGGACACGTGGGAATTTGGTATCGGGGCTGGCTTTTACATCGACGCCACGGAGGAAAAATGGAGGAAACACTTCAGAATGTACTCTTACATCACAGAAGAGGTATATAAAGCCTACAATTCACGAGCGTGAATACCTCTGCCCCCCTGCCTCCTGACATAATGTTGATTACCCCCTCTAAAAAAAAATCATCCTTTAGTTTTTCTTGTGGGGAAAGATTTTCACGGAAAAATATATTTCAAACATGACGGTAACCCTTTTTAAGGCGTCAATATTTTCCCCTCCCTGACGAGGATTTCCAGGTGCGACTTCTGTGGAAAAAGGTGGAGCCCGCCCCCGGTCCATTTTTTTGTTTTGTGTTTACGTAGAACCATCCAGAAGACGTACTGCTAGATATAAATACAATGAAAAGTTTCTTTCAGGGTAAACTATCAATAGTCAATTATCAAATATCCATTGTCTGGTATATTGTTCCAAAACGTGAAACTATCCATGCATGAACGGATTTCAATCAGTTGTACTTTATTCCAAAGAGTGCGTTTTCTGCTAAAAAAAAAAAAAAAAAGAAGGGCTCAGATTCTCGGACGTCCAAAGACATTATGGGATTAGTCAAGTTATTTTTGTAAGTTGTATTATATTCTACGTTCATGATTCTACAATAATAACATTAACAATTACTGCTTGTATAGGATATGCGACTTTAAAAGTCATGTGAAATAGAGCAAGGGGCTGTGTACACTTTTAATGTTTGTCGTTATTATGTAACTTAATGCAAGATAATGAATTTAATGGGTAAAATCTGATTAATCAGGAGATAATGATCCACGAAAAGGCCAAGGACTATCGCATACATCTCGAGAACTTTGAACCGATTGTTTTTTTTTATCTGAGAAATAGGATCTTGTATAATTATGTGCCATCACATCAGGTTTATCACGTCTGGTCAGACAATCGCCGGCGTAACCCGAACATTCGAGATAAGTGCCCGTGCTAAATTCCTAAAAGGTGGGGTTCAGTAATTTCACCCGAACCTTAGTATATTTTGGCCAACAATTTTTACAAAAAAATCGGGTGAATTTAGCCCCGACCTTTCTGGAATTAAGGTGGTTCTTTCCAGGGCACTGGGAATTATTTTTTTGACAGGGGTGCTAAAAAGAATTTCCCCCAAAACAAATATGAATGCCATTTCGGTGCCGAGAAATTCGACAAGCAAAAAAAAAGTAGGTCATTATGGTAACATTTTTCCATTTTGCCACACCTACCAGAATTCCAGGGGGTGCTGCCTATGGAGAATTATACACGCAACACTTCGAGTATCATCTAGCATTCCATAGTCTTAAAAAAAACCTTGTAATAGTTGTTTGATCTTTTTGCAACCTCCAATCCTCTTCGAAAATTTAACTAGTAAAATCAAACATTATTATCAAGCACCCTTTCTCAAGGATGTTTTTATTTTCCTTTAACAGAGCTCTATGACCATTTATCTTACAAATTTATGCATTTGATTTCAAGAAAACTACAGATAAAGATTATCTTGATATTTTCAGCCCAGCCCATGCTTTGGAATAGTTTTTTGGCATAGTTTTTTTAATTGTGGAACAATCACGCAGATATTTTATTTCGATCGGGCACCTGACCAAAATAACTTTTCATGATTGTAAAAAAAAACCAATTATCACGTAAAACACATTATTATTTCATCCTGTACATCATAACTGTTTTAGGGCATACAAATAAATACAATCTGATAAATGAATATGAATAGTGATAGCCATATTTTTGGGAATTTACCAAAGCTAAATACAGGGGCCGCGGGAATGAGGGGGGGGGGGTGGTGGGCTTCAGCCCCCAACTTTTATTTTCCAAAACCGTATACAAAAACGTAAAAATTACAATCTGATTTTTTTTTTTTACAAGGTCAGCCCCCAACTTTTGGCTCAGCCCACCCCCCCCCCCCCGCTTTCAAAACCGTTCCGCGGCCCCTGAAATACAGGCTTTGAATGCCATTCTCCTCAAACCGTTTCATTTATGTTTTATTTATTACATCGACACAGTTTCTCGATCTCCTCGTAAAGCATTTCAACGTCAATCCGGAAAAAGTTGGAATTACAGGCCACAGGTAATTAATACGATTGTATCCCCCTTCTATGGATATTTATTCGCATTCAATGATCGGTTATTTTGGTGTTCACGTGATTAAAGACGATTTCACGAGGAAAAAACAATCATCTGTCAGAATATGCCAGACCCCCAAAACTTGATTGCACCATATAAAATTCGTGTTTTTAGCGCCGTTTGAAAAGCGTGAGTGTGATCTCTTATTTTTATTTCTCACAATGCGAGAACTGATTATTATCAAAACACGTTTAACACTCACTTTAAAAAAAAAATCTCAAATCATTAATCTTGCCTTTATTAGCCGGCTGTTTTGGCCCACCCAATTGAATAATTTCATAATATAAAGTGGTTTTGGATTGACTATTATAGTGATCTGGTGATGACTATATATATATTTTTTTGTGTTACACTCTTAAAACAAATCAGTCAAATTGACTGATGGGAGGAACTGATATGGCAATCACTGATATTCACATTTCTGACATATATTCTAGTCAGAAATAACTCTGTTCTAGTAAAATATGACTAGAATAACAGTTGCACCCAGCTGACCCTATTAACTAGTCATTTTTGACTGATTTGTTTTTAGAGTGTATGATTTATGATCGTTACCATTTTGGGCTATCCAGAGACTCTGAATTCCCTCTTTCAAGTCTGTAATTAATTATTATACATAATTATTGTTAATATAGCATGGGAGGACACGGTGCTATGATTTTTGGCCTCAAGAATCCACATCTCTTTAAGGTAATTCATTTTCCTTATCCACCATCATAATGAGGGATTTAATAGTGGTCAAATTAACCATGTGCATGGGCCTCGTTGCATAGAAGTGAGATTTATCAATCATTCTGATCACGGTACACTGTAAAAACTGGTGTTAAAACTGACACCTGAGGTGTTAAAATTACACCCTAGATATTGAACATAACACCAAAGAGTGTAAATGTAACAACCAAAAGTGTTGTAATAACACCTATAGGTGTAAAACTAACACCACCAATATAACACCAGTGTAAAATAACTGGTGAGGTCCTCTATGTACACCGGTTAACACCACAATTTTTGCTGTGTACACTCTGATGGTGAGTTTCCTATCCATTTATTGATTTACTTGCAGGGAATCATTGGTTTCGATTGAATGTTGATTATCGTTACCATGGTAATTACCATAACTGGATCTTATGCATCAGTAGTAATACTTAGATATCATCATATTATTATTGTTATTATTATCATTATTATTACTACTATAATCATAATCATTATTTTTTACTATCATTGTTAACATTGTTATTATTATGATATTATTATATAAACGAGTAAAATGCACTGGAAATTAAAGAACTTGCATCCACCCTTCGCATGAGGAGTTAGATATGTAAACCGTTTTTCGAGTGAGAAAAAGTTAGGTTTATATGAATTCATTAAGACAAAATTTAATACAAGAAAATGTCAGAATGAACGGATAATATGGCATAACCAATGTCCGACGCATATTTCTATACAATTCACATTCAAGTATCCTTTGACTAAAAAAACAGTGGGCTAGCTTGCTGGGTATACATATTCACATGAATAAAAGAATCAAATGTTCAGGTTATGAATGATTTTAATTTATTTTTCAGTCTATATCAGCCTTTGCTCCAATCTGTAATCCGTCGATCAGTCCGTGGGGGGTGAGAGCCTTCAAGGGTTACCTTGGGAACGATGTCAACGCATGGAAGGTATGTACTTTTGATGCGAAAAAAATGATTTTCAAACTGCGCAGGGATGTATTATTGAAAGGAAACATGGCCCTAAGGCTAAGCGTACATTTTTTTTCGGGGGGGGGTGGTCAGGACGGGTAAAAATTTCTGAACAAACTCGACAGTCAGGGGGCAAAGCGACTGAGCATGACATTGGGGAACTTTTGCAGTGAAGTGAGATTAAAGGATTTCGTGCGCACTTCTTTTGGGGAATGTTGTGAAAATTTTGATGTAAGTTTTCAAAATTTTGGTGGGGGGGGGCAACTGCCCGCTACCAATGGCCATGGTAGTAAAGAAACTTCTTATTCTGATTAAGGTATTCCTGAGTTGCGCTTAAATCTTTCCCAGGTAACGTGCTTATCATATTTTTTTTTCTTTTGAATGATATTTCACTTTGCAGGAGTACGACACATGTGAACTTGTTCCACTTTACAACGGGCCACCAAGAGAGATCTTCCTAAGCCAAGGGACCAACGATCCATGGACTCCAGATAAACAACTCCTACCAGAAAACCTGATTGAGGTCTGCAAAGGCAGCAACAATGTCACCCTTAACATGGATATACGCGAGGTGAGTGGTGTTTTTTTTGTAGCGGGGGGGGGCGGTATTGTTTCTGTCGTGGTGACCTTTGACCTCTTTTGGCTTGGCATAAACATCTGGGCCCTCGTCTTTCAAAGAGTTATGATTGATCCAATCAATCTCAACTGTATGGAAATCCTTCCACACCATTTGCACCATCTCCATAGTAAACAGAGAATCACACTGAATCTTCATGAGAACGATGAACGCATGATTATACATCGTATCTAGAAAACATTTTGAGGAAATTTGCATTTCAGAAGTTGACGTTGCTGGCCGTCCATAGTTGTGGTTGATTGGATCAATTGCTACTCGATCTGTGAAAGACAGGGCCCCAAGGAATTCTGGATATGGCCCTGGTTGGAATCAAGAAATTAACTTAAAAAGTTTGATTGAAATACACAACAAATGGATTATTTCCATTTTGACATGTTTCAGGTCGAAGAGGGGGAGGGGGCTGGTGTATGGGACAAGTTCGATCAAGAAGCACCCTTTTAAAAAAGTCTTTAAATCAAATTTCCCTGGCCAATATTTATTCTCAACCCAGGATTTTTACAAGTAAATCAATTCAATAAATCGGGAAAGATCAGACAAGAGTTTCGTAAATATATATATTTTAAAATCTAAGTAAGATATGAAATGAGGAGTATTTTCTACTCGCTAATGAGACGAGAAGAAAGATGGAAGTATGGTGTTCCAAATTGTCTCGCAATTTTGTTTCCTGCAATTAAAATACAATTTTCTGATTTTCTTGAATAATTTCAGGGTCACGACCACAGCTACTTTTTCGTCGCTTCGTGCATGGAGGACCACATTAAGTTCCACATCCAGCAAATGGAAATGACATCATAACTCGGTTGCTATGTAAAACACTGACGATGCATTCCCACCATGAAAGGAGAGAGGGAGCTTGGGGATGAGCTCTCGAGGGTTAGCAGAAGAGAAAATATCAATTTATTTCAACTAGATTGTGAATAAAGGAATGTAGAGAACTGGTGAAGTGAAAATGCATTTTGAATAATCATTTTCATTTAAGTGTTAAATAATCATTTAAGTGATTCAAATCAAATTGCATGGACTGCGAAACGGAAAATTGCAATTTACAGTAATTACAGTATCTTGAGATATTAATTCCTCGAGGTCTGTTGGATATGAATGATCGATTTGAAATGAAAGAGAGATAACCTTGTTTCTTTGTAAAAGATGAGAGCCCTGCAAGGTCTGTTGCATAAATATAACTTTATGGTATCTTTGCAGTTTAATTAATGCTAACTTTTGAGGAAATCACTGATTTTGATTGACTGTTCAGCAGTGGTAACATGGTAGCTACTGCTGTTCAGGGGTCAAACATGGGTCCTTTCTGAAATTCCATCAATATCATTCTTCCTTCAAATCTTTTATAAATCTTACACATCCGGGCCCCATGTCACAAAGAGATGCGGCTGATCTAATCAAAGTATGGAAAGCCAGAAGCTAAATATAGAATGCAGTATCCTTTCAAAGTGTGTGCAAAGCAAGAGAAACTTTTAAGAATGCAGCATGGTTTTGTTCCAGTCAGTTTGCCCCTTTTTGTTTCCAGAGAGGCAGAGCATGAACCTCAACGATTTTTTATGATTTTAAATTTTTAATGGCTTTCACTTATTCGTTTTAGATCATCTTAACTCTAAGATGGGCACAATCCCTGACTCCTGAAGTTTATTTATTTCTAGGTTCCTAAATGATTTCTTTGCTTAAACAAATACATGCCAAGAAAGGCAGATCAAAGCAAAATTGAAACCATGAACTTGAAATTTAGTGTATATGCAATCATTTTGTTCTTTATACAGACAGGATTTTGTTTCTCTTTCACACAATGGGTATATGTACATGTTTTATTTCCCCGAGAGTTTTTTGCAGGGGGGGGGGTGTCAAATGTTTTGGCTGGAATATTAACATTTTTTTTATAAAAAATGAAATAGCAACCCTTTGTTTAAGAATCAAGTGTCTAACATTGGAGCTATACCATTGAGCTAGGCATTTCTGCTGCAGCTCAACTAATCACTTAATCTGAAATTGTCACGACACTTATCTAGCTTTACCAGGGAAGTGAATTTTTGTATGCACTGAGTATATTAAATGACTATTTTTCATATATGTCTTCTACCTCACGGTTTATATGAGTTTCAAAACAAAGAATCAATGAAAACAATGTATTTGGTTTCATAATGTTTAATGACTCTGAATTCACATGTCTTCAGATTACATAAGATATCTGTAACTTTTCGTATGAGTTAGATTTACAATAAACATATCTTACATACAATGGTGTTGGACTTAATATTACCAGGTATTAAACAATTGAAAATTTTGAATGGGAATGACAGTTTTGACTTGGAAAGAGAAAATTAACTGAGCTATGAAAAAATAGAAAGACAAGTGGAAGAAAAATAGAATATAGAGCAAAAGATAGTCAAAGAGGGAGTAAGAATGAGGGGGGGAGGAGGGGAAGGGGTGTTGTAAGGGGGGAGAGAGAAGGGGGCAAGAGAGAAAGTAGGTGAGTTACGACTTTAAACAACTGATGTTTTTAGGATGTATGGGTACAATAAGTCCCAATAAATAGTAAGAATTCCTTCAATATGCTGCATTGAGTTCAATCATAACATTTAATAGGTAGAGAGAGTTATATCAAAAACCCAAACCAGCAGTAACAAATAAGGGAGTTTTTGCTCCGCAAAATAAAAGATTAAAAAACACAAAATGTATTGAAAAGGCCCTTCAAATGACAATGAACAGCTAGAGGGTCTGTCAAAAATTGGTGAACCGAAACAGCAGTTTCGTCCTAGGTTCCGAAGCTGACGAATGACAAATATGTCATCAGTCCAGAGTCCAGAACGAAACGGCTGTTTTGATTCACCAATTTTCGACAAAGACTTCTTGGTCGTTCATTATCATGAAGGGCGTTTGATAATACATTTTCTATGTTCTTGAAAGTGTCATGCATCGTGTAGCAATAACTCCTTGATACCTGCTAAAACAAAAACACATATTCATATTAATGAGAATCACACAGAAAAATTGAATCATATCCCAAGACAAAGCAACTTTAGATAAGAGAAAAAAAATCTTTTATTTTAGTACTGGAAGCAAAGTATCAGTATCTTTGCAAGTGGCCGAAGACTAAATGCTTTTGTACTGAATTTCATTATTCGAAAGGATTTCAATGCTGTGGATTCGGAGGAAACGATTTTGTGGAAGTAAAGACATATACATATAACTAATATAAAATCACTTTTCATAAATTGATAGTTATTTACACATACATTATCATTGCACTTGAATAGTAAAAAATATTAAATAGATAATTCACAAAGAAAGGTTGTCATAAAAATATATACACATCCACATATATAACAAGTCAATATAACCAAAGAGGTGTTAGTAAAAGATATTATCTAACAAGATACTGCAATAAGCAGTTCTTTGGGGTCTTTCACAAAGAGGAAATAACTTGACTTAATCATTATCAATCCACATTAATTTCTTCCAATGTTCATTTCTATACATGTTCAATGCAAAATATGGACAACCCGGGACCTGATGCATTAAAACTCTTGCCATAAAAAACTCTGGCCAACAAAATTATGCCATTGAAAATTACACATTAAAAAACTCTTGGCAAACCATTACCAGAGTTTTTATGGCAAATTTTTTATGCAATGGTTCCCAGGTATTGCTTTTTCTCATGGGCAAAATTTTCCTCACAGGTCAAGTCCACCTCAGAAAAATGTTGATTTGAATCAATAGAGAAAAATCAGACAAGCACAATGCTGAAAATTTCATCAAAATCGGATGTAAAATAAAAAAGTTATGACATTTCAAAGTTTCGCTTATTTTTAACAAAATAGTTATATGAACGAGCCAGTTACATCCAAATGAGAGAGTCAATGATGTCACTCACTATTTCTTTTGTTTTTTATTGTTTGAATTATACAATATTTCAATTTTTACAAATTTGACGATTAGGCCCTCCTTGCCTGAAGCACAAAATGTTAAAATAATGGAATTCCATGTGTTCAGGGAGGAATGAAACTTCATTTCACATGAAAATGACAAGAAAATGAAAATATTTCATATAATAAAATACAAAAATAGTGAGTGATGTCATCAGTTCCTCATTTGCATACAGACCAAGATGTGCATATAACCGTTTTGTGAAATGAAGCAAAACTTTTAAATGCCATAACTTTCTTATTTTACATCCGATTTTGATGATATTTTCAATGTTATGCTTGTTGAATTTCTTTTTATTCAAATCAAGTTTTTGTTGGGGTGGACTTGTCCTTTAACTCTGAACTATAGGTGGTGTTAAAATGGCAGGTTAGCCCCGTGAGATCATGGTTAAGATTATCCACTTTCTTTTCTCACAGCATTTTTGCAAAAGTGGGCCGACTGCACCTACATGTACATGTATATGCAGGCCGTAGGTGCTCTGAATGGCTCTCATAGAATAGGTGCAAAGTTTAGACCCTATCATATACAATTGTGCTCAAAAGTTAGTAAACCTCACCCCGAAATGCACTCCTTAATGCCGAGTGTTGATGTCGACTACAATAATAATAGGCATTTATATAGCCCATCTATCTAGAAATATTCTATTCCGAGGCGCGTTATTATTACCGACTTTAGCTCGAGCTGGCTTTCAGCGCTCATGCATTCAAGGAATTTATCCTGCCGAGTACCCATTCACCTCACCTGGGTCGAGTGCAGCACAATGTGGATAAATTTCTTGCTGAAGGAAATTACGCCATGGCTGGGATTCAAACCCACGACCCTCTGTTTCAAAGTCAGAAGACTTATCCACTGGGCCACAAAGCTCCATGAATCCTACAGTGTTCGGCAAGCCGAGAGAGAAACTTTATGTAATGTTATATTTGTAATTGCCCGACTTCACAATTAAATATCTAAAACATGGCAGAACTTGAGCACATTTCAAATTGAATATGTTCATTTTCTGATGGGGTTCACTCACTATTGAGCACCAATGTAAAGCTAAGCAATCAATAATAGTTTCATATCATGATTGATTGCATATTATGAATAAAATCAATCTTAAAAAGAGATATACAATCAACTGAAAAGCTTTTTACCAGGATCAGGTTGCAGATCAAAATACATAATAATTGTTAAAATAAGTAAAATTCAAATACTGAAATAGAAAATAATATCGAAATTTACACATCACTTGAAAAAATAAAATCAATTTAAAAACAAATTAAATGCATGCCATAGTTAAGTGCAATATCAATGAGTCTTTAATGCTTGTTCAAACGTCAAACATAGTATTAAACACGAGATTTGTGTTGATACTACATGAAGTGTATAAATTGTATATTGTCCACTTCACTATCATTGTCGTCTAAAGATTTGCAAAAGCAATCAATTACACATGGTGCAATTTGCACCCTCTACATGAATGTCTGATTGCCACGTGTGATCTTTGGGTCAATACGGACATACTTGTACATGTATCTGCAAGCCTGAAAAAGGTACTGGCGTAGTCATATTAAATAGCGTTGACTATGCTATCATAATTCACATTTTTGTGACGTGTCTAAATTGCAGAAGCTTGGGGGTGCACCTGAGCATGACCACACTGCATTGTTGGAGCGAAAACAAACTTTTGAGATGGTTGTTAGAACTCCACAAAAGAGACATGTTTTCTGATGCAACATACAAATTAGAGCTGTTGGGTCGCAGCATCCGAGAATGTAGGATTTGCCTAAAACACACACAAAAAAGCAACGTACCGTCACGTCCCATTTTGTCTGTGACGCTTGCACCCGATACCCCGTCTGAGGAATCGGAGGCAGAGAATGGAATTGACCAAGATTTTAGGACCCCGGTCCATAGTCTTATTGTAATTAAGGGAACTAAGGATGTTTACATCCTTAGTAATCAATCCTCCTAGATACCTTGAGAATGGCAAACTCACCGGAGGAAAAGGACAGGGCTGCGTCCCGTCTCGAGTCTGATATCCAACGAGTATCGAGCTTGCTTGTAGCACGTAACACGATAGAAAGGGAAGGTCGCCCTCGCAGAAGGCAACCATTGGGCACCCCCAGAAGACCCCGGTCAGCGGCGCCGAATTTGTCGAATAGGAGTAGAAAAAGGAGGCAAACCTTTTTCGAAACTCAAACACTATTTAGGAAAAATCCGCAGAAGGTAGCGGAACAAATTTTAGAGGACAGGTTCAGGGAAAAGTGTAACCTGGACCCAGAGGAAATCTTTCATACTTACACAACTCGGTTTTCGAAGACCAGCAAGATAGTCTATATCGAGAAATATGGTCCTCCAGACAAGATGGCCAACAACGAAGATCTCATGAAACCAATCACGATAGGTGAGATCGAAAAAGCACTTGATTCGACAAAGAAGGGCTCAAACCCGGGTCCTGACGGGGTCACATATGAGAATATTAGTAGTCACAAGAAAGGTACTTTATTGATTCGGTGCAAAGAACGCTTGCACCCGATACCCCGTCTGAGGAATCGGAGGCAGAGAATGGAATTGACCAAGATTTTAGGACCCCGGTCCATAGTCTTATTGTAATTAAGGGAACTACGGATGTTTACAGTTGTCCATGTTGTAAGAAAGACTTCATTACCCTTGGTACTATCTACAAACATATTAAGGAAGTACACAGGAGAGATATCACTTTCGAATGCACTCAGTGTCTCACCCGTTTTGGAAAAGCACATGGCTTGGAATGCCACGTACCGAAATGTGGAGGTCGAATTGATACCCCTTCACTCCAGAGACAAGAATTTGGTTGTTTAGAGTGCGGAGCTACTTACAGCACCAAAAGAGGTCTTTCCCAACATGAACGACATAGACACCCTGGAGTGTGTCTTTCGGTGAGGAAATGGGCCAAACAGGCCGATTCTGAAAGAAAGAGCCGATATCAAACTATTATCAATACATTAAAAAACTACTTTCTTAACTGTTGTAATGATTTTTTTGTTGTGAATTTCTAATTTCGGCTGCGGCAGTGGGATACATGAAGATTTAAATTTGACTGCTTAGGGGCGTGTTGCTTATTTGTCTCGTTGTGGGAAAGTGTTGTCCAGAGTTGTCTTTTAATTTCGTATTATTTTATGATACAAGCCCAATGACAGGAGTTATCAGCTATACCATCTTTAAGCCAGGTGACATGATAAAATAATGAAAAATTTAAAAATGTAAGAGTTGTCGAAGTTATTATTAGTTCTTCATGTGCAAGATTGTATATGTGTACATGTGAATGTTGTGTAATGGAAATACAAAGTTGTATGGAATAGTGTAAAGCAACTTGGACAAGAGGCCCGGGGGTGGGGCCCACTTCCATTCACGAATGGATACCATGCGCGACCATGGGGTCTCGAAGAGCACCCTAAACGCGTAATTTCCATATTCTGAAAATGTACCCCTTAACAAGTATTGGCATATGAAACCCTACCCATAACATGTATTGGAAACAAAACAATATTCTTGGTAAATATTCCCTGAAATGAACCCCTAAACAAGTACAGGAATGTTTTCTTACGGGTCCTTCTGTCGTCGGCTTTACCTTAAAATTGGTTTAGAACGACCCCAGCTTCTACATCTCGCGCAAATCGGACTCTGAACACGAAGTGTTGGGGCAAAATGGGCATTCTTTATGAAACATTTTAAGTTTGTTTTATCATTCCCGCAAATTCGACTCTAAACACGTAATTTTCCTAGCAAAATAGATACCTTTTTCCTTATTTCTGTGTTTTTGACACCCTTATCACGTTTCGTACGTAACGTGCCCTATCGTGAAAAAGACATCCTTTTTACGTGTTTTTTGGTCGCGCATGGTATCCACTCGTCAATGTACATTGTAAGTGGCCCCACGGGACAAGAGGCCTTCATGCGCGAAGTTTGAAATTCAAAGCCTGACATTGAAAACACTGATGTGGAGCTGGTAGCAGTGTCCTCTTGTCACCCAAGCGTTATGCTGGGGGATTTGAGAGCGAGGATGGGTCGGGCACCACCACCTGGGACGGCTAACAAACCAACATGGCTACATCTAAGTTACGAAGGGCTAAAAGGAAGCTGAGGGTGGGGTAAAGGAATTCTCTTGAGCCCCAAAAAGTAAACTAAAGGAGTTCCTGGCCATGCTCCAGCGACAAGAGCCAGGAACAATTCAAACATGCCGCCACCCCAAGGTAGGGGAAGGGGAAGAGGTAGGGGTAAAATTTGTGACATTGTTGCCACCCTTGCCAAATGGCATATCAAAAACAGAGCAAGAATGGTGTGATTTAACTCCATTTAATAGCTGCAGGAAACTTTGGGAGGCGCTCGGTGCATGGGAAACTTTCAGTCTCTGTCATTTGTCAGTTTACTGATGGATGATAGGGACAATGAGAGGATAATTTTATAACATTGCTACCACTACCGTCCGATTGCATGTGTAAAGAGCAGTCATGGGGTGATTATCTCCAAACAATTGATAGATGCAGGAAACATCGGGAGGCATTTGGTTTGGGAAACTTAAAGTGTCTGTATTTAATTTATCAGTTTTTCTACAGGAACAGTTCCCAAAGGGTACTAGTATTACTGTATTGTTTGTCTATCATTCATTATATTTGATTGTATATCAAAGGGGTACTCCATGCCAGTTCAAGAAAATATTGGGCCCTTTAGCAAATGATTATAGAAGAACATGTAATATCATTAGTATTGCTTCCAAACTCACCTTTGGCTATCTTTAAGAGCACTCTCGTAACAGTCGTTTGTGGGAAAAAAAAATAGCACACAGAATTGAGATCGGTCACACCACCCTGTGAATACCTTCCCACTTTGGATTCGCAACAATTTGAAGCATGAGACGTCACGCAGCCACAAGATCGCCATGTGCAAGGTTTATGGCAGTACGATTTTACGGCCGAAGAGCAAATGCCCTTTCCCATCTTTTAAGTTCGGGGTGTATGGTGATTACGATAACATGTTCATTTCCTTCACAGGTATTCCTGGCCCACATCCTCGACGGGTCCTGTGTGACCCCCCCCGGTGGGTTGATATATATATCTTATTTTTTGAGTGTCGTGTACATTATGTCTTTCAGGTAGTCTGAGATTCTAATATTGAAGTCTGAGTGGCACAAGTTCCAATCTATGGAAAGAGCATTGCAGTCAAGTCCAGAATTGGACAACAAAGAGAACTTTGATCAATATCCCCTCGGGGGAGGGATCATAAGAATGGATTCAGGGAACAATAGTAATAACGGCAACAGTAGCAGCCACGGAAGGAACACCGGGCCCCTCTGCGCAGGGCGAACGTGATACAGAGGACAATGACGGAAGGCATAGTCGTCGTGCGGTCGACCTGGGCAAGTCACACTACCTGTGCACAGGACAGGGATAGAGTCTCGGGGAGGATCAGCGGTCAGCCGGGTCAGGCAAAAAACTTTAGGTCCCGTGATGATAGGGCCATAACAACCGATTTTATGGTGGAGAGAACACTTGCTTCCAATACCCGATCAAAATAAATCAGATGCGGAGGACTTCATTGACTTTCAAGATTTCCGGACTCCGGTCCACAATCTTATTATTATTAAAGGGAAAAGGGATGTTTATAGCTGTCCATGTTGTAAGAAAGATTTTATCACCCTTAGATCTATATAAAGCATGTAAAAGAAGTTCACAAGAAGGGTTTCATGTTCAAATGCACTCAATGTCTCACTTGTTTTGGAAAAGCACATGGCTTGGAATGCCACTTACCAAAATGTGGAGGTTGAATTGATACTCCTTCACTTCAGAGACAAGTTTTTGGTTGTCTAGAGTGCGGAGTTGTATGGAAGCAGGAGACCATAAAAAACATGAATGTGTCGTAATTCAATTTACTACACGATGTAAATAATTACGTTGTGTAGTAATTCGAAATACCACACAACGTAATTATTTACATCATGTAGTCACAATGCGACTGTAAGTCTATTTAGTGTTAACCCTAGTAACCATTCAGCTTGTATATAATAAAAGGAATTTGGGTGGTTGACTCTTGTCATAGTCCCAGAGTCAATCAACTGTATCTTTAAGTAAGTGATCAAACCCGCTGGGGTGTAAGGATTAGAATTTTACTTTGATTTCTTGACAAGCTTAGGTCATGAGCATTGGGTCATTTAACTTGATATATTTAGTTAAGTTCAATGGGGCTCTAAAATTCTATAGATGTTTGTTTTTATGTATGAGAGGAAAAGATTGTTGAGAATGTTTGAGATGGGAGTTTTGAATAGGTGAAATTAAAGCTTGGATAGTTAAGTAGTTTTAATTGGATATGTTCAGCGTGGAAGAGTAAAGCAGAGGAATATTGAGAATGTTAATGACTTTGTCTTTGTGAGAGTCAAGATGGAGTGGTGTTTGAGTAAAAGCAAATCAGAAATCGTTTGATTCTCGGGAGAGGAAGACCCTTCCACATTTGGTCTTAACTCGGAGTGTGAGGGTGTGGTTCTCGTAGGCCATTACTTTGGGTGAATGTTGCAGGCTGTGTAGTGCAGGCAGTGTAGTGCAGGCACAGCTGAGTCTTAATCCCCATCGTTGGCAAGCTGGATCCAGGCAGCACAGGCCAGGTAAAGCCACCACATCTGCCCTCATCTCACCAGGCACGACTGTTCCAAAGAACTGGACGAGCTGGGCTCGTACTTCATCCTCGAACTCAGAGTTCGTGACTTGTGATTCATCGTAGCAATCTTCGTACTGTGGCTCTCAGCCCTCATCATTTCGTCGGCGAATCTGGACTGGCTTTTCGTCGAGAGTTTGCTCGCTTTACTTCGCGTCGATAGCAATGCCACGTGCCAAAATGTGGAGGTCGATTTGATACTCCTTTACTTCAGAGACAAGTTTTTGGTTGTCTAGAGTGAGGAGTTGTATGGAAGCAGGAGACCGTAAAAAACATGAATAAATGTGTCGTAATTCAATTTACTACACGATGTAAATAATTACGTTGTGTAGTAATTCGAAATACCACACAACGTAATTATTTACATCATGTAGTAATTCGAATTATTACACAACACAATTACGAATTACTGCCCAACGATTTCATGTCATGACGTTAAATGAATTAGTCGCTACATCAAATAATTACATGCAAGGTTGTGTAGTAATTTGAATTACTACACAACGTAAATAATTACTTAGTGTAGTAATTCCAATTACTACACTACCTAAAGAATTACGTCGTGTAGTAAGTAATTACCTGACGTAATTCTGAATTACTGCTCAACGATTTAACGTCATGACGTTAAATGAATTAGTGTAGTGACGTTAAATCAACCAATGCGAACGTTTGTTATATGAG
Source organism: Lytechinus variegatus (assembly GCF_018143015.1). Taxonomy (NCBI): domain Eukaryota; kingdom Metazoa; phylum Echinodermata; class Echinoidea; order Temnopleuroida; family Toxopneustidae; genus Lytechinus; species Lytechinus variegatus. Next base: position 28,869,160 of record NC_054755.1, read on the forward strand.
CGCAATGCGAAGAGCTGAGACTACAGTCGAATTCCATCAAGTTTTTACTATCTCACAAGGGTTACATTTATTTCTCATGAGTGCTGCTTTTATTGTGACCTTTTGAAAGTTCATGCCTTTGTTATACAGTAAAGTTGTTGTGTCATCAACCTAAAACTGTAAAATGTATCATAATAGAAATAGCAAACATCAAATTGTGGCTGCACCACAAATTGGATGAAAGAATGTTTTTTCCATTTGTCTTTAACAAAATTTGTTCTCACTTTATTCTTTTTGCATTTTTGTTTTTTATCCCCCCACATAAAAAAAAATAAGACTAGTTTAAAAAAAAGTTAAATACTTCACGTCTGCTTTTTAAACTGTGTTTGGGCAAGTAAAATATGAAAAGAGGAACAAAAGTGATACTGGATTCCGACCAGAACAAATGCCGTCGGAATCCAGAACGAGAAAATTCCAAAAGTTGTGGACTGAGCCTCGCAATTATAATGCACCAAACAAGTGTAAATGGGGTCTAAATGAAAAAAGATTACCTTACTCAAAATTATATGTAACAATGAGAAGGTACTGAGCAATTATATTTTTTATCTGTAGTTGTGTTCAACAAGCAGCAGGACAATAAGGTCTGTTGGGGACTGCATTACATGGCGGCAGTACATATAATGTGTGTAGTTTCATGTCTGCGGCAGTCAACGCAAACAACGAACAATCTCATTTGTTGATTTAACGTCACGTTAAATCGTTGAGAATTCAGAAATACGTCGTGTAGTAATTATTTACTACATTTATAGTTTACAAGACATAATTCTTTAGGTAGTGTAGTACTTGGAATTACTACAATACGTATTTACATCGTGAAATTATTTGATGTAGCAACACTGATTCATTTAAAGTCATGACATTAAATCGTTGGAATTGTGACGTGTAGTAATTTGAATTACTACACGTAAATAATTATGTTGTGTTGTAATTCAATTTACTACACGACGTATATCCAAATTTTTGACGGTCTCCTGCTTCCATAGAGTTGCATACATGTGTCATATGTGTCTTGAATATGGTGAAGTTCCTAATGAATTTAAAATAGCTAAAATTGTTCCAATTTTCAAAAAGGGTGATCGGAAAGACATTGGTAATTATAGATCAATTTCTGTTTTACCCATCTTCTCAAAGATACTAGAAAAATTGTTTTTGAACGTTTGTACACCTTTTTGAATCGTAATATACCTGTATTTTCATGACTGATTGAAATAAATATTGAATTGAATTGAATACAGTACCATAAGACGTCTATCCCAACATGAGCAGCATAGACACTGTGAAGTGTTTTTATCTGTAAGAAAAGGAGCCAGACAGGCTCCTCGAGAGACTTATGGGTCAATATAGAGGAAGATAGACACTGTGAATCCCTATTAGATTCCGATATCCAGAGAGTAACGGATTGACTTGTAGCACAAAAAGCTGTAGAAAGGGAGGGTCGCCGATGGGCACACCCAGGCCACGGTCTGCGGCGCCAAAATGTCGGACAGGAGGAGCAGGAAAAGGAGGCAGACCTTTTTTTTCTTTTGACAACCCATGGTATTCCTGATACCTTGGTCACATTTGCTCTACGGCGGCCGTACGGCGAGTTGAAAACACTCGTTTAAAAAAAATTTGTCCCAGCTGCATATAGGTTTTTGAATCAAAATTAACAAAACGGCTGTTTTTGACTCGCCGTACGGCCGCCGTAGATCAAATGTGACCAAGATTTGAGATATCATATATGTTAATAGAAAGAGGGTTCAGCAGAACCAAGGTTAGGTTGATTGATCTTTGAATCAGGTCGTTTGTCGAAAAGTGGTTGTTCTTACCTAGTTCCACCACCAATGGTTTTCTGTACACCAGAGCAAGGGAAGGTGGGTTAGGAATCACCTATTTGGCTGATTACGTGCCGACAGAACGCATGAGAAAATTGGTGAAGATAGTTAATTCACAAGACACGGTTGTGGCAGACATGGCCAAAGCCTTACAGATAGAAGAGAAAGCTAGGCAAATAGGGGTGAATGCCAACCTCCCACTACCAATTAGTAAAAAGAAAGCACATGAAAAGTGGAGAAAAAGGCAACATGAAAAGTGGAGAAAAAGGCAACATGAAAATTGGAAGGCCCAACCCAGCCAGGGTAAAGGGGTGCAATGCTACAAGTATCGTGAAGGTAATAGGTGGATCAGGGTACAGAGTTTCCTGAAAGAAAACGAGTATCGGTGGGCTCTTAAAATTCGAGTCAATGTCGTTCCTACATGTACTAGAGTTACGATGGCCCAAGGAACGGCTGGTGCAAACACCAACTATCGAAGTTGTAAAGCCTATCCAGAAACGGTTGACATATCTCCCGATTCTGCGATAAGGTACAGAAATTGGGTCTTATCAGACACGAAAGGGTCTGCAAAGCTTTGTTTAAGGCCGCTGAGGCGGCAGGCCTCCGGGTCTCGGAGGAGCCCCTCTTTGAAAGGGTTTCTGGGAATCTCAAACCAAATCTTGAGTTCACGGCAGGAAACAATAGACCCTGTTAGGTGATACACCCTACAGTCATTTGGGATGACGACCCAAGCAGATCACGAAGGGCAGGGTTGGAAAAAGTGCAAAAATACACACCGCTGAGACCAGTGATAATGGAACAATCCAACCCCGTTTTTCAGGTTCGTTTGCGGAGCCAGGGGCACATGGTGTCCGCTCAAAGAGGTGGTGAAGGTCTTAGGCCTCAGTAGAGGCCGAGTCAGCATGATACTGCAAAAGGTACTATGCGACATTTTTTTTTTGGATGGTGAGGGCTTTTATGAAAAGATAAGAAGTTACCTTGCTCCACCCATGACTGGGGTGATATTGATCAAGGTTCCAGTCTGGATGGAAACCGGATATGCACGCGGTTGCATATCCTCTTATTCATTTCATTACTGCATTTTTGTACTTAAAATAATACATGTTATCATGATTTCAATGTATGTTTGTGTTCTTTATAAATGCCTCATGGTATTAGTGGACGATTATGTGACTCACAGTCCATATATTTCATATAAGTTGATTTGTTTGTCGGATTCAATTTATATATTTCATGCTTGTATACATGTGCTTTGACGGTGCAGTTGGATGGGGTACTTACACATTCGAGAGTCTGGAATCTATTTCATATAATCATATATAATACACATAGATACATTTGCAATATGACAATTAACATTTATACAATATCCACCATCAGGATATTGTTCATGTCATTACTTGATGTATATCATTCATTGGTTACTAATATACGGGGTTCGTCTACCCTAACAAATCCCTTGGATCCTACAAAGGTGCCCCTCACAGCGGATCGCAGCAGGGATGCAGGTGCATGCCCGGGTCATCTGCAAGTGAGATCGCACAAATTGCGAAGCAAGCAAAAGGCTGCCAATTGCAGAGGCTTGGGTGGAACAGCCTGTCTCACGTCAGTCTAAGCTCATGATTGCGCCAATTGCCAAGGTCTGTTTCACCGTACCGAAGGATTGAAAGGATGGGTCAATGATACGCTGTTTTAGTACGAATGTGCCATTGGCTTCACCTTCGTGGCACGATTCCAATCAAAGTTTGATAATTTACACAGGGACGACGGGTGACGTTCCTTCGAGATGGTAAGCAGCATGATAGATGATGGTGGGAGCATACCAATATTGTGGTGATTAGAGGTTTATAGCCGTTAGTGCTACACGAAAGACTTCCTCACCCTAGCAACGATCAGGGCGCATATCAAAGACGCTCACGGTAAGAGGGTGGTGTATGAATGCACTGGATGTCTCGACAGATTTTTAGAAAGCACAGGGCTTGAATGCCACGTTCCAAAATGCAAAGGCCGAATAGATACCCGGTCATGAAGAGGCAACAGTTTGGATGTTTTGAGTGCGGATTAAGCTTTAGTACCAAAAAGAGGTCTATTGCAACATGAACGGCATGGACATCCAGAGATATGTCTGTTGGTACAAAAGAAAGCTAGGCAGGCTGAAATTGACAGAAAACAAGCCTTGAGGAATAGGAGGGACACATGGTCTAAAGGAGAGATAGCGCTCCTAAAGAGGCTGATGGTACAATAAATATAAATATGAAGGTACAAAGGTGCCAAAACTGTTTTTGGTCACCTTAAACAAACATGTAGATCCAAAACAAGATGCGCTAGGTGTGGCTGAAATCATACCCTTGACAATTGTCAAAAAAGAACCCCATCTGCGTTAGGTGCGGAAAGCACCATAGTGCAGCATCCCAGGGTGTGAAGCATACAAAAAAAGCCAAATGTGTACAAAATGTAAAGTACACAGAAACCTATCCAGAAGCACTGAAGAGAGTAAATTCAATGCTCCAAAATTACAAACGGCATGCCAACGCAGTCCAAACAGGAAGTAAAGCTTCCCTCAAACCTACCCATCTTCAAACAATGCCTTCTCATCCAAAAGTTAATCAAACTAAAGCCTTTGTCCAAACCTCTACTCCTCCACAATCTCATACCCCAAATTCTATAGGGCCCAGTAACTCCTCTCCAAATATCAAACAACCTCCTTCCTGCTCATTATCTTAATAATAACTATTTCTGTAAAAATGAAATTATTCTAAGTTTATTCTAAGTTTTTTTATGTATTCAGTTAAATGTTTTAAATGTTGCCAACCAACAACCAACCGACCAGGCGCAGACCAATCTTTTGCTGACCCGCCTGCTGCGGACCAGCAGCCTGCTGACCTACCAGCCCCCGACCAATCCTTAGTCGACCTACCAGCCACCGATCAGTCTTCAGACCAACCACTCGCCGATCTACCAGCCTCCAACCAATCCTTCGCCGACCTATCACCCGCCGACCAATCCTTCGCCGACCAATCCTTCGCCGACCAATCCTTCGCCGACCAATCCTTCGCCGACCAATCCTTCGACGACCAATCCTTCGCCGACCAATCCAACAAGGCCGCCTCCAGAAACCAAGCTGGTTGTGTCGCAACTCCAGATTTCGTCCGTGATCTACCGCAGCAGAATAGAGAGCAGATGGATGAGATTGCGACCCTGCGTGCTGAACTTGCTGCTCTGAAGGAAGCGCCGGTAAAGAGTCCCTCATCCAACATTGTCACTGTGCAGATGAGGATACTGTGCTCATCAGGAGCAAAGAGGCAGCATGCATGGTGAAAATTTCACATTACAGGGAATAACTAAATCAATAATTTAATCAAATTTAATTGAATAAACAATTTTAACAAAGAATGAAAAATGGCAAATATTCACATTCTGTACTATGAATATTAGAGCTGCACCTTTATATGGCAAAATCATCTGCATTGAAGCTACTCATAGTACAAATGCTTATGATTTCAGCTTGGTAACAGCGATGGTACTTGAGTTTAGCGAAGGATTTCCTGTTGCATGGCCAATATCAAATTGAGAGGATCGTGCAGTACTGTCTTTTGGAGAAAGATAGGGATGTCGTAGGGCCAATATAAACTAGTCAGACAATGACGATGCAGAGCAATATCACAGTGCATGGGTAGCCGCTCTAGCGTATAAGCCTTGTAAACTCCTCTGTACATGGCATGTCGATGGAGCTAGGGGGGAGGGGCCTTGCGCACTCACATTCCTAGGAACGTCTAGCTACAATCTACTTTGTACAAGACATTGGAATGCCTTTTTGGAGAAAGGGAGAAGGGATGTCGTAGGGAAACTAGTCAGACAATGATGCAGAGCAATATCACAGTGCATGGGTAGCCGCTCTAGCGCATAAGCCTTGTAAACTCCTCTGTACATGGCATGTTGATGGAGCGGGGGGGGGGGGCCTTGCACAGGCACATTCCTGGGAACATCGAGCTACAATCTACTGTGTACAAGACATTGCGAAGCCTGCTAGATGAGACTGATGTTGCAAAGTTTGTAACCATGTTAGAGCCAGTATCATGGAACTAATAATTACGAAGAATGACTAGGACTAACTCATTTTCGGGAGTACTTCCAGAGTTATTCAAAACGGAATGGTGGCACAATTCATTACAGGAAGAGGACTTGCAGAAATACAAAAGAAACTTTTCACTGTGTACACTCCAAACTACAAGTATATGAAAGGAACTTTGAAGCACGAAATTCAAACATCAGAACCAGTATCGAATAAATTACCAATTTTGGGGAGTACTTCAACAGTTATGTAGGAAGGAAGGAACAGTGGGCAGTTTGTCACAGGAAGGGGTCTCACACAACCACAAACATGAATGTAGAAGCTTTCCATCACACTCTGAAGAACGTCTACATGAAAGGATTGATAAATTGGCAGGTCGATAAGTGTGTTACCTTGCTCATGCAATGTGCTTGGGATAATTTGTTAGGCTCTAAAAATTCCCAAAAATGCAAAAAAAAATCATAACACACCAACGAAAGTAGCAGTCATTGACTAATTCTGAAACTAAATTTTCAGGCAGAGAAAGACAGAAGTACAATAAGTGTAATGCAAGTTCTTTCAATAGGAAACAAACTTACATCATTGAGAGGAATCACAAGGATTATGAGATAGCTCCTCTTATTTACAAGTGTCAAGTATGTGTAGACATACTTTCTTGTACATGCATAAATGGAGTTGTTAGGGGAACACTATACCTAGTTGGTCATCTTTCCATCGCACACCGGAATAGCAACGGGCTAACATGCAAGGTGCGGAAAGCACCATAGTGCAGCATCCCAGGGCGTGAAGCATACAAAAAAAGCCAAATGTGTACAAAATGTAAAGTACACAGAAACCTATCCAGAAGCACTGAAGAGAGTAAATTCAATGCTCCAAAATTACAAACGGCATGCCAACGCAGTCCAAATAGGAAGTAAAGCTTCCCTCAACCTACCCATCTTCAAACAATGCCTTCTCATCCAAAGTTAATCAAACTAAAGCCTTTGTCCAAACCTCTACTCCTCCACAATCTCATACCCCAAATTCTATAGGGCCCAGTAACTCCTCTCCAAATATCAAACAACCTCCTTCCTGCTCATTATCTTAATAATAACTATTTCTGCAAAAATGAAATCTTAATTATTCTTAGTTTTTTTATGTATTCAAATGTTTTCGTTATCTATTTTGCTTTATCAACAGACAAGCCAGTTGCCAACCAACAACCAACCGACCTACCAGGCGCAGACCAATCTTTTGCTGACCCGCCTGCTGCGGACCAGCAGCCTGCTGACCTACCAGGCCCCGACCAATCCTTAGTCGACCTACCAGCCACCGATCAGTCTTCAGACCAACCACTCGCCGATCTACCAGCCTCCAACCAATCCTTTACCGACCTATCACCCGCCGACCAATCCTTCGACGACCAATCCTTCGACGACCAATCATTCGACAACCAATCCTTCGACGACCAATCATTCGACAACCAATCCTTCGCCGACCAATCCAACAAGGCCGCCTCCAGAAACTAAGCTGGTTGTGTCGCAACTCCAGATTTCGTCCGTGATCTACTGCAGCAGAATAGAGAGCAGATAGAGAGCAGCGTGCTGAACTTGCTGCTCTGAAGGAAGCGCCGGTAAAGAGTCCCTCATCCAACATTGTCACTGTGCAGATGAGGATACTGTGCTCATCAGGAGCAAAGAGGCAGCATGCATGGTGAAAATTTCACATTACAGGGAATAACTAAATCAATAATTTAATCAAATTTAATTGAATAAACAATTTGACAAAGAATAAAAAAAATGGCAAATATTCACATTCTGTACTATGCAAATTAGTGCTGCACCTTTTTGGCAAAAATCATCTGCATTGAAGCTACTCATAGTACGAATGCTTTTGATTTTAGCTTGGTAACAGGGATGGTACTATAGGAGTTCAGCGAGGGATTTCCTGTTGCATGGCCAATATCAAATCAAGAGGATCGTGCAGTACTGTCTTTTGGAGAAAGATAGGGATGTCGTAGGGCCAATGGAAACTAGACAATGACGATGCAGAGCGATACAACAGTGCATAGGTTACGCATAAGCCTTGCAAACTCCTCTGTACATGGCATGTCGATGGAGGGGGGGGCCTTGCGCACACACATTCCTGGAAACGTCGAGCTACAATCTATCATGTACAAGACATTTGGAATCCTTTTTGGCGAAAGTTGAGGTAGTAGGGCCACTGCAAACTAGTTTGACAATGACAGACAATGCAGAACAATACTACAGTGCATGGGTAGCTGCTTTTGCGCATAAGCCTTGTAAACTCCTCTGTACATGGCATGCCATATTAGGGCATTACCCATGTGAGCAATATGTTTCTGGAACATTTCGTTATTGATTCTATTTCCACTAATTTTATGACATCATTTTCTATCATTATAATACATGTTATTGTACTCGGTTTTAATATATGACATGCCACATCTTTTTATCCAGTATGGCCGACAATTTGGCCTAGAGCTATATATGCCATTTATTCTTGTATTGGGAGAATTATAACAAAATGACGAAATTTCGTCCTACTAGGTTAAAGGGTTCCAATTAATCACAGTATTCAATCTAGGTTACAAACAAAACATGACTGGTTAACCCGATACTGAGAATTGAGATAAGATAGACCATTTTCTAATTGCAATCAAGAACATTTGAAATGTCATTGTCTTTATTCCTTATCTTATGTAAGTTAGTTAACCTCAAGGAACAGGAATAACACTACCAAAGCAAAGCACAGGTTGAGTACAAGAAAAAAAAATCTGTGGAACTTTGGACTTCTCAAGAGCATATACCTAAGATTTCCATCAGGATAAACTCACCTGTAACATCTATGCCAAGGAGTGATTTTTACATGGCTACATGCACTGTTTTTTTTTTTTTATTTGTTCATCAAAAAGTTGTAGAAAATGAAATTAAGAATTCAAGAGTCAAGATACCCTTAGATATTCACGTACCAACGCCTCCAAAGGAAGTAAAACCTCCAACCAGTGCCACTGTTAGCGGTCAGATGCAGAAAGGTGGGATATAATGTGCACGGAATACCCAAAAATGTTTTGTGTGCCCCAATGGAAAAGTATTATTCTGCTTTGGGCAGCATGGATATGAATAAAGTAAATAGTAACTATAACTTGCAAAAAGAACATTATCTAATTTTTAGTTCCTTTAATGTCTCTGAGTTTTTTGTCCTTCATGGTATGGGTTCATGTACATGTACATTGTACACAGAAACAAAGAATATGAGAAAATTTCACAGGTGTTTTCATCAGGTTCCACGAGACAGACGAGCCAGTAATCCAACTTAATTAACTAATTACAATCTCTGATTTTGTAGTGTAGAAGTTATTGTTATCTAGAAAGTGTGTGTGATATTTTGATTGCATTTTGAACTGAGAATTTTGAACATCCTTTTCTCTAGGCTTTTATCCAGCGAAAAAAATACATGGGGGCTGCGGGCGAATTCGCCCCGGAAAAGCCTTATGTCGCTTTTGGGGGCAGCATAAATCTGGAAGTCGCCCCTGAAATTATTGCAGAGTGATAACTGGTTAGGCTGCGCTGCTACATGTAGCTCAGCGGCCCAAAGCCGGCCGGACCATTGTGCACGATTCGCTAGCAAGCTAGCGCAATGTGTTAAAGCTTCGCTTGCATGACAATTGATACACTTTATTTGCTAGCGAGCGGACTTATGCACTAGCTCGCTGGGATAGAACCGAGGTGCATTCGCATTTAAGCATACCCGTACGTACATGTGTGTGTGTTGTTATGCAAAATGCAATCCCATGGTGGGTCCGGCATTCAGCGAGTTGGGATATCCGTTCCAGACAATTCGTCCTCGAGACAGGTCACCCTGTAACAGTTTGTTCTCACGTAGATGACTTTAATTTGTCTCAGGGGGGTAGGTATGGTTGTCTTGCCAACGACCTCATGTGATAATGAAAACTTTCTTCAGGATTCGTCAGCATAATCTGCAATACCGTTTAGTAAGCAAGATAAGGTGAACTTGTCCTAACCGATGAGATAAGTCCCCGAACATAGGCCCAGGCAACCTGTCCCAGGGTGATGTCTTATGGGCGAATTGTCGTGGGTCGAACATTTCATACAATGTTAACAGCAGCTATAGCCAGCACAGGCCCCATCATGGATTTCTCATTCTAGCCGGGGGCTAAAACGCTCCAAAAAACTCGAGCAATTTGTACAAGCCAGATGAGTAGGAAAAAATGACAAATACTAGTGACACTACTGACACGTACAGAAGCAAAAAAAAAAATTGGATTTTGCCTGGCTGGAGTGCTCCTGTGACAGCGATCTCTATATCCACTGCTGGGCACGCCGATCCCATCACCTCAAAATAAGCAAAAACAGAGAATCCGTGTCTAATGATCCTTTCATTTGCCGAACAAAAAACAAAGAAACCTGTATCAAGCAAAGCTGCCATGAAAGCATGGGGTTTTGGCTGGCTGGAGTGCTCCTGTGACAGTGCTCTCCGTATCCACTGCCAGGCATGCCGATCCGACCACCCTAAGACAAGCAAGAATAGAGGATCCATGTCCAATGATCCTTTCATTTGCGGGACAAACAAAACAAATTTTGCTTTCGGCAAGCCATCTGTCAAGACGTGCTCAGATAAGTCTCCTAAAGCTCATATTCTATTTTTTTTTTCAAATTTGCAGAAGCTATGGAACAATACAGTGACACAAGCTGTCAGATAAGCAAATATGCGAGATGCCACAAATATGCAAGATGCTGCCAGAGCAATGTCACAAGAGCAATACTAAAAAAGAAAAGAAAATCAGACCCACTAGTGATAACCTACAGAGCATTCAGATCAACAAGGCAGAGCAGGATGCCACCCCCCAAAAAAAAAAACTTTCACAATTAATGTCATAGTCAAATGTCTATATACTAAACCAAGGCTATCATTGGAGGTCGAAATCATTCCACAATGCTACATGAGCTAATCCAGAGAAAAGATATGAATACTCCTTTGAGTAAAAATATGTCGTATTTCCGAAGAAAAATCCTTTTTTTCTGTAAGAGTGCAGCAGGTGTTTGAACCTTCTATAATGAGTACGCACGTGCGAGGCGGGATCTCAATTAGTCTCCTCAAGACGAACGAAATAAAATTATCTTATAATAGTTGAATGTTCCTTTTTTTGTATTGTTCAATTCATATTCTATTTTGCAAACAAACCGAACTATTCTGCAAGGAATAAATATGTGAGCCACATGTACCTGATAAACATGGAAGTTGTTCCTACAAAGACCAACGTCTACTAGATTGCACTTTACTATGGCAGGCAGTTAATGTGAATTGTTGGCATTTAAAATCTGGGCTTAGTAAATAATACAAAGATTAAAATCAATCCCCAAATGAAGCTGGCCAATCATGATCATTGTTGCAAACATAGTTTCTTGATAAGCCTGATCACTGACTATTAAATTAGAATTGTTCTTTAATACCAATTAGCAAATAACCTTATATCTTTGTGCTCCTAGGTTCAAGAGTAGGTTGCAGAAAAAGTTCCATTTAAATGCAACTTAAAAAATGAAACGCTTCTGATTTAAGTTGCATTTAATAGGAACTCTTTCAGAAAGAGGCCTCAGTGAATATGCAAAAATCATGGTCAAAGTCAACAAAAATTTTTTTTTTTCATTTCCTGTGTCAATGATACCAAAAGTACTAAATTCTGTGCAGATTTCTTAACTGATTTTGCATATCCTGGAAATGCCATTGGTCAAAACAATGTTATATTAATAATGTCATGTGCATGTAGTAATGTGCATTATGCTGCAGCTCAGAATATTTTTTGAAATGCACATTAATGTCATTTGCCATTTTGAAACTTGTCTAAAACCGATAGACTACTAATACATGATTCTGGAGATCCAAAGATGTTCTGTGAAAGGCTAACCACTAAACCTGGTTCAGTGGAGGATACATGGAGACCCTAATGCCGCTTGCATCTTCAAATATGACTATGAATACTGGTGATTGACTTGAATAATAATATCATTGTTGTTAACCAACTCTACAGAAAAGAAACACCATAAAACAGGTTTGTTGGAAGGCTTTAAAGGGGAATTCAACCCAAATAAAAACTTGTTTTTATAAGGAAAAGAAAAATCAGACAAGTTGATAGGTGAAAGTTTGAACAATATTGCACAAGCAAAAAGAAAGATGAATTTTTAAAAGTTGTAAATATTGGTAATCACTATACCCATGGAGATTTCAAATTGGCCGCATATGGGATGTCATAGTGATGTAAGGCAAGGACTACTCTTCCATGTACTCCAATACATATTATGGCTAAAATGTCAATTTTCCGAAAAGTTTTATTTCAAATTATATTTTTCTTTCATGAGGACATAAAACAATATACTACATGGGTTATATTTAGATTACTGCCCCAGGGGAATGGGTACTTAGGAGAAAACCACAAATCCCTGATAATAAAGTACATGGCCTATGAAAAAGTTGTCCTTGCCCCTTGTCATAATTTACTTACCCAGTTGCCAATTTGAAATCTACATAGTATTAGTGATCTCAATTTTAAAGCAGCCATAACTTTCTTATTGCTTGTCCAATTTCTTTCAAACTTTCACCATTCTGTTTAATTTATTTTTCTCCTTCCCAACACAACATTTTATGGCCAAGGCTGGATTCCCCTTTACCCTATTCAATATGCCAAGACAAATATAATATAGGCATCACTAAAAGGTCCTCTACACCCCCCCCCCAAGTCAATTCATAGTCTTACTGTTCAGACTTGTGTACAATTTTTCAGAATAAAAGATGCATGCCACAATCGTAACCTGCTCTCAATCGGTTGTGCAAGCTTTAAAAATTGTTTTTAAATATAAAAAAAACAATGAATAATTAAATAAGTAACATGGTTCTATACATATGACTTTATAAAAAATATTAAAAATGATAGGACCTTGAACACGAGATCATGAACACCATTCAACCTCTCTTGCGATGGATTTCGAAGTCTTCATCGAAGGGATGGACGATAATTCAGTAAGAAAATGGATGAGATGGATTGGCGATGGATTTTCTTCACATCCGTGGTTCCGGTGGAAACACGCTGTTTTCGCCTGCAGGATGCAAGCTACGTCTGATTGGAACAAAAATCTAGTCAAGAAAAAAATTCATTAGATCCTTCAATATGCTGACTGCTATTGATGAAGAGGCCAGCAGCTCAAGCTAAAGCCGTGGTAGTGATAATTGCATATTGTATCCCCGGAAAGCGTTGTATAAATCAAACTATTATCATAGTTATTAACATCTAATTGTCAGAAAAAAATATTTCATGCAAATTCTTGCATTGCTCATTGAAAACTCTAACAAAGCTTGAAGAACACAACACTCAAGCTAAAGCTGGGTAATAATAGTTGAACTTTGTATCCTATGGAAAAGTGATATATAAATCCAATTAAATAAATCTTATTATGAACATCTAAATGTCAGTCTGAAAAAAGATATTTTGTGAAATTCTTGCACTGCCTATTGATAACTCAGTCTGAACAGTTTCTAAAAAAATAAACATTTTGTATCATTTACAACTGACCTTGTAAAAAGCTAGCACATGAGAGAGAGAGAGCTACATGTCGTCAACAATTGAAACTAAAATAAGGTTGCAATAACCAAAAATAAAGTTTCAAAGTCTGTTAAAGTTACATGATAAAAGGATACACTGCAATACTTAATTGGTCCAGCTACATGCGATATGACGAGAAATGACAAAAAGATTGTTAAAATCAAAGAAAACAGAATAAACGTGGTGAAATCTACAATTTATTGATGGGAGTCTATGAAGTTAGCATCTTGCAGAAGACTACATCCTTTAACAGACTATCCTAAAAATGAGTTTGCATAAAAGCAGAAAAAAAGCACATTTAATACATAGGAATTGATTCTCATTTAAACAGTCTCTTTATTGTCATGATAATTATGTGTAAGTCAGTAATTGGTCATTTTAACTACCCCCCCCCCACACACACCTACAATGATACAACGTACTTGATGTTCCCATACATTTAAAAATAATCTACATTTATGAATGTCCAACTACCTTTATTCTACTTTTTAACTGCATATCATGAGCTGTTCAGGCTATGAAAAAGATAAATACCAATTGTGTTACAATCTCAAAATGAGTTTTAAACAGAATCAAATGAAATTCCCACCAAAGTATAATTATGCCAAATAGCTCTGGAAGAAAAAAAGTGTAATTGCTGAGAAATTAGCAAAATAAGAACGGAATTCCATGAATTGTCAGGTATTTTCCAAACAATATTACTACACTGTCCAACATATGCCTTTTTGTGCTAGAGATAAGAAGGAATTGGTTTTCAGCTAAGATTTATTAATGATTTCACAATAGTACCAAAACTAGATCTATGATATGGTGGATTTAACCCTGATTTTAAAGACTTTATCATGAAATAATCGTTTGCTGCAACTACTTTCTTTTACCTTTAATTGACAGGTCCCACACATTGATAGGGGGATTATACATCAGTCCTTCACGTTTATAATTTCGTGGAGCTCAATAAATCGCTCTCCTTATTTTTTTGAGGAGCTCAATTGAGCTCCTCAGAATCGCTCTTTGAGGAGCTCAAATCAATTCAATACAATACATGTATGATAAATTTAGATTTTTCGTAACATCGTATATGCAATAGCTGTGTAGCTATTAATTAATCTGTGGTGAAACTAGGCCTGGGTCAATACGTTTACAGAACATCATTGATCAATATCGTGCTCCTGCTAAAAAAAAAAAATGGTTAAATTTCACATTTTACATCTTTAAATCCATGAAATGGCCATCTGTTTTCCATGATTCCTTGAAATTATTTTGATTTAGTTGAAAACTATCAGAAAAATGAAGATTATTCACCTCTTTCCCGACTCTGATTTGAATTTACTCTCGGTAAATATTGTAGTCCCACATGTAGATTTCCATGGTGTTCCCATGAAAATCTACATATGGGACTACAATATTTACCGATTTCAAATTCAAATCAGAGTAAGGAAAGAGGTGAAAAATTTTTCTGATAGTTTTCAACTAAATCAAAATAATTTCAAGGAATTACGGAGAACAGATGGCCGTTTCATGGATTTAAGGATGTAAAAGTTTTTGTTCTTTTTTAGGAACATGATTTTTTACTCTCCTTATTTTTTTAAGGAGCGCGGTAGGAGCGCCAGCGCAATCGCGCTCCTCAAAAATGAAGGTCTGATACATGTACATTGTACTATCTAGAATTGCCTTACTGCTTAAGGCAAATGAAATCACTCCTACTCGATATACTCACGTTTGATAATAAATGATCCATATTCTGATTGGCCAATGTGATGGCTTCTTTGCTTCCAACACTGTTAAGAAGAAGACAAAACAAACCTTTGTTAATATTATCAAAGAAATATGAAATGGGGCATAGGAGTGAGAAAGGGACAAGTTCACATGAATGTTGAGACTAGAAATTTGGACGCGTCAAAAGAACACAGATGCCCCCGATCAACGCGATCAGAAATTGATTCAATATGATTGAACTTAATATCGTGCAAAAGCCAATATGCATATATATATATATATATATAAATTTAAAACGAACAAAATTTAGACCTTTGAACAAACTCGCACTTATGATCTGTGACCTTTGAACTTTAACCTGCAGACTCCAAATTCGAACTGAGCCTGTATATTGGTGTCATCTACCTACACACCAAAAATGTTTAAATTTCATTGAATATTTGACTTATTGCGCGGAAACAAGCTCGCATATTTAATGATCTGTGACCTTTGAACTGCGGACTCCGAATTCAAACAGCCATGGCGTAATTTCCTTCAGCAAGAAATTGATCCACAATGTGCTGCACTCAACCCAGGTGAGGTAAATGGGTACCTGGCAGGAATTTATTCCTTGAAACGCAGCGCGCGTAACAGCTGCACTGCTAAAGCCAGGGTAATTATGCTGCATATACTGTAGAGCGCTTAGAGACTTCTGACAAAGTATTAAGCGCTATATAAGCAAGTATAATTTAAATAGCCTGTATTATGGTGCCATCAACCAACCCACCAAAAGTTTTGAAATCCAGTAAACATTTTTCGAGTTATTGCGTTGAAACCAAGTGGGGGATGGACAGACGGACGGACAGGGGCAAGGCTTAATGCCCCCTCCGGACTTCGTCTGCGGGGTATAAAAAGGGGCATGAAGCGGGGGGGGGGGTGGAGCAAGACAATCATTTCAGTGAGCAGGAGTTGGGGGAAGGGACAAACATATCAACTCACCCTTGAGCTTGTAACTGATCGTCCATCTCAAAATGGAGTCTAGCCAGCTTTTCCTGTAGGTCTCTAACATTGCTCATCTTCTCATATGAACAGTTCTCATCTGTTGAAATATCAAAATTTGTAATGTTTTTTAATGAAATATTGAAGAGAATGTTCAGAAGTGATAGAAAGAAAAGCTTCAATGGAACTGATCAAAACATTCATATATTGTCCTAATTATAATTTACCTATACAGATTCATTGTATGATTGCTTTTTGTTCGCAATCAATGTTTTATGTCTTTGTAATTTCACTTTTAATGTACATTTCAACTGGCCTTGAACCAGTATAGGTTCATGGACCTGGTTGTGCTTGTTACTTTTTCATTGTTTCACTTAGTTCATTTGTATACTGCTTTTATTCAAAGACAAATGATTACAGACAGTCCTGTCTATGCAAAATGCTACAAAAATGAGACGAGTTATTCTGTCTCAATACTTCACACACACAATATAAATGCGGTAAAATTGAACTTGAAGGAAATCCAATATCCACTGAATAATTTTCATTTTCTCAGAGAAAGAATGCGAAAAAAAAAAACTTGAACTGTGACCCTGCCTTGCATAACATGTACATGTACTCTACAACTCTAGCTATCCATGCTCCCATTTCGTTCTCAAACTATCCATATGAAAGTGTTTTCAGGGGCCTGAAAAACGGTAAGCATTTATACTTTTCAGCGGGTACTTAAAGGTTATCTTCTTAATTGTTATTTGTGAGTGATTCTTCTGCAGAGAGTTAGCCCATGTTTTTTCCTTTTATATTATTTTCTTGTGTTTCTTTTACCTTTGTCGTGTTTGTTTTCTACTTTACTACTATTATTTATACATACGATCTTCCTCTATTTTTCATGTCATGTTATCCATACTTATTTCTTCTTCTATCATATATCCCTTAATTATATCATATTGTTGTTAGTTTATTAGACTTCATAATTACTCATTCAAGCAATGTATTTTATTCTTTTTAATGTGTGTTTTTGTCATTGATGAGTTTTAATTTGTCTTTTTTTGTTTTGTTGTTGCTTTTTTAGTTGTTTTGTTTCTTTTGTATTTTTGAAGATATTACATGTACACACTGAATACTATTTAGTCATGTACTTGAAACAAAGGAGACCCTAGCCTTACAAGCCCTGCTTTTTTCAGGGGTTCTCCTTGTCTTTCTCTCAATACGTAATTAGTTATTGCCCTTTTTTTTTCTACTGTAACAATGATTTATGGTTAATTGATTTTCATTTGTAGAATGTGAAAAAACACTTGTAAGATAAAATGTATGTGCAGAAAGAAAGACGAATATCTTTTCTTATCTAACTTGATTTGTTGAGAATTGAAATATGTCAATGTGCATTTGTGTGAAACTTTAGATGAGATGAGCAATGTAACCATTCGTTTATAAAAGCAGATAAGAATTTCAGAAAAACTTACACTCTTCAATTAACAATCATGGGTCTAGTAACCATAAAAGTGGTGTGTGAAAAGTTTAGCAAAAGGATGTCATCAAAGTCCTCAGTTTCTAAAAACTAGTATCTCATGGGCATGGTTGCCCCAGTAAGACCTCGGAAAAGCAAGGTGTAGTTCCTTGCTATGCGTATGAGGATAACGCAAATGAAGCGATCTTAAACTGTCTTCTGAAGACAACACCAAGGCAAAAGATAAATATAACGAAGGTTCTGGAGTATCCGAATAGTTTTCGGCTTACAAAAGATTCCAAGGTAAGGAAATTATTAAGTACATGAAAAGATTTGATGTAGGAGTCATTGAATGCTAATGTTCACTTAGTTCTAGATTTTTGGGGTCTCATTACAAATAATAATCATTTAATAATAGAGCTGGGGTGTTTACTAATACTAGTATGTTGTGTTATTAAGTTAAAGTTTGTATATAAATTAAGTGTCTGACTTTTCTGTGCATAGACCGACGTGATTAGAAAATGTGATCATTTTAATAAAATTGTTAAAATTTGTGTGTAAAATGAATTCGTGTGTGTCTGACTTTTCTGTGCATAGACTGACGTGATTAGAAAATGTGATCATTTTAATAAAATTGTTAAAATTTGTGTGTAAAATGAATTGGTGTGTGTCTGACTTTTCTGTGCATAGACTGACGTGATTAGAAAATGTGATCATTTTAATAAAATTGTTAATTTGTGTGTAAAATGAATTGGTGAAGTGTCTGACTTTTCTGTGCATAGACTGACGAGATTAGAAAATGTGATCATTTTAATAAAATTGTTAAAATTTGTGCGTAAAATGAATTGGTGTACACACATGGGGCACACATTTTCCTTACAAAAGCTTAATCAACATTCATAATAGTCAATTTTTTTTTGAAAATTACACATTATCACATTCACAGCACACGCAGGGTAGGGACAGGGTGGTAAATAAATCTATCCCTTATTTTTCTGTGGCAGTAGCAGTAGATGAATCTACCATGCTTATTAGATTAAGACGTACACGCTAGCTTAATAGATCTATAAAAAACTAAACTAAGTTACGCCTGATGGTTGTTTGCTTGGACTACCAATTTTACTAAGATTGTCCGGACACACACCTGTTGAGCTGTTTGGCTACATTATTATAGGAATAACCGTTGATTCTGGGAATTTGTAACAATTTCTGACAATTTACTATCATCCCCACTCAGCAAAAATACAGAGATTGAATCTTTTGGTCTAACGTACGTTAATGTCCAGCATATCCGGGCACAAAACTGTCAAAAGTCATTTGGAAAAATTTACAACTTTCATCATTTTTAGTAGGATGGGGGGGTTGGGTGTCCGGACACGCAACAAAAATAAAGCCTTCTCTTTTGTCTTTGGATTAAACAAAAACTGTGCATTGTCATTGATTAATGCTATTAAATCATCATCAATATTTGTTCACTATAATGTTATCGAACGTCTTGTGCTAAAACATTTAAGAGATTTGAAATGAACTTTTTCAATTGGCCGTTTAAAATTGACTGTTTGGATACACGCATAGGCGGCGGAAGCGGGGGGAAGTGTCCCCCCTAAATTTTAGTTGGGGGGACGGTCCCCCCCTAAATTTTGTATTGATAACTTTTTTTTTGCTTGTCAAATTTTTTTCCTGCATCCCCCCCTAAGTTCACGTGGACCCCCCTGAAACGTGTGTTGTCCCCCCCTAAAGTTTATGATGATTACCTTTTGGGGGGGGCTTGCCAAAAATTTTTTGGTTAGCAACTCATAAAATTTAGGTTCAAAACCCTTTTTGGGGGCGCTTGTCAAATTTTTTACCTGTGTCCATCCCAAAATTTCAGGTGGACACCCCCTAAATTTTCTGGCTTCAGCCGCCAATGGATACACAACCTGTCCGGACACCTATACAAAATTGTGTTAGAAAATGGTATAGAGAATAAAATAAAAGATTACAACTGTTGAATTCATATTGTTGGTGTAATCTAAAGACGAAAAAAGAATGCTTCAAAAATGTTCTGGACACCCGAGTCGTAGGCGTAGCGCGCCAAGGGTAGAGGCTAGTGTGGGGTTCATGTACTGGCAAGCCTAACGTTAGGGCTTAGGCTAGGCTTAAATTATTGCCTGCTGCCAAGACTCCATGATGAAGATGTATATGTAAAAATATGTCTAAAAAACATGGAGTCCTCAAGGCTAGGCCCTCCCCCTCCCCCTAAATGGACCAAAAATCTCACAAAATCGGTGCCTTCGGTCAGTACCAACTATTTGATTCATGAAACAATCCTTAAAAAAATATCCTTAGAAAGTCGGTAGTTTTACCACGAGTACTTACCAAAGGCCTGTAGCTTGCCAGAGTTGAATTCCTCCAGGAGGTTCAGAAGACCATTCTGCATCTGTCTTATATCCGACGCATTGGTGATGAAACTATGCTCCTTGCATCCAGCTTCCATGGCACCATCAACTACGGTCTTATGCTTAGACTTCTCCTGCAAAAGATTAAAGGTCAAATCAATTTAAAGGATTTAAAGGGATAATCCAGCCTGAAGATATTCATATCTAAATAAATAAGAGTAAAATTGACAGAGCAAAATGCTGAAAATTTTATCAAAATCGGACAACAAATAACAAAGTTATTGAATTTTGAAGATTTGCATTTATTCTGGTGAAAAAGTTTTAGGCACGTCTTCATGAATATTAGGTGGGCTGATTTTTTTTCAATGTTATTACACGAGTCATGAACTCATAATTGTTTCATCTGTAAGTGATGTCTCCATCATAGTGAAATAAGTTGCAGCAATAAATAATGATAATAGGGGCATATTTACCCAGGGTAGCCACTTCAGTTCCTAAAACTGTTCTCTCATTGGGCCCTGCTATTAATAACTAATTAATATAAATAACTAATTAATGCACTTATTCAGTTGTCAATCCAATTGTTTTAGTTCTAGGTAGAAAAATGTTTGAATAAACCTAATTTCATATAAAATACAAAAGAACAATATGTGACTATAATATACTAATTATTTATAATCACGTATTACATTTTAGTATTTGTGAAATAATAATTTTATCTATAAATTGTTCTTCAAAACGGCATTGCTATAGATAGGATGTACGTCATAACGAAGCGGTTCAAGGGTCAGGCCTATTGTCTTTGCTTTGTTGACAAATGGATTGGGGGATCTACAGGAGATCGGTCTGGTAAGAAACGTCTCATTTTTACCATTTACAGTGATATAATTTTCATCCCTCTATACGCATTAGGTGTATGAAGGTTCATAGATAAATAAAATTCACCCCTACAACTATGGAAAGAGTGTCAAGGCTCCATGATGAAGTAATATATAAGTCAAAACATTTTAAAAACATTAAGTCCTCAAGGCTATTTCCAGACACATTTTATGGAGCATTTAAGCCTTATATTTCACTTATTAGGAATTTGAATGGTAAGTTTTGAGCAATGTCTTTGACAATAATGCTATTGCTAATAAAATTAAAATACTTAAAAGGTAATGCTTTTTAGTAGAAATTCTGTTTCATTTTTGTTGTTGTCCAACCTAGCCTTATCATGAAATTGGGAACCACCGGTCACTTCTTCAAGCAGCTTTAGTCAGTCACACACATTGGTTCCGTATTTCCACCTCCTTCCACTTTGCACACAAGTGCAGGCCTACATTTTGACAACTGGTTCTCCCAAATACAATTTGGCCATTTTTTCCCCTCTTATGGCAAAAAGACCATTTTGGGCACTCTCTCACTGCAACCATCCTGCCTGTGATCTACAGGTGGGACTATGGTATGACAATGCTGTACAAAGCAAACACTTTAAAAAATAATTAAAATATCACTTTTGTGACCAAAATTACCATTTCCTTACAGTTGCAATCTATTTTTCATTCGTAACTTGGGAATAATTTTTGTATTCACCAGAGCGCTCAAAATTTTGAACTTTGGGCATATTTTTGTGTATGCCCTCTATTAGAGGAAAGTAATATGGCAAGAACATTTTCATTTTTCAATCTCTATTTTAAATCAAGAGAAACATAATTTAAAGAATCAAATTTACTTAAAGACCCTGACCGGTGTAAAAACAATCATATATTAAAAGAAAGGCAATGATTCATACAATACAAATATACCAAAAATATTCTATACATCTCCTTCCATTTTAAGAAATATTAGATAAAAATCAAAGAAACTGCTCCTCCAAAGTACGCTTCGATTGAGCACCCCACGTCGCCTGGAAAGGATGACGTCATGTTGTGTCTGGAGGGTTGCGATTCCATAGGTTTGTGTACAAAAGCATTCGGTATTTTCTTCCATTTCTATATTATGAATCCAATTTTTTTTCCGTTTTCAGATGAAAATGGCACTCACAATTATTCACTGTTGAAATTGATGGAAACCTACAACTATTCACTACCTTTTTTTGAGATTTCTTTGTTTGGCTCTTATTGGGCCTAAATTGCTATGTCAGGAAAAGTTGTGATACATAATCTGAATGCAGATAGATTTGAAATCTACGCCAAATAAGCAGGAAATAAAATATGGCAAAAACTAGTTCAAACCTGTAGATTTCATAATTTAAGCATGTAGGAAAAAATATATGTGATATCACTCTGTGATGGAAGTGAAGAAAATGAAATGCGTAATCTGGAAAGCAAAAAAATAACCCAGTTTTTCTGTGTACAAACTTATGGAATCGCGACGCTTCTTACACAACGTGACGTCACGGTCTCGAGGCATTTGAAAAGCACAATAAAGCCTATTTTCTAAGCCGTGTTCGAAGCCCGATAATTGGAATATTCTTAAGCAAAATACTCAGCTGGAAAGGGTGAAAATGAATAAAGCTCAAAATGCTGTATTTAGTAGCTTATAAGCTTTCGATTGGTATATAATTTGTCAATTTCATTTTTGGGTCCGGTCTGGGTCTTTAAGAGCCAAGTTGTATGATGAATAGGTTTAATGGAAACTGTCAGTGTAAAAAATCAAAGCATTTGTCTCAAAGAGAAATAAGCCAAACATTGCCATCCTTATTTTGCCACACATGGAGATACAACAGAACAAGGTTATATCCACTCATTCAATGAACAAGGTTATAATATAACCTTGTTCTCAGTTATATCTCCATGTGTGACAAAATAAAGGTGGCAATGTTTGGCTTATTTTCTCTTTTTCTTTGGGGCAAATGCTTGATTTTTTTACACTGACAGTTTCCATTAGACCTGTTAATTCATACCGCTTGGCTCTTATTTAAATTTGATTCTTTATATCATTTTTTCTTAATTAAAAATAGAGATCAAAAAATGAAAATTTTCTTGCCATATTACTTTCCACCAATAGAGGGCGTACACAAAAATATGCCCAAAATTCAAGTTTTTGAGCGCTCTGGTGAATACAAAAATTATTCCCACATTTAATGATAAATAAAGTAAAACTATATGGAAATTAGTAATTTTGGTCACAAAAGTGATATTTTAATGATTTTTTAAAGTGTGTGCTCTATACAGCATTGGCATACCATAGTCCTACCTGTAGATTCTCCACAGGCCAGATGGTAGCAGTGAACAAGTGGTTATATCATAACCTTGTTCATTGAATGAGTTCATTTTGGGGGGCTTTGCCTACCTGTGTTTTATTCTTGGCTGTCCTGTTCGGGGCATTGCCCGCGGGCTGTTTGCTATGTTTGGAAGGCTGGTGTCCTAGGCTATGGCTACTGCGAGCATACTGAGGTCCCATCCAGGCGACTCCGCTGTGGCTCCCAGCTCCTCGGAAATCCCTCCCCATCCCGGGAGGATATCCTGTAAAAATAATTTCAGTCAATTTCGTTTATTTCCACAGTTTGATGGAAATTAACCATAAATCATACAAACAATCCAATGAAATCAATAAACAGATGTACATGAATACGGCAAGAATCGATAAACCAACTACAGAATATTAACAAAATTACTATATGAAAAAGTAGAGGGACAAACAAAGGCTCAAGACCTATTAAGGGTTTGTCCCTTTCACATAAATATGCAAGATTATAAAAATAGTTCCATCCAAAATAAATGTAAAACCTGATGACAAACAAAATAATGTTCCATACCAACTCATAAAGTGACAATTATCAAATTGTGTTTGGTATTTTAACCTAGTACGACAATGAACTATACCCAAAAACTATCTCGTGTGTAATGTACACCACAAAAGTGTGATACCTCAATGCAATATCCCGGAAAAGAATTGCATAAGAATTGCAGGAGCTGGTAATGGTGATGGCCTCCTGTGTTGGATTCACTTCCCTTGCATAGTGAAGGCATGTTAGCCAGTGTGATTCAGCTTCAGCGAAGGTTGGATACGCATACATGTATCACAGAAATGTGATATCTAATGTAGCTATGCAAAATTCATGCAAAAGGACTGCAAGAACTGATAATGATGACAGCCTCCCAAGTGTATTTGACTAACCACGCATGTATGATTAAGGTAATCTAGCCAGTCATTTAGCTTGTATGCAATTTGATAAACCAATGAGGTTTGGGCACTGGTTTTTATGGTAATTACTTTCGAGGGGGGGGGGGACTTTCAGACTTTGAGTACGGTATGCAAAACAAATGCTAAGGTATGCACTGGCATTGCAACAAACCCTCATTACATAACCCATTGAAAGTGTTTTTGTTGTACTTCTGATGTTCCCCAATAATGGCTGCCATAGGTTAGAGTGCACTGAAGTGAGATTCATCTTTAGAACAATTGTGTTAGGGTGCTGGTTTTTATTGTGACTTCCTTCTGGGGGCTTGACAAAGGATAAGCTCTGCACTGACATAGCAACACACAATTGGAGCACATCATGAACTGAATAGTGATTTTCACTGACTATTGTTACTGCAAATCCTTATACCTGATTGGCCGAGAGTTAATTAGTCAGTGAAAAATCACCCAAATACTTTCACGACATGACCACCTTGAGTCATTACATCATCTCCTGTAAAGTATGTGCATGTTCTTTTCTTCTATTAAATGAAGCCATTATTTAAGGTTCCAGTGCACTGAAGTCAGATTTATCTTCAGAACAATTGTGTTAGGGTGCTGATTTTTATTGTGACTTCCTTCTGGGGGCTTGACAAAGGATAAGCTCTGCACTGACATAGCAACACACAATTGGAGCACATCATGTGCTGAATAGTGATTTTCACTGACTATTGTTACTGCGAATCCTTATACCCGATTGGCTGAGAGTTAATTAGTCAGTGAAAAATCACCCATAATACTTTCACGACATGACCCCCTCGAGCCATTACATCATCTCCTGAATAAAAGTATGTGCATGTTCCTTTCTTCTATTAAATGAAGCCCTTATTAAGTTGATGGAATTATATGTTTTTCAGAAAAAAAGGATCACATTCTTATGTTGACCTGTACAGTATCAGGTGGCTGACATTCAAATATTTGCTTTCAATAGACAAATTCAGAGTTACCTCATGGGTAATTTTGGTCAAATAACCTTTAATTTCTTTCATTATGATAGGCAGATTCCAAAGCAATATATTATTGTAAACATGCCTTACATAGCAAGATGCAGAAATTGAATAGACCAGGTGACTAGAATAGAGCACCAATGAATGCTCTATGAAGATTTTTGTTGCATTTCTACTTTAAATGCAACAAAAATTACAAGAAGCACTGTAAAGACAACTTTTTTCTAGTTTCTACAATGTAGGGTCATTCATCGCTACAATACCATTGTCCTTATTAATAAGGTTCTGCCAACAAGATAATGGTTGACTGCAAACAGATTTGGGTGTTGCTCCCATGAAAGTAACAGACCCCATTGACTAACATTCAAGACTTTTTGCATGTACTATGGGGGGGGGGGGACTCTCTACAACTCTTCAATTCCTTTGAAAATACAAGTCAAAGCACAATGGAGAGCTGAGAGGCTTTTATTGAAAGTTGGTGGACCGGGAGAGCATCAGAATCTCGACTCTGGACATCTATATATTTTTAATTGTTCTACGGTGCAAATATTTGGATGACCTGCTGTCCCAGTCCACCAACATTTGACAAAAGCCTCCCAGCTCTCCATTTTGATTTGAATTGCATTTTCAGAAAGAAATTGATGCATTGTAAAGAGTTGCTCCATAGTATTAGTAAATGGAAAAACTTCCTATTCACCAGGCTTAAAAACACATATTGCTCTCAATAACTTGAAAGCTTGCCAGAGGCTTTTCAGACATAGCATAATGTGATGTTTTGCAAACTGGATTCCAAAGTCCAGCTTCATTAACATTCTGAATGCATAGAGTATCTTGATTGTATCTAAATACCCAAGAAAGGAACATCCATATTTTAATCACTAAGAAAACAAGTCTATTGACTATTCATCAACATCATTACTTGATAAAAGATAAACTCTTTATTAAATTGAAATTTACTGGAGACCTAAAAAAGCAGAAGTATTTCAGTGGTAACAAAACATTACTTGTCCATTTTTTCTTCAAATGTTCACATTTCATTAATTTCTATAGCTCAATATGTGTATTGATACTACATGCTACATGTATATAATCTTATGTATAAAAATAATAAAAATGCATTTAGGGCTCAGTAATGCAGCTATCATTCAAAAGATATTGTAGGGTGGCTACTGGAATTAGAGTTAGGGTTCACTACACAGGTGTTAATGTTTAAGACACAGGTGTTAATGTTTAAGACACTCGAGAGCACATGGCCCACTTTATTTCTGCCTTCTTTCCAAAATCATAGTCATCCAATTAACATAAACATTAACCAATCAAAAAGGTAGTGTGTCCTCTGGGTGGACACACTCTATCTACATGTATAATACATGAAACATAGGATAAATCAGATAACCAATCAGGAAGTAGTGCATGAAACATAAAAGAAACCAGTAGCCAATCAGCAAGAAGTGTGTATAGTGTATCAATGTGTGTGTAACCGAACATACAGAGAATCAATGAATTGAAGCATGTAATCCAGGTCAACTCCATGTCTAGCTAAACAAAGAAGTGAAATTTACAAAGACTGAGCAAATGAATTGAATTGCATCTAACATTCCAACTTGTTCATAGAAAGTTCCGCCTATAATGTTCTCTTACACACACATTGATACACTATACACACTTCTTGCTGATTGGCTATTGGTTTCTTTTATGTTTCATGCACTACTTCCTGATTGGTTATCTGATTTATCCTATGTTTCATGTATTATAGATAGAGTGTGTCCACCCAGAGGACACACTACCTTTTTGATTGGTTAATGTTTATGTTAATTGGATGACTATGATTTTGGAAAGAAGGCAGAAATAAAGTGGGCCATGTGCTCTGGGTAGTTCCACCCTAGCCTTGAATAGAGAGACTTCTCTGTGTCTTAAACACTAACACCTGTGTAGTCAACCCGAACTCTAATTCCAGTAGCCACCCGACAATATTATTGAGCTGAACACCCAACAGAACTTTCTCACAACACTCCAGAGGGCATCCAGTGCCATGGCCAACAATCAATATGACACCAATCAAGGGTGGCCTTGGAATACTTCTAGTCATTCTTACCTACAGGTGAAGAGATTTGACCAAGGCTATGTCCACGCGTGTGTCTGGACTTGACCCCTGGTTGAGAGGTCAGCGACGATGACACCATGTGTGGTGCCACTAATGAAGCAGGTCTGTGAATCTTGGTGACCTCTGAACTCGCCTGATGCAGCGTCTTGGGGCTCCCGTGCATTTGACCGATTCTCGCTGATGCCATTTTAAATTTGTAGATGTCTGAAAAGATGAAGGACACATGAAAATGAGACACCTTACAAATTTATTTTTTTGATTTTTATTTTTCAGCATAAAAAAATATAAAAGGGGGGCCTATGTATGACTGGGGGACCTAAAGCTATGCACTTTGTTTTCAAACAACAAAAACTCTCCCAATTTTAATATTTCAACAAATTATCTTTCACTAATTTGTGGTAAACATTATAAAGATCATTAACCAAGAAGAAAATATCGCAAAACTCACTAGTTAACACGAAAATCCTGCCATGTTTTCCGAACACCTCTTGATTTTGCCACCCAATGTAAAAGGGGTCCTAAAGCTACGCACTCGATTTTATCATGCAGTAAATAGTATTTCCTGTGCCTCAATTTCTTAAACATATTCACAGTATTATATGATGAAATGAGCGAATATAACTCCGAAATTCCAAACAGCTGTTGGTTTTCTCTGCATTTAGAGATTTACTGCAGCCTCTGTAGAATAAAATTGAATAGGAATCGTTCGTCACTCTGCAGTCACAGTTCCACACAGAGTGCGCATTTGCCATAAAAACTGCATGCGCGATGAGTGGTACGTAGCTTTAGGACCCCCTACCATACAATGAAAAAGACTTGTAGGCCAACATGTATAGGAGAAAAACGGAAATTAAGTTACTGAGAAAGTTTATAAAAATTTGTGAGTGGGTTGATAATGCTTAACCATTATTAAACTGGGGGGCAATTTGACGCCTCTTAAACAAATTTTGTCACTACGTCAACGCGCAAAGCTTTTTGACTGCGCTGCTTACCACTTGTTGACTGACCATCCTGCCTATGGAGAATCTATAGGTAGCTACCTGTAGATCTCCACAGGCATCATTTTAATGATTTTTTAAAGTGTGTGCTCAATACCACATTGGCATGTCCTATAGGACTATGGCATGCCAATGCTGTATTGAGCACACTTTAAAAAATCATTAAAATATCACTTTTGTGACCAAAATTATTAATTTCCATACAGTTGCAATTTATTTTTCATTAGTTACTTGGGAATAATTATTGTGTTCACCAGAGCACTCAAAAACTTGAATTTTGGGCATATTTTTGTGTACCCCTCTATTGGTGGAAAGTAATATGGCAAAAAAAAATTATTTTTTTATCTCTAGTTTTAATTAAGAAAAAAATAATTTAAAGAATCAAATTTATTTAAGAGCCAAATTGTATTACGAATAGGTGTAATGGAAACTGTCAGTGTAAAAAAATCAAGCATTTGTCCCAAAGATAAGAGAAAATAAGCCAAACATTGCCCCTCTTATTTTGCCACACATGAACATAGAACAAGGTTATATCATAACCTTGTTCATTGAATGAGTGCCGCTTACTGACTTTTCACTGTCAAGTCTAGCACATCTTTTGAGACCAAATTTGCGACACCCGGGTATGCGGTTCCGAAATTACGCAAAATTTTTTGTAAGTGCATTCAGGCCAAAAATTGCTCAAAAAAGATTGAAAAATGATAGAAAAATCATAAGTGAACAAACCGGATGTCTCAACAATCTTATCTTTTTAGTCGGCCAGCGTGCATATTATTAGTCTAAATAAAATAGTAATATATAATTATATGGAACTCTTTCCTTCAAATTTTTTAATGGGAATTTTGATTTTTGGCACTTATTGACCCCCTCATATATATGATGAAAAGGAACATTTTCAAAAAAAAGTGAAATAAAAAGAAATTCATGTTAAATCCTAAGTTAAATAGTTAGGTACGTACGCAAACATGGGACCCCCTTCATACAAACAAATTTGTTAATACGTGGGACCAAAATAAGGGCGCTAATGCACTTTCGCATCACCCAACGAAACAGAGCAGTTCGCCCGGGGCGCACTTGCGCCGGGCCAGATGAACTCTGGGGATGATTGTGTTTTACTTTGTTCCGGCAAGAGACAGGAGGCGAAAGTGCACTAGCACAAACTGGCCTCCCCATGTACTCCCTTGGTCATTGTTTTAGCAAACTAGTTTGAATAATTGAACTATTTTTGCCCAGACTTACTCTCTAATATCTCATTGACCGATGACCTGAATTTGAGCTCTCTTGGTAATGGCGAACAGCTTTGAATTCAACTTCGAATTCAACGGATTCCAGCTCCAACCTACCAGCAAGCCCGGTAACGTGATATGGGGCGGGGGGGGGGGGGGAAGGGCGTTGTTGTTAGGCAAACCAATCGGGGGGGGATAAAGATGTTTTTTGAGGGAAAAAGGCCAGTCTGGGTAGGGAAAAAGAGTATTTTTTTTTTCAAGAAAAATTAAAGCAATGTAGCGGAGGCAAGAGCGTACTAATAGGCTGTATGTATATGGGGAGGCAGGTCTGGCTTCCTGACCTAGCCTGGGGAGGTGGATCCCGATCTACGTACAGTGCACTGTAAAAATCATGTGGTGTTAAAACTGACACCAGTTTAGTGTTAATAGAGGACCATACCCATACCCTGAGGTGTTAAGATTACACACTAGAGATTGAACATACAACACCAAATGTAACAACCAAGATATACATTAGGTCTATAACACATGTAAGTGTAAAGTTAATAAGCCTATGTCAGTAACACCGGTGTAAAATAACTGGGGTGCAGAGGCGCCTATAAGTTAGTACACAGGTTAACACCACAGTATTTGCTGTGTGGTTTCGGGAAAGTTTGGAAATTCAGCTGTTGAAAGCAGAGCTTAGGGGCTCATGCGGTTTTGCTTGCTGGTCCCGGTGAATGGAAGTGCCCCCGGGCCCCCGGTTGCCGGTGTCGGAACTCCTCTGCCTATGCGACCTGGAATAGTTAGGGCTTTTGAATAGAGAAATTTTGTGAGGACTCCCGCCATCGGAGTGCGACTGGGATGTTGCAAGGAAATATATTTATATATATGAGAGAAATGAAGCAAATAATTGTTGATACAAAAAAATAGACCCGCCATCAACTTTGCAATAATTGTAATCCGACTTATATCAATTGTGGTACGCGAAATTGACTTGTTTGCAAGTTTCCTACATAGGTCATGGGATGTAAAATTTACTGCATTAAAATCATTGATTTTTTAAAATGTGATTTCTAATTCATCAGAATCAGGAAGCCTAAAAAATTGAGAGAAACCTTAGTAAAATGGGTTCCAAAAGAAAGTTATCAAACTTCACAAGTGCACTACACAAATTTCACTCAGTCAAAATAAACAAAATGTTGATACTGGCTAGCATCAATAATCTTTACTAAGCGCATGCCAATAATTAAGAAATTGGTTTGTTCACAGTTTATTAAAGTTCACAAAATTAACCATCGGCATGTATTGATTGACTCAAGAATTTACAAGAAGTTAAATGCAACATTTTAAAAACACCTACTGAGGCCAAAGAACCATATACTCAATGGCAGTCAAGCAAAGAATGATCATAATTATGCTTTAATTCAATCTCATGATTCTCTTTCTTTTGCCATTTTGTGACTTTGGATTCCTGAACCAATTGATATGAGGGACTACAGCCTGTTTGTGAACACATTTCTTAATCATTGACATGTGCTTAATTAGTAAGGAAGCTAGCCTGTGTCAAAATTTGGATCAATTTGACAGAGTGGAATGTAAATGTCACATCCTCTCCGGCAAGGGCGGATCCAGAATTTTCCAAAGGGGGGGGGGCACATTTAAAAAAAGGTTTTTAACCAGAAATTAGGGAGATTTCGTCCCAGAAAAAAAGAAGCACAAACAAAAATCTTCATTTTCAGGCCGGGGGGTGGCACGCTTCTATTTAAACGACATTTTAACATTACAAATTTTAATTTTGCTACTCAAGGGGGGGGGCGGGCTGGCTGTGCCCCCCCCCCCCTCCCCTCCTGGATCCACCGCGGCTCTCCGGCATCCTGAACGTATAGGGCTTCTTTATCATCATGATAGAAATCGGATTAAAGCTATTCTTGCACTCAAGGACATTCTTTTACATAAACATGATAAAGGTCGAGGTATATCATTCATGATATTTTGTATCTCACACGCAGCTTGCATCTTATGTCAAGAATTTAAACTTAGACTTTGCCTTATTGGCGATGGGCAGTATTATATAGATAACTTTGAATTAAAATGAAATATACGAACAGTCATATTACATCGCTCATTCTATACTCAAAATAAAACAACATGAATAGGCCTATAGCTGCATGGGAATTGTGAAGTTTATTCAAGGCCGGATTAACCTCATATTTTGCACATTGTACGGATGTAGGCCTATAATGCAGCATGCAGTGGACATGACTAGGCTGCACTGACATTTTTATATGCAGTTAATTCAAGGTAAAAAATATATTGATCAATAATAGCAGGCCGCATCGTTCTATTGCGTCAATGTCATGAAAATGAATATGACACACATTTTGTATTGAAAGAAACACGAACAACTCTCATTGGAAGAAATCAGGGGCCGATTGCACGAAAGGGTCTTTCCAAGGACCGTCTTTCGTGTCGGCCATCTTTTATGATACGCTATAAGCGGGGTGTTTCTGAAATTTATGATAAAGAATAGGATTTGTTAGCTTGCTTTTAAATCAAATTTTATACAATTTCATGATATATCATAACATTTTATAAACAAATATTCTGTTAATTTTAAAGGAGGACGAATGAAATATGTTTGGAGATGATTTATTTAAAATGCGTATCACATGGCGCATCATAAAAGATGGGCGACACGAAAGACGGTCCTTGCAAAGACCCTTTCGTGCAATCGGCCCTTGGTGACATCAGGGGAGCGTTTCATCAACATTTCGGTCTGACAACTTAGACCTGACTACCTTTCTTCATTTTGATTGGCTGAGAGCCACCGTTCCTATGGTAAATGTCCGATCAAATTTCTGACAGGTCCTTCATAAAACGCTCCCCTGGGTCAGTGGCGTAACTACGGGGGGGGGGGGCGTGGGGGGCACGTGCCTCCCCCAATCGGCTGACAAAAAAAAAACGGGGAAAAGGAGAAATAGAGGGAGAAAGGAAGAGAAACGTAGTCGGAAAGAAGAATATATTATATATCATAAGGTTATATTATATCATATTATAATTATATTATGTTAAATTACATAAGAAACATTTTTATCATAACTTTATGAAACATAATTTGCTCAGGGCCTATATCTTCATTGTTCCTGGTGCTCGCAATGAGAGAATCTGTTGTACTAAAACCGCCCGTTTTCAAGTCAATATACACCAAATAATCCTCGCACTTCGAGTTATCATTGTTTTTTTGTAGTGACATATGTTCTTTTTCACGACTACTTAAAGTTATTGCCCCATGTTCTTAATATATATGAAACATTTCCTGTCCGTGATTACGTTCGCATTAGTGGATTGGTGAGATATGTCTGGATCTCCATGAATTCCCAAAATCAGTCCTTAAAATGTCCCTTTTTCTGATCTGAATATCAAAAATTTCAGCTCGCACATCGCGCTCGCATCATTTGGTTAATGACATATGGTCCTAGTTAATTCCTACAAACAACCATTAGAATGACCCAATTCAGGTCTGAATTATCTAAATTTTCAGCTCGTGCTTGGGGCTCGCAATATTTGATTAGTGAGATGCGTATGATTATAATAATGATTACAAAAAGTTCTTCATGGGTTCAGATGAAATTCTAACAACATCAGCAAGCGCTTGGCACTCGCAGTAGATGACTATAGCGAGATATGTACATGTATTTTCTTAATGGATTCCTAAAATATAGTCCCTAAAATCTCCCTGTTTGGGGTTAATATATCTAAAAATTTTATCTCGAGCTTCGCGCTCGCATTGTTTAATGAGACAGGTACCTATCACGATTACAAAATAAATAATATTTGATTATAATGTCCCTTTTTAGGTCTGAATATCAAAAATTTCAGCTCGCGCTTTGCGCTCGCATTATTTGATCAGTGAGATACATATCCGTTTAATAACATTGTCCTTAAAATGTCCCTATTAGGTCAGTATACCTGGCAACTGAGCGCGCTTCAGGGATTAAATTTTTTTGCTGGTGCCCCCCCCCCCCAATGCCGTGACCCACGGTACGCCAGTGCCCTGGGTGTTTCATGAAAGTTGTGAGTGCTGACTATTTTAGTGAAATCCTTGCTTTTGATTGGCTGAGAAGCACTGGCCTCTGACTGTTACCATGGTAACTGTCGGAGAAAGATAACTTATTAGTGCTGAAAACTTTCATGAAACAGTCCCCAGTTGGTGTTTCTAGAGTCGCCACACCAAGATGTGTTAAAAATTACACCCTACAGATTGAACAAAACAACCAAAGGTGTTGCTAAAATATCTCTGGTGTTTACAAACAATGTATAAATTTAACACTGGAGTAAAATAACTGATGATGATGATGTTAATGATGATGATAGTGATGGTGATGATGATGATGTTGATAGCGATGGTGATGATGAAAAAGATACTACTACTACTGCTGCTGCTACTACTGCTGCTGCTGCTACTACTACTACTACTACTACTACTACTACTACTACTACTACTATTTGGCCTATACTACTAGACTACTACTACTACTACTACTACTACTACTACTACTACTACTACTACTACTACTACTACTTCTACTACTACTACTACTACTACTACTACTACTACTACTACTACTACTACTACTACTACTGCTACTACTACTACTACTCCTACTACTACTACTCCTCCTACTACTACTACTACTCCTCCTACTACTACTACTACTACTACTTCTACTACTACTACTACTACTACTACTACTACTACTACTACTACTACTACTACTACTACTACTACTACTACTACTACTACTACTACTACTACTACTACTACTACTACTACTATACTACTACTATTACTACTACTACTACTACTACTACTACTACTACTACTACTACTACTACTACTCTTACTACTACTACTACTACTACTACTACTACTACTACTACTACTACTATACTACTACTACTACTACTACTACTACTTCTACTACTACTACTACTACTACTACTACTACTACTACTACTACTACTACTACTACTATACTACTACTACTACTACTACTACTACTACTACTACTACTACTACTACTACTACTACTACTACTACTACTACTACTACTACTTCTACTACACTACTACCATGACAAGTGCCGCGTGGAAACTGCACCAGTCGAGACCAATCAGACAGTCATAACAATATCAACCTGACCTGAAAAAAATCATCTGGAGCGAGTGCACACGGTCTGCATTTCCATGGCCGTTTTATACAATTAACAAAATTTATCATTTTGATATGTGCGAGTGTCATTATTAGTAACAGGACAGTCTGCGCATGCGTCAAACGGCTCTAAAGGTATATAAGAGGAAGATAATATTTTTTTTCTCAACTTTTTCGGATTCATAAATTCATCTCTGGATTCGACGGTGAAAAGTACCTACCACTGGCCTCGGAATTGCAACGAGTATCATTTCGTTAATTTATTATTTTTTGGCAATATTTCTGCATGATCATTGTTTAGAATGTAAGAAGATCCTCTTCTTTGACATCAATCGTCAGCTCGGATACGCGATGTCTCTTCTTTATCGAATATCCGCTTTCATCTTCATATCTGCATTATCTCCGTTTAATGGTCTTTGCAGTATTAGTGAGTATATCCCTTTTTGTGACAAACATATCAGAATCAGTTTATTTAACCTATCCATGATGTGAATGTAAGAATTAAACATTTGAGAATCGTCACTTATGTATAGAGATGCCATGTAGAAATGGATTTTCGTCTCTTCTGTCCAAAGCGTACAGGGAATAATTTTCTTTATTTAAAAAGTATTTAATGTCACAATAATCTATCAGCGTATTTGAAGGCATGATTTATTTTGGGGGTATATATTTTAGATTAAGAACCTTGATAATTTTGATTGCATTACATTTAGTGTGAGATTAGATAAATTAAGCATATACTTGAATAGTGATAAATTTGAAAACCTCTTCCGTTATGTAAGCTTTTTTCCCCCAATGATTGGTGAAAATCATACTTAAAAATTGCCTTACTTTAATGTTTGTCAGTAGCTGCAGGATGTTCCAAATAGGGATGGATAACAAAATAAATAAAACACCTCGGCATTTGGAAGGAGGCCTAGTAAAAATTGCAGAAGCAAAAGTGGCAGAGGCAATATGGCTATATATACTTTAAGAGAAAAAGGCAAAATTGGCAGAATTAATACTGACAGAAGTGAAAATAGCAGACCTTATATACACTCACAGGAAAACAAATTTTTATGGCAAACCCCCGCTAAAACAAGTAAATCCTTAGAAAATAGGATACCTATATTTTTTTGTTTGAAAACAAATAATATGAAGGAATCTGTTATTTCTGAGTGCTTGGAGGGGTTGATAGTTATCATTTAAACTATAGATATAATGTTACCCCTGCCGTGTTGACACCGATCTTTTGAAATTAAAATGAAAAAAATGAACAGCAATTTATTATACCATGTTAAAAATGCTTCATGTTCAATATGCCTCATGATTTTTTATAATAGTTAAACTTATTTTCAATAAATTTTTCAGGATTTGTAAGGAAAAGCTCACATGGAAAAGAAAAATCAGAGGCGGGTAGTATCTTTTTAATGTGGACAAGGTAGCTCCTAAGTGAGTTCGTAAGGAAGGAAACAAAATGACATACGGTTGTACAACATTTGCCTCTTTGCCCGCCTCTATTATATATATTATTTTTGTTTTTTTTAATGGAAGAAAATGAATGTTTATTTGAATTCAAAATGGACCAAAAATGAATAATGTTGAACAGGTAGAACTATCGGGTCACATGTCGATGGCAGTCGCTTTGAATAGAATAAATAAACTGCTTCAGATCCTGGTTGATAATCAAATCTTGGAAATTCTGTCTAATCACGCTTTATGTTCGCCCACCAGCTCGGTGATAATGGGAAAAGAGGACAAATTGATTTTCATATCCCATTTGATAAATTACAATGCGCCATTCATGTTGTGCTATACAGCCCGTCTATCGTTAAAATCGAAAAGAGAGTGTTAGTCTGATTAATATTCTGTTCAGGGAAGTAGAGTGATTGTAAGCCGCCGTATAACATCGTCATCGATATCCATTTGACTCATCAAAACTGTATACAACAAGCCTCTACTTTTGATTTTTTTTAACAATTGGAATATTCAAAGACCATACTGCTTTGTTAAGCGGTTATTTTTGTTTCTCACATCCCCATCAATATCATAGATATGTTAATTACATAGTGATAAAGGCTACCATGTATAATTATAGCAATAATTATACTACATGAATAATACAAATTGCTTCTAGCAGATAAACATGTTTATGAAATTCACAATCAAGTCATTACAACACTACACCCGGTGCATGTCCTGTCTTACGTACACTCTAAAAATGAAGTGCTAATTTAGCTCTTAAAGAGCGTGTATAGTGACTGTACTTCGGAGTGCTGATTTGTCTAGTTCTAGTTCAAATTTGAACTAGACAAATCAGCACTCCGAAGTGCAGTTTGAACTAGACAAATCAGCACTCCGAAGTGCAGTCACTATACACGCTCTTTAAGTGTATAGCAGTATGAGTTGTTATCTAAGGAAGAAATGAAAACACCAATAGCTCAAATTTGGATAAACTGGCCCGTATTCTGAAATCGGGTTAATTCAATTTCTGGTTTTAAGTTGCAATTTAACTATGGAAAGCCAGTTGTTACATAATTCTAAAAACTGTCTGGGAAGGATAAGTATGACAGTTGTATTCACCATTAAAGAATTAGTAAAGAGCACAGTAAACATGATAAGCATTCACTGTAAACAAAATTTTGAAATGTTTGGCTTTCCATAATTTTAGCACAAAGTTAGACCGTGGTCTAAGTTAAACCAGATTTCAGAATACGGGTCTGTGACTGTGAAAGCAGAAAAAAATTGGTGCTAAAAATCATTTGAGAGATAGTTAAATGGTGCATAGAAATAGTTGTATATGTTATACTTATTTCTTTGGTATTGTCATATTATATACATTTCATATTCATTTGTATTGATTGCATGGTTATCCTTATATCTGTGTAATAATTTCCTACGTTGATGAATGGAGTTGGGTCGAGATGGAAATAAATCAAACTTGAAACTTGAATGGTTTTAAGATGACATGTGTCAAAATTCCTATAATAAGGGACGGGGGAATTTCTGAAGAAAAAGAAGAAGACGAAGAGAATGGAGGAGAAGAAGTAGGTGGAGGAGAGGAAGAAAAAGAAGAAGAAGAATAAGAGGAAGAAGAAGAAGACGAAGAGGAAGAAGAAGAAGAAGAAGAAAAAACAAAAGAAGAAGGAGAAGAAGAAATAGAAATAAACTAAGAAGAAGAAACTAACATAAAATAATAATATGAATAAAATTACTTTCAAAACGTGTAATTTCAAATGAAGACTTCCTTCATCAGGTTTGGCAAAAAATACTTTGCCACCGAAGCAAAATAATGCATTCAATATACTCAAATAATGACGAATATGTGTGTAAAATTAAAAGTGAGACCGAGTTCCATCCGAGTATACTTGAAAAAAAGTATGCTTGCTTGAAAAACTGAATATTACGGGGAATAAATTTCTGAATACCGCAATTGATAGATGGCGTCAATATCGTAGGCCATGAAATCATACCAACACAGGAATGTAAACTAATAAATCATTACATGACTATGCACTGGGTGAAAATCAAGGGCGGAAATCTCACCCGAAAAGTAGGGGGGACCAGGGGGTGGAAAATTTGGAAAGTAAAAACGAAAAAAAAAGGTTATCACCCCAAATGTAAAGTCATTTCGACTAAAATAAATTTGACAACCCCTCCCCAAAAAAGATTATCAGTTATCTCCCCAGGTCATCTCGTACAAAAAACCGTTTTATTTTCTTATTTTGAATGATGTATTTCTTTCCATCATAAAGACCAATATAGTAGGGGGATATTTCATATTGTGCGCCTACTATTTGGGGAAGGGGGACGCATCTTCTTGTCCCCCGTGGGATTCCCGCCCATGGTGAACATAAATAAGGTAACTAGAACACGACAATGTCACATTTTGTCTGTGTGTTGAGAAGCATTCCAATATCTATACTACATAAATTGGCCTTTCACACAGTTAAACTATCACTCTCTAAAGCACACCGCATACGCACTTACACACTTTTCCCAACCCACACACTCATGCCGCAGCCACACCAACGAAAAGAACTTAAAAGAGCCCCAATGATATCCCATTGGAAATAACGTAATAATTCTGATCGGTCTGGGGTCGGTTGCGTTAATATGACTGAAGCCCGGGACTGAAGCATGATACTAGGTGCCAATGACAAACGCCTGGTCTGGTTTTCAATACATCAAGGAATCGAAATGATTTGAACAAATTACATTGCCCGTGAGATGCGATTTGCACCAATGAAATTAAATACCAGTTATCGAAAAGGTCAATAAATTATGTTCCAGTGCCTTTGTGATGGACAATAATAAAGCACACATATCTAACAGAAGAGGAACATGATTATTTTCAAGGCGGCTCCTTTGTATAAAGAATGGGGCTACATTATCAAATTATACTACCGTTCTTTGGCAGATGAAGGGAGCAATTAACAAAAGTATCATTTGTTGTAAATGTATGATTGTCAAAGGCGTTAATGCAACTGCATATTTTTTTTCAATATCTCTCAATTGAAAGATCATTTCTTCCCCAAACTTTGCCTAAATGCAACATACAAAGGGTGTTTCAGAAACAACAATAACTCTAATTTGACTGATATGTCAATTGACTGATGTGTCACTTGCTTCCTTTTGCCAAACTTGGGCAGCAAAACTATAACTATAGTTCTGGTGGGATAGCGCTCGGTGTTGCCGCGCATAATGTGTATTTATCATGATTATTATATGATTTTTTTAACCACTTCATCCTTGTTATCTATATTTAACAGAATTTCCATTGGACATAAATACACCTCCCCCTTTTTCTTCTTCTCCATTTTGAGAATAGAATAATTATAGCAAATGATTTTTTTTGAAAATCGCACCGGAGTCAAAACCAGTACCGGTGCTTTAGAATGGTATAGGGTAAAGAGGAGACACAAATATCACTTCATTAAACCTTTTTCAAAAAAAAAAAAATGGCCAACAGAGAGAAAACAACCACATCATAGACTGTTAAAAATAGTATAAACAACGCTGTTTGCTATGTGAATCGCACAGTAGTTGATTAAACATTTTAAACAATTGTTTGAAATCTGAAACAACGTTTAAATTCAAATATTCAATTATCAATAATTTAATTAACGGTGATTAAGATTTCAAACACTTGTTTAAAATGTTTAAACAACTACTGAGCGTTTAACATAGAAATCGGCGTTGTTTTAATTATTTAGGACAGGGACAGCACAATTTACAAATAAAATGAGCAGGAAAGGGTAAGTAAGTAAGAGAAAGATAGGGATGGTCTGCATGTGGAGGAAATGATTTTTTGTAGTCTACACAGAAAGAATAAAGGTAGCGCAAAGCACTTTGATTACAAAATAATAGAACAATTGTAGCTGAGAATCGGTGACGATTTAATAATGCGCTACAGATTAGAATAAAATGAAATGCAGTGTTTACACAAACAAGCAAAAGGAGTTAAGTCTTGTACGGAAGCAAAATGACTATTTTTTGAAATTTCTTTTAAAAGTTCATAGTGAAGGTTTTTTTTTAATGATTGGGCAAAGTATTCCATAATTTAGGGCCTTCAAATATGAAAGTGTTTTGTGCGGGAAATATTCTCAAAAGAGGTAGATGAAGTTCATCTGATTGTCTGGTTAGATATTTATGAACTGTACGTTTCATTTTTGTATCGTGAAACACGGAAGATAAAATACCAGAATTATATCTAATAATGAATTCACCCAGTTGAACTAAAAATAGATCTTTAATTTTTAAGATGTTGTGTTCCAAAGAATAGGGGCCCAGCATGGGCACGTATACGTGCGTTGCAAAGGATACGAATAACTCTATTTCTATGAATGTTTGATGTGAGCTGCCCAAGAAGGCCGTAGTTCAAATTGTAAAATAAGGGATGAATAAAGCATAAAGAAAGAAGATTGTGGTAGATGTGATTTAAGATTGTTGATTATACCGATATTGCGAGAGATTATTTTCAAATTTCAATGTGTAATTTCCAGGAAAATTTAACACCGAGAAATTAATAGGAGAGACTTGTTTTAAAGGGGTGTTGTCAAAGAAAATATTACTGGGTAATGAGACGAGGGAGTTACTAAGCAATATATAATTCGTCTTCAGAAGATTCAGTGATAATTCATTAACCCATATCCACTGTATGTTCAGTAACTCTGCATTAATAAAATAAACAAGAACATCGGGATTATTGTGTGAAAAAGTAATAAATTATAGCATCATCTGCAAATGCAACAAATGACAGAGATTTAGCAGACCTATGAAAATCGTTTACATAAGGATTGAACAATAATGGACCTAACAGGCTTCCTTCTGGGATACCACGTGATATATCTTTAAAATCAGATGCTTGTTCATTTACTTATACAAGTACGTATTGTATTCTGTTTGAAAAATAACTCCTGAACCACTCCAAAGTCTTTCCACGAACGCCAATATGGGAGAGCTTATTAAGTAAAATGTTGTGATTAATCGTGTCAAAGGCCTTGCAGAACTCTAGGAATATGCCTAGGGTGTGGGAGGACGATTCAATGAAATTGGCAACTATCTCAATAAAAGACATTTAAACTTGAACAGTACAATGCTTATCTCTAAAACCAAACTGGAAGTTAAAAACGATATCGTATTTTTCAGGAAAGAAATCATTCTGGTAAAAATGAATTTCTCCAGCATTTTAGAAAATTTTGATAAAGAGGATATCGGCCGATGATTACCAAGTTCGAGTTTATCACCTCTTTGTATTAAAGGTAAAATTGTGCTGATTTCATGGTGTTGGGAAATATACCATGCGTCAATGACATATTAAATATGTGGACCAGTGGCTCTGTAATAAATGGAATGATAGATTTCGCTATAACATTATTAATTCCATCATAGCCAAAACTT
Source organism: Lytechinus variegatus (assembly GCF_018143015.1). Classification (NCBI taxonomy): domain Eukaryota; kingdom Metazoa; phylum Echinodermata; class Echinoidea; order Temnopleuroida; family Toxopneustidae; genus Lytechinus; species Lytechinus variegatus. The sequence continues at coordinate 28,910,737 of NC_054755.1, forward strand.
TTTTTGTTTTCTAAATCAGTTACAAAATCAGTGACCTCTTGCTTGTTCGTAGGAAGGAGAGAGATGGAGTTAGGATTGAAAGAGCCTGAAAAAAATCGGTATAGCTTTTCGTAGATGAAGGGGTATTTTGAGCAAGATTTTCGCCAATCGAGCAAAAATAATTATAGAAAATGTTTGCTATATCGTTGGAGTCTTTGACAATTTAATTATTAAATCTAACTTTCTGTACCTCAGATATTTTACTACTCATATTCATCGCGTGTTTGATTTAATACTTTCCAAGTATTTTGCATGCACTCTAAAACGGTTAACAAAATGTTTTTCTTTTTCTAAGCGAATAATTCTAGTCAACGAATTTATACAAGATGTATATTTAATCTTCAGTACCTCTTGTAACTCAGTCACAGTTCCTCTACAGCGGCAGCACGGCGAATCGAAAACAGTAATTTTATTCATTTGTATTCAAACCACCTATATGTAACTGGTACCAAAAAAATGTTAAAACGACTGTTCTCGACTCACCGTACGACCGCCGTAGAGCGAATGTGACCGAGGTATTACTTGGTATTCATGTTAAACTTATTGTTTAAAATGTTTAAAAAGGTGTCATAATGCGCTATCGGCGTATTCATTATTATCTTGATGACCAATCAGTATTCTCAATGTTAATTCCAATTCGTGCCAAACTCTCAGCATTGACCTTCTGTTTATAATCTAAGGAAGAAACTTTGTTATCAGTATGTAGATTGACCCAGCGCAAGCGGGTAATTAATTGCAATAGGATTATGCTCAGTAATGTCAGAAAGTGTGATATAATCAGGATGTGGAATAACATCTACAAAAATATTGTCAATTAAGGTATAAAGCAGATTGATTAGTAACACGCGTTGGTTTAGAAACAAGTGGCAAACAAGAGGCAGATAAAATTGATTCAAAGAAATTATGAGAAAAACTCAGGAAGTCTATATCAAAGTCTCCCATCAGAAAAAGAAAACTTATTGTCAAACTTGACATCTCGTAATGGATTTGACAAATACTGTAAGGATTCTTGCACGTTTGTGCTGGAAGGTCTGTAAACAATACCAACGATATTCTCATTACCAACAAGCAATAGAGAGGTATTCGACAACATTATTACAAAGTAAATTTCGTCTAAAATGTCAAAGTTTAAAGAATTGAGAGATATGTGTAAACAATTAAAACTATGCTATAATCATTATAATGATAATATAATAGTTTAAATATTTGATGATATAGAAAGCCACTCCACTACCACCACCCAATCTATCTAGCCTGTATTTGTTGATGAACTCATAATCATTAATACATTAATACATGTATGGAACGGTCGGTTAGAATCATAATAATTAAACCAAGTTTCCGTGAGACCGATCAAAGAGAAGGGTTAGATATGAGGGTATCTATAAGTGAAAGAAAGTCGTCAAAATGTCCAATTAAATTTCTGATATTCAAATTAAGAATGGAAACTGTATTGTTTTGAAAATCTTTAGTAAGTGTGTATAGTTGGTAATGCTACGTTGGGCAGGCCAGGGTCATCATAATCAAAATCAAGTTCCAAACTTGGGGATGAAATTTTATCGGTATTCGTGATCAGTAGATTATCATAATTTGCAGAGGTATGAGGTGCATGATCACTACGAATAGGTGAACATGTAAGTAAAAAAATATTTAAAAAAAAAACGTTGTCGTCACCAAGCCCTTGGAATGGCAATGACTGCCTAGTGCATGAGTTAAAGAAAACCATTTTTCTCATCGTTGAAATTTGGCGATGAAGAGAAACACCGAAAAGGGGTAGAACTTGGGCGACCAAGAAGATAGAAAAAGGAAGATATGGTATCTACATGTAGTATTCAGAGAGAGAGAGAGAAGATCAATTTATGGAAACCAAACAAGAATGAAAATAACTGAGAATAAAAAAAAACATGGAGAAAACTGACACATGATGAAAGAAAAAGGATGAGAACAGAGCATCTCTCTTGGCGTTAATAACTTAAAGCAATAGATGCAGGTATGTTATTGAGCGTAAATCAGCACTTGGGCTAAGAATAACGGTTACACTTCGTAATTCCGAAGGTTCGTAATTCCGAAACACGTAAATTGCCTATACCTCGATGTCCGTTAATCCGAAAACCTTCGGAATTACAAACCTCATTTCGTTTCCGGACTATTAAAACCTTTGGAATTACGAACCTTCGGAAAAGTTACGAACCTTCGGAATAATAAACCTTCGGAACATCCGAACCTTCGGAATTACGAATGTATGCGAGAATAACATGGGTATTGAGGGAAATTCGGTCAACATTCATGAAGAAATCGAATTCAGAGTCAAGGTTATAACGAATGTATTAGCATATGCGAGTACTACGATCGAATGGTAAATTGCCGAGTAAAATTCCAGACTCTTCCAAAAGCAAGCATGTACAACGACAGCAAAGCATCTTTATGCACACACAAAAAATAATAATAGAAAATCGAATTTGCATTTGCTAAGAATACATGTCGACTGGGGATTTAATTAAAAAAAATCACACAGACAAAACAAAAGCCTCCATGATTATGTTGAACTGTCTGTGACTTCAACTGATTTAAATAACTTCGACAAGTTTGACTATATAGGCCTGGATGAAATGGACCACCCTTGCAATGGATTCAAGTTTATGCAAATTTGCAAAGTGGCACCCGACCTAGCAACAACCATCAAACACAACCATGAGATGAATGCGGAACAGAGTTCTAAAAAAAGGTCTGAAGGTGTATGTAAAAAAAGAGAGATCGAAATTTGAAAATATACATGAAAAAGGAAGAACTCCTCTTTCCAAAATTATGAATACAAGGCATTATTGTGGAGCATTTGGTACAATATCAGACATATAACGAAACATTGCGAATTAATAAATTATAATGTAAACGTAGATCGATGAAATGAAGTTGGGACATCCCAGGGTGATCAGCAATACTCCTTTAAAGGCATCGGATTAGAGGATATAATATACTCAACGGAGATCGTAGTAAACCTACATGAAGCACGAGCATTATTGGTCATCTGAAAATAAGCCCATGATTACATACATATTTACTTATATTATCATGATTATCTAAAAATATGTTATCAAAGACAGTTATCTATTCATTTTTTAGTGAAATGAGAAAATATTTTGAAGCAAATGAAAAGTTAAAGATCTGGAGCAATTTCTTCTCAATTCAGGAAAATACACAAACCTGTTCTGCACTCAATGTCAAAGGGGTGTCAATTATCGAGAAGCGTTGTCATGTTCATGACACGTGTCAAACCTTGTGTATACATTACGTCTATCATTGCTCACCTAAGGAGAAACATTATATCCATACCAATATCAGCTAAAAGGTAATAAAACAAATGTACACCCAAACATTTTTACAATGTCTAATTATATATTGTATAAGTTGAAATATTCACGCTCATATCGGAAAAAAATTGATCGAGTGAATGCGCATTATTCTAACTTGGCAGATTCATATTCATAAGTAAAAAAAATAAAAATTGTCAACATATGCCTAAATCATCTAAAATCTGTAACATGGTGATACACATATTGTCAGTGGTATACATAAAACAACGTTGATATAGTAAATCGGTATGACAATATCCACTTGGAGCAATGGATTTAGGACGCTGCATGTACAGCAGAATAGAATCTGGGTCCTTATTTTTCATCAGAAATTGTGCGCAGTTCAGTTGTCATCGAACATTAGACGAAAACAAATTGATTTTAGATCCTGTTTTAGATATGGAAGAGGATGACAATGAGAAATAAAACAGCGGCGATATCTGTTATCTTGAAGCCGATTCTAACAAGCCAATGATTTTTTTCTATAAAAAATTTATGGTGGTCATGATGACAAAAATACTAACCACAGAGTTCATCGGCTATGCAAGTATGTCAACAGTGGCGTAACTACGGGGGGGGGGGGCATGGGGGGCACGTGCTCCCCCCAATCGGCTGGCAAAAAATAACGGGGAAAAGGAGAAAAAGAAGGGAAAAGGAAGAGAAACGTAATGGGGAAAGAAGAAATTATTGCTCATAATAATGTTATCTTATGTTATATTTCATACGAAACATTTTTTAATAACTTTTCGAAACATTATTTGCTTCATTGTGTCTTCATTTTTCCTGGTTCTCGCATAGACTCGGGCATAGACTGTTTAACAAGATATATAAGCCTGTTGTACTAAAACACCCCGTTTTCAAATCAATAAACAACAAATATATTTCCTCGCAATTCGAGTTATTATTGTTTTTATGTAGTGACATATTCTTCTTTTTCATGACTTAAAGTGATTGCCCTATTTAAAGGTCTTAATATAAATATTTCCTATCCGTGCTAATGTTAGCATTAGTGGATTGGTGAGATTTCTGCTCTTCATGAACTCCTAAAATCAGTCCTTACAATGTCAATTTTTCTGATCTGAATATCTAAAATTTTCAGCTCGCGCTTCGCGCTCGCATCATTTGGTTAGTGAAATACATAGGGTCTTAGTGAATTCCCACAAACAAGTCCTAGAATGCCCCTCTTCAGGTCTGAATTTCCTAAATTTTCAGCTCGCGCTTGCAGTAGTTGATTAGTGAGATGCGTATGATAATCATGATTACAATGACTTCAAAAAGTGCTTCATGTATTAAGATGTAATTCCAACAAATCAGCAAGGCTTGGCACTCGAATTAGATGACTACGGTGAGATATGTACACTCTTAATGGATTCCTAAAAAACATAGTCCTTAAAATATCCTTGTTTGGGGTCAATATGTACAAAAATTTCAGCTCGCGTTTCGCGCTCGCATCATTTGATTAGTGAAATACGTACGGTCTTAGGGAATTCTTACAAACAAGCCTTACAATACCCCTCTTTAGATCTGAATTTTCTAAATTTTCAGCTCGCTTTTGCGGCATTTGATTAGTAAGATGCGTATTTTAGTCATGATTACAATGACTTCAAAAGGTGCTTCATGACTGTGTTTAGACTGTGACTGTATTTAGACTGTGTAATTTTAACAAAATCAGCAAAGGATGGCACTAGCATTAGATGACTATGATGATATCTTTATACTCTTAATGGATTCTAAAATGTAGTCCTTAAATTTCCCTGGTCAATATATACAAAAATTTTAGCTTGCGCTTCGCGGTCACAATGTTTGCTTAGCGAGAGAGTTACGTATCATGATTTTCAAAATTTCCTTATAATGTCCCTTTTTAGCTCTGAATATAAAAAATTTCAGCTCGCGCTTCGCGCTCGCATTATTTAATAAGTGAGATACATATCCGTTTATTGGCACTGCAATTTCCTTTGAATATTTCTATTAGGTCAGTATACCTGATAACTGAGCGCGCTTCACGCGCTCCCCATATAAGTGACTCGAATTTTTTGCTGGTGCCCCAAATACCGTGACCCATGGTACGCCACTGCACTTATAGTAAAAGTTTCAGAAAACTTAGATGATTTGAGGTTCCCTTTTTGTTGCAGAAAAAAAGTTAATTATCTTGTATCTAGCATAGCCTTTAACTAAGAAATAGGGGTGAAAGAAAGGTACAACTTTGCAGAAAAAAACAGAGCGACTATTCGAGCTTAGTTGCAAATTTCACTCTGGTAATATGACAATAGAACTATATTTCTACTGGACCAATTGCTCCTAAACAATGTCGTGTCGAGTTAGAAATAAATTACTCTGAAAAAGTTTGTTTTGATATGTGTTTTTAAGATATAGAAATGTAAAGCGAACGGTCAACTTCCTGCTTCTCTTCTCTTGTAACAGCATTCTTTAGAAATCTGAAATCCTGGGTATTGTTTCGGACAAACACACAGATCACTTTAGAAGGTTGCGCATTCTATTTGCTTTTTAAACATTTTGCCCTTTCGTTTCCAATCCAGCTTTTTTTTCAAGCAAACTTAAAAGTCAGGGAAATGGTTATATAAAGCGTAAGAATGAAATTAGAATGTTTAAATCAATGAAAGGCAAATAGCAGTGATGCGGAGAAACTAGGTCTACAGATTAATTCAGTTTGCTGATATGTGGTAGAAAATCGACGAAAAGAAAATCTGTTTTTTCTGTAGAAGTAGGGCGGAGGACAAACACAATTTCTACTGCGAAGAAATCGGTGAACACGTCCCGCTGGCAACTGAAGACCAGTACGGGATGATCGAGTCATTGTTTTGGTTCGGGCCTTTCCACTCTTTGCTCTAGAGAAAACAAGCCTCCTGAGTAAGAATTTGAAAACTTATCAAATATTCATTAAAAATGAAGAACTACACTGTTAAAAAACCCCTGATTTTACAGAAAAAGAAGAGTTTGCAGAAAGCGATAACAGAATCATTCTGGAAATTCATAAAACAGGAATTTTTTCTGCAATTGAACAGAACAGGTCTGTTTAAAAAGAGGAAAAGGGTGTTTTCTTAAAGAAAATTTGTAAGGTTCCATACACCAAATACCAATTTCCTATAAGATTACGCAATCTGGTAAGATTACAGGTGTTTTTGAAACATTTTCTAACAGTGTAGTAAACAGGTAAAATTGGCGAAATTCCCCGGTCTGTTTCTGGTCCACAAAAGCAATTTACTTCGGGAGAAAGAAACGACTAAAATATGTCGGTAGCTTCTCCAACCTGTTCAGGTCAAGGTAGAAGATAAAATGAAGAAAATAACTTGATGTGAAATGTCTAAAGCAATATAGTTTCAATGGAAAAAAAATGAATACTGATTGATGTCTATAAATATTTCTTGTTGCCTTTAGAATATTGTTTGATAAAAAAATGTAAAGTACTATAGCGCTTCTTCTCCATTAACCAATGCTTCACAAAGGAACTTGAAGAAAGTAAATACGTGAGGCATACAATACATCTTGAAATAATATTATAAATATAGTCATAAAACAATGGTTATGAAAAATAGGTTAATGATTTTGTGAAATGGCAAATCCATTAAATTCATTTAATTTTCGTCGGCGATTCCCCGTCTTGTTATATCCTGTCATCAAATATTGCGAAAAATTCTTCAAGGAAACTTTAACAATGACATTATGAAACTGTTTGAAAAAGAACTGATGCCCAAGAAATGAAAGGAATGACGCACAAAATGTTACAAGGAAAGATGAAAATGGACGCTTTCATCTCTTTTTTTTTCTTATTCAGATAAATGACTTTTTATTTTGAAAAAGAAATCTCGCGTAAATGTAAATTCTTGGGAACACAAATAATGATATTTCTGCAGCCATTATTATCCTGACGTGATCCAAAAAGCTAGTTACCAAAAGTGACTCTTAATGACAGCCATCATTTTTTTCTCACAGACGAACGCCTAATGAGGATGGTGTTGTAAGGCAAAAAAAAAATCAAAATCAAAATATCTCTTATGTCAAGTCAATACGTGAGTCAATCGTAGAAAATCCTATTCTTGCAAACTCTTTTTTTCATGCCTGCCAGGAAAGAAGAAGCAATAATAAACATTTTTTTATGTTCTATCATTTTTCTGGTTTAATCAATTATTTTATGATTTCATATTTTAACATACAGAATATTATTTTGTTATTGGACGTTTCTATCTAAAATATCTGTATACTTACATTATTGATTTAGACTTATGTTTTCATTATATATTTCAATATTTATGTTTATATATTGTGTTTTTACTCTGCAAATCTTTCGCAATTCATCCACTGGCTGCGATGAAATGATAATGAAACCCTCAATTCCATTCAAGAATTCAGTATGCATATTCAAACCTTCAATTGGTTAGATTTCACATCCTTATGCATCAGCCCGAATCGATATTGTAATACAACCATCCAGCGTATTTTGCCTGAAAGAAAAAATAAGAAACACATACAAAATTCCTTACTCAACCTTTATTCTGCATTTTAAAACTGGTTCAAAAACGTCGTATTTCTTATAGATTTAAAAGACGCCAAGGGTTGTATAGTATACAATAATACTTAATTGAATCGGGTCATCATTTTTGCAGACATCGAGACTTAAAACTCAATGCCGGTATTTTTTTTTTCATCTCCGGGAATAATTTTTTGAAAGAAAACAGTTGTCTATCTGGCAACAATGGGAGCAATCAATGGGTTACTTAACCAAAAGGAAAGCGTGAACTGCTGTAAAGGTTGATATACGACAAATCTTATTACAGATAGGAGGGAAATTTCAGTAATGGCGCCGCCTTGAACCCTAGCCGAATTCGTTTGATATTGATTTCTGGGCGTAGTTCATACAAAAAAAGTACCTTAGGAATAAAATGAATGAGATTCAATTTCATATTTCGTCTTTCAACGATCAATTTCATAATATTTTCAAAGTTCTGCGAAATGCATGATAGGAAAGGTCAGTAAATAGACACATTTCAATCAGTGTATTCCCTAGCCAATTATTGGTTGAAAGCCGAAACTATTAGGAATCTCATCTAATAAATGTCAGAAAACATGAACTTAAAAAATCATATCACTGAACTTAACAGTCATGACAGTCATGACAGTCATGACAGTATAAGTATTTAAATCGTCTTTACGATATGCGATTGGACAGATTTAATACCGATATGTTCCTTTCTAGAATTGTTGTTCTTGGGGGAAAATTTAATAAAGCTATAAATGTATAATGATTTCCCCTTTTTGTGTTTGTTTTACTTGTACATTGATTTGTTTTATTTTGAGATCCTGAAATCGTATGTACATGGTAATTGATTTCTATGTATGCACGGGAGTTCTGAATAGGGGCCATTGGCTGAAGTACGTACGTGTACTTATATTACAAACCAGGACACGCATTATTTTGTAAATTTCTTTATTTCCTTTACTTGGCTATGACTGCTGCAACGGGAAAATCTGTTACTTACATATTTCATTGCAGATAAAGCAAATAATGCACATCTCATGCCATTTTAATTTCGTTACGTTTGTCTCAGGTAAAAGAATCATAGACATCGATGTACCAGTCAACGGGTCTGTGAACATCACATCCCCAGACTACCCAGACAACTATACCACAAACATCCGTCAAACGTGGCTGATCAGCGTTGCAGAGAGCCAAAGTGTAGTCTTGTTTTTCAGCCATTTTGACCTGGAACCAGCCTACGACTACATCAAGATCGGTTTCGGAAATGTTTCGGGACTCGAAGAGACTCGGTTGATCACGGTCTCGGGGGATTCACTTCCGTCGGATATCAATACCCGGCATCGGACAGCATGGATGGAATTCGTATCCGATTCCGCTTTCGGTTTTTCCGGATTCTCAATTGAAGTCGCTGGCAAAGGTATTTTTAAATAAAAATATAACAATAAATAAACAGGAATAACCGTCTTTTTTGCAAATTTATCTAACAATTTCTTACTTCCCCAGTGTAGGCCCTTACCATTTTAGTTCAGCGGAACTAACAGTTTTATAGACTGAAGCTTTTAGTCTAAATATTAACCTTCACTCTAAAAACAAGAAATGTTAACTTAACATTTGAAAGGTTGGAGGAGTGACATTTTCTAAATGTTCCATTTACCACTTTAAATGGTAGGAATAATTCCTTGAATGCATGAGCGCTGAGAGGCAGCTCGAGCTAAAGCCGGGGTAATAATAATAATAACAATGCGCCTCGGAATAGAATATTTCTAGATAGATGGCGCTATATAAATGCCTATTATTATTATTATTCTACATAACGCTAAATGTTGGATTCAGCTTTATACAAGGTTGGATGTAACATTTGGAAAAGGTTGTCATCTCCTCCAACCTTTCAAATGTTGATTTAACATTCAACCATAAAAAATTGCTATATAAAATTATAATTTGCTGTTTAAGCACTCGCGATATGCATGTTCCGGTAAATTATGACTGAAACAACTAAGAAATTATAATTAGGGTTTACAAACCTGGATCGGCTGAATAACCTTCAAAATCGTGTGAAATTATTGGGTTTTTCGATTGACTTTCACTTCCAAGCAGAATGATCATGAAAAGTATGTACGATGACAGAGATACAACGGTTGTTTGGTCAGCGGGCAGTACGTCAAGGAGATGTCATTCCAACCTGTCCGAATTTTTTTATTACGTTACCATAGAAATTCATTACGCTTATGCCTGCGATTGCGAATCGGCTAGAAAGTACACATTCAATATTATTTTTTGGATACCATTCTTTAAAGTTTTCAATGGCTTCCGAGATTTCATTAAACACACTGACTCTTTTTATTTTCATTTGGATAATGTGTGGGGGCTTTCTAACCGACCCAGTCTTCATTTTATGTTTTCACTCAGCATGCTCTGACAATTCTTATACCTTGGTCGCATTTGCTCTACGGCGGCCGTACGGCGAGTCGAAAACAGTCGTTTTATTCATTTTATTCAAACCACTTATATGTAGCTGGTACAACAAAAAATAAATGGCTGTTTTCGACTCGCTGTAAGGCCGCCGTGGAACAAATGTGACCGTGGTATTAAGTTACACTTTACTCGAATGAATATCCTATTTTGTTTGCCGTCCCGAGCAACTGCGTTTGGTGAATATCGCATTCCACTTTGATTCGTAGCTTTTCATAATTTGTTTGAATACTATCACCTTTATGAATCCTAACAAAGATTTTTATTGATAGGAATATGTGGTGGGTAGGATGGCACGGAAGTTGGGAAGATTAAATCAACGGTTATGAGCTGTAAGGAACAGGTTACATAGCTAGAACCTATCATTTAGAATTGATTCCGCATATTATTAGGAATCTTCCTTTGATTGGTGAAGAGTAGGTAAATCACGTGATGGAACATAGTGTCACCCATCAATCTGAGAAGTACTCTGGGTCTCTTTGTACAATCTCGAAGGACAAAAAAAGTGCGTTGAACCATGCACCAACAATTGTGACCATGTCACCATCGTAGGGGCGGATCCAGGATGGGGGCACGTTTTCCTGAAGAAAAATTTGACAACAAAAACAACCCAAAATAAAAGGTTTTCAATAAAAAATTAAAGACATTTCGTCCGCGAAAAAAATTGATAAGCAAATAAAAAAAGAAAAGATCTTCCCCTTTAAGGGGAGGGGGCGCACACTTGTATTTTTTACATTACAAATTGTGATTATGCCTCTCAAGGAGGGGGGGGGGGGCACATCCCCCTTGGATCCGCCAGTTCACCATCGTATATGTTGATTTAATGTGCATTTATACTCACACGTCCACGATTCATTTTTTTTTATGTATACCTTATTTTCTTTTAATCTAGAAAGAGAAATGTTACCCTTTTGCCTTGGAAATTAAAGTTTCTGATGCGTAACATTAATCTAGTAACTCACATCCAGACGATATGAAAATTAGTCACAGTAATTATGATCAATTTCTTACCCCATTCACTTCGATAATGAAGTTTATGCACACTATCTTTCCAAAGAGTAACATTAATGTTCAGGAATAACATGAAAATGATATGTATCACCTGGTTCGAAAGTAATATTTTGCTTTTATAGTCCATCTCAACAATAAGTTCACTTTAATAAATGGAAGAATATTGACGAAGTATAACCTTGAAAATTTAATCAAAATCGGCTGAAAATAATGACAGCTACATGGCATCGTTAAGTTTTGTTTATTTTTATAAAATAGTAGCATGCACATCCTTGAGCTTTATCAAATGAAAGAGGCAATGATATAACGGATTCACTAATTATTAATTTCATGGTATTTAACTAGAGTTAGTGATGACTTTATTTCTTCCATAAGAAATGGAACCAATTTTTACATTATCGAGGAAAATGAAATATTTGATATTTATTTCAAAAATGCAGGGGGATAATATATAGGGTGTATTTTGCCACTTTGCGTTCCGTCAATTCCATACTGCCCTTGATGCGTTACGTCATTTGTTTAAAATACGTTAAAGTTAGAAATGTCTTACCTTTTGTAATTTGGATCCGATTTGATGATCAAAACTGTTTTTTTTTGCAGGAGTTTCTGCATTTATTGTAGAGTCAAAATAAATTCACAATACATAAAACATAATCGTAGTATGACATGAAAGTACATTGTAATGTGACAAATTTATAGTAGTGTCATAACAAAATTTAGACATGAAAACAATTTAAGGATAAGACAAAGTAATGAAAAAACAAATGCAGTGGCAAACTATATAAGCAAAAAAAAATGCTTGAGTAATAGCTTGCTTGCTTGTTTGGTTGCTTTCTGTTTCCATACTTTATTCAACTTAACTCGTTGTTGGGATAAACCTGGCCTTTTATCAATTTCCCATGCAAGGACTTTGTCCTTTCCTTCACTCTACAAGGTGTTCACCAATTGGAACTAAAACTTGACTTTTTTTTCCCAATTTCATCTCTTCTAGTGGAGATGGTAGATTTTCATCCTGAAGACGTACGGAATCAAACAGATGGACGGTTGTTTTTACAATCACCCAACTACCCAGACAATTATTTACCCAATACTCTTATTTCCTATGTCATCGAAGCACCAGAAGATTATTACATTCTCGTCCGTGTGTTGACACTTGATACTCAAAGGGGGTAAGTATTTTTTTATATCATAGGGATAGGAATACAAGAGATAAAATCTATTTGATCATAATAATAAAAGCCGTAATCTTAAAGCGCTTTTGTCAGATGAGACAAAGCCCTGCTATTAATACTCGGGCTTTAGCTGCGAGGGTACTCATTCACGGTTACACTTTATAATTCCGAAGGTTCTTTATTCCGAAGGTTCGTAATTCCGAAACACGTAAATTGCCTATACCTCGATGTTCGTTAATCCGAAAACGTAAAAGGGTTCGTTAATCCGAACAGTTGTGGCGTTATTTCCAAGGCTCGTTATTCCGAAGGTTCCATAATCCGAAAACGAAATAAGGTTCGTTGTTCCGAAGGTTCGTTAGTCCGAAAACGAAATAATGATTAACGAACCTTATTTCGTTTTCGGACTAACGAACCTTCGGAACAACGAACCTTATTCCGTTTTCGGAATTACGAACCTCACTTTGTTTTTGGACTAACGAACCATCGGAATCACGAACCTCATTTCGTTTTCGGACTTACGAACCTTCGGAATTACGAACCTTCGGGAATACGAACCTTCGGAATAACGAACCTTCGGAATATCCGAACCGGAATAACGAAGCTTCGGAATTACGAATGTATGCGCTCATTCACATCATCTAGGCTAAGAGCAGCATAATGTGGGTAAATGTCTTGCTGGAGGAAATCACACCATGGCTGGGAATCGAACCCACGTCCTTCAGATTGAAAGACAAGAGTCGTAACCACTAGACCACGACGTCCCAACATGTTACTGGACATAATGTGGTGTTCTTTAAATTTTATTTCGGCATTGCTGAAATCAGCGATTGTGTCGAAACCTACATCGTACACAAATATCAACCAATTCAAAGTTGATTTCTTATATTTCTCTTTTCCCTTCTTACAGAGAGTTGTGATTCTTAAAATACTCAAAATTACGGAGTCACAAATGGGAGAGAGTGTACATTGATCTTAAAGAACTAATCGTGACGAGTTGACGAAAGAGTTGCAATTTAATACAACTCCGAAATTCAATCGCTACTTGATTTTTTATATATCAAAGCTCTTATGTGATACTTGTATCTGATTTCTTTAGTTGTGTCTAAACCATACCGTTTATCTATTGGGTTCATAGTTAGCGTATGCCTATATTTTAATATGATAGTCAATGACAGGCCTATTTGACCTTCTAACTACAATTTGATATACACAATATTTGATTTTAATGTACTGTTAGGTGTTATTTGGTGACTTCGGGATGTTAATATATGCAGTAATGGTACACACCTGAAACATGACCTCAAATCACCACACATCAATAACTTGAGGTGATATTCATTTTAATTGATGTAAATGAATACGACATGCGTCTATTTATGTATTATACTATTAATTCATAATCTCATTTCGCCTCGTATAAATTCTTTTTGTAATTCTGATTCTTAGTAATGGTATCATCATCAGTTAATGCCACAAACGTCTTTGAGTTACAATATCTATTCAGCATTCTGTAATAATATTGCTTTTCGATTGAATCATACAAAGGTTTGACATCCTATACATCGGCGAGGGGAAAGAGGTAGGTCGACGGGATACGATCCGGGAGACGTTGACCGGAGATAAACGACACATAACAGCTTACCATGAGTCCGAAACAAGGTGGCTGTGGATATTGTTTGTCAGTGACTACACCAATGTTCTGTCGGGATACACCATGCAGATATCATTCGTCACACGTAATTAGTTTTCTCTGCTAATTAAATTCCCTATGTATAATGATATGTTGATGTTCTAGGCCTATGGATGAAACGCAGGCGTGCGCATGAATGCTGGGTGATAAGTACCGTGTTTACACTTTATCGGCTTTTGGTTCAGAACCGCCAGCCGATGCAAAAGCCTAATAAGTGTAAACACGGTAATGGTGAAATTATCACCCGTTCAACAGCACGCAAATATATGTGCATATACCATGTGTGAACGCTGTGCGCACACATGCTTTAAATGCCTGTTACATGTATCAATTTTTTTTTCATTTTAGTAATTGTGCGTCCTTATTCAAAATCGCAAAGTGCGATGGAATAAGAAAACAAGTGCATACATAGAAAACAAGTGTCACCAAGAATGCATACAGCATTTACATTTATTTTGACGCAGGATATAAGAGCACCGTCGATTAAAGGGGTGGTCCGGGCTGAAAATATTTATATTTTAATACACAGAGTAGAATTCACTGAGCAAAACGCTGAAAATTTCATCAAAATCGGATAACAAATGATAAAGTTATTGAAGTTTAAAGTTTAGCAATATTTTGTGAAAACAGTCGTCATGAATATTCATTAGGCGAGCTGGTGATGTCACATCTCCACTTTCCGTTTTCTTATGTTATTACATAAAATCATATTTTTTTTCATTATTTCATACTTGTGTGAATAATATGTCTCCCTTATAATGAAATAAGTTGCATCAATTGATATCTAATGCACTAAATCCAATTTTTCTAGTTCTTGGAGGAAAAAAATTGAATAAACCTAATTTCATATAATAGAATACAAAAGAACAAGTGGAGATGTGACATCATCAGCCCACCTAATGAATATTCATGACGACTGTTTTTAACAAAATATTACTAAACTTTAAAATTCAATAACTTTGCTATTTGTCGTCCGATTTTGACGAAATTTTCGGCATTTTGCTCAGTAAATTCTATTCTATTTAGTAAGCTGTAAATACTTTAAGCCTGGACCACCCCTTTAAATGCCTTGCTCACGGACTTTCTGTCTAGTCAGACGGTAACATGATAGCACTTTGATATTTTCCAATCATGACAAACTGTGTTTTCTTTGAATAGCTAATTATCGATTATCACTGGACGAACCGATGCTCTTTCATCCTCCCATCGTTTACACATCCACCTGGAGATTTTTCTTATCAGCCAACTGGACCTTCGAGGGACCAAAGGACTCCGTCTTCAGAATTCGATTCATAGACATGAACCTCCACGTGGGGCTGCAGTACCTCGTGGTCGGAATCGGCCTGGATTTCTTCGATCTGGAGGCCTGGAGGTTCGGAATAAGCGGCCACGAAGAGCCCCTGGACATGATATCAGATTCCCACCGAATGACTATGTTAGTCGCTAGTTATACCGATGCGGTGAACGGTAGTATTTTGGCTGAGGTCACGGCTATTCCTAAACCTGGTAATATATATATTTTTCAATTCAAATAGAAATGGACAAACTACTAACCCTAACCCACTACTACTACTACTTCTATACTATACTACTAGGTTATGTTTAGAAAAAAATATTTGAATGAAAAGTTAATTACTTTAATTACCTTCCATTATTCAGTTTCAGATTATGACTCAACGATTTTTCTGAAATCTTACCAGCTCTAAAGACATGTATTTTTGTGAACTATTATAATATAATATCATTATATATATATATATGTGTGTGTGTGTAAAGCTTTACATGTACAACAGCTTTTGGCAACTCTTTTTTATTTAAATATTGTAAAGAAATGGATGAAGAGAACAATGGTAGGCGTAGCTTAAATCAAGGTTCCCCAGAGCTATCTACCCTTTGGAAAAACTGGTGATGCCGAAAAAATGTCTCTGCCGGGAATCGAACCCGGGCCCCCAGCTTTGAACGCCGGTGCCTTAACCACTAGACCACAGAGACGGGTTAATGGTTAGGGCGAGCCAGATCCGATTGACCGATTCATATATATATATATATATATATATATATATATATATATATATATATATATATATATATATATATATATATATATATATTGTAAAGAAATGGATGAAGAACAATGGTAGGCGTAGCTTAAATCAAGGTTCCCCATTGTAATTATATGAAACTTTGTAAACACTTGTTTTTCAGCCGTTGGCTGCCGCATGTGTATTGTTGTTACTGAAATAAATAAACCATGAATATACTACTACTACTACTACTAGTAGTGGTAGTAGTATTAGTAATGAATTAACAGAAATGAAATCATACATCATAAATATGAAACTGTGGAAAAAGGTTAATTCTTCCCTTAAAAGTCAACAACATTCATTAATTATGGATGACCAATTTACAAAAAATTAAAATCTTGGTTAAAAACCTTTGCCTTAAGTGGGTTTTGAAGAGTGTATGGTTATTAATATATCGCAATTGTTTCTATTCTCGTACACTGTTAGAAAATTTATCCTTAAAATAAAAGAAGTTCCTGCAGCAGAGTCTCGACAACACCTGTAATCTTACCAGATTGTGTAATCTTACACTATATTATGTAAAATTACAGGAAATTTGTATTTGGTTTATGGAACCTTACAAATTTCCTTGAATAAAACACCATTTCCCCCTTTTAAACAGACCTGTTCTGTTAAACTGTAGAAAAATTCCTGTTGTTATGAATCTACAGATTGATTCTGTTATTTCTTTCTGCAAAATCTTGTTTTTTCTGTAAAATCAGGTTTTATTGAAAGTGTATGTTTGATAAAAATGTTGTTTAAACGTAAATACTAATGCAGGATTCGTATTACTGCTATTTCAGAGAACATTGCCCCTGTCTTCGTACCGGCCGAAGAATCAGTGATCCTCACCTCCTCGCATTACCCCCATTCCTACCCTAACAACTATCAACAAGTCTGGCACGTTGCAGCTCCAAAGGGCTACGTCATCCGCAACCGCTTTCTGGATTTCGATATGCCTTATGACAACGATGGCCTGTCAGTGGGAAATGGTCTCTTTTACTATCAAGGTAATGATAACAACATAGGCCCGTATTCTGAACCCGGGTGTATTCTATGCTTTAACTACAGATATAACCAATTGTTGTGTTGGGGTTGGATCTAATGCTCTTTTATTTTCAACCAGACTTATAATGAGACGAATCAATGCAAGATGTGCAGTTCATATATACATTTATTAATTAAAGATGATTATTTGATGATGATGATGATGATGATGATGATGATAACGAATAATACAGGAACGGGACAGGAACATGAGTAAGTCTGATGGTGACTATAATCTCTAAACTCCAATCTGTAATCTATCTGTATGCTGGAACAATCTGTAAAGTAATCTGATTTTGGTTCAGAAGTGAACCCATTATTTGTCTGGTCTAGACTCTTTACAATCAAACTTGTGTTGGTCAACCTTGGACGTTTGACCAAACAATCTGTACGTCATAACTTTACTCTGAATTGGGGGAGTTGACCTTTTAGGGAGAACATGAAATGTATCGAATAAGAAACCCATAAAATGTGTGTGCGTCAGAAGTTTAGCTGGAAGAATGAGTAATACTTTCTAATGAAAGTTGGAGATGGTATACTTCCTGTAGAAGTATTGATTAAGTATTGATTATGCATTGATATATTATTGGGTATGTGAGATATTTATGTCTTATCATCCCATAACACAACTGTGACATAAATTTCTATACAGCAGTATACATGTTGAATTGTTAGCTCATCAGATATTTTGATATCTAATACATGTCAGGCCTGTAGGGAATATTAACTGAAATGATATGTAGTTTCTTCTCCAGTAATGCACGAGGAAAGAGCAAAGTAAACATGCTACTACTACTGCTTCTACTACTACTACTACTACTACTAATATTAATGAAAATAATGAAAGTAATAATAATAATAGTAATAATAGCAATAGCAATGATGTTGTTGATGATGATGATGATAATGATAATAATAATAACTTTTTTATCTTACATTATTCCTTGTCCTGTCATACCCGGAGAATGAAATCAATAAACAACCACCCAAATTAATCCATTGATGTTTGTATGGCGGAAGGGGTCTCTTGTGATATATAATACAAAAAACCACTAAATAATGAACGTTAAATTCAAATAGAAATACCGATTTAAAAGTCTTCAGTGATACATGAGAGTGTGTGGTATGGCAGATTGATATTACTTTAACGAAGGTATCTACTTATAATTATCTTTTTTCATATTATAATATGTTCCATTAAAAAAATGAAGATCATTGTTGAGGAGAAATTTAAGTGTGTTTTCATTTCATTTGATATGTCACCTTCCTTTTCATATAATACTTTAAAACATGACATATCTTGTGTCTTTTTTAAATTAGATATACTACCATCATTTTGTAATAAACATTCACTTTACTACTCCACATTATAATGCTTTTGAAAGGTATGAAACCATCAGAGAAAGCCTAATTATCTAGGCGCCGCGGGATGGAGATGCCCTTTGATACCGAATCTGATACCAATAATCTAAAATGCTTTGACTTGATCATACATGGATGTAATCAAATTTATTAGCAAAATTTGTTTTTAATCACTAATTGATAACACGTTGCCTGGGAGCGTAATTAGCTTATTTTGAACATTGGTACAGAATCAATTCATTACTGACATACCAAAGTGCAAGGTCATATTGATATGATAGCATTATTTTTTCATTTATCACCCACAACAAAAAAAGAATATATATAAAAAAATTAACAGATTATAACCTAATATATTGATTGGGGAGCGCGGAGCGTTTCACCCTTTTTATTTATTAGGGATAAAAAAAGATTGATAAATGAATAGATTTATCGTAATTGATCGCATGTTTAACATAGCTTTAAAGAATAGATCTGAGATACTGTAGATCTAATTGAAAAGAATTGACGTACAAACCCTATGTCAGGTCAATCACGTTAAGTTACTTTGACTTTTCTCCCTTTCCCGCCAAATTTCGAATGCTCGCATTAGTTAGCAAGGAGTGGTCTGGCACCCTATATAGTTAACGCTATGTCCGATGGCACTTGCATGGAAGGGTGTGTGTGTGTGTGTGTGTGTGTGTGCGTTGGGTGTACATAGGGTTGTATTCATAGGTTGTGCGTGTCTGCGAGCGGATGCTAGTGAAATATATGGGATGTATATTATATCCTTTGCTACATGATTGTATATGCACTCCTTTGTATACCATAATACTTCTACATCTACTGAAGATCCATACCAATTTATCATGGAGGGTGTGTGCGGATGTGTGTGTGTGCGTGTAAAGATTTGGAGTGTGCATGTGTTTTAAGAAACTTTTCATGTGTGTGGATGGGATGCTTGTGTGAGTGGGTGTGTGTGTATGTGTGTGAAAGAGAATGATAGAGGATGTTTGTGTATGTGCAATAAAACCTTTTGATTTCAATGTATATGTTTTTATACATCTATTAGTGCACATCTATTCTCAACCCACATATCTCGCACAAATTGAAAACGTGTATTTATATACCATACTTCTTCTATTAAAGATCCATGTAACTTTATAATAACGTTTGTGAGTGCGGGTGGGATGTGTGTGTATTGTACCTTCAATATCTTTGATGTTAATAACTAAGCATTCATAAATCCCCTGGTACCTATTATCATGTGAGCCCTTGTACACCATACTACTTCTACATCTAAAGGCCACCGCACACCTTACGACTGTTCGTGATCCAATTTTGGAACAAATTGCATTTTGCTCATTTTCTGAAAATGTGAACGGAACATTATCATTTCATTTGAGGTTGAAATTAACTCAAATAATACTAATATACCCATTTTGAAAGATTGCAAGCCTTCATTTTGGAGTAAAGGCCAAATTAGTTTCAAATCATAGCGAGTCGTACGACTGCTATGACATCATTACGACTAGATATTAAATTTGCTTTTATTCTAAGAAGGATGATAGCATAGACACAGATTTGAAAGTAAGTATTCGTACGATGATTTCGAACATTACACAGTAAGATATTGCAAGTCTCAATATTAGCATCAAATTCTACGTTTTATTCCAAAATTGAGTCGCAGACCAATCGTAAATTGTGCGGTCGCCTTAACACAAATCCTCTCATTTTCAAAAAAGTATTTGTGTCAGTAATTGTGGGATGGGTATGTGTGTGTGCTGCTGTGTTATAGGGTATTTATACATTCCTTAGTACATATACATTTCCAATTTCAACTCATTCAAATGCACACACGTAAACATGCATATATTATACAACCTTCAATACATTTACCATAGATCCCTGCTATATGCAATTAGTGTTTGTGTGTGTGTATGTACGTGGGGTACTTGTGCTCGTTGGTGCTAACTAATAATAAGCAAAAGTAATAGTATCCCCTCTTTTCAAGGTCACGTTTTCATTCACGTTAAGAAAATACTTGTCTCGCCAGATGTAAGATACCTCTTTGTTTTTTTTTGAAGGTGGTACCGTTTTAGGAGGATGGAGTGGTCGAATTTCATCAGATACTCTTCCAGTCTTTACGAGTATCACCAATGCCATGTATGTGTTCTTCGGAACCGATCCAAGTGATTCGGGACGAGGGTTTAAGATGGAACTGACAGCTATAACAAGTAAGTGCTATTGACCTGAACCCAAAGTTTGAGTTCAAGTCTCAGTCACGGTACAAGTATAAGGTTATGATGACCTGTAAAAGTAAGTATAAGTATAAATACGAATATACATATATGTAAGTATATGTACAAGTATGATTTCAGCTATAGAATATTAAGCATAATGCGTTTTAGAAGAAGTACATGTATAGATAAAAATTAAAACACATGTATGAACACGTATAAGAATAAGAAAAAAACATAACTAGAGTTTATTGATAAAAACACTCTAAAAACATTGGGTAAAATGCTCCATGAAGGTAATTATGTGTCCAGCCAATATTGGGCATTTCTTTTAGGCATTCTATTTATCTATTGTAATGAAAATTTTGCCCATTCTTATGTAATTACTGCTTATTTCTTTAACCTTACTAGACAATATGCTTCTTGCATTGGGTTAAATACTGCCCCAATTGGGTGGAACACATAATTACCCTCACGGAGCATTTTACCCAATAATTTTTACAGCGTTGGCGTAGGCACAAATTAAAGTATTTGAGCGTAAGTATATTATTAACAAATATGAGGCTCACGGTTCACCACGTTGTTCCCAATATTCTTAATGCAAGCCTCTTCTACATTATATGTTCCATCATGCAACTTTTAGAGATAATCCTATAAGCATTAATAAAAACTTAAAGCATAAGCACAACGCATAGAAATGGCAGTATAACCATAAACAAAATATACAAATCAGTATAAACACACCTGAACTTAATTGACTTCCGAAAACTTCCGAAAACAAAGACTGGTTAATTTGAACTATTTTCAATTCAACTGTGAAAAAATTGTCATTAATATTAGAATATGCACTTTTCTCTTATCCCCTTTTTCTTTAAACAAAAATCAAGGACCAATTATCTTGGAAGAGCCCGACGTCTACACATTGACCTCGCCAAACTACCCCATGCCGTATGAGAACAACGCCTTCATCCTCTGGCATATAACGGTTCCTTCGGGTTTTGGCGTTCTTCTCCATTTCATCGAGTTCGACCTCGTCGACGAGGGCGACCTCCTCGTCGTAGGTAATGGGGCATTTCCCAACGACACAGACAGTGTCGTTCAGGCGATCAACGGTCGTGCCGTACCGTCCGATTTCACGGTCTGGTCGGAGAGAGCATGGATTCGGTTTACCACTGATGGGAATGGAATCGCATATGGATTTAAGCTTGAACTGCGAACCGCTCTTGGAGATGGTGAGTACGGAGTCATCAGCAAAACAATGAAGAATTTTTTTAAAAAAATCCATTTTTAATATACCGTAAAGACGCTTCATATTTTCTGTCAGGCGCCTGTTGCATGAGATGTGGCGGAATCAAACGCAAAAGAACATAAAAATTCAGAATACGCAAATCAAGTTTTAGTAGGGCATTCGATGAAGTTAAGAGTTGAAAGTGTTTTCCACTTTGTTGTCCTGCTTGAGCCCGAGTATGTTTCTTGTGTTATGGAAAACTTACATTTTTTCTTCTAATTCTTTTTCACATTTTTCTTCTTCTTCTTCTTCATCATCATCATCATCATCGTCATCATCATCATCTTCTTCCGGGTCACTACACATGCCCTTCCCATGCAGTGGAGGGTACAAGATCTAGCTTTGGGGTTGAAGGATTCCAAATCTTTGGCAGTGCATGGCTCTGGGGGAGGGGGCAGACTAAGGGGTGTTTCACCGTCTGGTCCTCGTACATACTGTACATTATGGCACGCCTTTATCGGTTCTTAAAATCTTATTTCTTTTGAAAATCACTTTGATGTAACCAAATCTCGTAAACATATATAAATTTGCCTTCATCATCATGATGTTAAACAGGACATTGTCTGATACCCATGGGTCTTGAAGGTGGTTGGATTGATGATTCTAGTCTCACTGCGTCATCTCAGAAAGACAACCAACATGGTCCTAGCCAAGCTAGGTTACTTGGACTCTCATCTTGGATACCTGACCCTGATAAAAGCGATTCGATCCTCCAGGTATCACCTTTCTCTAAAACCTACTCTGGTGTTGATTTAACACCAGCCCGGAATCTATATATTTCCACGCCTGAGAAGTATTAAAGCAACACCAGTTTGGAATCAAACCGATACTGTTTTAATACTAATTGGTGTTGTACAAACACCTATCTGGTGTTAGACCAAAACGAAACTGGTGTTGTTTAACACTTCTCTGGTGTGGACATATATAGATTCCGGGCTGGTGTTAAATCAACACCAGAGCTTTTGCAGTGTAAATGATTCATGAAACATTTAAGTTAAGAATGAAGATTAAACAAGTAGATGAGATTGTATATTACTCTATATTTCGAGGTTTAAGAGTTCGTTTCTAATCATCGCTTGTATAGTTCTCACAGGATAAAGAGGTCAGAGTAAATCGGGGTTATCATAATAGTATGCACTGTAATTCTGCAAAAATAATTCTCCCTGTATCAATAGCTATCCCCAGGAAAGACGAAACTAAATTTCCAAAAATCATTTGATTTAAACCATAACATCGATTCGTCAAAATACTTTCATTATCAATAGAAATCGTAATTCAGGGAAATGATCATTATTTCGTATTACATGAAGGTACACACTCTTACGTCCTTTTTTTTGGGGGGGGGGGGGGGGTGGGGATGCATGGGTGTAAACAATTTTCTGAAATTTCTTTTTTGAAATAGATAATTGTAATGAAAATACACTGTACACAAGCGGTAATATCTTCTTTTAAGTAGACGTACATTAATTTATATTTTGATACTAAACATAGTAAGAGGGAGAGAGAGATGCCAAAGCATAACAAGCAAATTTTAAAATACATAATCAAGACAAAGATAAGGCTAATATTTCCATTGAATCGATATCTGTATTCTTCATCTTTAAAATCCACCATCATTTTAAAAACATAGGTGTATTATTATATCGTTTATCTTTTGCGTTTCGTACTTATAGGTAACATTTGACCAAGCATCCTATGTCACTGGGCTTCTTATCCAGGGAGGGCCGGAAAGCCAGGGAACGTGGATCTCATCTCTCATTGTCGGATTCGATGACCTAACCGAAATCGTAAAAAAATAAAAATAAATCTTTTCAATCAATTTTCCTTTCTGCGTAATGCATACATATTGGTTATCTTTTTTGTAATTGCGCTTCGCGAGCTGCCTGGTATGCTCTCTGTGAGAGAGTGGGGATGGATTTGAAGGAAGTGAAAAAGAAATATTCAGCCACCGTAAATCAACAGTACAAACATTTCGATATCTCAAAGAACAAAAGTTTGTTGAAACTCAGGAAACGATGCAACCGAAACGAATTGATAACTTTGTCCTATATTCAGTTGCTAATTTGATAAATAGAAACAAATGAGTTGATTGATTAAAATCCTACAGTGGTTATGGGTACACATCTCTTTTCAATGATCATACACATTATGTGGCGTTCATGCTAACTACATACGACCTTCGTTGTCAGTTAATATGATTATGGAATGTACGCGTCCCACGTACGTCAATATTCTCTAGGATTTTTATTTATACATTCAGCCCTTCGCTAAAACGGAGTTCTCTTCGATCCATGTCAGAAAAGCTAACAATGTTTCCGATACAGATTTTATCATGATTATTGTTCATTTCTATATTTGACTGTTTAAAATGATGTGCAATGGTTATTTAATGTTATTAATCTTTTTATTCCATAATTTTCTATGACTATGCACTCGATTTCACGTTGTGCGTTTGCTGGTGAGAATAAGGAAGAAATTCACGCGGGGAGGGGGGGGTGGCAAGCTTCTCCTTTTCAATATTTTAGTTACCTCTCTCTCATCAGTTGCAATCATAATGATTTATGGGAAAACACCGACAAATATTTGTAAAAGTATGGAGTATTGGAAATTATAAAGAACTTCTCTTTTTCAATATTTTACTTACCTCTCTCTCATCTTTTGCAATAATGATGTCGTAAGGGAAAACACCGACAAATATTTCGTAAGGTATTGATTATTGGAAATTATAAAGAGTCAAACTGTTTTTGTATTCTTAGTGGGAGTAAAACGCTGCCCTACTTGATATTTCAAAAGAGATATGATCATCCCTGTCTTTTCCGTGAAATCTTCCATGATCTTACTGTCAGATTTGTCCTCGAATTTTCACTACGATTCTTCGGCTTTAATGATTGTGCAAAAGTGCGTGCAATATCCCCTCCATTTATAGACCTATTCTTCTAATAACCATTGTGTCGGCCAATTATGCTTAATAATAGTTTAATGGCACATTAATGATAAAATCTTGAATTTACCCTCAGAGACGTCAAAAGGAGTGGAATCCGAGAGACATTTCAATGGTTCTATTTAATCGCCCTCGTCTAAGTGAATACTTGAGAATTCAACCTGCCTCAAAGAGCGCAGAACTGATCTCCCTTCGCTTGGAAGTACTTGGTTGCAAGAATGGTAAATGATGGTTGCGATTAACGACAACAACCCAGTTTCTTTACAATGACTTCAATTTATTAATGTGTTCTGATTTTTTGTATATCTGTTTAGAAACCAAATATTTATGAAGGACATACGACGTTTTACTGAGTCATCAAGCAATTTATTAGATTGTATAGTTCAAACGCATTTCATCATAAGTTCTTAAAATTAGTTAAATATGCCATCATGAAGGGAGAACTTTGGTGTGAATTAGAAATGAACTCTGACACTAAAAAGAAAATCTACTTAATGCAGAAGAGTAATGTCCGAACTAATAAAATCTAATAGACTTTAAAACCTTTATATAGTGAGTAGAGTCACCGTTATTCTTTTTAAAACAAATTATACAGCATCTGATCTAAACAATACTTCGGAATTCAAATAACAAAAAAAAAGAGACTGATAAAGAAACGAAAAATTTCTGACATTGCTTTATTTTTCTAAAATAAATATTTGGGGCAAAATAATTATTTTCAAAATTCCAATGATTCAAGTAAAGAAACTACAGGGTGCTATATATAAGTCAATTACGTAATCATTTCGCTGTAATTCTGACTATCATATTTCACTCATTTCTTTAATTACGTTCATCAAAGAAAAAAAATCGCTAAATATTGAAGTATTTCAACAAAGCATGTTTGAATTTCAAATATATGTTTTAAAGTGAAAAATGGCCAAACAAATCAAACCATTTCTAATATATCTCTCAACACTCATAGCGATATTTATGTTTTTAAATATGGGATTCCATTTAACATACATGAATGATAAAATGCAATTTGACATATACTATTATTGACAATCGAATTGCGAACAATATTGTGAAATCTTTACAGACTGCCATTTTGATTTGGGCGTGTCATCTGGACATCTACCATCCTCCAACATCTGGGTCCCATACCATTTCAACCAATCAGGAGTTCAGAGCGACGACGTCAGAATGAAACCATCAAATCACTACCCGCCAAATGAATGGCTAGGCCAATTATCCGAGGACGATGAGAACTTTATCGTAGTGATTTTCCAAGAAGAAGTTTTGGTCCGTAATGCTATCATCCAACAGTGCAATGGATCTAGAATCATATCATTCAGTGTTGAGGCTTTCCAAGGCGATATCACAATTTTGGCAGATTTTGTAAGTTTAAGATTATATTATTTGTGGGCGCGTCGTGGTCTGGTGATTCTGACTCTCGCTTTCAAACAGCTTTCAAATCCTAGCTATGCTTCCCTTCAGCAATCCACACTGTGCTGCACTCAACCCAGGTGAGGTGAATGGATACCCGACAGGATTAATTCCTTAAATGCACGAGCGCTGAAAGACAGCTCGAGCTAAAGCCGGGGTAATAATAAAAACAATGTGCCTAGGAATAAATTGTTCCTAGATAGATGGCTATATACAGATGCCTATTATTATTATTGTGTCGCCAAAAATCTGCTTTGCAATGATCTTGGTGGTTCATTCAAATCAGTTTTATTGTCATACCTCGTCTCACTTTCACGATTCCCCCCACGATTGCAACGGGGATCTTAATCGTGTAATATTCGTCGTGATCGTATCAGATCCGTCGTGGCAATCGCACTGATCGCAGAAAAAGAAATTGAATGGTTCAAAAATTCAAGATTTCAAGATTCAAGAAGTTTATTTCATTTCCAAAACAAATATAAATCGAATGCAAATACAAATCAAAGTACGAATACAGAATAATTTTTAACTTAGCATAATTATATAACAAACGCTTGTATAAAAAAGCGTATATGGAAATGAGGGGATCCACTAAAAAAGCATTGCTTGTAGAGCGTGGATCCCCTATAGCTAGTTGAATAAATAATTTATATAAAGCATTTAAGACAAGACAAAGCAATACAAATTAAGTAAATATGGAAATTCATTCGGCTGAACGAATATACAATATCTTAAAAATGGGAAAGTAAAATGTGATAAATATAATAGGAAAAACTATTTTAGAGTAAGAAAGGAAATGATAGCAAAAAATGGAAATAAGGTGACAAAAATATGGGACATGTATTATCAAAGACACACACACATACAGACACGCGAACAAAGAAAACAATATAGTGTATTCATAGAATCAGTTATGGAAGGCGAATCGTGGCACTCGTAACGGATCGCACGACAGTGGGAAAGAGGTATATGATACAATACAGCAGGCAGACGACTTTCAGGTCTATTCATTCTTACAATGATTTCTCTTAAAAGTGTAAGATTGGTCGAATCTAATTAGTGAAGTGACACCATCTAGCTTGGACATCTATAGCGTTCTGTATACGTGAAATAAGCTTTAAACATGAAGAATGCAGTAGTAGTGAAGACCTGGGGGGCGTTTCATCAATATTTTCGTCCGACAAGTTGTCAGATCTGACAACTCTCCTGGATTCTGATTGGTTGAGACGCACTGTTACTGTAGTAACTGTCGGATAAAACAGGACTTGTCGGATAAAACGTCCAACAAGTCCTTTCATGGAAACGCTCCCCTGTTGTTCAAAAGGAAAGAATCGAAAAAAAAGATTGCGTAATCGTAATCTCCCTTCTGATCTTTTGCTATTTCCCGTTTTAAACGAACGCTTTGTCAATTGAACATTCAAAAGCAAAAAACAAAAAAGCAAAATAAAAATAAAACAAACAAAACCAGAAGAAACATATACCAGCAGAATACCACCATAATTATTTAAACCCCGAACATTCAAATAACGTCATTCACAATTTGTACTTTGTAAACCCGAATGTTCCTTAAGCCTGAAAGAAAATGAAATGTCCTTTTTCTCCCAATTTATTTGACTTTTGAACATTTGAAACAAAACGTCCTTTCAATATCTCACTATTTTCGGTTACTATAGGATATTTCGGACTGTTTTTCTTCAGCCTGTAAAGTCTCGACAAGATGGACTGAAAGTGCTAAAAAATACAAGATCATTCCAACGAAATGGGAAGGAGATTTATGCTTTCGATTCGAATTTCTCGGATGTACCAGCATAGGTAAGCTTTCCACCTGGTGCCTGTTTCATAAAGAGCTGTAATTATGGTTACTGTTTTAAGGTTGGCGAAACTACCACGAAAAAGAGCCCAGCAGCTATTAAAAAAAACAATGTTTCTACAGTAGAAACCATGATCGCAAAGTGACAATAGTTTTGACTCTTTATGAAACGGTCCCCTGGAGGAAGTGATCTTTTCATCATAAAGTCAGAAGGATGTTTTTTTTTCTTTTTCAGGAGATTACATGAATGAAAGATTTAGGTTGACATCGGCTCTTTATCGGGTGTTTTATCAATTTTATCATCTTTAATATTTACATAATTATCCTGGTTATCATCAATACATTCTTGGCAATAAAACCATCATAGGTCCCGTAACACAAAGGTTGGCGATCAATCGTACTCTTGACTTTCACGATTGATTGTATACAGCAGGCAATGCAATCAATCGTTGATTGCTAAGCTTTGTGCTACCGACCCCAGAAGTTTCCTGTTTCACCGTGATATTTCAACCATTTTCACTCAATCTTTGCAAATTTTCTTCTTAATTGATGGTTCTTAGAGGGTTCTATGCTTGTCTCATATTCGGAACCTTTAAACTTCTAAAAGTTTCTAAATTACCTTGAATAGCCATTTTGAAGTTTATTTTTTAGGTTCTTCATTAAACCATTAAGGTTTTTGACAGTACTGTTCTTGAGCACGTAAAGAGCCTTTTTGTGAGCCCCTTTTCTCGAGATTTCAAAATACAGGACAAAACTGTTCCAATTCGCACCTTTTTTTTACGAGGAGAGTGTATTCACTAACGTAGTTTTATTCTTATTCTGATTTTCGTATTTCAATCGGACACGAAACAACATGTATCAATTGATTCATATTCACAGACTGTTCCACTTCGTATTGTAATCTTGGTAATCATGGCAAAGGGAGCTGTTCGTCGAGTTCCCTCTCGAAGAGTGCTCAGGAATTCACTCGAAATCTCTCCATATCACTTCCTCCCCGCGCACAGTGCCTGGCAAATATCACTGCACCAGAGGATGCTTATGTTTCTTTCATCTTTGATGGCTTTGGTGTAAGTACCAACCGAATAAATTAATGCATTTGGTAGAAGGCGGGAAAATTCACAAGTTCACATCATGGACTTGTTGCGCTGTTAAGGATGCAAATGAAAGTGATAGTTTACTCCACTGGGACACGTGTAGAGTGCCTCCTGCTTCCTAACAGAGTTTGACGATCTCCCCCCAGCCTATCAAGAATGTTCGGACTGTTGGTTTTTGAAACGTTGATGATGGCTTTGATCACTAACCTTGTTATAGTTGTCAGACGAGATTTTCTAGGTGCGCCACTGCTGAAAAGTATAGAAAATCTGTAATTTATTTATGGACAGTATATCAACAAACCAAATGAATTTGCATTGCATTCATTCTTTTAAATAACAGTTAATTGTGATTTTTTTATGATATCTATAGGACGTAAAGGATATCAAGAATATCTCAGACGGGGTTCTGATATTACATGACCCGGAAACACAATCAACGACAAACTTTGACCTCGCCCAGGTTCCTCCAGTTGACATTTCCACCTCGTCTCATCTCAACCTGAAGATTCTATCAGGTCTCTTGACCGCTACATCAGATGTCATTGCTTCTTTTGGATATGTGGGTAAGTTTGTAATGATAACGATATTTCTTTCACTGTAAGCCATTGGTGTCATATATATGTTAAAGAATATTCCAAAGGGCGCGGAATCATCGAAGCAAATGATGTCTGGGTGAAACTGTCAAATTGAGAGTCGTGACGTTCGGAAGTGCCCCAGGTAGTTAAGGTTTTGCGAAGAGATCATGGGCGATTGTTCAATGGTCTAGACGAGATGCAGTATACCCCTTGAAATATAGTTATAAGCAGAAACCATTTGACCATTTCATGATTACTTTTGGGGCAAAATGATTTGGACATAATAATGATGTCATACAACAATTTGAATATGGAAATCAATGAAAGGTTTGGTCTCATTTTTAGACGATCGGGGTCGTCAGAACTCACTCTCTTGCTACTATGCTCTTTATCTTGCAGATAAACCAGGCTGCAAGGGAAAAGAAGCCGACACTGTCCACTCATGCACAGAGAGCACTGGTCTTTTCTTCTCACCAAACTACTTCGACCTGTACCCTCCGAACCTCGACCGTTCCTGGGAGATCAGTACTCGGCCTTGGTCTCAAATCATCCTCCGTTTCATCGAATTCGACGTCGCTTCCCTCGATGAGCGGTGCCAAGAGGACTTTGTGGTTGTCACTGACGCATCGAATTCGGCAATCATCGGGCGCTTCTGCAGTCAGGCACCACCATCGGGCGACTACATGTCTTCTTTAAACAGGATGCGTCTTTCTTTCCAATCTGATGGGATTGAAGGTGGCGCGGGATTCTTGGCAGAATATGATACAGGGCATCTGATACCTGATGTGTTCTCGGCATCTGATTTTACCAGTAAGTACCCAATGCATTCATGGTATGAAATATAAGTATATGTTATGTGTTAATGTGTCTTGATGTAAAAAATGTAACCACATATTTAGCTTTACAGACTTTATGAATAGATGTGTCATCCTAAAAGGAAAATAAATGTGTTTTCAGCAGAAGTCTTTCTTGAAGCTGAGCCTAACAAGTTCTTCAATCTTTCTGTGGTAAGAAAAGTTGTGTATCCATAAAACATCAAATAGTGTTCGTACAAAAACGAGAGAGTCCAATAAAAGTTACAGGTGTATGTTTATTTATGGCTGACAACATTGTGCATGTTGTAAGGACTTCAGAAAACATTTCAACCAAACGTTCCAATTATATCCCAGCCATATTGGAGCATGCTTGATTAAGACTAGCCTACATTTCGGCGTAACATCGTAGGGACCAGTGATATAAAAGGGTAATGTTAACATGACGTGGTTGATATTCAGTTCTCATTGTTACGATTATAATCTCAGATGAGACTTGTCACGCGGGTTGGGACTACTTCCGGCGATCCTGCTATAAGCTCTTTGTCAGCTCTGACGTCATAACATGGAACGAGGCAGAGGCAGAATGTGAAACCGTAGAGGGCGCACACTTGATCAGTATTCACGATAAGGATGAAATGACGATGCTACATTATATGATCTCAACTCAGTGGCAGACGGCTGGTAGAAAGACATACATAGGCAAGTTTGAGTATTATCTGAAAAATACAAATCTGGGCAAGCAGTCAATGTTTCTACAGAACATGTGAGTCATTTTTTGTGACCTTGAATTATATTAAGTTTTC
Organism: Lytechinus variegatus; assembly: GCF_018143015.1. Lineage (NCBI taxonomy): Eukaryota > Metazoa > Echinodermata > Echinoidea > Temnopleuroida > Toxopneustidae > Lytechinus > Lytechinus variegatus. The sequence goes on from NC_054755.1 coordinate 28,942,411, forward strand.
TGTTTCGTAAAAAATTTACCATTACAGTAACTTGTGCCAGTAGTAAATTCAAGAATAAGGTTTCCATGTCTCACTTTTCTCTTACAATACCTAGGGATTTCGCCAGTTATTTTCAGTTCTCTAAACCATTTCTTCTTTTACTAAACAATAGCCCTCCAAGTGGGTATTATATTGTATATCTTACTGGTTCGAATTTGTACGAAAAGTGTTATATTGTGCCATACGATAGACTTATCATAAACACACATTTTGCCCTACAATCTTACTTATAATCACATTTTTCTTCATTATTAATCTTTGACTAAAGGCCTCGGATATAGGGACCAAAGAGGGGTATTCAAATGGACTGATGGAACACCCATGTCTTATACTGATTGGTATATTCCCCAAAAGTAAGTTCTTGTCGTAAATTAAAATCTCATAAGGAAAATAGTTACCAGATATAAGCACTTACATTTCATTATTTGGGCCTGTATTACACACACACACGCACCTACTCTGTATAGTGCAAACACACCCACACACCTATACATACACGCAATAAATGAATTAAACCCGTGGATAAATATATATTATACCAAAGAAATTGATTTTTTTATTCGGCATTAAATGTCCTTTTGTTTTAATTTCACATAGTAATAATGCTGACATTCTGTTTCAATACGGTTAAAAGAACTTGCTATCAGCCGACAAGGCTGTTTTTCAGCAAGTCCTTAAAACAAAAGATACACGATAATATATAAAAACAATGAAACATATTTATACCTTTTATGAATAATACTTCATTAAACGCAAATATATACATGTATCCATGCACACACACATTGCCTCCCACGCAATACACACACACACACACACATACATAAAATACAGCATATCAATGTGCTCAAAACACCATGGGAAATACGTTTGATATGCCTCTGATAAGTGAAGACAGATTTAATGAGACTTAACTACTTATGTATCATGTCCGAGGGTGTGGATGTGGTTGTGAGCATATTTGTATAAGCCAGTTCGTAGTTCCTTTCTGTGCATGATCAAAAGATTCTACGCATGATCAGTGGAAGGTCATTTGTACTAAAGTGACATGGTGGTTTAAAATCTAATAAGATAAGCACCAACTTTGATGTCTTGATTATTCATATATTCTTTAGAATTGTGGTTTTCATTTACATCCACAAAAAACAACAATGCGTCCACGAACGACTGGTATTTTACAGTTTGCCAAGTACATTGTGCGACGTGTTATGATATGCATTCAAAGTAGGAATGCAACAAATACCTTCATCAAGTGTTCATTGGTGTGCTATTCTAGTCACCTGGTCTATTCAATTTCTTCATCCTGCTATGTAAGGCAAGCTTACGTAATATCTTGCTTTGAAATCTGCCTATCATAATGAAAGAAATGAAAGGTCATTTGACCAAGTGTTCCTTAAGTAACTACGAACTGGTCTATCGTAATGTAACATGTTCTACCACGTCATCTTTGTCATGTTCTTCATATTTTAGGGCTGTTTAGCAACTTCCATTTTAGTCTTCAATTTCATCATCAGATCTCATTTTGTTTCTTGTTAATTTATATTTATCTACATTTCTATTTCATGATTGAAACAAATTGAATTGAACTGAACTTTAACTGATCATGCGATCCAAAAGTTAATCACGTGGTTAGACACAGTTTGCTCTATAGTAATCAGTCAAGACAAAGGTTTCGTCACCTGTCTGTGAATTGAGGGGACAAGAAAAAATACATACTTTCTAGACAAGTCTAAATTGCCCAATCTATTATCTTTTTACTTTCAAAAGCAATGAAGAAGGAGAAAAACAACCTGACGGTGGAATGTTAGAAGCATGCACAATGCTAGTCTTTGATCCAGCCACATCGACGGATCTTTCGACAGATCTTTGGCATGATGTTGCCTGCGCTTCTCCTGAAACGAGGCAGTTTGTTTGCAAAACCCAAGCTACTGGTAAGTTTTGCTTTTTTGTTAGTTAAGCAATACCATAAAATTCCATGTCGCCATATTGATTATTCTTTTCAGTTTTTACTAATTCAAGTATTGCTCAAGACATAATGATTTCTTACCATAATAATACTTGTCATATGAATTAGAAAAACAGTCATTTTTTCAGGACGATCCAACGTAACTGTTTCGGAAATGTAGGCATATTTCTATTTGTTTTATGGAATTTCCATGTACGTTTATAACTATTGACAATCAGATTTTTTCTTGAGAAACTTAGTCATTGAAATAAAAGATTGAATGCATAAAACGCATGAGGCGCTGCATGGGGGGTAGGGATGATCGCTCCGATATGATTTTCTCATTGAAAAGGAAAAACTAAGATTAATCAGGGTTAGCGATTTTTTTTTATTTAAAAAAAAAAAAAATCGGATTTATTTGATTTAAATCAGATTTTTTTTATTTAAATCAGATTTTTTTGATTTTTTTGATTTTTTAAAAGTTCCTTCGAAAAAGGGTAATTATCCCCCCTTACTCTTACAATGACATCAATATTGATGTTATACATTTCACCCCTAATATTGTTCTTAACCACATATTTTGTAATTAAAATCCAGTAAAAATGGACAATTAAAAATAAATTTGAGGAATCATGTACATGTGTATCTGAACTTAATTCTATCATACATAGGCCTATGAAGGAATATTCCATAGGGAATTCCCAGTGAGTAGAGAAAATTCCCCTCTGGGATTTTTCATTCAAATATTTAAAAAATCCCTTATCAAAACTGCCAACAAACCCTTTGCCAATTACTAGTATTCATGTATATTGTAAGAGAAATAATTCAAATCAATGATTTTTTTTCAATTAGTCACAGCTTTACAATAGTCAAAGAGAGACTACAACTGTATATGTTTAGGATCTTTTTAGTTTGATAAAAAGCTCTTCTCTTGCTACAGATATAGATGCAAAACTCTCAGTTTTGGAGAACAATATAGGAGATAGCTTAGTCAAAGGGTGACTATACTACATTCTGTTACTGTGATTTTTTTTACATTAATCTACAATTTTTATTCCCATATTCTCTACAAAAAAATCTGTTTGATCCATGAAGTATGAAAAAAAAATCTACTTACTTTTAACTTAACTAAAGGATAGAAACTGCAAAACTGCTTAAATTACAACATACATGTATGTATTACAAAAAGAAGTATTTTATTTTAAATGAGACACAGCTTACAACTGCCAATGATTGTAACAGAAGTACCTGCATCTTAACATTAAAATGCAGTGTTAAATGTTTATTCTGAGTTTTGCAAATTGTTGTTATAGAGCTCTTTCCATTATTACATGCAGATACAAAACTTCCATTATTTGTAGCACTGAACATAGAATGGGCTGCAGTGACTTAAACGGTTTATAAGAGAAAGCTTTTCTCAACAGTCAAATTATGACTGTACTACATTATGTTAATGTGATTTTTATAATTATGTTATTTAAAACATCAAATGTATGATAAATGTAACAATACGAAATAAGAGGCATGTTAAATATGTTGATTACATGCAGGTATATTTTTTTTTATTTTACATGACAGAAGTAGTTATGTGTAGGCGAAGGATCAAAACTGGAAAACTGCCAACAAACCTTTTCTCATTGACTTTTATATATTATATATATTTTTTTTTACAAACTGCTCTCTGAAAAGTCTTTGGATTATGTAAAAACTTTATGTTAAAGTGATTGGTTAACATTGGTTTGACTTTTAAAAAATCTGAGCTAGAAGGTCACACTTGTCATCTGTGTCTGCGATATGTTACAAAAATGAAGCCCAGAAAAAATTGCGTTCGAAAATAATTATTTAGTGCTTCAAAAATTGAAATATAAAGTGACCAGAAACACCATCTTAATTTCATCCCATACAGTTATGTGTACTATTTAGGTGTCTATAAGCCGCCTATTTACATAATCGGGGTTTGCCTTGTAGTTTTAGCTTTTCATTCTCAATAATGGTTGTTTTCAGGGTTTATTAGTTCTAATACATGCACTTGTACACATGTTTCATCTTGGTTTGAGAATTTTTTAAATCGGCTGCTCACAAAGTTAAACAATACCTTTAAGAAAGAAATTGACTAATAATAACTGACAAAGAATGTAAAATTTCAGAAGAAAAACTCGACATAATTTACAAAAAATGAGTACCTATTGACAACATAAATCTGTAGTTTTTAAGGAATTACCTGATTTTATTAATTTGATTTTAATTTGTTTTAAGTAGATATGAAGACTTTGTTGATCTTTTATTGATATAAAGTTAATTCAAAGTTTTTCAGTTGACTTGAAGAATTAAAACTGCATTGAACAAATACTTTGTCCATGATTTGTACATTTTTCAATGGAAGTGATTTAAATCAATGATTTTTTAAAAAAAAATCATGGTGATTTAAATCGCGATTTAAATCACGATTTAAATCAACGTGATTTAAATCCGCCAACCCTGAGATTAATTAGCCACTTAAAATTTAATACTCAACACTTGCTTCTCAATTCAATCCATCGTTTTCTGTTTGTATTCATTTCTAAAGGTTCGCAGTGGAATTCAACAGCTCATATCTACAAACCAGGTAAACCGATGTTTCGAGCACGATAATATCTAAATTACGTTGTATTATCGTGTATATTGACATGAGTTTAGTACATAATCATATCGGAAAAAGAATTGTGGGGTTGTATGAAATGTTACTAGAAATTTTTAATTTTTGCATTATTGGTTACATCATCTTTCGGATAAAGATATGAAACACCATTTGGACAGAATTCATCGTAAAAAGTAGCACATTTTGTAAACAACAAGATATGTATTTTTTTAATAAAAGCACCACATTCAATGACTTTTCGGCCATTATTCTCGTTGATATAATAAAGTTGTGTAAATTTCAATTTCACTTTTTTATGGGACACCAGATCAACCCTTTAATTCATCCATGAACGAAAAAGGGAAGTCCCTTATTTTCTTGAGTATGTGATATCCTTTGTGACATACATCTTCTATTACTTCTCTGTTGATTGTCTTCTTGAGGTTTCTGTTTATTTGTCTGTTTTCCCTGCCTTGTAATACTCATTATTCATTTTCAGAAGTTGTTACATGGTACTTTTCTAGATCCAAATATCTACATTTTTCTACCATCCTAGTATCTAAAATACTCAAGAAATGTTTAAAATGTTCTTTACATCTTTCTGATACTCAGATTCTATTGGACAATGCGATCCCGGACTATTCCATTGTAGCTCAGGGGAGTGCATACGTGACGTCTTTGTATGTGATGGTGCCAAAGATTGCAAAGACTTCAGCGACGAAAATGACTGCTTTTCAGGTATGGGTGGCCTTGGTCATTTAGATTATTTCATTAAATTAGATTAAACTATCAAGATCTTATAAACGGTTGCAGGTAAAATGATGGACAATAAAACCTCTAATAGTTTGAAATTTTACGTGGTCCGATGTATTTGCTGATGCCGCTCAAACAAAGTAGCGAAGATAGAGGTATGAAATTTGCAAGCGAGCAAAAAAGACATAGAATATTGATGTTTTCTTTATTTCGCATAACATTTTCTATTCGTCTTTAACCAGGTTGCGATGAGAACCAATATGAATGCAACGATGACTCATGTGTATCGATTTCGTTTGTCTGTGACACCATTTCTGATTGTGAGGATAATTCGGATGAAATTGATTGCGGTAAGGAGATGAAATTTAGAATCGTCACTCATATTGTCATCATAATTGTTGTTCGAAATGATTGTGAACATTTTGGGGTACCATTAACCATTCTACCATTAACGTAAAGACATTGAAAAACTTTTCACTTCTCTTTGTTTAAGTTACTTCTTTCTGTTTGTTAAAGTGATAGCAAACTGTACTTTTCACGGATGTACATATTATTTGATTTATGTTTAATCATATATCACAGTTGTGTAGACGTTGCAAGGGAACTTTTGCTTCCTTGACGAACGACAGATTCAAGAACATAGAAAATGTATTGTCAAATTGCCTTCATGACAAAGCACAACCAAGAAGTCTTTTTCGAAAATTGGTAAATCAATACAGCAGTTTCGTCCTAGACTCTGCGCTAATGATAATAACTGCAATTTTTCGTCAGCAACGAAACTTCGGACAAAACTGCTGTGCCGGTTCGATGAAGGCCTCCCATCAGTCTTTGTCATTTGACGGACGTCATCAATGTGTTCTTTAATCCGTCCCCGTTGTAGATGGTAACTTTACCGTCCAATCTTATTAAAGAGGGTTCTTAGAGGGTTCTATACTTGTCCAGTATTGGAAAGCTTCAAATGATCCCTGAAACAGCGCATCTCAACCGATGGGCCGCGAAGCTCTATCAGGTGGGCCACAAAAAGCTCCAGAAGGAGAAAAAATAATGGGAAGAACTATATTATATTTCACAGAACTGTCCGAACATGTTATGTCCGATCAGTCTACGTGGGTCCAACAATATTAAACGATCAGGAATCATGCATGTTGAGAAGCGCTGGTTGCCCTAGGAGGACCTCAATTACTTTAAACAGCCATCTTTTGAACGTTTTCATGTTCTTTAAACGTTTTGAGTTTCTTGACCACGTTAAGAACCTTTTCGGCAACTCGTTTGCTCGAGGGTTCCAAATACGCAACAAAAACGTTCAAATTCACATTTTTTCTAAGATTGTACACTGTCAATTTTTATGTCACGGGTTCCTGAAATAAAAGCTGAATAAATATAGATAAAAAGTATTCTTTCATTGCAAATGCGATAGGTAAATGTTGATTTGTACCTTATCCAGTGTATCCGAGGTGTTCGGAGTCGGAGTTTAAATGTGACAGTGGTCAATGCATAGACTCTCTCCGGAGATGTGATTTTGTTCCTCATTGCTACGACTCTTCTGACGAGGTTGACTGTGGTAAGTAACTTTGAAAAACTTTTATTAAGTAGCCTGACAGGTTCGATTTCCTTGTCCTATCCAGAAAGTAAACTTGACTTTAACTATGAAAATCAAGGAACGCCATTATCTGTTATTAAGACGGGGAATACTTGTGTTTTTCAAACAAAATTGAGCATCTAAGGCGATCGAAAAACAGTATTTTATGTTTATTCCATGGATTTTCTTCTAAAAACTGGAAAAAACCCAAATAATTGTACTACTCATTTCCAGTCTTGTATACAATAGGCCTACCACTTTTAAAATCTTTATCTCGCCTGTCCCCCACAATGTTTAAAAACAGGGAGATCTCATTTTCTTTCTCTATGTGTGTGCGTGTGTTGTCGCTGTTTCTGTGTATTTTAATGATCTTCGTAGCTATTTGTATTTCCTTGTACTTACCAAATAGCTAACTTATAAGTCATTTTTTTCTTGTCGTTTTTTAAACAATTTTGTTCATTGTTCCTTTAAGAAAACCTGACCAATTTGTGATTATCATTACTTTTTGCCATAGTTCTGGAGCTTTCATCATCAGCGTTCCAATGTTTTGATGGGTCTTTGTTTCCAAGCAAAGTTAGATGTGATGGAATGGTCGATTGCATCGGAAAAACAATAGAGGATGAAGATCGATGCGGTAAGATGGGGCAAAACGGATTTTGCATGATAATCAGAATTTGTATATGAAGGCGACCTTGAATAAATTTCCTGCAAAATTACTTTCCAACAGATTTCCCGAAATAAAACAAACTTGTACATTCTATCTTTCTGAAAGGTGAGTTAGGATTTTTAAATATTTAGTTTTGTATTGTGTTCTTGTCCAATGTGTTCAATGAGCAAATTGTTTTAAGAAACTTGTATTTTTATCGTGATGATAGTAATATTCCATAAGTATTATAAGCCGCAGATTTTTTTTTTTAATCTCTAGGATTACATTAACCGAGTCACAGGAAGAGAGAGAGATAGAGATTTTTGACCAATCAGCAATAGTGACAATTATCAAATGCTAGGAATGATACTTAATACGCCTTTTCAAAAGTATATACTCTATGATAATGTAAAGGAGATCATGACAATGTGTGATCCACTTCTCTATATATTCATAAACAGGTTTTCGACGCTTTGGTACGCATTTTAGGTGAATTCTGTCAATGAATATTTTGTATATTTTCCCTTTATTCTTTTATTCAGCTTACCTCAATAATGATTTTTCTTGTGACTCTGAGACTGAACTTACTTGTGATAATGGCGCATGCGCACCACTGGCCTCCATCTGTATGTATGAACTCGATGAAGTTGGTTTCCTCAATAGCTGCCGTGACGTCACAAATTTGAAAGAATGTGGTAAGAAATTTGATTTTGTTTAGGGGGTGGCGGGTAGAGCCTAAATGCGAAATTGGAGATTATCTAGTCCGTATTTTGTGAATTTCTTGCAGCTTTTCCGGAAACTCTCCGTTTTCCGTATCTAACTTAGTGTTAACATTGGTTTGATAATGAATGAATGATGAATACATACATGTTCATCACCTTTTCGTCTATTCTTTAATTATAAGATTGTCTCAATTATCATTTATTTTCACTCCTTTTCTATTCTCGTTTTATCGCTACTCTAGCAATAAAACAAAGCTGCGAATCTGTAACTTCAAAGTAATAAATAACTAAATAAGGCAACATGTGTTTGAGAGCACGCGAATTTGTTCCATTAAAGGACAAGTCCACCCCAACAAAAACTTGATAAAAAGGGAAAAATTCATTTAGCATAACACTGAAAATTTCATCAAAATTGGATGTAAAATAAGAAAGTTATGACATTTTAAAGTTTCGCTTCATTTCACAAAACAGTTATATGCACATCTCGTCGGTATGCAAATGAGGAGACTGATGACATCACTCACTCACTATTTCTTTTGTATTTTATTATATGAAATATGAAATATTTTGATTTTCTCGTCATTGTCATGTGAAATGAAGTTTCATTCCTCCCCGAACACGTGGAATTCCATTATTTTAACATTTTGTGCTTCAATCAAGGAGGTCCTGATCATCAAATTCGTAAAAATTGAAATATTTTATAATTCAAACAATAAAAAACAAAAGAAATAGTGAGTGAGTGACATCATCGACTCTCTCATTTGGATGTAACTGGCTCGTTCATATAACTATTTTGTTAAAAATAAGCGAAACTTTGAAATGTCATAACTTTCTTATTTTACATCCAATTTTGATAAAATTTTCAGCATAATGCTCGTCTGATTTTTCTCTGTTGATTCAAATCAACATTTTTCTGAGGTAGACTTCACCTTTAAAGATAATGCAAGAAAGCATTCACCCTAACGTTAAACGTAAGGGAGAATGTTTTCTAACATCTCAGCCAATTGTTCGAATTCACCTAAGCAAATAATCATTTCGTCCAAACAAAAGGTCGTAACGGGTAAATATATTAGTGTATTCAGTCCTATCGTCATGATCGTAGGGAAAGAAATGTTTGTTTATGTATGTTTTTTATATCCTAGAGAATCACACTTGTCCATCTTGGACAATGAAGTGTCCAGACTCTTATTGTATTCCTCTAAGATCCCGTTGTGATGGGAAGCTGGATTGCCCAACAGGGTCTGATGAACAAGACTGTGGTATGACCTTCTGAATTATTGTTGCCGTTGTAAATTTCTATTATTATCATAATTTTTTTTATCATTATTATAATTATGCTTGATTTCATGAAATATATTTTGTTATAATAATAATTATTATCATTATGCTTGATTTCATAAGATTTATTTTGTTATTATCACTATAAATATCATCATTATCATTATTGCTATTACTATTACTACTATTGTCATTATTATTCGCCATCATCTTTATAATTATCATTACTATTCACGTCATCTAAGATTTTTTTTCGGCGATGTAGCAACTGCCATCCAGATCGCCAAGGGAGGAAAGAACAATATAGTTTCATCACCTTCTTCTGGTTAAGCCTACCATAACCTTCAATTGGGTTATTACTCATCGAACCAAGATTTATTAGGGCAGGGGCTTCGAAAGAGTGAAATATTTAACTTTTTTCTATAATAACCCCTTCTCACATTTGTGATTTTCCCGTCGTTTTTGAAGGGAGGGGGGTGTAGATAATCACTGCATAAACATTCGATATCTTGACGAAAGGGAGGGGGTAGAAAATTACAAATTTATCTCTTTTCCTCATCCATGGATGCACCGATGCTCCTTCCTCTTAAGAACTGCATGAACTACAATTTTAATGAATATTGTCATTTTTCGCATTTAGGTACATATGAATGTCCACCTGGTTCTTACCGTTGCCATGGTAGCACAGTATGTATCAGTCTTGATCATGTCTGTGATGATGTAATACACTGTCCTGGTCATGATGATGAAATATTCTGTGGTAAGTATAGATAAAATATTTCATTTTTCATTCCTACATATGAATTTACCTGACATAAGTCCATACCGAAATTTCTATAGAATATGTGCTGTTTAGGTTTAAGTTTTACCTTAATGACAAAATGGGATCATTGCAGTGCTACTACAGAAGAAAATAACCCGCTTAAAATTCGCTTCATATACTATAATAGGCGTAATAATCGTGATTACTATCATCATTATCATCCGTCCACCATTGATATTCATATCACATTTCTTGTATTTAAGTTATTGATTTTGAACAAAGAATTCTTTACCCTTTTTTCTACATCACATAGCTGGATGCCCCGAAGGATGCTCATGTACCGGTCTTTCATTTACCTGTCACGTCGGAACATTACAATTTACATCCCTTCCGAGGAACCTCCGAAAACTGTAAAGAGCTATTATCAACGAACGTAGAGGGCGTCAACGCGGTGTTGCTGCCCTCTACGTTCGTTGGCTATTATTCTTATTTTTGACAATGCTACATTCATACCAACGAAACCAACTTCAAACCGACTAATGTTATAACATTGAAAATAACATTAAAGCTTTTCTCGCCGTGTGTGACTGTTTTACTTGGGTATAGAAAGTACACTCTAAAAACAAATCAGTAAAAAATGACTAGTTAATAGGGTCGGCTGGGTGCAAGTGTTATTCTAGTCATATTTTTATTTTCTAGTTGTAAGTACTAAGACAGTTATTTCTGACTAGAATATATGTCAGTAATGTGACAAGACATATCAGTTGCACCCAGCTGACTACTGGTCTAGTCATTTTGACTGATTTGTTCGAAGAATGTAGATACAATAAAACTTTTCTATTAAGGCCACCTAGTTAAGGAAAATAAAAGAAAAAGTAACCCCTTTATAATGGGACTTTACAGACAGGTCTCATTACACAGAGGGTAGTAATAATTGGTGGCCAATAAAGACCTGTTTCCACGCTAGACAGGTGGCTGCAGAGGTTTGATTGTACATGTAAAAGAGGCAAAAATGCTTTTATTTTATGTTATAGTCTATCGACATTAGTTATGACCGTAAATTCTCTTTTGAAATGTTTACACACATGTTGTTATATTCACAATCTGTTGATTAGCACTTGCAAGTCACTACCAGTAACTAACAAGACATTTATAACTACTTTATATTTAGGCTAATTTTGATATCACTTTTCGAACAAAATTCCTGTGTTTCATCTTTTGAAAAGGGTTCTTACGAATCAAAATGTGACCATTAAAATAATTATATTTTTATCAATAAACAGTCATTTTAGCTATAAAAACTATTATTCTTCCGCTTTGCTTGCCATTTTAGACATATATTGCAACCCTTAATACAAAAGTTCTTGTTGATTCACCTTTCTTCTATTGACATAATTTTCGAACTCATTTAGGTCGCTTGGTTGTGAAAATGAGATCGCATGTGTAGGTCGAGATACACGGGTTGCCTTGGAAGTGAATAAGACCGATGAACGTACTACGATCGTACCATCCTCGTTACCATTCCTTATTGAACTGTAAGTATATCAAAAGTATTAATATCAATATGGAATGCATCTGGGGATTCTACTACTTTATATCACTACCATTGTTATTACCATACTTTCGTTTTAAATGGGTACTGAGGGCACTGGACCCACAAAATTTCCACGACCAGGAACACACGAGGAAAAGGGGAAGGAATGAATAAAATTAATATCTAAACATGTCAGATTCTATCAGTTTTTTGTTTAAGCCAAAATATTTCACTCCCTTCGCCATCCAAAAATGTTTACATTTCCCGAGGGAATTCCTACTTTCTTTAATTTGTAAAATACATCTATCGGTCAAATTATTCAGAAGGCGACCAGTGTATTTGCTTATTAGGTAAACTACTTTGTCAATTTGTGCATATAAAGAACAAAAATCATTCATAACAATGCAGTTTTCCAACATCTATTTTTTTCATATATGCCTTCCTATTGTTCTTTTACAGATCTCTTAAAAATTCAAGAATTTCAGATATTGCAAAAGGATCATTTTCATACAGTTCAAACGTCTTGTATCTGTAAGTATGCCATCTACTATATGGGCATTCCTGTAACAATTCAGATCTGGCTACTTGATACTGGTGCTTATAACCCCCTGACTATCTGAATGACTGAGAATATTAATTTTGTAAATCAAATAAAATCTAGTTTATTTCACTTATTCGGTCTCTCAACAGAGTGTGTAAAGGAGTAACTTTTAAAATTAAGATTTGCTACACAGTGTTCACTCTTTTGTTTTGTTTTTGCGGGATTACAGAATAGGACTTCCCTCTTTTACGACGCATGACGAAGTTTAGAACACAATAAATAAATTGAAACTCCCCGTAAAATGACAATGAACAACTGTTGGGCATTGTCGAAAATTGGTAAATCGGACCATCAGTGTTGTCCTAAGTTTTGAAGCTAACGAAAAATGTTTCGTTAATCAAGATTACACGATGAAACTGCTCTTTTGTATCACCAATTTTCGACAAAATCGTCTTGGTTGCTCATTGTCATGTAGGCCATTTGACAATACATTTTCTATGTTCACGAATTCGCCGTTCATTGTGGAACCTAAAAGCTACCTGATGTCGAGCTACTAACTGATAATAATTCCAACAACTCAGAAACCTTACAACAACCAACTTTTTCGTTTGAAATCAAACAAACCAAATATCTTTCCAACTTAATGGATTTTATTCGAAGCTACTGATATTAATTTCCCATTAAAAATTTGATTTTTTTTATTCAATGCAAGTAAAATTTCTATAATATTTGCTTTCGAGGTTACCAAATCAAATTTCAATTATGATACTTCATTTAACGATACCAACACCAAATGTTAGTCAAAATTATTCATCATCGATATCCTCGGAATAAAACATTTAATTTTCATTTTCTTTGATTCTGTTTTTATTTTCTGTTAGGGATCTTGCTTTTAATAACATTCATATGTTACACCGAGGCGTATTTGGAGGGTTACAACGATTAGTTACTCTGTAAGTTTCCATCGATCTTACTCTAAATCATACTTGATTGTCTGCTAAATCATGCTAGTGATTGTGTTTGTATTTTTTAATTTAACTTTACTTTATCATGCGAATTTAAAAACTTGAGATTTTCACCTATATACTTAACACTGCGTAAAATTCAAATGATGTCACTCTGATCTATAATGATATCCCATGACACAAACAGCAAGGAAAACATTGCAACAGATTTTCGTAATGGAAATACATGTATATGCCATCTTTATCCGGGCAAATTTGATATGTAACGTTTATTTCCAAAAAGGTCGTAATTCCTCTTTTGGTGAAACCAAAGGTTAGCGCTTTAACATATAGACAAGTAGTCATTTCATAAGAACGAATACGACTGTTGGCTCTGTAATAGTTTCCATAAATCATATATAGACACCTTAAATAAAATATTGTAAAAAAAATTATACATCAAATTTTCTTGTTAATAACAAATTTTAAATAAATTCTCCATTCTCTCTTTTTTTTATAGAAATCTCTCTAACAACCCTTTGCAGATGATTGAAATGGGAACCTTTGATAATCTTTCAAGCCTTCTAGAGTTGTAAGAATTTATATCAGACATTGTAGAAGGAAGGGTTGCCTGAAATTTGTTATAGTTACTTGAATGTACGTGAGAGAATGTGTGCGAGGGTAAGGGAGGGTGTGTGTGTGTGTGTGTATGGTGGTGAGACATGAGGCTGGTTCTTGAAGCTTTATAAGGAAAGGATCTTGGTCATGTGCTTTGGATTATAATGTTGACCATTTTTGCGTTTTTGTGTTAGGGAGTGAGAATGTGGGTGTGTGTGTGCGTTGTATGCGTGTGTGTGCGGAGGGGGTGGGTGGTCGCGATATTTCAGTGTATTTAAGAGATGAAGTTTGTGTCACTGTATCGATTTTGAATTTGTGTATGTGTGTGTGCGTGGGAATCATAGCAAGTGACTTCTTGAAAACGTTATTCTATAAATTGATTGGTTCTTCATTTTTGCATGTAGAAAAAATGATTCGTGTACAAAAATGTTAGGTAAAGTAAATTTTCTTATTGCTTGTGTTAGTGAAGTGCTAATGTCTTCAACTGCAAAGAAAATTCGGGTACATGTCCTCAATTTTCAAAATTATTATTAGGCCTTCTCTTCCCTCGGAGACTGTGTGTCTTTAACTTTCAAGATAAATATAATTGATTTTCGTTTTTTCTATCGGCATGAAAGTCGTTTAATAAGCTATGTTTCAGTTTGCGAATCAAATAACACATTTAAGAACGGCATGTTCATGATTTTTAGGAGTATAGAGAAATTATGTGATTTTGTAATAAGAATACCCTATTTGAATATTCACGAACCTGATAAAAATTATGAAATAATAATATTGGAAAGTGCCACAAGTATAACCTACTTCTTTGCTAGAGGTATAACGCGTGCTTTCCTTCGAAAAGAAATGTATTCAAACTGTGTTGTACTCGACCGACCTTAAGTGAGAGGGTTCCTTATACAGGATTACATCTTTGAATGCACTGAGCGCTGGTAGCTCGAGCTAAAACGGGGTATCAATATTTACCGATGGTATGTTGCAAGATAAGAAATTAATATTTCGAGATCTACTCACCAACACAAATTCCGGATATGATCCAAAATAAGAACTTGTGTTCAAAAATTCATAAAAGGCTCGTTGAAAGTTTGGAGCAAATGTCCACCAGATTATTAAACGAGCGAAGGAAGAGTTCAGTGAGGGTGCGATGGATCGCAACAAGAGCTCTAGTTGAACCGCGGATGTTGCCGGTTATCACTGCAAAAGTGAAGTCCAAAGCTATAGCACAGATCACATCAATAAGATAAAACTCGTATCGTTGTTTCGTCCGCAAAAAAAAGAAGATTATCTTTGGTATACAATAAACAAATAAAGTGTTCCACAGGGAAGTCCACAGACGTAAAATCCAAAGTTTGGAACGTAAAAGTGTAAATCCAAATATAAAAAATGAATCCGAGTAAATACAAAGAATGTGGTTCAAGTATAATAAACCGCGAGGTTGGGCGACTTTCTCCTATGTGCGAACACGAAGTCGACTCCTCAAGATCACGGGAAGACATAAGGCTGAAAATGTTTCTAGTGTTAAAGTTCTAGATCAAGCCACACCTTGTAATAAAATGATTGGTTCGTCAGTAGTTTGTAAACAAAACCTTGATTGCTTGTTCAGAAATCGACAAGGCGTGAAAGCTTTGGAATGCGCGTACATGTAAATTACCACAAAGCAGTAAATTTCTCTACGCTTAAACATATGCGAACGCGTTAAAGACGAATGCACATTACAAAAATGAAATTCTGTGCAATATATGAAAACTGTAAAGTCATACAAAAATGCGCTTTATAAATAAAAATAAAATATTTATGACTGTATTAGCTTATAACCATGTATTTTCTTCTTTTCAGGGACATTCGAAGCACATTAATATTTGAAGCAGATGACGCCAGTTTGAGTGCGTTCTCTGGCTTGCACAATATTGAGACTTTGTAAGTCTAAACACTTTAACATGAATTAGTTTGAAATCATATGGCGATGAATGCATATATGACACAGTATTAAAAGTGATATTAAGAATTTACATGGGACTGTCGAACTCGCGACAAGTAGTCCCAGATGATCTATGTAGTCTAAGAAAAAAATATGCGACTTGGAGTTAAATTGTTGCTAGATGTTCTTTCTGTCCTAGTTTGGATGGAGATTCTATCCAAAGTTCTACTGGTAGTCTCATTTGTGATCACACCAAATATTTTCTAGCTTAATGCAGAAAAAGTCGGGAAGACAATGTTTACGTACTATTATTTTGACAGTATATGCTTAGTGGCTGAAATTGAGCTACTAGAAATATGAGGGGTTAAGATGTGCAAATGAATTTTTGTCAATACTATCGCATTATTTATTTAAAATTTGTATTTATGCATTGTGGTGTTCCTTTATCATGTTTACCTTCTACTTTCAATCAAAAATCCAGAGAACAGATGAATATTGTTCATATGAAGTTAAAAGATGAAGTTGATATTTTTGTAACTTACGCAGGTATGCTGACAAATACCTTCTGTGCTGCCTGGCAGGATTAGGGGACTCCCCCAACTGCCATGCACCGCGTGACCAGTTTTCATCTTGCGAAGATCTCATGGCCAACAGCATCCTTCGAATCTTCATCTGGATTCTGGGAACCAGTGCTTTCATTGGCAACATCCTCGTCATCGGCTACAGACTGGTCAATTCCGGATGGGGGCGATATACGACAGTTCAGTCCAGTCTGATCACAAACCTAGCCGTCTCCGACTTGTGGATGGGTCTCTACATGATCACCATAGCGTCAGCCGATGTCTACTACCAAGGCGAATATGCTGCCCATGCTGATGACTGGCAGAGTAGTGTCCTCTGCAAGCTTGCTGGAATCACTTCCGTTGTTTCCAGCGAGGCTTCGGTGTTTCTGATCATGGTCATCAGCGTGGATAGGTGTTTTCACGTGGTGCTGCCTTTCAAACCCGAATTCCACCTTTCAGTCCGCGGTGCCCGGGTGGTCGGATTGGTTATCTGGGTAACTGCTGCCTTTCTTGGTATTCTCCCAACTCTGATCCCGTCGTTCGTCGAGGGTCAGTTCTATGGTCAATCCGGAGTCTGTCTGGCTTTGCCGTTGACTGTTGATCGTCCTGCAGGATGGCATTACTCCATTTCCTTGTTCATCGGTCTCAACTTTGCCGCGTTCCTGGTAACTCTCATAAGTTACATAGCCATCTATTGCACATTCCAGCTGTCAAAGCAGCGTATAGCCGGGAAGAAGAACACATCAAAGGAGGATATGCGATTGGCTGAAAACCTGAAGTTGGCATCTAAGATGGCGCTGGTTGTTGGTACAGATCTGGTCTGTTGGTTACCGATCATCATCATGGGCTTAATGTCCGCAATTGGAACTTTGACCATTTCTGCTCAGGTAAGTAGACCGTAGATCCGGGCCCTGTTTCACAAAACTGGTCATAACAAATTTGAAATAGCAGTTAAAAGCTACTGAAATCATTCAAACTGATTGGCTGATTATAAATTAGTTATAGAGATTGTGCATTTGTTATTATAGTAAGTATTTACGAAACGGGACCCTGATCAGAGAAGAAACGATTGGGGTCTAACCCAATACTACACATAACATGATGAAAATGAACGTTATCTTCAATACATCAAAACTAGGTAGAACCATTATTTTATTAACAAGGGCCCGTATTCTGAAGTCAGGGTTAACTTAGACCATGGTCTAACTCTGCTAAAATTATGGGAAGCCAAAAGTGTCAATTTTTTATTAAGTCGTATGTTTCTTATGTTTACTGTGCTCTTTCCTGATTCATCGATGGTGAAGACAATCATCTATTTATACTTCCTAGACAATGAATGATGTGAGAACCAAATGAGCTAAAATATGGTATATCTACTGTTAGTGATTTATGTAACAATTGGCTATCCATACTTAAACCACAACTTTAAACCTGAGGTTATACGGTTATACTTCAGAATACGGGCCAAGGGGTGTATGCTGGAGTGTTACTCAGTATGACAGTCTTTTAACTGATTGGTGTACTATACTTGACAGGCATATGCTTTATTGTTATTAAGTATGTCAGTCTTTAAATGATTTGGGTATGTATACTTTTCTGGTATATTCGGGAGATATATTCAATACGACAGTATTTTTACTGATAGATGTAAAAATGCCAGCGTTATCCAATATGGCAGTCTTTTGTCTATATATTTAAAGTACATGCGAAAGTGTTATTAAATATGACACTCTTTAAAACTGATTGGTGTATCTACTTTACAGGTATATGCATGGACAGCAGTGTTCGTGCTCCCAGTCAATTCATCCCTCAATCCATACCTCTACACCCTCGCATCAATACGCCAAAGAAGACGTAAGTCCGCTGCTAGTCGAAGTATGAAATATGAAGACAAGACCATGGGTAAGTACGGTCTCTCTCCCCCTCTCTTTCTTTTTCTCTTTCTCTCTCTCTCTCCCCGCCTCTCCTTTTTCTCTTTCTCTCTACAGAAGTTCACTTCTTACCATTGGGGAGATTTCGCAACACGACGCAGATGCTTTCTGGAACGTAGAGAATCTATTGTCAATAAGCCTCTCATGACAAAGCAGGCTTTGTCGAGAATCGGTGCATTAAAACAGCAGTTTCGTCCGTGACACTGGATAAAATGACAAAGTTGCAATTTCTCGTCAGCGACGAAACTTACAATGATCCGGGCTGTCCCGGTTGTCACCTGTTTTCGACAAAGACCTCTCAGCTGTTCATTGTGTTTTGACAGGCATTTTCAATATATATAGTATGTTGTAGAATCAATCTCCGTTGCAATTGCGAAAACTCACCATTCTTCCGGGTCACGACCTAGCTTATGCTACAGTATGTCACATGGACGAACTGGAGTCAAAACTGACCAAAAAAGCGTTTACGTTATTTCGATTGGTATAATCTGTCGGTTTGGATTCGGTTTTGTTGGTGCGACTGTCCAGCCAGTTCTTATCCAGGATTTGCTCTCAAAGATTTTTACACTTAAATACTATATTCAATGGTTCATTGCTCTGACTTTTACAGAAGGTAGTATCTTTGACGACACCTCAATCATATCTGCATTCACGTCCTTGCCCGACCCTTCACCAGAACGGCTTGGGGAATGGATGAAACTTAATCGACGCCCTCTAGGACGCTTAGAAGCCAGTGTGATTCAACGTGACGTCACAAAGGCAGTGGAAAGAATGAAGGAATCGGGGCTGTGGAATGATGTCACACTCAACATGAACCGAATTGCCGTCCAAACAGTCAGTTATATTTTAATCATTTCTTATTCATTTTTTCCAAAATGTTTATATCTGTACATGTAACAGTCAAGTATTATCAATCGATTACTAGACATTTTTGTTTTCATTGTGTAATGTAAATTCCATTCAGCTTTCGGATTGCTCTTTGTTTTAATCATTTTAAAATCAAATCAATAGGGCCTGTGGGGATGTTCGAACATTCGAAAAGACTGAAAATCCCCATACGTAATTTCAAGATAAATTAATAGTAGTAGCATTTTATGCGTCTTTGGCTAATTCCAATCATGTGCAAAAGTATCTGCACAATCCGGGAAACAAAATGCACAGACTTATGCAAGCTTACATCTTTATATTGATACATCTTTATAAACCTGGTTGATTTATTCACCCCTTTCCTCTTTTTAATCAATGATAAAGATCAAGTAATTGATTTATGTTTATGTCTGAAAATAGGCCGCAGAACACATCCATGTTTTGTTTTGTTTCTTGTACATCAGAATTACAAAAGCTTCACCTCTTGGTCCCGGTATCAAGACCCTTAAAAAGTATAATAGTAGTAATAATGAAAGTTATTCACTCGTATTATATTACAAAGAAAAGAGTATATATGTATATTCCATTCTTGTTAACCAAGTATAAAATTGATTTTGATATTTGAAAGAATCGTTTTTTTTCCTGCAGGATAGTGGTGGAAAAATCGTACACGCCTTCATTGTGCTCGACTCACCTTTGACCTTTCTTGAATCACGTGATGATGATCAGGTGACCAACCTGAGCAACGACGAAAATACCGACATCGTCCTCAATATGATTGCGCGGGTAAATACACCAAAGTGAAATTGAATACGATTATGTATTTTAAAAAAGTATGGTATTTTTGAAGAGATTCTTTCTTATATTCAGTCGCTGCAACTTGGTGAAGATTCAATTTTTTTTGTAATATGTGTGTAAGATTGTATTTCACTTTGCCTCAAACAATGAATGTAGAAATGAAAAATAGGTACTTGTAACTAAGTGAATATGTAATCAATTAAAAAATGAAAATAAGAAACAACACATTTCTAACTAGATGTGCTGCGAATTTATTTCATTGTGTTAAAAACAAATTTAAACAGATATTCAGAAAGGCATGATTTATTTCTTTCAATCTAATCATCTATTTTGCACTGTACTATTTCTATGGAATCGATAAGGCATCATGTTCACCTTAATACAGTGTATTGAAACATTAAATTGAAAAGGGTCATGCTGGAACGATAGTTTATGGATCAGTATGATCCACTAAGCATATACCTATTATGATCAAGGTTTTTTCATAAAAACCCGAAAGAATATTTAACAAAAGAAGTATTTACTTAAGAAAAGAATGGGTTTTGAATGAGTATTTTGAGAGCTCCCCGTTGTTAGCTAGTCCAGTCTCTTACCATGTAAATCAAGGTGCTTTCGCAACTGCAAGGGGATGGATCCAAGAACACAGTGAATATATTCAAAATGCCCATCTTTAATGACCACCAAAACAAAAGGAACGCAGTAAAAACTGAGGTGTTAACCGGAGTACACAAAGGACCATACCAGTAATTTTACACCGGTGTTAAATTGGTTGTGTTCGTTTTACACCTATAGGTGTTATTATAACACCTTTGGTTGTTACATTTACACTGTTTGGTGTTATGTTCAATCTCTAGGGTGTAATTTTAACACCTCGGGGTGTGGTCGTCTATTAACACCAACTGGTGTCAGCTTTAACACCACAGTTTTACAGTGAACAGTTGGAAGGTCTTAGTCGAAAATTGGTGAACCAGGGCAGCAGTTTCGTCCTATATGTTCCGTAGCTGACGAGAATTACAAATATGTCATTAGTCCAAAGTCAAGGAATAAACTGCTGTTTTGATTCACCAATTTTCGACATAGACTTCTTGGTTGTTTATTGTCATGAAGGGCATTGTACAATACATTTTCTATGTTCTTAAATGCGTCATGCATCGTGTGAGCGAAAACACCTTATGAAATGAAAGAGCGGCAAACAGTTATTTAAAAAAAGATGTTAAATGATTGGTAATGCTAACAATTTGGCATTTTAGTGAACAGATCCAATTGTGAAATTTCTCATTTTGTATTTTTTTTTGCCGCACTACATGTAGAAATAAAACATTCAAAAAGATATTCATGGTAGTCAAATAGTATGATGTGGTTTATTTTCACAGTAAATATGCATCGGGATGTAAATGAAAATCACTTTAGATTAAGGATAGCCTATATATTACACCTTGCACAAAGATTCTAAAGCTTAATATTGAACAAACCTAAGTTTACTATAATCGTGTAAATGAATATTTGAGATTCTTGTACATTCGTTGGGTCATCGATTAATCTTTGTTTGATTTAATTCAATTTTTCATTAAGGCAAAGGGTTACTGGTAAACCAAACTTTAATATTCAGCAAACAAAAATAATGACATTTGAAATGGCCAAAGAACGCTTCGAATCAAACCACAGAATACAGAATAAAATCAAGATATAGGATATTAAAATGTCAGGATTTGTTGCCTTTATACCATAGACTGTAAATAAAGACAGACTTACTTCATTCGATGAAGGAACATTGAGATTGGATAGAAAGTCACCAATAATACGCCTCAGGTTTTGAGAGGATTATTGTGAAAAACATTACAGAATTATTTTTAACAAAGGAATTCATTTCAATTGTTTCTACTCTAAGTAAGAGAATCGAAACTGCCAAGTTATCAAACTTTAGAGCCACTACTGCACTGTACAATTTGTCTTTTTGAAATACCAATAAAATATGAGCAAGCAAAACCTTTGCATTCATTATTTTGTGTTTCTCTCAGTTTGCTTGTTTGTTTTAGGGGCATTGTAAGAAACTTTCGATTATTGCAAGTCTATTCGAAATCAATAGCGAGTTTGCTGTTGATTGCTAATCTGATAATCGAAACAGTGTAATCTGATTTGGTACCGTTAAAATTGATCTTTCACCTGTAAAATTTCAAAAAAATATTTACAAAAAATTTTCTTGCAACCCCCAAAATGAAGGTCATTTTGGTTACAGTTTTCAATTTTTACACATTTTTCAGTCGCCAATCGAGAATAACTCACACAGCACCCCAAATTTTTTTTTGGGTGCTTCAGCACCCATGCTTCCCACGCCCATATTTGGTCCCCCCCCCCCCCGCCTCATTTGGTCTTTCCCATTTCGTCTTCAATCAATTCGTGTACTAATAACTTGTTCAAAATAATGGCCATTTAACTCATTTACCTTTAAATTTTGTCTTCTCCATTTAGGATATAACAAACCAAATATTTACACCACAATTTTCTACTGAAAAGACCACAATGTGATCATAGTGTGCTCATATAGTGGACTTTGCGAAAATATTATTCACACTGTTAAAATTCTCAAATTCAAGAGTGTGCGGATATTTTCACGCTGTGGAGACCTCGACAGTGTGACTGCATGTTAACAGCGTGTTCACATGGACGACGATGTGAATAGTTATTCACACTGTTAAAATGCTCAAATTCAACAGTGTGAAGGTGATTTCGTACTGTGTTCCACACTTTGAACACACTGTGGCACACACTGTAGGACACTATGTTTTTGTCCCTGTACACTCTAAATGCAAAAGAGCTAATCTGGTCCCTAATCACATATTTTGGGAGTGCATTTACTTCTTTTTGGAGTGAAAATGTCTAAAGATGTACACTGTTCACTCCAGGAGGAGCTATAATGCTCTCTCAAAAGATGTAAATCCCACTCCAAAATGACTAGTCCCTCGTCTCACTCTTAGAGGAGTGTGATTAGGGACCAGATTAGCTCTTTTGCATTTAGAGAGGAGGGACGATTATATGAACTGTTATAAATCAAAT
This sequence comes from Lytechinus variegatus, assembly GCF_018143015.1. Lineage (NCBI taxonomy): Eukaryota > Metazoa > Echinodermata > Echinoidea > Temnopleuroida > Toxopneustidae > Lytechinus > Lytechinus variegatus. Next base: position 28,965,518 of record NC_054755.1, read on the forward strand.
GTTATTTGAAAGGGGTGCAAAATAAGAAGTAGACGAAGTAGAGCTTGAACCATATGGGTCAGATGGATATTAATCCAGTGTGCTAAAAAGTTCATAAACCCCACCAGAAAATGCACTCCTTCATGCCGAGTGTTGAATGTTGACAACATCGCTACAATGTCCAGAGAGCTCAGAGAAACAAACTATTCTTAATGTAATATTATATCACCTGACTTGACAACTAAATATCTAAAAGATGGCTGAATTCAAAAAACTTTTGCAAATGTTCATTTTCTGGTGATTAGCACCACCTTAGATACAGTCAACAAAGTCAGAAACGTCGACTTTCGACTTAATTTGAGATTCGCAAAAAGAAACAGTTTCAATCTGAGGCACTAGCGTACCTACGGGGGGGGGGCAGTCTGCCCCCCCGACGAGTCACAGGGTGTCTGGAAAACGAAGACCGAAGACCGAAGACCGGGGACACGTATCACACTCGTGTGAAAGCGTTTGTAGTTCACGCACGAAGCGTGTACAAAGCAGTGCAAAGTGTGTACAAAACACGTGCGCGGGTTAGAATGGACTTTGGACCTTGCCCCCTACACATGTTCTCCCATTGACATAACGCATGTCCCCGGTCTTCGATCTTCGTTTTCCAGACCTGTTGTTGGGTGTCTGGAAAACGAAGACAGAAGACCGGGGCCATCGCATCCGTCTAGCTAAAATAAACCATTATTATATTCAGATCATGCAAATTCAGGAATATTCTGATATTGGATATGTAATGAATTATGATTGGTTAATGATTAATTGTATGGATATCGTAATGTGAATGATAATTGATTGAGCAATATATCGCGCTCAGCTCAGCTGGCATTAAAATTTTATACCATTGACATAACGCATGTCCCCGGTCTTCGATCTTCGTTTTCCAGACCTGTTGTTGGGTGTCTGGAAAACGAAGACAGAAGACCGGGGCCATCGCATCCGTCTAGCTAAAATAAACCATTATTATATTCATATCAAATTCAGGAATATTCTGATATTGGATATGTAATGAATTATGATTGGTTAATGATTAATTGTATGGATATCGTAATGTGAATGATAATTGATTGAGCAATATATCGCGCTCAGCTCAGCTGGCATTAAAATTTTATACCATTGACATAACGCATGTCCCCGGTCTTCGATCTTCGTTTTCCAGACCTGTTGTTGGGTGTCTGGAAAACGAAGACAGAAGACCGGGGCCATCGCATCCGTCTAGCTAAAATAAACCATTATTATATTCATATCAAATTCAGGAATATTCTGATATTGGATATGTAGTCAGTTATGATTGGTTGATAAGTTAATGATTAATTGTAAGGATATCGTTATCAGCTAGGGCATAATTAATACATAACAATTATAACGTACAATACACCTCATACTGCGCAATCACGTACAAGCAGTCTCAACTTAACTGCCGTTTGCAACTACCATTGACATTACGCGTGTCCCCGGTCTTCCGTCTTCGTTTTCCAGACCTGTTGTTGGGTGTCTGGAAAACGAAGACAGAAGACCGGGGATCACATCCGTCTAGCTAAAATAAACCATTATTATATTCAGATCAAATTCAGGAATATTCTGATATTGGATATGTAGTCAGTTATGATTGGTTGATAAGTTAATGATTAATTGTAAGGATATCGTTATCAGCTAGGGCATAATTAATACATAACAATTATAACGTACAATACACCTCATACTGCGCAATCACGTAGCAGTCTCAACTTAAAGGATACACACAAAGAAAATTCACGAAAGTGATGATTATAGACAAATTATATATGAATGGAAAGGTCTTGTCTTTTTATACACAAATATGTCACTAAAAAGTCTTACAGATGTTGTGGAAATGCAAGAAATGAAATTAATAGAGACCCTTCTCAGCCCCCCTGCCGCCCCCAGGCAGACATTCACGCGATCGAAAACAGTCGAGAATAATGACGTCACATGATCGACTACACACTATCTCTCTGTGCATAATACACTGATACACCTTCCTGGTCTCTATTTTTCTTCGAATTTACCGTTTTCTTTATGTGTTGTGATATCCGATTTCGACATCTTCAGACTATAAGAGAACCAGAACTGTGTTACTTTGTCCATTTTTATTGAATTATGAACTGGAAAGACCGATTTTGTCCACTCGACAGTCTTCGTTGTGTTGCTCTGATTCCAAGCTGTACGGTCCCATTCACTTGCTGCCGATGCAGGTTACGCTGTTTGATCCAGTCAAAAGTCAAGGTAAGCATGTTTGGAAACTGTAGTCTGTACTTGTTCTGACGATGCATTCAGGTCAGATGACAGATACAGATCTGATATAATTTTAGAATCATGCATTTTGGCATGACTACTATTAAAATTAAAAAGTCTTTATTTTAGAAATAATGTTTTTGCACAATTCCAGCAGATTTTTCTTCACAAAGACTTCAAAGGACTCAGGCGATTAAATTATTTAGGAGCACTGGCATGGACCATGGCTGAAAATATGCTGTTTCAGAGGAATGTTTGGCATTATCGTAGTTTTTGTCACCAGTCCATTCACTGCCGTTTATTTCGTCAACGGCGGTGATCCACTCCCATTGACTTTGTACACAACGAGCGCACAAACACCAAATTTCACGATAAGGCCGAATGTTTTCACGATAAGGCCAAATGTTTAAGTTTTTATTATACACAGGCTAGTACCCAATGCGTTTATGCTCAGGAGGGCCCTGTATCGTATACATCCAGATACACAGAATTATATCACCATAATGCCGATGTCATGAAGCAAGACAAATTTTCAGCAGTGGTTACCCTGATCATGCTGATTCCTGGCCAAAACTAGAGTCTGGTGTTTCTTTCTGATTAGAATGCTTCTACATATGAATGCGTAGTGCCTTCAACATAAAACAATGAAGATAAATGCACTCTTTGTAATGACACAGAGTACCGTACCTCAAGTGATTCACTACCGCTAAGCGGTAAGTCGAGTGGGGCCTACACAAACATCACTTGAGCGTTGAGGTAGAGCACCAGTGTTCTGAGTGGAATTTTTCAGGTGTCTAAACCTACTATTATTTGTTGTTGACCGGGAATTACATGCCACCGCACGTCGTCAATCATCAAGATAATGAAATTCATACTTTGATTTGATTATTTAAATGATTTCTTTATTTTTTCTCTCTTCTACACACAGATCTGCACACTTGCTGACTCTGGTGACTTCTGGTCTCTGCTCGCTACTTCAATCTGGGAGATTCCATCATGTCCTCTTACTGATTTGGATATAGCAATTTTTTTATTCACTCTTTCCAGGAGCTACGATGCAAGTTTTGGACTGATAATGATGCAACAGAAAATTTATCTTTATCGATCTTGGAAACGATTTTGAGCACAGTTTTGGAGAGAACTAAAAAAATTGACTTGGACAGGAATACAGCTTGTCGAAAATAAGAACACACAACTTAAAACGAAAAAAACAATTTTAATGTTATTAGGGCATTTTGCAAGAAATTTTCTAATCAATCACACGTCCCAAATCAAGGGTAAGTCCTTTGATTAAAGACAAACATGTACATGTAGTTGAACTGCTATTGCAACTCGACCTTATTACGCTTGAATTTGAATTTAAGACTTACGCTTGATTTGCAATGGAACATAAGTTTCTTGCAGTGCCCCATATTTGTGTTTTGTTATCAGATATCTAACGTGCTGATTTTTCTCGAAAGGTATAATATATTTGTCCTTTTAAACGGTATTTGAATATGGGTACGCCTTTTATTTGTTTTCCACAATATTTATTGCATGTACATGTATGAACAGAAGTGAAATATTTATTGTGAAGCACTGAATGTTGTGTGCTGTTGTGTGATGGTTCATCATTTTTTTTTGTTCTAAGACTGTAAGCCTGGTGGGTGTGAGGAAGTGGCCTGGATGAAAGAAAAGTGAACATGTGCCCAATTACAGATTTGCATATTTTAAGACAATTTTGTTTCTGGATAAATATTGCTATGCATTCCCTACATTAAGAGTAAAGGAGAAGTCCACACAATCAAAAATTCATTTGAATTTAAAGAAAAATAAGATATTGCAGGAAATTTCATAAAAACTTTGATTCAAATTAATATAATTACTACTCTAACATTGAGAAATTTTGCCTAATTTATAAAACGATGATATGCTCATCTGTCGATGTGCAAATTACACTAACCGTTATGTCACACGCACTAAGTTCTTTTGTATTTTGTTGTTTGATATATTTACATGACATGTAGATTTGATATTTAATTTTCTATTTATTTTCTGAAAAATTTTCAGAGGGATTTTAATTCCTCCAAATAACATTTAGAGTTACAGTTCCGTAAATGTAACCTATTGTGTTCGGATGAAGAAATTCCTATACTCAAATCTGCAAAGAATTAAAAAACAAAATGCCACAAAAAAATTAGAAACGAATGTGATGTGAGTGACGACACTAATTTGCATATCATTGTTTTGTGACTGTTTTGAGTAAAAACAGCAAGGGAAATTACTCTATTCAAATAATTTTTAGTTGATGTGGACTTGACTTTTAACTCATCCTGTACCCCTCCCATCCCAAATAAGAGTAGAATCTAATCAAGAACTTGAAAATCAAAAGCAGCAATTAAATAAGATTTGATAAATAGAGGTCTGAATGGGATTTCACAAGAAAAAAAAGTTGGGTAGGGACGAGAAGGAATAAAAAAAAATAACCAAATAAATCCGAGTTTTGAACCAGGGTCCTCGCACACGACAAAACGATGGCCAATACGTTTGGCCACAGACCATTCTCTGCATTATAGTGTGCTTTTAAGATATATGAAACAAAGTCCGCTCGCCGCTGTGGGCTAATCATGTTTCGGCAATTCAACTGCAATTTCAATCATTTCGCGATGGATATTGCCATGTTATTTTGTGGTTCCTGACTTTGTTACGTAATGAAATTTCATAATTTTTTTTCAGTCGTGACGAAGAATGTCTATGCTTTATATTGATTATAATATCAATTTGTCGCAAGTGTGATTTCTAAGTGAAAATATGCTTTGTTTATTCAACTATATTTTGTTGAAAAAAAAATCATTTTTTCTAAGCTAAATATCGGTTACCAAAATACGTTAAATGTGCACTTTATTTCACTGTTCAGTAAATTCAAACTTTTATCTATATAACAAGACCAATCTTGTGAGGAATAAACTTCTAAGAGCAAAAAACGCTGATTGGAAAGATCGTCTTCAATGGGCTGCTGTCAGCTCAGCTGCTCACGCTCATTGTGTGACGTCACTCAGCTGGAGCTCGCAAGAGGACCGATGGAAGGCAGAAATATGGCATGAAAATAAATCATTTTTGAGAGCTGATTTCTGCAAACTCTAATGACTATTTTGAAAAGTGAAGTTATATATCTGATTAGTAATACTTCCCCTTTACAATGATGACCACAAAAAGGCATTATAAAATACTTTGGTTTCTTCGGGTGTCTCCTTTAACTGCCGTTTGCAACTACCATTGACATTACGCGTGTCCCCGGTCTTCCGTCTTCGTTTTCCAGACCTGTTGTTGGGTGTCTGGAAAACGAAGACAGAAGACCGGGGATCGCATCCGTCTAGCTAAAATTAACCATTATTATATTCAGATCAAATTCAGGAATATTCTGATATTGGATATGTAGTCAGTTATGATTGGTTGATAAGTTAATGATTAATTGTAAGGATATCGTTATCAGCTAGGGCATAATTAATACATAACAATTATAACGTACAATACACCTCATACTGCGCAATCACGTACAAGCAGTCTCAACTTAACTGCCGTTTGCAACTACCATTGACATTACGCGTGTCCCCGGTCTTCCGTCTTCGTTTTCCAGACCTGTTGTTGGGTGTCTGGAAAACGAAGACAGAAGACCGGGGATCACATCCGTCTAGCTAAAATAAACCATTATTATATTCAGATCAAATTCAGGAATATTCTGATATTGGATATGTGATCAGTTATGATTGGTTGATAAGTTAATGATTAATATTGTATGGATATCGTGATGTGAATGATAATTGATTGAGCAATATATCGCGCTCAGCTCAGCTGGCATTAAAATTTTACTACCATTGACATAACACATGTCCCCGGTCTTCGATCTTCGTTTTCCAGACCTGTTGTTGGGTGTCTGGAAAACGAAGACAGAAGACCGGGGATCGCATCCGTCTAGCTAAAATTAACCATTATTATATTCAGATCAAATTCAGGAATATTCTGATATTGATATGTAATCAGTTAATAATTTGCTGATAAGTTAATGATTAATTGTATGGATATCGTGATGTGAATGATAATTGATTGAGCAATATATCGCGCTCAGCTGGCATTTGCAATTTTACTACCATTGACATAACACATGTCTTCGGTCTTCGTTTTCCAAACCTGTTGTTGGGTGTCTGGAAAACGAAGACAGAAGACCGGGGATCGCATCCGTCTAGCTAAAATAAACCATTATTATATTCAGATCAAATTCAGGAATATTCTGATATTGGATATGTAGTCAGTTATGATTGGTTGATAAGTTAATGATTAATTGTAAGGATATTGTTATCAGCTAGGGCATAATTAATACATAACAATTATAACGTACAATACACCTCATACTGCGCAATCACGTACAAGCAGTCTCAACTTAACTGCCGTTTGCAACTACCATTGACATTACGCGTGTCCCGGTCTTCCGTCTTCGTTTTCCAGACCTGTTGTTGGGTGTCTGGAAAACGAAGACAGAAGACCGGGGATCGCATCCGTCTAGCTAAAATTAACCATTATTATATTCAGATCAAATTCAGGAATATTCTGATATTGATATGTAATCAGTTATAATTTGCTGATAAGTTAATGATTAATTGTATGGATATCGTGATGTGAATGATAATTGATTGAGCAATATATCGCGCTCAGCTGGCATTTGCAATTTTACTACCATTGACATAACACATGTCCCCGGTCTTCGGTCTTCGTTTTCCAAACCTGTTGTTGGGTGTCTGGAAAACGAAGACAGAAGACCGGGGATCGCGTATTAATTTGTCTAGCTAAGATAGGCCTATAATATTCAGATCAAATTCAGGAATATTTTGATCTTGGATACGTCATCTGCTATGATTGGCTGCGGATAAGTTATGGTTATTAATATCGTTATCAGCTAGGACATAATTAATAAGGATACATAACAATTATAATTAATGTACATATTTTACCCATGGAATTCAGCCATTGCAGTTCTCAAAACTGCCATAAACTTGCATACAATACACCTCATACTGCGCAATCACGTACAAGCAGACTCAACTGGCGTTTGCAACTTTTTTACCACCATTGACATTACGCATGTCCCTGGTCTACGGTCTTCGTTTTCCAAACCTGTTGTTGGGTGACTGGAAAACGAAGACAGAAGACCGGGGATCGCATTCGTCTAGCTAAAATAAACCATTATTATTTTCAGATCAAATTCTGATATTGGATATGTAATCAGTTATAATTGGCTGATAAGTTAATGATTAATGTTATGGATATCGTGATGTGAATAATTGATTGAGCAATATATCGCACTCAGCTCAGCTGGCATTAAAATTTTCCTACCGGGGACATAACGCACGTCCCGGTCTTCGGTCTTCGTTTTCCAGACCTGTTGTTGGGTGTCTGGAAAACGAAGACTGAAGACCGGGGATTTTGTCTAGCTAATTACCACTTATAGCGTGCTATACGGACACGTTTTCGTGCAATTGTACTTCGTTTTCTTCAAGTCGACTTATAAAAACTGTTGCCATGACTAGATACGATATCTCGCCAAGTCGACTTATAAAAGGTCATAAAATTATTATAGCCTATGTGGACCCCGGGGGGGGGGGGGGGGGCACTCGACCAAAACTGGGTGTGCCGCGGGCGAGGCAAAAAACTATGCCTTGGAGCGGCTTTCTTTGATCTTTTTTCTTAATAAGACGAAAATGCTATGCCTTGGAACGGAAATTCGAGTGTAAAAATGGGGGTCCCCTCCGCGGCACATACACACTATGCATTGTATACTTAGTGCCACCCTGTTGCACCCACAAATGTAATAACGCCCACAAATGTAATAACGCCCACAAATGTAATAACACTTTACCCACAAATGTAATAACGCCCACAAATGTAATAACACTTTACCCACAAATGTAATAATTTTTGATCGCCCACAAATGTAATAATGACTTTACCCACAAATGTAATAAATTTGAAGGGATTTGTGGCCAATCCGTTCTAAACTAAAATCCTATAGTAATGCGTTCATATAGCACAAAAGTGGAGTCTTTTTTCAGACCGGGTTAATAAAACATCAAAGTACAAGTCCAAAGTTTTTCTTCTAGTCCCAGATGTTTCAAAAATTATAATATAGATCCAAAGTCTTTTTTCCAGACCCGGTTGTTTAAAAAATATAATAAAAGTCCAAAGTCTTTTTTTCCAGACCCGGTTGTTTAAAAAAAAATGTTATGTAAGTCCAAAGTCTTTTTTTCCAGACCCGGTTGTTTAAAAAATTATAATATAAATCCAAAGTCTTTTTTCCAGACCCGGTTGTTTAAAAAATTATAATATAAATCCATAGTATTTTTTCCAGACCCGGTTGTTTCAAGAATTTTAATAAGTCCAGTCTTTTTCCTGACCCAGTTATTTCAAAATTTATAATATAAGTCCAAACTAAGATACGATGATGATATTCCTGTGGAAAAAAATGGGAATCGAGCTTAGTCTTTTCTCCAGACCCAGTTAATTAAAACTGGTGGAATTAATGTCTTTGTTGTTGTTTCAACTTATACGGTGGATATTGTGAATATATGCACTAAGAGTAAATTGAGAATCAAGCGTAGTCTTTTCTCCAGACCCAGTTACCTGATATTTAAACATTATGAATAGCAGTTTAAAAACAGTATAAAGACCCCATAATCTTATCAATGCTGGATATATAGCGTAATCTTTCAGCCCGACCATTTTTTTCTTTAAAAAAACGCTAATAGTAAGAATTAAAAAAATCAAAGTTTAAGACCAAACAAACCTTCAACCTAAGAACCTGTTTTGAAAGAGGTTTAGAGTGTTGTCTTTATTCCAGACCTAAACAGTTACGAAAAAAAATCTTCTAACATAAGACCTTATATTCTTATTCTCTTGGAATAACACGAGTTTTTAAACGTACTCTTTCCTCCAGACCCGGCTATTTAACAAAAAAGTAACTGAAAAAAGTTCGAATCTAAGACCAAATTTCCAAAGCCTTTTCACCCAGTAAAAATATGTCTTTTTTTAAATAATACTACTACCCCTACAAAACATTGTAATAACGCGTGGGTAAAGCAGACATCCTTTCTGCAGACTTGGTTACTATTTGAAACATAAAGTAGTTTTTACAAATATTCTAAAACGAATACCCAATAATCTAATTACTGTGGAACAACATGAAGACCGATTGTCGAAGATCGACTTTCCTCCAGACACAGTTATTTTAGGAATAAAAAATCAATAAAACTCAACCCCAAACAACGAATCTAAGAACCAACAATCTTCCAAATTAAGACCATGCATGTAGAAAAGCACACGTTTAGAGCGTTGTCTTTATTCCAGACCCAGTGATTTAAAAATGATTTAAACAATCCTAAAAACAAAAGACTCATATTCTTATTCTTGTGGAATAATACGAGTATTATGCTTAGTCTTTCGTCTGGACCCGGTTATTTAAAAGATAAAGAAATATTGAAAAAAAATTGACAGCTGAGACTAATCTTCAAAATTAAACCCACTTGAAATGCTTGGGCTTAGAGTGTTGTCTTTACCCCTCACCGACGTATATTATAACTTTTGAAACGACCGGGTCTGAAAAAAAAGACTTTGGACTTGCATTATAATTTTTGAATTAACTGGGTCTGGAAAAAAGACTTTGGACGTATATTATAATTTTGAAACAACCGGATCCGGTAAAAAGACTTTGGACGTATATTATAATTTTGAAAAACCGGGTCTGGAAAAAGACTTGGACTTGTACTGTAATATTTCATTAACCGGGTCTGGAAAAAAGACTTTGAACTTTTGTGCTATATGAACGCATTACTATAGGATATTAGTTTAGAACGAATTCGCCAAAAAATCACTTCAAATTTATTACATTTGTAGGTAAAGTCATTATCACATTTGTGGGTAAAGTGCATTATTACATTTGTGGGTAAAGTGTTATTACATTTGTGGGCGTTATTACACTTGTGGGTAAAGTGTTATTACATTTGTGGGCGTTATTACATTTGTGGGTAAAGTGTTATTACATTTGTGGGCGATCAAAAATTATTACATTTGTGGGTAAAGTGTTATTACATTTGTGGGTAAAGTGTTATTACATTTGTGGGCGTTATTACATTTGTGGGCGATTATTACATTTGTGGGTGTAACACACCCCCCCCCCCCCCCCGGATGTCGATGGCATGATTAAGTTTCTCGCCATGTTGATGGCACTTAAAACATGTAAAAGGGATGGTCCGGGCTGAAAATATTTATATTTTAATACATAGAGTAGAATTCACTGAGCAATGTGCCGAAAATTTTATCAAAATCGGATAGCAAGTAATATTAAGTTATTGAAATTTAAAGTTTAGCAATATATTGTGAAAACAGTCGTCTTGAATATTCATTAGGTGGGCTGATATTGTCACATCTCCACTTTCCGTTTTCCTATGTTATTAAATATAATCATAATTTTCACATTATTTTATACTTGTGCGAATAATATGTCTCCCTTATAATGAAATAAGTTGCAGCAATAAATATTTGTTGCACTAAATCAGTTGCCAATCCAATTTTTCTAGTTCTTGGATGAAAAAATTTGAATAAACCTAATTTCACATACTAAAATACAAAAGAACAAGTGGAAATGTGACATCATCAGCCAACCTAATGAATATTCATGACGACTGTTTTCACAATATATTGCTAAATTTTAAAATTCAAAAACTTTGTTATCCGATTTTGATGAAATTTTCCGTATTTTACTCAGTGAATTATACTCTATTCAATAAGATATACATACTTTCACCCCGGACCATCCCTTTAAAAGCTCCGTATAAAATAAACCTAATTGTAATAGAAAGCAATGTCATGGACCTAAGACAGGTGGGAAGCGCGCCCTTGTAGAATGTTTTCCATACGGTCGGCGAACATGAAACACGAGTGCGTCGCACGCATACTACTTTGCGGTTAAACCCGAGACGTTCCCACGCGTACATTTCGAGACATCAACATTCAGTCTGTCAGTACGCGTTTTGAAGAAAATTACCCTGTTTACACGTGCATCGGCCCCCCCTGAAAAAAAATTGGCAGAGCAAAAAAGGGAGAAAGAAGAAAAGATAAAAGGAAAAGAAGAAGAAAAGATAAGTGGAAAATAAGAGGAGGAAGACGAGTGAATGAAGTAATGTGAGGGAAGACTTGCCAAAAAGAATCTTTCATGGTACTATAAAAAAATCTTTGCTTGCGCTTCGCGCCAGGATTGCCTGTTCGATGAGATTCATATCTTGCTCAATACATGTAGGCTGATATTGAGCAAGTTTTGAATTTATTATACAAAACATAATTAGCTCGGACATCGAGCTTTCAATATTTTTTCATTCACAAATTTAAGTGCTCTGTAAAATGTCCGTTTTATTGTCTACATATCAGCATTTTTTTAAAGCTCACGCTGCGTGGTCACATTGTTTGATTTGCCAAGTTCCTATTGTCCATAATGTTCCATTAAAGAATGTATTCAGAGTGCCCAGATTCTAGGTCTAAATCTAAAACATGCGCGATAGCCTGAATGTTCTTTATTTAAAATCTATTTAAATTATCCAGTTCCACATCATAATATCAAAAATTGTCTGCTCGCGCTTCACGATCGCATTAGTAACGATACCCAATCATGCCAATTAACTATATCTTATTTATGATTTACAAAATATGAATAGTGTCCCGCTTTTAGGTCTGAAATCTCTTCTTTTTTCCTCTCGCGCTTCGCGCTCGCATCCATTGTTTCGTTACATACCTATCCCTTTTATTGATACAAAAAGTAATTACCATTCTTTTAGGTCGGAATGTTAAAAAAATGCTTTATTGAAATATATACCGTCTTCGTGGGTACCTATAAACAGTCCTTAACAGGTCCCTTTTCGATAATGCTAGGACAGTTAATAACAATTTCTGCTCGCGCTTTGCGCTTGCAGTAATTATCTAGTTACATAGTTACGCATCTTGTTCAGGTTCACAAACATTGCCCAGAATAGTCAATTTTCAGGTTAAAATATATACATGCGATTCCAAAAATTTTCAGAATTTGTTTAGAAAAAACACTGTTTATGATTATGTCATATTCTTTACAATTGTTTACAATTTAGTAATTTTGGTACTTAATTTCCTTCTTTAATGTTGCTTTCACCCAAGAGTAAAACACAAAAAACACCTTGTAATTTTACCATTTAGGGCCTAAATGGTAAAATTACAAGGTGTTCTTGTTTGTATTATCTTTGCATAAAGTTTTTGAGCTTGCTGGAATGTGCACCAATCGTTTCATAATTTTTAGCTTCTTATTAGTTGAATTGTTTTAAAATAACAGGATTATAAGTCCTACTTGACAGTGTTAGTGTTGATAGATGCGTTATCGACTTTCAATATATTTTTACCTATAAAGGTGTCTTTTTACGTTTTATCTATTTGCCTGATTTCTTTCCTGAAATTGAACCCGAAATAAATATTCAAAAAATGAGATCAATTGGAATCGGAGATATTCAGCATTTGTGATTATTATGACTAATCGTGTTCAATTGATCTATGAAAACTTAGTATGAGGGCCAGTTTACACATTTTCTGATGAATATATGCATAGCCAAACGGGAGATTTCGGGTGCAAGACCCCCCCCCCATTTTTTATGATGCAGAAGGCGCCGCTAAAGAAAAAAAAACGGAAAAAAGAAGAAAGTGAGAGAAAAGGAAAAAGAGCAATATCAAACAGAAAGAAACAATTATCAAGGTAAGATAAAGTAGAAAATATTTCGAAAAACCTGTGCCTCCGACCAAAACTTAAAAAGGGTCCCGCTTCTAACATTGATGCTGGAGAGAAGGGATGATTTTATAGGGGTAATTGTCCTCAGGCAGGGGAAATTGTCCGGGGGATAATTGTCCTCGGGGGTTATTGTCCAGTGGGTAATTGTCCTCGAGGATAATTGTCCGGGGGGTAAGTGTCCTCGGGGGCTTATTGTCCGGGACATTAGGGTAGTTGTTCGGGCGTAGTTGTCCGGGGGGAATTGTCCGGGGGTGATTGTCCACGGGATAGTAGTCCGGGGGTAGTTAAATTGTCCGGGGGGTAATTGTCCTCGGGGGGTAATTGTCCGGGGGGTAATTGTCCTAGAACCATTCACACAAATAACCATAACTTATCTGCAGCCAATCATGGCAGATGACGTATCCAAGATCAAAATATTCTTGAATGGTGCTGAATGATAGGCCTATCTTAGCTAGACAAAATTATACGCGATCCCCGGTCTTCTGTCTTCGTTTTCCAGACACCCAACAACAGGTCTGGAAAACGAAGATCGAAGACCGGGGACATGTGTTATGTCAATGGTAGTAAAATTTTAATGCCAGCTGAGCTGAGCGCGATATATTGCTCAATCAATTATCATTCACATCACGATATCCATACAATATTAATCATTAACTTATCAACCAATCATAACTGATCACATATCCAATATCAGAATATTCCTGAATTTGATCTGAATATAATAATGGTTTATTTTAGCTAGACGGATGCGATCCCGGTCTTCTGTCTTCGTTTTCCAGACACCCAACAACAGGTCTGGAAAACGAAGACGGAAGACCGGGGACACGCGTAATGTCAATGGTAGTAAAATTTTAATGCCAGCTGAGCTGAGCGCGATATATTGCTCAATCAATTATCATTCACATCACGATATCCATACAATATTAATCATTAACTTATCAACCAATCATAACTGATCACATATCCAATATCAGAATATTCCTGAATTTGATCTGAATATAATAATGGTTTATTTTAGCTAGACGGATGCGGTCCCCGGTCTTCTGTCTTCGTTTTCCAGACACCCAACAACAGGTCTGGAAAACGAAGACGGAAGACCGGGGACACGCGTAATGTCAATGGTAGTTGCAAACGGCAGTTAAGTTGAGACTGCTTGTACGTGATTGCGCAGTATGAGGTGTATTGTACGTTATAATTGTTATGTATTAATTATGCCCTAGCTGATAACGATATCCTTACAATTAATCATTAACTTATCAACCAATCATAACTGACTACATATCCAATATCAGAATATTCCTGAATTTGATCTGAATATAATAATGGTTTATTTTAGCTAGACGGATGCGATCCCCGGTCTTCTGTCTTCGTTTTCCAGACACCCAACAACAGGTTTGGAAAACGAAGATCGAAGACCGGGGACATGTGTTATGTCAATGGTAGTAAAATTTTAATGCCAGCTGAGCTGAGCGCGATTATTGCTCAATCAATTATCATTCACATCACGATATCCATACAATATTAATCATTAACTTATCAACCAATCATAACTGATCACATATCCAATATCAGAATATTCCTGAATTTGATCTGAATATAATAATGGTTTATTTTAGCTAGACGGATGCGGTCCCCGGTCTTCTGTCTTCGTTTTCCAGACACCCAACAACAGGTCTGGAAAACGAAGACGGAAGACCGGGGACACGCGTAATGTCAATGGTAGTTGCAAACGGCAGTTAAGTTGAGACTGCTTGTACGTGATTGCGCAGTATGAGGTGTATTGTACGTTATAATTGTTATGTATTAATTATGCCCTAGCCGATAACGATATCCTTACAATTAATCATTAACTTATCAACCAATCATAACTGACTACATATCCAATATCAGAATATTCCTGAATTTGATCTGAATATAATAATGGTTTGTTTTAGCTAGACGGATGCGATCCCCGGTCTTCTGTCTTCGTTTTCCAGACACCCAACAACAGGTTTGGAAAACGAAGATCGAAGACCGGGGACATGTGTTATGTCAATGGTAGCAAAATTTTAATGCCAGCTGAGCTGAGCGCGATTATTGCTCAATCAATTATCATTCACATCACGATATCCATACAATATTAATCATTAACTTATCAACCAATCATAACTGATCACATATCCAATATCAGAATATTCCTGAATTTGATCTGAATATAATAATGGTTTATTTTAGCTAGACGGATGCGGTCCCCGGTCTTCTGTCTTCGTTTTCCAGACACCCAACAACAGGTCTGGAAAACGAAGACGGAAGACCGGGGACACGCGTAATGTCAATGGTAGTTGCAAACGGCAGTTAAGTTGAGACTGCTTGTACGTGATTGCGCAGTATGAGGTGTATTGTACGTTATAATTGTTATGTATTAATTATGCCCTAGCTGATAACGATATCCTTACAATTAATCATTAACTTATCAACCAATCATAACTGACTACATATCCAATATCAGAATATTCCTGAATTTGATCTGAATATAATAATGGTTTATTTTAGCTAGACGGATGCGATCCCCGGTCTTCTGTCTTCGTTTTCCAGACACCCAACAACAGGTTTGGAAAACGAAGATCGAAGACCGGGGACATGTGTTATGTCAATGGTAGTAAAATTTTAATGCCAGCTGAGCTGAGCGCGATTATTGCTCAATCAATTATCATTCACATCACGATATCCATACAATATTAATCATTAACTTATCAACCAATCATAACTGATCACATATCCAATATCAGAATATTCCTGAATTTGATCTGAATATAATAATGGTTTATTTTAGCTAGACGGATGCGGTCCCCGGTCTTCTGTCTTCGTTTTCCAGACACCCAACAACAGGTCTGGAAAACGAAGACGGAAGACCGGGGACACGCGTAATGTCAATGGTAGTTGCAAACGGCAGTTAAGTTGAGACTGCTTGTACGTGATTGCGCAGTATGAGGTGTATTGTACGTTATAATTGTTATGTATTAATTATGCCCTAGCCGATAACGATATCCTTACAATTAATCATTAACTTATCAACCAATCATAACTGACTACATATCCAATATCAGAATATTCCTGAATTTGATCTGAATATAATAATGGTTTGTTTTAGCTAGACGGATGCGATCCCCGGTCTTCTGTCTTCGTTTTCCAGACACCCAACAACAGGTTTGGAAAACGAAGATCGAAGACCGGGGACATGTGTTATGTCAATGGTAGCAAAATTTTAATGCCAGCTGAGCTGAGCGCGATATATTGCTCAATCAATTATCATTCACATCACGATATCCATACAATATTAATCATTAACTTATCAACCAATCATAACTGATCACATATCCAATATCAGAATATTCCTGAATTTGATCTGAATATAATAATGGTTTATTTTAGCTAGACGGATGCGGTCCCCGGTCTTCTGTCTTCGTTTTCCAGACACCCAACAACAGGTCTGGAAAACGAAGACGGAAGACCGGGGACACGCGTAATGTCAATGGTAGTTGCAAACGGCAGTTAAGTTGAGACTGCTTGTACGTGATTGCGCAGTATGAGGTGTATTGTACGTTATAATTGTTATGTATTAATTATGCCCTAGCCGATAACGATATCCTTACAATTAATCATTAACTTATCAACCAATCATAACTGACTACATATCCAATATCAGAATATTCCTGAATTTGATCTGAATATAATAATGGTTTGTTTTAGCTAGACGGATGCGATCCCCGGTCTTCTGTCTTCGTTTTCCAGACACCCAACAACAGGTTTGGAAAACGAAGATCGAAGACCGGGGACATGTGTTATGTCAATGGTAGCAAAAT
This sequence comes from Lytechinus variegatus, assembly GCF_018143015.1. Classification (NCBI taxonomy): domain Eukaryota; kingdom Metazoa; phylum Echinodermata; class Echinoidea; order Temnopleuroida; family Toxopneustidae; genus Lytechinus; species Lytechinus variegatus. The sequence goes on from NC_054755.1 coordinate 28,982,465, forward strand.
TTTAATGCCAGCTGAGCTGAGCGCGATTATTGCTCAATCAATTATCATTCACATCACGATATCCATACAATATTAATCATTAACTTATCAACCAATCATAACTGATCACATATCCAATATCAGAATATTCCTGAATTTGATCTGAATATAATAATGGTTTATTTTAGCTAGACGGATGCGGTCCCCGGTCTTCTGTCTTCGTTTTCCAGACACCCAACAACAGGTCTGGAAAACGAAGACGGAAGACCGGGGACACGCGTAATGTCAATGGTAGTTGCAAACGGCAGTTAAGTTGAGACTGCTTGTACGTGATTGCGCAGTATGAGGTGTATTGTACGTTATAATTGTTATGTATTAATTATGCCCTAGCTGATAACGATATCCTTACAATTAATCATTAACTTATCAACCAATCATAACTGACTACATATCCAATATCAGAATATTCCTGAATTTGATCTGAATATAATAATGGTTTATTTTAGCTAGACGGATGCGATCCCCGGTCTTCTGTCTTCGTTTTCCAGACACCCAACAACAGGTCTGGAAAACGAAGACGGAAGACCGGGGACACGCGTAATGTCAATGCAGTAAAATTTTAATGCCAGCTGAGCTGAGCGCGATATATTGCTCAATCAATTATCATTCACATCACGATATTCATACAATATTAATCATTAACTTATCAACCAATCATAACTGATCACATATCCAATATCAGAATATTCCTGAATTTGATCTGAATATAATAATGGTTTATTTTAGCTAGACGGATGCGGTCCCCGGTCTTCTGTCTTCGTTTTCCAGACACCCAACAACAGGTCTGGAAAACGAAGACGGAAGACCGGGGACACGCGTAATGTCAATGGTAGTTGCAAACGGCAGTTAAGTTGAGACTGCTTGTACGTGATTGCGCAGTATGAGGTGTATTGTACGTTATAATTGTTATGTATTAATTATGCCCTAGCCGATAACGATATCCTTACAATTAATCATTAACTTATCAACCAATCATAACTGACTACATAATATCAGAATATTCCTGAATTTGATCTGAATATAATAATGGTTTATTTTAGCTAGACGGATGCGATCCCCGGTCTTCTGTCTTCGTTTTCCAGACACCCAACAACAGGTTTTGGAAAACGAAGATCGAAGACCGGGGACATGTGTTATGTCAATGGTAGCAAAATTTTAATGCCAGCTGAGCTGAGCGCGATTATTGCTCAATCAATTATCATTCACATCACGATATCCATACAATATTAATCATTAACTTATCAACCAATCATAACTGATCACATATCCAATATCAGAATATTCCTGAATTTGATCTGAATATAATAATGGTTTATTTTAGCTAGACGGATGCGATCCCCGGTCTTCTGTCTTCGTTTTCCAGACACCCAACAACAGGTCTGGAAAACGAAGATCGAAGACCGGGGACATGCGTTATGTCAATGGGAGAACATTGTGTAGGGGGCAAGGTCCAAAGTCCATTCTAACCCGCGCACGTGTTTTGTACACACTTTGCACTGCTTTGTACACACTTCGTGCGTGAACTACAAACGCTTTCACACGAGTGTGATACGTGTCCCCGGTCTTCGGTCTTCGGTCTTCGTTTTCCAGACACCCACGAGTCACAACCCATGCAAAGGAGGTATCCCTGCCCCCCCCCCCCGGAAGAGCTGACGAGCTTGAAGACTTTTTTTTCGGCGGGCGCGGTTTTGTCCCCGTGTGGAAAATCCTAGGTACGCTAATGATCTGATGCCATTTAAGTGTCATTTTCATTCAAACTTGAAGATATACAACTCAAAAGTTATATCAAATAGTTTTAGATATTAAGAACTCTTTCTTAATAAAATGAATAAGGAAATACTATTCGTAAACTATTTGAAAATGTATGGCTCACCAGTCACCACGCCACTTATTCTAATACCACGATGGTAGCTTACAGATGAAGCAACTCGCACGGGTGAATGTGCATCTCACGTCGTTCCAATCACCAATTCGCGTATTCACTATCTCACTACAGTCTTCGCGCCCAATATTATCAGGCTGGCCCGGGATCCAGTTGGTGTATCCAACGTCCGTGCCATCTACCCAAGCATGGCTGCCATCTAACGTGGCATCGTGAAGACCAATCCACATGTACTTGCTTCCCTGGGAGAGAGAGAGAGAAAGAAAGAAAGGGCGGGAGAAAGATGAACAATTATCTACCCTTTACACATAAAAATAGGTTCAACTTTGCACCTTTAAAGGTGCAGACCAGGGCCCGTTTCTTAAGAGTTGCAACTATGTTGTAACTTTGCCATTATGGCAACTATCATTGTAACTTTGATTTTAATTGGCTGCTTAGCCCTGTTGCCATGGTAGTTGCCTTAATGGCAAAACAACAACACTTGCAACTTTTCATGAAACGGGCCCCAGATGTCTCAATGGGAGCACGTTTAAAGGGATGGTCAGGGCTGAAAATATTTATAGCTAAATAAATAGAGTAAAATTCACAGAGCAAAATGTTTAAAATGTCATAGAAATCAGATCACAAATAATGAAATTATTCAATTCTAAAGTTTATCAATTTTTGTGAAAACAGTTATATGCACATCGCCATGAATATTCATTGGGTGGGCTGATGATGTCACATCCCCACTTTGCGTTTTCTTATAAAATGCAATAATAATTCATATAATCATATAATAAATGATATAATTTGCGGCAATAAATAACTAATGCAGTTAATCAGTTGTCAATTCAATTGTTTTAGATCTTGGTAGATTTTTTTTGAATAAATTAACCTGATTTCATATGATAAAATACAAAAGAACAAGTATTAGCCCACCTAATGAATATTCGTGACGACATGCCTAGAACTGTTTCACCGGAATAATGCAAATCTTTAAAATTCAATAACTTTGTTATTTCTTATCCGATTTTGATAAAATTTTCAGCATTTTGCTCTGTGAATTTTACTATATTATTGAGATATAAATATATCCAGCTTGGACCATCCCTTTAAGGTGCTAGCCTAGGTGCAACTTAGCACCAATCTGAAATGTGCAAATTAGTGCCTATAAGGTGCAATATTGCACCCCGAAGTTGCGGTCGCAAGTGACAGGTGCAACTATGCTCAGTCTGCACATTTTGCCGCAAGGTTGCATCTTTCTTGCACCCCTTTTCTTAGTGTGTTAGAGTGTTTGATCCTCTTAATTTACAATGTATGCCTATGTACAGGATGAATTTACACAGGAGAATTTTTAACTATGAATAATTAAATAAATTTAATTGAATTTTAAAAAATGATTTGATAACTGAAAATTAGAAAGCGAGATGAATAAGCTGATTTAGAATAATTATAGAAAATGGAAGAGAGGGAGAGACAGATAGCAAACTTTATTTATAAGCTATCAAGTCCATTGCAGCTATGAATCTAAATCACTGAATTAGGTACAGTAGGTCCCAGACAGGCGCGGATCCAGGATTTCGTAGGGAGGGGGGGCCTAAATTCGACCTGATTTTGGCGCCCCTGTGTACTTTTCTGAAAAATTGCCTCCCCTCCCTCCCCCAGGCTATCATAAGTGCCTTAAATGCATGTTAAATTATCTTATTTCATAGGCACATGAATCAGGGGCGGATCCAGCCTTCGCCAGTAAAGGGGCTCGGAATTTTTTTTTTCAGCCATATTTTCCCCGATCGGCCGCTCGAAGATGTTTTTTTTTTCGTTTGTTTCTTTGAAGGGGGTAGTCCTATAAGTCACTTCTTAGCCTTATTCTTTAAATCAACATAAATGTATAATGTCATAATCCTTATTTTATAATGCCTGCGCAAAGCGCGAGCAATTTTTTTAATTGTATGTATTTTTTCCTAAAATTTGAACATTCTGAAGATGTGCCTGCAATAATTACTGCGAACGCGAAGTGCGAGTAGAAATTTTTGATAAACGTTTTGAACTGATCGGAAAGGTAGGCCTACTAGTCCTGTTAAAGACTACATAGAGTTAGCCATGAAGACGTTATATATTTCAACAATCAAATAATGCGAGCGCGAAGCGCGAGTTGAAAAATTTTGACATTTCTACATAAAGAATGGAAAACTTTAATCAGTTTTTGTAATCATGAACAGGATAGCTATACAGTATAACTAAACAATTGATGCGAGCGCGAAGTGCGAGTGGAAAAATTCTACATATAGACCTAGAACGGGACACTCACTCTATTCATGTTTCCTCAATCATGAAAAAGATGGTAAGACAGGATCTTCCTACATGAATAATGCGAGCGCAAAGCGCGAGCAGAAAATGTTTGTATACGTTTTGAAGTGATCGAAAAGTGCCTTTTAAGGACTGCTTGCATTTAGCCATGAAGACATTACATATTTCATCAATCAAATAATGCGAGCTGAAAATTTTTGACATTTCTACATAAAGAATTTAAAAATTTAATCAGTTTTTGTAATCATGAACAGGATAGCTATACAGTATAACTAAACAATTGATGCGAGCGCGAAGTGCGAGCGGAAAAATTCTAGATTTAGACCTAGAACGGGACACTCTATTCATGTTTCCTAAATCATGAAAAAGATGAGTAAGACAGGATCTTCCTACATGAATAATTCGAGCGCAAAGCGCGAGCAGAAAATGTTTGTATACGTTTTGAAGTGATCGAAAAGTGCCTTTTAAGGACTGCTTGCATTTAGCCATGAAGACATTACATATTTCATCAATTAAATATTGCGAGCGCGAAGCGCGAGCTGAAAATTTTTGACATTTCTACATACAGAATGGAAAACGTTAATACAATTTACTTAAATTAAAGAAAAAACAATTCGAATCTGTACTGATTCCCAATATTTATCACACACAAATCCATTATTCCATAAACTAAAGACTCTAACAGCATTTGACATAAATACACTTTACTACTTATGTTTAAGTACGTAAATAACATGCTCCCACCTACCTTCATTCCACAATTTTTATTCTCTGAATACATCTATTCGTTCATACCCTACCCGTAACTCTTCAAATTTCCATTTAATCAACCCCAAACTGCTTATTGCGCAGAGATCCATAAGACACCATGGTCCAGATTTGTGGAACTCTCTACCAGCAGAGTCTGTAAAACAATCCTCGTCTCTTCACTCATTTAAGGCAAACGTTAAATCTATGTTATTATTATCAGAATATTTGAAGTAAAATTTCTGTGTCGTATCCTTTTTATCGTGAATTTATTCCTCCTTCGATGTAGTCATTACCAATATCTTCATCATGACCACCATCATCTTCATGGCCTTCATCATCATCATAATCATCATCATCATCATCATATCACCGTCACCCTCAGCTTATCACCTTCATCTTCATACTATAATATTGCATGAATTCATGTTTCGTATTTGAAAATATATGCCAAATCTGCTTTATAAATGTATTATTTCAATTAGTATAAGTTTGGGATTGTCATTTTTTTCAAGCAATCTGCTTATGATGACAATCTCCTGCAATTTGTGAATGTCATATAGTTAATAATTTTTGTCTGGAATTATTTTTTTAGTACTCTTTATTTGTGATTCATGCCAAAAATGCTAACATATTATGTTTATTATGTTGTGAAAAATGTATTATACAAATGTTATCGATGCAGAAGAAAACATCAAATCAAATCAATTGATGCGAGCGCGAAGTGCGAGCGGAAAATTCTAGTTTTAGACCTAGAACGGGACACTCTATTCATGTTTCCTAAATCATGAAAAAGATGAGTAAGAGGGGATCTTCCTACATTAATAATGCGAGCGCAAAGCGCGAGCAGAAAATGTTTGTATACGTTTTGAACTGATCGAAAAGTGCCTTTTAAGAACTGCTTGCATTTAGCCATGAAGACATTACATTTTCACAATCAAATAATACGAGCGCGAAGCGCGAGTAAATTTTTTTTTACATTTCTACATAAAGAATGGAAAACTTTAATCAGTTTTTGTAATCATGAACAAGATAGCTATATAACTAAACAATTGATGCGAGCGCGAAGTGCGAGCGGAAAATTCTAGTTTTAGACCTAGAACGGGACACTCTATTCATGTTTCCTAAATCATGAAAAAGATGAGTAAGAGGGGATCTTCCTACATTAATAATGCGAGCGCAAAGCGCGAGCAGAAAATGTTTATATACGTTTTGAACTGATCGAAAAGTGCCTTTTAAGGACTGCTTGCATTTAGCCATGAAGACATTACATATTTCCCAATCAAATTATGTGAGCGCGAAGCGCGAGCGTAAAAAAAATCGAGATTTCGACCTTGAACGGGATACTCTATTCATGTTTTGTAAATCATGAAAGGGATGAGATAGGGGATCTTCCGACATTAATAATACGAGCACAAAGGGCGAGCAGAATTTTTTGATATTGTGATCTGAAACTGGATAACTGAATGAAAATGCACGCGCGTGTTTCAGATTTAGACCGAGAATCTAGGCATTCTAAACAATCTTTCATCATGAAAATAAAAGCGAGCGCGAAGCGCGAGCCTAAAATATTTGATATTCCTATCTGATATTTCAAACGCTTTGTAGGAAACTTGTAAGGTAGATATAAATCGCACTTGATAAAGAGCTGATATGTTTAATTTTGAGACATAGGTCCTTAGGACATGTTATCGTATGAATATGATGACTATTATATATCTTCCTATTCATCTTGCTAAGCGCGAGATAAAACAAAAGTGACAATTTAATTATTAAATTGATATCTTAGTATTAATGCATAATGAGGGCGCGGAATCTGATGATATTATGGCCTGAACACTGAACATTTCAAGCACCTTTTTATTGATGAATAGGATGCATCATTAATTAGTTGATATATTTTTAACCATTAATGCGAGCGCAAATCGCGAGCCGAAATTTTTGATAAAACTGTCATAAAAAGGGGATATTAAGTAGTTTGTTATACAATCAATATTGAGACATACATAATCCGCCAATCAAAAATGCAAGCATAGCAGCGCTAGCTGATGCGTTTTGACAATCAGACCTGAAAAGGGATATTTTGAAAACTTTATGGAATACTTAAAAAACAATAGGTACCTGATAAATCAAAATTCGTGAACGCGCAGCGCAATTGGAAAATGTTAATATTCAGACCATAAAACTGACATTTTTACATAGCAGAGCACTTTTTAAAAATCAATATGTAAATCACAAAAATTAATGAAAGTTCGATTTCCAAGGAGAAATATGTTTTGTATACTGACTTCCAAACTTGATATTTAAGCTCCGTGTTGAACAAGATATGTGGATCACTTAACAGGCAATGCGAGCGCGAAGCGCAAGCAAAAATTTTATATAGTGACATAAAATATTTTGTCCAAGTCTTCCTCTCATCTTATTTTATTCATTCGTCTTCCTCCTTTTCTTTTTTCTCTTTTCTTTTCCTTCCTTTTTGTATCTTTCCCCCATTTTTTGGCTCTACCGATAGGGGGGTCCGGGCCCCTCAGGTCCCCACCTGGATCCGCCTATGCATTAAGAAGAAGCAATTGAATAATGGTTTTATAATGATGCATTCATGAATAAATGTAATATCACTTTTACAAATAATCAATGCGAGCGGGAAACTCGAGCGATTTCTATTTTAACCATATTAGAGTAGGCCCTGCTAGAATTATGTGAGCGGGAGCCAGGCGCGAATCCAGGATTTCTTAGGGGCCCTAATTTCATGTCAAGTAAATATATTGATATAAATATATATAAATTTCAAATTGAACCCCAAGGGGTGCAATTTTGAACCCACAGCGGGGGTGCAAAAATGAACCCTAACCGCAGGGTTCAATTTTTGAACCCCAAATCAGGGATTCAATTTTTGAACCCATAGGGTGCTGATTTTGCATCAACCTTTCGGGGTTCAATTCTGAACATTTATTTCTATAGTGTGTGCAAGTGAACTTCAAAATTTCTGTAAATAATATCTATCAATATATCCATCAGTGCTGTAGTCAAGGCTCAAACCTCCAAGCCCACAGCTTTCATACCCAAGACCAAGGCTTCAATCCCCAAGACCAAGGCTTCGATCCCCAAGGCCAGGGCCAAGGCATGGAAACCCAAGCCAAGGCCTAAAAACCTCAAGGCCAAGGCATTTCAAACTTTCAATATATGGAACAATGAGCCATCAACAAGGCGGCAGTTCGAATATCAGTTCGGCGCCCCTACATGTAGGTCGATCATCAATTTGCCCCCCCCCCCCCGTTCTAACATTAATTCGGCCCCCAGTTCGAACATCATTTTGGCATCCCTTCGAACTCAATTTGCCTTCCCTAGTTCGAATATTATTTCGCCCCTCTAGCTCGAGTATCAATTTTGCGCCCCCTAGTTCGAACATCAATTCGGCGCCCCCCTAGTTTGAGTATCAATTGGCGCCCTCCTAGCTCGAACATGGATTCGACCCCGGCCCCTCCCCAGTTCGAGAATTAATTTGGCGCCCCCAGTTCGAACATCATTTCGGCGCCCTCCTAGTTCGAATATCAATTCGGCGCCCCTACATGTAGGTCGATCATCACTTAAGCCCCCCCCCCCGTTCGAACATTAATTCGGCCCCCAGTTCGAACATCATTTTGGCATCCCTTCGAACATCATTTCGGCGCCCTCCTAGTTCGAATATCGATTCGGCGCCTCTACATGTAGGTTCAACATCAATTTGGCGCCCCTATTTCGAATACCATTTGGCCCCCCCTCCCCTAGCTCGAGTATCAATTTGGCGCCCCCTAGTTCCAACATCAATTTGGCGCCCCTACGTCGAACATCAATTCGCCCCCCCCCCCCTCGTTCAAACATCAATTCGGCCCCCAGTTCGAACAGCATTTTACATTCCTTCGAACATCATTTCAGCGCCCTTTTGGTTCGAACATCATTTTCTTTCCTCCTCTTCCTCTTTTTTCTTCTCGTCCTTCCCCTCTTCCTCTCCACTTTTCTTCTCTTCTTTCCCCTTTCTCTTTTTCCTTCTCTTCTTTCTTCCCTCTTTCTCCTTTTTTCTCCTTTTCCCCTCTTCCTCTCTCTTTTCACCCTCTTCCTCTTTTTTTCTCCCCCTCCCCTCCCTTTTCTTCTCTTCCTTCCCCCTCTTCCTCTTTTTTCTCTTTCTTTCCCCTCTTCTTTTCCTCTTTTTTTCTTCCTTTCTTCCCCTCTTCTTTTTCTTCATTTCTTTCCCCTCTCTTTTTTTTCTTTCCTCCCTCTTCCTCTCTCTCTTTTTTCCCTTTTCTTTCCCCTCTTCCTCTTTTTCCCCCTCTCCCCTCCCTTTTCTTCTCTTCCTTTCCCCTTTTCTTCCCCCTTCTCTCTCTTTCTTTCTCTTCTTTCTTCCCTCTTCCTCTCTTTCCTTTTTTCTCCTTTTCCTCTCTCTTCCCCCTCTTCCTCTTTTTTTCTTCTCCCTCCCCCTCCCTTTTTCTTCTCTTCCTTCCCCCTCTTCCTCTTTCTTTCCCCTCTTCTTCTCTTTTTTCTTTCCCTTCTTCTTTTCTTTCCCCTCTCTTTTTTCTTCTCTTCTTTCCTCCGTCTCCCTCCCCCTTTCTTTTCTTCTCTTCCTCCTTTTCTTTCCTCTTTTTCCTCTCTCTCTTTTTCTTCTCTTCCTTCCCCTCTTCCCCTCTCTCTTTTTTTCCTCCTTTTCCTTTCCCTCCCTTTTCTTCTCTTCCTTTCCCCTTTTCTTCCCCCTTCTCTCTCTTTCTTTCTCTTCTTTCTTCCCTCTTCCTCTCTTTCCTTTTTTCTCCTTTTCCTCTCTCTTCCCCCCTCTTCCTCTTTTTTTCTCCTCCCTCCCCTCCCTTTTTCTTCTCTTCCTTCCCCCTCTATCTCTTTCTTTCCCCTCTTCTTCTCTTTTTTCTTTCCCTTCTTCTTTTCTTTCCCCTCTCTCTTTTCTTCTCTTCTTTCCTCCGTCTCCCTCCCCCTTTCTTTTCTTCTCTTCCTCCTTTTCTTTCCTCTTTTTCCTCTCTCTCTTTTTCTTCTCATCCTTCCCCTCTTCCCCTCTCTCTTTTTTTTCCCTCCTTTTCCTTTCCCTCTCTTTTTCCTTCTCTTTCTTTCCTCTTTTCCTCTCTCTTTTCCTTCTCTTCCTTCCCCTCTTCCCTTTTTCTTCTTTTCTTTCCCCCTTTCCTCTCTCTTTTTCCCCTCTTCTTTTCCCTCTCTCCTCTCTCTCTTTTCCTTTTTTCTTTCCCCCCTTTTCCTCTCTTTTTTTCTTCCCTTCTTCCTTTTCTTCTTTTCTTTCCCCTCTTCCCCTCTTTTTCTCTTTCTTTCCCCCTCTCTTTTTTTTTAGCCGAAGGGGGGGGGGGGCCAAGGCCCCCTCGGCCCCCCCCATGGATCCGCGCCTGGGACTCCCAGATGGGATATGACTCAAAAGTTGATAACTAATTCTCAGATTATATCTTGGTTATAAACAGTGCAAAAAATTTCAAGAAAATTAATGTTTAATTTTCACAGTTAAAATATCATTCTATCGTTTTCTTCATCTAGTTAAAATAAGTGTTTTTTAATACACTGACATTTTTACTTACCATGAGATTTTGTGTTTTATAATCATTGTTATTGGCGTTATGTTTCACTATGTTTTGGTGATCCAGCCTCACATGTTTTTTTTTCTAAACCTTCATGGAAAACCATACATTTTTTTTGGTAATATTTCAACGTTATATTGCAATGTTGCCTTGTATGTTACTTGTCATCTTTCAATTAAAATGAATTGGAGAGAGAGAGATTGACTATAATATGTGCGCGCGCGCGCGTGTGTGTGTGTGTGTGTGTGTGTAACTGAAATTCGCATGTGATGACTATTGAAAGATGCTGCTATCATTGATATTATCATCATCATCGTCGTCATTATCATTACTATTATTATTATCATCATCATTGTAATCATTTAAATCACCTGGGTCAAAGAATAGAAAACGACCAGAATAAAAAATCATTGTATCGAATACGTGGAGATTACAAGAAGATAACATAATAGTCGACCAACCTCTTTTGGGGCTGAAGATTTGAAAAGTGTAAAAACGAAGTCGTTTTCCGCTTGAGAGTGAATAGAGACAAGGTGACCTAGACTATCCATATCCGGGTCACCACTTCCGAGAGAAGGTACTGAAAACCCACGACAAAACTGTTCAGCTCGTTCCCATGTCATATTGTAAGAAAAATATCTGTTAATAGAAAGAAAAATGGGAAAGTGCAATTAAAACTTGCCCTGAAAACGGAGGTAGATATGAATATTTCAATTCAATTTAATCTATTTTCTCAGGATAAAACAAGGAATAAAAAACACCCATAAATTATCAACGCGAATTAACGAAATAATACTAGAATGTATACTGAGAGGGAAGCATCCAAAATTGAAATGAACTTTATTTACCATGTTTACGACAGACTCAAATGAAATAAAGAAATAATATTGAACAAAATTAAAAATGTCAAAAAATCAAATTTTTAAAATGGATATCATATGCAAGTTTTTGTACTTCTGCTGCGTGTCTCACTAAGCAAAAAAAAAATGCAAACGCCAAGCGCGAGCTGGATTTTACTTATCTATTGACCCGAAAAATCGAAATTTTAAGGACTCTTTTTATAGGAATTTATGAAAAGCACATGTCTTTCTAAGAAAACCATGCAAGCGCGAAGCGCGAGCTGAAATTTTGATACATATTGATTAAAAAAAAAGACATTTTAAAGACTGTTTGAAATCAATAAAGATTCTACGTGTCTCTCTAAGAAAACCATGCAAGCATGACTCTGGGAAGCGGGGATGCTGGTGAACAACCCAAAGATTTGGGTGCTGCAAGTATCATTCTCCAATTATGCAGCACCCCTGGAATTGTGGTAGGTGTGACAAAAATGGAATTGCAACCCCCATCGGCTGGCAATAAGGAAAGAAAAAAAAGTATTGGGGGAAGAAGAAATTATTGCGTTCTATATTATTATTTGTTATATTATTATACGGATCATGTTCATGATTACAATTAATACAAAAAGTGTTTCATGCGTTTAGGTCATTTTTATCTCACCCAGTTTTACCTTTGCCATTTTTACCTCCTCCCTTTTAGCCTCTGCCATTTTTACCTCTGTCATTTACCTCTGCCATTTTTACCTTTGCCATTTTTGCCTCTGCCATTTTTACCTCCTCCATTTTACCTCTGCCATTTGTACCTCTGCCCTTTTACCTCTGCCATTTGTACCTCCTCCACTTTTGCCTCTGTCATTTTACCTCCTCCATTTCTACCTGTGCCATTTTTACCTCCTCCATTTTTGCCTCTGCCATTTTTACCTCTGCCCACGGCAAGGACTTTTTTCAAAAAATCATGTCCAAAAGTCGTATTTTGAGAGCACCTTTAGAAGAAAAATGCACACTTAAATCACTGTAACTTCATGAATAAAAGACACATACTGACTCATTTAGGAGCTGGTTTCCAGTCACACACCGTATAAGCGGTCATTCAAAACATACATTTGGCAAAGGCTCTTCACTTGCTTGCATCGTGTGATTGAAACGTCAAATTTAAATGATACGAAACTGAGACTTGTAATCGATAAGTTCCGAATAATCCATTCTTTTTATTGTCATTTGTGTATTTACATTGTGTGTTTCAAACGAGAATTGTTTAGTCGTATGGCAACATGCATAAAATTTGGTTCTTTTTTCCCCAAAATGCACAGTTTGCTCCTGGATAATTCGTTGGAATGATTGCTTCGGCGAAACTTAGTTGGGGCGCCCTGGATAATATGCCTCTGAATCTACCAGAAAGTGTAAAAGTTAGTTTACATTAAATACAAATATGTCTGACCTATACATTTCAGTGAAAACGTACATGACCAAGGCAGAATGATAATGCTGCGCACGTGGCGCCCGATATAGGGCTTCATCTTTGAGTGTAGAATAATCTAGGGGATAGACATTATCATTCGCATCGTTGACACTTTCTCTCGCGATCTGTTACTTACAATTTACATGTATTTGCCATAAAGACGGACAAACGCATGTTACAAAAAACACAAACTTTCGGGAAAAATGATATCCAATCCAACATCTTCACACTGGTCACTGCACTGCAACTCCCGATTACAAGTGGTGCAACTTTCCAACCAATCGACTTGCGCGCCCTGGAATTCCGGAATTTACATATTGCAATACAGTATGACAGAGGTGCATTTGTGCGAACACAAAGGCCATGAGCGTAAGTTAAAATATAGTTTTGACTAGATCTAGCCATGGAAATTGACTACATTGTACCAATCCAGTAAATATAACCATCAAAAAAAAAAAAAAAATCCGGCGAAAATAGGGGGGGGGGGGGGGGCGCTCTGGATCCGCCACTGAATACTGCAGTTTCGCTGGAAATGTAGATCGAGGTCCACATGAGAATCTGAGCTTGTATGTCTCGGATAATATCAGTTACAGATATAAAAATAAAAGAGACAGAAAATGGCAAATAGAGAGAAAAAATCATAATACATGAAATATATAGAGATTGGTCTGCATGTTGAATGTATATAGCTTCTTTAACATGTTTAAGGTAATATAAAGAAAAAAAATGAAGATAGCGCAGAGATCATTGAGATCACAAAAGAATACATAAAAAATTGTAGTTTAGGAGCGGTGACGATTTTTATTATATGCGGAACACGTAAATAGATGTAATGTAAATAAAATGAATTGCAGTTCAAAGGGATGTTTAATTAAACACAAAAGGCCTAAGGGGTTGCATATAGGCCACATTTCAATTATGTTTTATTAGATTATGACTAGGGGCAAGTGCCCCTCGTAGTTACGCCACTGTCTTTGTGTAGTATCAGTAGTAAGTCAAACAAAAATAAATCGTAATTGTAAACACACGATTAAAACTAATACAGACCCGAAATGGCTAGATCCATTTTCATCACTTGATTTTTTTTGGGGGGGAGGGGGTGGTGTCTTTCAGTTGTATAGTAGTTATACTTTCTTTTCAAGAAGTTTTGAAGGTAATTAAGAAGAAATGAAAATAAATCTCTCAAGTTTTTTTTTCAATGTCTCCAGGAAGGCTGTTCCATAAGAAAATGAGTACAAAATGATTTTTCCCCTTAGATTTTGGACACTTTTACCCTTTTTACACAGGATTTTCTTAGCCCCCGACTATCGCTAACCCCGTACTATCCTTAACCCCGTACTATTTTTTTTTTTCCTTTTCACACATGCCAAATTGTTATTGCTAACCCCAGATAATGAATGCTTGCTTTTCACACACGAAACTCGCTAACCCCGGACTAGTGGTTTTTGTCGATCATTCGTAGTACAAGTACTTCACTTGTACACTTTTTACACACGCTAGAATTTCCTTAACCCCGTACTATAGGTGGGGCTAAATTGCCATTTTAGCCCACTTTTGTTTTACACTAGCGATCTTAACCCCGTACTATCGCTCTTAGCACCGCAATTGCTGGGATAACCCTGCTTTTTTGCAGGGCCAAATAATCCCGTACTAAAGGTGCATGAGGTTAGCCCACTTTGCAAAAATGCTGTGTAAAAAGAAAGTGGGCTAAGCTTAACCCCGTACAATAGGTGGGGCTAAATGGCAATTTAGCCCCACCTATATTGTACGGGGTTAAGGAAATTTTAGCCTGTGTAAAAAGGGTATTTTTTTTGGGGTATAAGAAAACTGGAAGTGGAGGCATTAACGTATAAGAATTTTGAAGGGGTTTAGCTTTAGACGAGTGGATACCATGCGCGACCCAAAAAAAACACGTAAAAGGGACGTCTTTTTCAAGATAGGGCACGTTGCGTAAACAACGTAATAACTAATAAGGGTGTCAAAAAACTAAAATAATGAAAAAAGGGTATCTATTTCGCTAGGAAAGCTACGTGTTTAGGGTCAAATTTGGGAAGGGTATAAAAATAAGACTAAAGTGTTTTATAAAGGATGTACTTTTTGCCCTAACAGTCAACACTACTTGTATAGAGTAAGATTTGCGCGAGGTGAAATTGGGGCCGTATATTATCTGTTTAATTATGATGTAGGTAAAGGTAAAAGAGACGACCGACATCCGTGTCAAAACAATTACAGGGGCGACTCCAGGATTTAAGGGAGGGTAATTTTTCGGAGGAAAATTTTGACAAGCCCCCCCCCAAAAAAAGGTTTTCAACCACAAATAAAGGATATTTTGTAGGGGGCACGTGTCCCCCCCCCGGTCCCGCGCCTGAATTAGAATATCGCTGTACTTGTTTAGGGGTTCCATTCAGGGAATACTTGACAAGATTATCGTTTTGTTTCCAATACTTGTTAAGGGTAGGGTTTTCAAACGCCAATACTTGTTAAGGGTGCATTTTAAGAACATGGAAAATACTTTATAGGGTGCTTTTCGAGACCCCTTGGTCGCGCATGGTATCCACTCTTCACTGGAACTGCCCCCCCCCCCCCCCGGGGGTGTACACAAAGGAAAGTTGACAACACAATCTTAAAAATAAAAAAACTAATAGGCCTACCATATACCTACAGGCTTACCTGTAACAATGTTGACCAAACGAAGTCCAGAGTGAGGGGCAGCAGCATCCAGATTGCACCCCGATCGGGCTGGCGATCATAACGGCGAGAAACCCGATCAAAAATCGCACTGTCTTACTCCTGAAGTCCATCATGCAGATTTCAGCTCGTGGAGTTCAAATACAATGTGGAAAAATAATACAAAATCTTCCCGTTTTCTATCCTCGTGATGTCTATTCAGGCTTTCGATGTATTTTGGACAGGTAATGTATATCATGATTTAAGGCCTAAGCATGGGGGAAATCTCTTCTTTGAAAACGAGCTTTAAATAAACTATTCCATATTTCTCCCTTTTACATGTTTTAAGACAAGAGTATCCGTTTATGGCTTTGCTGGTACGTGCTTCTCTTTTAAGTGATTCAAGCATGGACCTATTACCTATTAATAGGTCCATGGTTCAAGCGAACAAAAAAAGAATTAAATTCGCAGTATTATAGGCCTACAAAAATCAAATGTTATCATCAGAAAATCAAGATAAGGGCTGAAAAAGTGATCTTGTTACAGATTAAAGGGATGGCCCGGGCTGAAAATATTTATATCTAAATAAATAAAGTAAAATCAACAGAGCAAAATGCTAAAAATTTCATCAAAGTCGGATAACAAATAACGAAGTTATTGAATTTTAAATTTATCAATATTTTGTGAAATAACTAAATGAATGCACTTAATCAGTTGTCAATCCAATCGTTTTTGTTTTTGGTAGAAAAGTTCTGAATAAACCTAATTTCATATAATAAAATACAAAAGAACAAGTAAGGATATGACATCATCAGCCCACCTAATAAATATTCATAAAGACATGCCTAGGACTGTTTCACCGGAATAATGCAAATCTGTAAAATTCAATAACTTCGTTAATTATTTGTTATCCGATTTTGATGAAATTTTCAGCATTTTGCTTTGTGAATTTTACTCTATTTATTGAGATATAAATATCTCCAGCCTGGCCGACGATCCCTTTAAGAAATGTTGACCCCTAAGATCACGGCTTTCTGTGAAAAATCCTGTGGGGAATGGGCGTAATTCCTTATTTTTTCTTCTTTAAGGGGCGTATAGCATGTGATTCTTTAAAAGTCTGTGGGGCTGACTGAACAAGGGAAATGTTTTCAAGAAAAAGCTCTTCTGGTCGGGGATGGCCAATATGGGTGCCACGAAGTGTTTATACATCATCTTTATCATTACCATCATTAAAATTGTTATTCATGATTATCATTTTCACTATATTGACATTGTTGTTTTTATTATACAGTGCGTATCAAAAAAGTTAACACTTTTAAAAAGCCCTGGGAATTAAAAGATATACAACATGTGGGTAATTTTTTCACATATAACATGTATTATCTTGGGTTTGGGTCTCATCTATCCAATGAAAGTAAAAGTTTTGACAGAATGTTACACTTGAGTGAGCACTGTCCATTTTTGTAAAGCTCGCAGAAATCTGTTTGCGCAGAAATGCTAGTTCTCGAGCTGTGTCAAGGGAAAAGGGCGAAATCAAACTTACCCTGCAAAATATTTCTCATACATTTCCCTTGCACTTTTAGTAAATTGCATAAAATGGATACATTCAAGCGTTTTGTAACAATTTTACCACCCAAATTGTAATTTCAACACTTAGTTAGCACCGTAACCTTTACCATTTTTGTGCCAGCTGGATCTGAGGACATAACTGAATCTGCATGAACAATATCTGTATAATATCAGACATCTCCAGCATTTTTTCACTAAGGTTTCATCATTTAATACTTGTTTCTCCACACTTTTCCCAAGCTTGACAATGATGAGCAAAATGAAAATCAAGCCTAAGCCATTTCATGTAAATCATAGCTCAGTGTAAAGCAAATATCCGTACGATGGCATTGGTGTGTGGGGGAGTGGGGTGGGGCGCAATGCACTCTTTGAAGTCTTTTGGGCATGGAAACAAGTAGATATCTTCAAAACAATTTTACTAGCTAAATTCCATGTGTTCTTCATGATTAAGGTCTACTTTTATTTGCATAACTATTTCAAAGTTCTGCGCAAATCATTTTTTTTACTAACTTTTCAAAAGTAAGTGGTGCTCACTCAAGAGGAAATATTTTTCGACATTTATATCGTCATTTGCTTAAATGGATCTGTACCAATGTTGAAATGTGGAAAAGTCTTCAGGATATTACAAATGTACAATTTTACAGGACTTTTCTAAGAGTAAACTTTTATTTGATACGCACTGTACAGTGGCGTAGCTACGGGGGGCCTGGGGGCACCTGCCCCCCTGAGATTTGGTGTGCCCCCCCCCCCCCCAGCAAAAAAATTGGCAGAGCAAAAAAAAAGAAAAGAAAAAAGGGAGAAAGAAGAAAGAAAGAAAAAGGAAAAGAAGAAGAAAGACAGAAGAAAAAAGAAGAGGAAAATAAGAGGAGGAAGACGAGTGAATGACATAATGTGAGGGGAAGACTTGCAATTAAAAAAAATCTTTTCATGTTACTATATAAAATTTTTGCTGGCGCTTCGCGCCATAATTGCCTGTTCGATGGGATTCATATCTTGCTCAATAGACTGATGTGGAGCAAGTTTTGAAGTCCGTCAATATGCAAAACTGACATATTTTAGCTCGGACATCAAGCTTTCATTATTTTTTTTTATTCATTTACAAATTTAAGTGCTCTGTAAAATGTCCGTTTTATGGTCTACATATCAGCATTTTAAGCTCACGCTGCGTGGTCACATTGTTTGATTTGCCAAGTTCATATTGTCTACGTGTATTCCATAATGTTCCATTAAACAAATGTATTCAGAATGCCCAGATTCTAAATCTAAAACATGCGCGATAGCCTGCATGTTCTTTATTTAAAATGTACTTAATCTAGTTTTACATCAGAATATCAATAATTATCTGCTCACGCTTCACGATCGCATTATCAATGATACCCAATTGACTATATCATATTTATGACTTACAAAATATGAATAGAGTGCCCCAATTTTAGGTCTTAAATCTCAATTTTCTTCCTCTCGCGCTTCGCGCTCGCATCAATTGTATAGTTACATACCTATCCCATTACTTAATACAAAAAGTGCTTAGAATGACCACTTTTTTTAGGTTGGAATTTCAAAAAATTTGCTCGCGCTTCGCGCTTGCATTATTGAAACCGTCTTCGTGGGTAACTGTAAGCAGTCCTTAACAGGTCCCTTTTCGATAATGCTAGAACAGTTGATAAAAGTTTCAGTTCGCGCTTGGGGTATATACGAATCTTGTTCAGGATCACACATAACATTGCCCAGAAAATTAAATTTTCAGGAAAAACTACATTAAAGTAAAAAAAAATCGCTCGCGCTTCGCGCTCGCATTTTTTTTTATAAGGCTTATGAGATTATTTTATGTTTATGTTGTTTATTAAGAATAAAACTAAGAAGTGACTGATATAGGTGAAGATAATTTCGGGCCCCGTCCCCTATTGGCGAAAGTCGGATCCGCCCTTGTGGACACATACACACACACCGGAAAAATGGCCTGTGCCCCCCCCCCCTGAAAAAGCAAGGACCCCCCAGTGCCCCCCGGGATAAAAATCCTAGCTACGCCACTGGCACTGTATAGTCAATGTTATTTCATTTCTATAATTTTTATTTTCCTTTTACTTCTCCTTCTTGTTATTATATCATATCATATTTTTCTCAATCATTTGCTAACTGATGATGATGATGACGATGATGATGATGATGATGACGATGCCGATGATGACGATGATGATGATGATGATGATGATTTTAGATTTTGTCTTGGAACCAACACATACACCATGTTACAATGTGCGTTTCATTTCAAAGTAAGTTTCAAAGATAAAATTCCTTCTTCTTCATTAAACTTTATATTTTTTTTATACAATTCGTTAGTCGATCATTCCACACATACTAGCTGCAATGTCGTTTTACAATATACGATTATTATGTTGCGTTTGTATAGTAGGCCTATACCATAGAGATGGCCTATACACAATGTATTTTCTAATTCTGATACTGATGTGAGTGCAGAAATAAATGAAATAAAATCAAATCAAATGACGTTGATGATGATGAAAATGATGATGAGGATGATGAGGATGATGACGATGATGATGATAGCGATGGCGTCGATCCTGCGAGGGGGCACAATCAAGTATCAAGTTTATTTATGTAAATGAGTACATAAACATACATCAATTAGATTAAAATACATATATATATGATATATTGTAAAGAAATGGATGAAGAGAACAATGGTAGGCGTAGCTTAAATAAAGGTTTCCCAGAGCTATCAAATCAAGGTTCCCCAGATAGCTCTGGGGAACCTTGATTTAAGCTACGCCTACCATTGTTCTCTTCATCCATTTCTTTACAACATTTAAATAAAAAAAGAGTTGCCAAAAAGCTGTTGTACATGTAAAGCTTTACACATTTACCGTATGTATATATATATATATTTGTATTTTTTATTTGGAGGGACAAACATATCGATTTGATCCAACAATTATGACAATTTGAAAAAAAAATCTATCGAATCTAGGCCTGATGCCATACAAATTATGCAGCGAGCGGAGATATGCAGCTACAGAACGTTCAGGAATGAAGCAGTGATGCAGTTGTGGTTGCGCCATGCGCCAGCTACCGTCTTGAAGTGGTTAGCTTCCGGGCACCTGCGGAAAACTGACTGAAGAACCGTTCTTAGTCGCTAATAAAATTCGTCATTTCGACAAATCGTGTGGACTAACGCTTTTTCTAGGAGGTCAGGCGGACATATGCGAATATGCAGAATATGATAAATAGCATGAAAGGCGTGGGCCTTGGGGTTGCTGAATTCTTGACACCAGTTTTAAAGGTAAAGTAGGCCAACGTCAACGACATCACTCATCAATGTTTTTCTTTCCACTTCTATTAACTTACATGCATGCACTGTCATGACTCAGTCAGTAGGCAGGTCCACTTGTTCACTGCTACCACCCTGCCTGTGGGGAATCTTCAGGTAGGACTATGGTATGCCAATGTTGTATGATGGGGTGTCCAAACTTCGCGCACTTTTCAAAAATATTCATCAGGCTTAATTTTGTCCACAAATTATTCATAATTTATACAAAACCAATTCAAGAAATAGTAACCACATTGACGGCAAGATCGTAAACTATAAAATCATGGACGAAAATGTAAAGTAGGTCACTGGGTTTCGCCGGTATCGCGATCTCAAAATTCTATTCCGATCGGCGAATGCGGGCTGTGCTGGAAAACCGTTCAGAAAAAGTGTGACCTAACTTCGCGCACCAAAGCTTTTGTGGAGATTTAAACAAAGACTCAAGCTCAAAAAGTGAAATATTTATATCAGATTGATGGCAAAATGCAATAGTACCACATTTAACTCACATTTTTTATGATTTCGTGATGCTTGTTGCTTTCTTCAAAACGGACGCTAACGGTGACAAATTTGCCGATCTTTTGCCAATATTTTCCCAATATTTTCATGAATACTGGACTAATCATAAAGAAACTTTCAGCGAAGGGTAATTTTAGGTCGCTTTTCACATTGATGATGTCAGATTTTAAGGATATTGGCTACTTTTGGAGATAATGACCGTCCGCAAAGTTTGGACTCACTGCCATACAAAGCACACACTTTAAAAAATCATTAAAATATAACTTTTGTAACCAATATTACTAATTTCCATACAGTTGCAATTTATTTTACATTGTCATTAGTAACTTGGGAATAATTTTTGTATTCACCAGAGCGCTCAAAAACTTGAATTTTGGGCATATTTTTGTGTACGCCCTCTATTGGTGGAAAGTAATATGGCAAGAAATTTTTCATTTTTTAATCTCTATTTTTAATTAAGAAAAAAATTATTTAAAGTGTCAAATTTAAATAAGAGCCAAGTTGTATGAATAATAGGTGTAATGGAAACTGTCAGTGTAAAAAATCAGGCATTTGCCCCAAACAAAAAGAGAAAATAAGCCAAACATTGCCACCCTTATTTTGCCACACATGGAGATATAACTGAGAACAAGGTTATATTATAACCTTGTTCATTGAATGAGTGGGCAGGTCCCAAAAAAGTGGCTTCTTTCTTTCATTCAAGTGATAAATATATATTAATGAGTACCGTTAGAGAGGTTTTGCATATTTAATGAGCTTGAAACAGACCAAAAACATTTTTGAAAGTGATGGTGCAGGTTGAAAATATTTATATCTTATGAAATATAGTAGCATATATTAATAGGCTTACTAGATCTAGACCTATAGAGTAGAATTCACTGAGCCAAATGCTGAAAATTTCATTAAAATCGGATAACAAATAATAAAGTTATTGGTGTTTAAAGTTTAGCAATATTTTGTAAAAACATAAATTTGTCATGAATATTTATTAGGTGGGCTGATGATGTCACACCCCCACTTTCTGTTTTCTTATGTTATTACATGAAATCATAAGCAACTCAGAAAGCACAGCTTGTGATCAGTGCACATTCGCCTTGAGGACTTCATGATGATGTTTTTTAATATTTTGACACAACTGTTACTTCTTTATCATGATGGAGCCTTGAACCGCCTGCCATATATGAAGAGACTCACCAAAACAAAGAGTGATTTCCCTAGGAAATCCATCTTTTAAGATGAAAATCATGTACCGGTAAATAGTGGTGATTTATTCATTTTTACACCTTATGCCTAATGCATATGAAGGTTTCCAAAATTGGTTAATGAAAAGGCAAAAAATTGAAGGTTTCTTACCAGACCAATCTCGTGTAGATCCCTCGATCCGTTTGTTAACAAAGCAAATACAATAGGTCTGACCCTTGAACTGCTTTGTTATGACATAGCTATGATTAGCGATGTTACAAAATGCGTTTTGAGGAACAATTTATACTATATATAAGAATTATTATTCAACAAATACTAAAATGTAATACATGATTATGAATAATTATCATTATTATAATCAATAGACCATTACCAATTCAGTTCAGTTCATTTATTCATTTCTAAAAAAGTGAGTACAGAGAAAAATACACTTTGAATATATACATCAGTATTTAAAATGTAAACATGCAATAAAACAACTTAAAATAAATGCAATGATACTTGTGTATAATTAGGCCTGTGTACAGTAATAATATGAGAAATGAAAAGGAGGAATTAGAATAAAGCCAATAGTGGCCCTGTGAAGTAAAGTCTCCTAAAATGATAAATAATGCTAATTTGGAGGCTACTTAGTAATAATCAAAGCATATTTATATGAGAACTTAGGTTGCAAAAGTAAATGGATTAAGAAAACAGACGTATAGTGTAATAAGCAAAAAATGTATGGCAAATCGTCTATTGGACCATGGACCTATCACCATGATTGGACATAGAGCTCTGCAAAATTACTGGTAGAACCAGTTGAAAGCTTTTGGAAGCAATTCTTGACCTTTCATTGGAACATTTGCTTCAAGCTTTTCTCTC
The DNA here is from genome assembly GCF_018143015.1 of Lytechinus variegatus. NCBI lineage: Eukaryota > Metazoa > Echinodermata > Echinoidea > Temnopleuroida > Toxopneustidae > Lytechinus > Lytechinus variegatus. The sequence continues at coordinate 29,005,422 of NC_054755.1, forward strand.
ATTTTCTCACTTAGGAGTCAAAGTTCAGAGAGACCGGGGTGTTGACACCAGAGGAATTTGTTGCTGCAGGGGACCATCTCGTTCACAGTTGCCCGACGTGGAAGTGGAGTGCCGGAGAGGCGAGCAAAAAGAAATCCTATCTCCCAGACGAAAAGCAGTTTCTTCTCACCAATAACGGTATGTCCGCTTGTGAATGATGATAATGGTAATGCTGTGATACCGGTAGTTTGATTTTGTACATAACACTTTTATCCAGAGGACACAAAGCACAACCATTTTTACCTTGGTTTTAGTTCGAGCTGCCTCTTCATCGGCAGCGCTCGGTGCATTCAAAGAATCAAGTTTATCGGGTACCCATTTACCTCACCTGAGTCAGGGTCATAGGCCTTGTTCCATGATAAAAAGTATACATATTGGGCAGCGTCGGATTTTCAACGGATCTTCTCTTACTATACAATTTCAGGCCTGCCAACTTCTCCGGGTTTTCCGGAGTTTCTCCGTTTTTCAGAATTTATAGCGGCCCAAAAGCGGAGAACTCCGTTTTCTTTGTATTTCAGATGATTTTCTTTTTGGGGGGAAATGACGCACTTTCCGTCTGCATCTGCCTACGGCTCTCTTTCTCTCTGAGTCCTCTCAATGTTACATTTACGTACGTACGCACGGTAGTATATACCGTGCGTAACGTTAATTAAACGCATGCACTACGCGCGCGTACGTGGAGTTCAGAGTTCAATGGATAAGAACGCGTGATGGGCCTGTGCTCCGTGTGTGCATATACGAAGCGCAACAAGCCACGGCCAGCGCGCTATTTATCCGACAGCGATCGTGTGTATTGACATTGGACAGTTCGCCCGCGATCGCGAGGATTCATAGCGCGTGTAGTGCGAATGTAACTCTATGCATACGGTACGATGCAGCGCTTGCGTGCCTCCGCTACTACCGTTCTGGAATACCGTGTGGGAAATGGATTGTTTCGCCAGCTGAGGGTTTAGAAACGGTAACATTTTAAACTAATATCTTCTCATGATATTTTTATATGTGCTTTGTGCTTAGTGAGCTAAATGCTTTGGATTTTACAAGTCTGCCGTTTCAGTGCCGATTCTTGCAAACTTTTAGACCCCTGCTGTATTTTTTTTAGTCTGTGAACTGTCATGACTGTGTGAATGATCCATGATGCCAAAAGCAAAAGGGCACACTCAAAAGTTTCGCGACGTTTACAAAGATATGGACAAACTTGAACAAGAATTTAATCTTTATCAAATAGATCAAGATGTTGATGAAATTGTTGCAAGTTCAAATACAGACAGAATCGATGAGAAATGGCACAAGATAGGAGCTATTAAGGATATCACAAGGCACACAGAGAAGTACTCCCTCCTATGCAAAACAATGAAAGCAGTTCTGCTAATTTTTCATAGCAACAGTGACTGTGAAAGAGTATTTTCCATCGTGGTAAAGAACAAAACTAAGCAGAGAGCAAGCCTGAGCACAAGAACATTAAGTTCTCTGATGGTACATGAATTGGCTATGGAGAGTAGAAAGAAACTAGGGCCTATGCCATACTTGTACTTACTCAAGAGAGGTAATACATGGTGCCAAAAAAGCCACTTATGAAAGGCTCCAGAGAAAGGACAAGGCATAAAAAGCTCAAGAAGGGCTCCAGAAGGCTTGTTTTTAAGGTGAAATTTCCTAAATGTCCTCCAGCTTCAAGGGGGCTCCGCCCCCTTGCACCCCCGCCGGGGCCTTGCCCCCCGCCGTTGGGAGTTCGGCTTTCCGCTCGATTCGTGGACTCCTTTTTTCCATTTTCAAATGTTGGCAGGTCTGCAATGTACACGTAGTCTTATTAGTATGAGAAGCGCTCTCTTTTCTCACGTTCTGTTTTCTGAATTTACTTTTCATTTTGCAAAGATAACACTGCTTCATGTTAGGGTGAAAAGAAGGAATCCAGTTCGCAGTGTGTAGCATGACATGCGAATGTCCATCTATACAGGGCTCGACATTAGCAGTAGCGCGGTGGCCTGGGCAACCACAAATGAGAGTTGGGCCACCAGAATTCTGTAAAAGCCGGCAGTTGGTAGCCTGGTTTGGATACAAAAGTTTTGATAAATTATATAATAAATTGTTTGAGGGCCACTAATTTTGCTTCAATGCGGGCCATAAAAAATATGAAACTGATGACTTTGGTGGACCGATCGGGCCACCAAGATAGGTTAACGTGGAGCCTGATCTATATATATTGATCCGCATTGTAATAATTATCTAGCTTGAGCAGCTCGGGAATCCGTCATGTTTGGAAGGATGCTAAATTGGCCCAGAACTGATTCAAAATTATATTTATAGGGTAAGAAATGAAGCAATGGTGACCACCCCCACCCCCAAAATTACATTAGACTCACATAAGAAATTACAGACATGTACTACACAGCTTGGCAACTGTTAAAATTGCAGAGCAGGACTATTGGATATTGTAAAGTGTTTTGAGCATGTTAATATCGAAAATCACTATACATGTGCAGGCCCTCAATACTAAAATGTATGCAGCCTACATACAGTGTATATTCTGTACAAGTTTACACCCCTGATAAACATATCAAAATTTCAAAGGAATGGGTTGTACATGCATGCAGGTTTTAGTTTCTCTTTCTTTGCAAACATCACATGTTCAACAGGTAAATATGCAGAAGTCATGCCAAATTAGTTTATGAGAGATTGAATTACATTTTATTTTATTGAAATTTAACCTGCAGAGTGAAAATGAAAGACAAATAGTCAGTTGACCATGTGTATTTGAATTTTTAACTTTTATTTGTATTTCCCAACAAGTACAAATAGTTTCATTTCGAATAATCTTGCTGACCTTTTAAAAAATTTTAATTGTCTATCTTTCTCATTTTACATCCAGTTTTTGTCTCACCTGCTTAGCAGAGTGAGACTATAAGCGCCGCTTTTCCAACGGCGGCGGCGGCGTCAACATCAAATCTTAACCTAAGGTTAAGTTTTTGAAATGACATCATAACTTAGAAAGTATACCGGTATGGACCTAGTTCATGAACCTTGGCCATAAGGTTAATCAAGTATTACTAAACATCCTATTAGAGTTTTATGTCACATGACCAAGGTCAAAGGTCATTTAGGGTCAATGAACTTAGACCATGTTGGGGGAGTCAACATCTAAATCTTAACCTGAGGTTAAGTTTTTGAAATGACATTAACTTAGAAAATATATGGACCTAGTTCATCAAACTTGGACATAAGGTTAGTCAAGTATCACCAAACATCCTGCATGAGTTTCACGTCACATGACCAAGGTCAAAGGTCATTTAGGGTCAATGAACTCTGGCCGATTTGGGGGTATCTGTTGAATTACAATCAAAACTTTAAAAATTTTGGATCTGATTCATGAAACTTGGACATAATAGTAATCAAGTATCAATGAACATCCTGTGCAAGTTTCAGGTCACATGATCAAGGTCAAAGGTCTTTTAGGGTCAATGAACTTTGGCCGAATTGGGGGTATTTGTTGAATTACCATCATAACTTTGAAAGTATGTTGGTCTACATGTAGTTCATAAAACTTGGACATAAGAGTAATCAAGTATCATTGAACATCCTGTGCGCATTCTGGGTCACATGACCAAGGTCAAAGGTCAATGAACTTTGGCCATAATAGGGGTATCTGTTGAATTACCATCATAAATTTGCAATTTTATCGATCTGACTTTTGAAACTTGGACATAAGAGTAATCAAGTATCACTGAATATCCTGTGCAAGTTTCATTTCACATGATCAAGGTCAAAGGTCATGTGAGGTCAATGAATTTTGGCCACATTGGTGGTATTTGTTGAATTACCATCCTATCTCTGTAAGTGTATTGGTCTATTTCATAAAACGTGGAAATAAGAGTTACCAAGTATCACTGAACATCTTGTGCGAGTTATAGTAGTTTTCAAAGTCAGCACTGCTGCTATGTTGAATCGCGTGATGCAGGTGAGACGGCCAGAGGCATTCCACTTGTAATTAAGTTTTCAGCGGTATTCTAGTTTGATTTTGCTCTTATCATTCAAATTAACTTTATGCTTTGCTGAACTTGCCCTTTAACTATATGTAATAGTTTTTTTGTGGGCCATTAATAGAATGATAATTTTTTTTTTATCCATTGTAGTTCCTTGTTATAAGAGATGCAAGCAGATGGAATACCATGAGGAGAATGAGGCTATCATCGAAGAGAACGATGAAGATGGTGGATGGGTGGATACACATCATAATGCAGGTAATCGATGATGATGATGATGGTGAGGATGATGATGATGAGGGTGAGGGTGAGGATGATGATGATGATGATGATGCTGATGATGCTGATGATGATGATGCTGATGATGGGTGGTGGTGGTGGTGATGATGATGATGAAGATGATGATGGTGATCATGGTGGTGGTGGTGATGATGATGAAGATGATGATGGTGATCATGGTGGTGGTGGTGATGATGATAGTGGTTATTGATGATTAGGCGGATGATGGTGGTGGTTATAGTGATGATGATGATGATGACAATGATGTTGAAGTTTATGATGATTGTAGTGATGATGATGCTCACAATGCTGGTCATAATTACAACATTAATAATGATGATTATTTTGATAACAGTGTTAGTGATATTCAAGAGAATATGTTATAAAGAAGGAGACTTCTATGATATGATTCATCTCACCTCTCTCAGATTTGTCAGGTACCCAAGCTGCTGAAAAGTCTAGCGAGATGACCCTTGATCCAAAGTCAGAGCCAACAGCTTGTGGTGATGACGATGACGACGATGATGATGATGAAGAAGCAGAAGATATGGAAGGTATTTAATTTATAGAGGTGCAATAACTCAGTCGATAGAGCGGGGGTTTTGGATTCCAGTGACCCAGGTTCATTTCCCACTTGGTGTGCTAGTGCCCTTTGGTAAGGCATTAATTCTTATCTGCCAGGTCCCTTAGAGTGCACCTTAAGCTGTTGGTTTTCTGGTTGCTTGCTTACAAGCATTCATGCTTTCTTAATCACTACCATTTGCATCTTCCTTATGAAGTGTAAAGCCAAGTAGCATAGAAGTTTTTGATCAGTGGTTTAGTCAACAAAATTGTGAACCGCAAGGTCGTGGGTTCATCTCCCATTGCTGCAGTGAAATCCTTTTTTGCAAAAAAATTTATATATATCTTTCCCATTCTTGGCCCAGGTATAGTAAGAAAAGGAAGGGTTCACGATTTTAACGCTCTGGGCACTGGATATGGTAGCTTAGGCTAATCAAAGTCCTTTGAAAGTGATTAAAGATATCAATTTAGCATTGTATAATTTATAATTTTCCGTATTCAGATTACAAGATGTTCTTTGTGCATCATCTGTACACTAAATATTAGTGTATTAGATAACCTTGATATTTACAATAAATTCCAGGTTATATTTTACCGTGTTTACATGCTGCCCGGCTCTTGGGGCAGACTCGCAAGCTTGGGCAGAAAAATTCCAGGTTATATTTTACCGTGTTTACATGCTGCCCGGCTCTTGGGGCAGGCCTGCAAGCTTGGGCAGACCTGCAAGCTTGGGCAGACTTGCCTTGTTTTTAATGTGTGTAAGCGCGATTACCTTGCCCTGGCTCGCGGGGCAGACATGGAAATTTTGCTCTGCCAAATTAGTAGGATTGGACCTGCAAGCTGGGGCAGACACGGCAATTTTTCTCTGTGTAAACACAGTCAAGTCTACCCCGGCAATCAGCGCGCGGGAATCCCACGATTAGGCATTGTGCATCAGTTTATTCCAGCATTTTGTCCGTAACGAAATATGAGGATTGGTAACAAAAAGCCACTATTGGTGTTCCTGCGGGAAAGAGAAGGCTCTTACTTTCGACAAGGTGCCTAAGGTGCTTTTCTATCACAATTTTTATCCAGCAAAATGGTAGTGATCATGTACCTAAAACATGGTAATGTACTTCAGACCCGTGCTATGGGATATCACTGAAATGCTTCCATTATCATTATCGGGAATGAAGTTTCACTTTGCCAAAAGGTGTAGTAAATCCTGAAAAACGGTAGTGTTAATGTACAAATAGTAATGTACTTGAGACCTGTGGTAGAGGATTTCATTATGAAATGCCTCCATCATCATTATTTGGAGTAGAGTTTCATTTTCCTAAAGGTGTACTAAATATTGATGCTATGACAGGAAGTCACATGCTAAGTGTATACCACTGAGTAACAGGATGTTCCCTGATAAAAGGTCCTTTTGTTTTGATTTCAGCTTTTGAGGAAAGCGGAATGCTAGAAGCAGAAGACAATGTGAGTACATTTTGCTTAATTTTTCCTTGAATGGAAAGTTGACTGACTAGAAGGTTATTGTAAAAATAGCAGACAAAATGCTCAAATTATTAGCATTTCAAATAAATATTTTGATTTGTGAATTCATATGTGAGCACTGAGCAGCCTCCCATATATCACGTGATAAAAATAAATGAAATGCCATTTGCTTAATGAAAATGAAAATGATTTTATTGTACCTCTGTGAAACTCCCAAGGGTTACAGTGTCTGAGAGCAGAGGGATTATTGGGAGGGTTTACCGGTTAAATCAGTGTGTTCATCTTCAGCATCTCAAAAGCCTACTCACACAAAAAGAAGGAGGAGGAGAAGAAGAAGAAGAAGAAGAAGAAGGAGGAGGAGGAGAAGAAGAAGGAGGAGAAAAAATGATTTCATTTGACATTTACTATCAAGCACCAGTTATTGTATTTTGATTGATTTGCCAACAGGCCACGCTGGATACGAGTAAGCTAAAGGGTACGGGGTCGGAGAGCGGAGGGGCCAGTGGAGAAAGCGGAATACTGCAAACGAGAACATACGATCTCAACATCACATATGACAAGTACTATCAAACACCCAGGCTATGGTTGTATGGATATGATGAGGTAAGTTTGTTTTACCCCCTGCCAAGCGAAGTTTGTAGAGGGTGTATAGGTAGGAATCAGCTTTTGGTCGGGCAGTTGGTCGGTCCATTGCAAATGTTGCGGATCGAACTAAATGTACTTCCTCAGTTTATATTCATTCCTCAACAAACTTGGCATACATTGGTCTTGAATAAAAGATTTGCATTAATTTTTTTTCCGCATGTGTCAGATATAGTGTTGCCATGGTAACAGCATGTTATGGCAAAAATAAGGTGAAAATCTTGTGGCTTGAACTACTTCCTTAATTTTTGACCAGTGCTCATTGGTCTTGGGGTAAAGACATACAAGTCCCATTTTTCAAAGTGTATTTGAAACTGTGATGCTATTGTAATGGCATGGGATGGGGGTATTAAACACCTTTAGTGATATTTATAGTTAAGTATTGACTCTAATAATGAAACTAATTCATTACTTTTGTTGGAGGATCTTATATGTGGATGAAATATTCAGTGAGGCTTCAATAATACTACATTTGCTCATTTATTTGAACATGGCAATTTTTAAAATATATATTAAGTCCTGGAAGAAATGAAAAAAAATCTAAGAAAAATTCAGGTTTGTGAGGTTCCTTTGGGCAATCAGGGTTCAAATTAATTTACCTAATCCAATCTGATCAAATCCAATATTCATTTGATAAAGCACCTTTTCCTTTTGGTTACAAAGTGCTGCACATACACTACTCCATGTATGGGTCACTAGAACAATCTGCCAACCCCTCAGAATGACCAGCCTAGTCCTTACAATTCATTGTCTTCTTTTAGCAAAATAGATGAGATTTTGTGGCTTCCTTGAACTTGGTCAACAGAGGAGGCCATCTTCACTGCCCCAGTTTAGATGATTTCGTAGTTATGTAGCTACCACAGGGAAGGACATTTCACCTCCATGTCTCTATATAAAAAGTTGCTAGAAAAGCCAGATTGATTTATTGTTTTTATATTTTGTATTTGTTGGGCATCACCTGTGCCTGGGAGATGAAAAGCAAAGTGAATCACTATTCGTGTGTTGCAAGAAATTTGCGATAAAAGTCAATTTTTGGTCTTTAAATCAATCATATGTCTTGCATTTAATTGCAAATTAGTGATTGATTGCTAATTTGTTTCTTGAAACAAGAAGTTTAATCTGATTTGCTACAGCTGAGCTAACGTTGATCTATCTGTTGTATATTTGCAATTGATCGCAAATATTTTCTTGCAACACCCCTATGACCTGTAGATCTCTCCTCCCAAAATCATTTATTCAATATGCAGACTGAACGAATTCGTACTCTGTGTCATTTCTCTTTAGCATCGAAAACCTTTGACTGTAGATCAGATGTATGAAGATATCAGCCAGGATCACGTGAAGAAGACTGTAACAGTAGAATCCCATCCGAATCTTCCACAGACGATGTGCTCTGTACATCCATGCAGGTAGCGATACCGAAATTTATAGTAACAATGGTGGTGATGATGATGATGTGATGGAGATGATGGCGGTGGAAGTAGTGATGATGATGGTGAGGAGGAGGAGGGTGTTGATAATGTTGATGGTAATGGTGGTTTTTGTCTCACCTGCGAAGCAAAGTGAGACTATAGGCGCCGCTTTTCCGACGGCGACGGCGGCGGCGGCGGCGTCAACATCAAATCTTAACCTGAGGTTAAGTTTTTGAAATGACGTCATAACTTAGAAAGTATATGGACCTAGTTAATAAAACTTGGCCATAAGGTTAATCAAGTATTACTGAACATCCTATTAGAGTTTCATGTCACATGACCAAGGTCAAAGGTCATTTAGGGTCAATGAACTTAGACCATGTTGGAGGAATCAACATCGAAATCTTAACCTGAGGTTAAGTTTTTGAAATGTCATCATAACTTAGAAAATATATGGACCTAGTTCATGAAACTTGGACATAAGCTTAATCAAGTATCACTAAACATCCTGCATGAGTTTCACGTCACATGACCAAGGTCAAAGGTCATTTAGGGTCAATGAACTTTGGCCGAATTGGGATATCTGTTGAATTCCCATTATAACTTTGAAAGTTTATGGATCTGATTCATGAAACTTGGACATAATAGTAATCATGCATCACTGAAAATTTTGTGCAAGTTTCAGGTCTCATGATTAAGGTCAAAGGTCATTTAGGGTCAATGAACTTTGGCCGAATCGGGGGTTTCTGTTGAATTACCATCATAACTTTGAAAGTTTATTGGTCTAGTTCATTAAACTTGGACATTAGAGTAATCAAGTATCACTGAACATCCTGTGCGCGTTTCAGGTCACATGACCAAGGTCAAAGGTCAATGAACTTTGGCCGAATAGGGTATATCTGTTGAATTACCATCATAACTTTGAAAGTTTATGGATCTGATTCATGAAACTTGTACATAAGAGTAATCAAGTATCACTGAACATCCTGTTCGAGTTTCAGGTCACATTATCAAGGTCAAAGGTCATGTAAGGTCAATGAACTTTGGCCATGTTGGGTTTTTTTGTTGAATAACCATCATATCTCTGTAAGTTTATTGGTCTAGTTCATAAAAAGTGGACATAAGAGTAACCATGTATCACTGAACATCTTGTGCGAGTTAGAGTAGTGTTCAAAGTCAGTACTGCTGCTATATTGAACCGCGTGATGCAGGTGAGACGGCCAGAGGCATTCCCCTTGTATAATGATGACGGTAATGATGATGATGATGATGATGATGATGATGATGATGATGATGATGATGATGATGATGATGATGATGTTGGTGTTGGTGGTGGTGGTGGTGATGGTGATGATGATGGTGATGTTGATGATGATGAGGATGATGGTGGTGGTGGTGGTGATGATGGTGATGATGATGATTGTTGGTGATGATGATAATGATGGTAATGGTGATGATGATAATGATGGTAATGGTGATGATGATAATGTCAATGATGATGCTAGCAATAATAATAAAAATAGTATGGATAATAACGACTTTTCTAGCACCATTTCCAGAAGACATTAAGTCAGTTTTCAAGACATTGTGCAATGGAATTTTAAGGCATGTTTTGAAATTAATTGTTGAATTATGCCAACAGGAAGTGATGAATATCTGTGTTAATCTGAGAAATATTCATATCTAGAAAAATATAATCAAAGAAATTTCATTGTTTTTAAGTGAATTGCATGCAAAACTCAACAATAATGGCATAAAAGGCTTGCAATAGTTGGAAGCAGTTTCATTTTCTAGTCGTTGTGAAAGAATCCTCCTGCCTTGAAAAAATATCAATCTATTCAATAGTCATTTCAAAACATCGTTACCATTATTGTCATCCCAAATGAAGTGCATATTCAGAGCTACACTTGTACTTCATATTGCTTAAACTTGGGCATGTTGCAAGAAGAATTGCACCTTTAAACCATTCACACAGCTCATCAGTTTCTGATTGATTAGAATTCAAGCTGCGTTTATTTTTTTATTGCCAATTTTGTCTGCAAATGGCTCTTGAACTCATTCTTTGACCAAACATCAACTGGTCTGCTTTACTTCGCAGACATGCTGACGTCATGAAGAAGATCATTCACACAGTGCAAGACGGCGGAGGTGAACTAGGAGTACATCTGTATCCTTTGATCTGACTTATGACTATTGTAGATGGGGGGGGTGCCACTTGGTCTAAAGTAGGGTTGAGTAAAAATGTTTACCCACTGTTTGAACAAGCGCTAAATCATAACTTTTTGTCAATTTGTCGATTATATGACCAAATGGTTGGCAGGTATTGCTGAAAATTCAAAATTCACATCTTTGTATCGGCGAAATTTTTTTGAGCATGTTGGAAATTACCAAGAGAATAAGCAATATTATTCTGAAATGTAAATTTGGGGGAATTTCAGTTGATGTTCGTTTACTTAAATCAGTGTGTACATCTCTGACAGGATCACATTATGGTGATGCTAACATAGGTTTGTCATTGTTATACATGTTATTGAATCATTGCTTTGTATATTATGTATGCCTTTGGGCTTCTTGAAAAAAAAAACAGAATCAGAACGAAGATCATGTCACATGGTATTGTGAATAAAGTAAGAGTGCATTTGCTTGCTATACCATCCAATCTTTGATATATATGATTTGATTTTTTTCAAGTCAAGAAAAGGAGCCCAAAAGTTCAAAATCATTGATTATATAGTTGGATAACCCATATTTTTCCTCCTGTAAGAATGATATACTTTTTTTGTTTTGGTCTTTGCCTGAATGTGGTACTGTCCCACATATACACATTGATGTTAGTACTGTAATGTCAACTGAAATTTGTAGGAATTGACCTTTCAGAGTTAAGAATGAAGAGAATATTTTTTAATATCTTTGTAGTTTATGACCAAATCAAAATACTTTCACAGAAATTTTGACAATAGACAGGCATTTCATGCCATGGGTGTAAGTATTTGAAATGAAATTATTTTAGAAAGTATACAGTAGGTATGTTTTTTGGTCCCCTCGCCTGTATAAGGCGGTTTCATAGTTTTATAAATAAACCCAAATGTCTAAGAAGGTATGCTAAATGGATGAAGATATCTGTTACTTTTTCCCTTTTTCTGTCATCTTCAGATCATGCTTTTCCTTAACTATTTAATTTGTTTCAGCTACCTTTTAATTTTCCTGAAGTTCGTCCAAGCCGTGATTCCAACGATAGAATACGACTACACTAGACACTTCACCATGAACTCGCCTCTCTCAACGCGGTGAGCGATCGTGTACCATGGCAACGGGGCAACCGGCAGCAGCTAGCTATCACCCTGCGGAGGCTTCTTATCTTTATATAATCATGCAATATCTAAGTATCCTAGCAATGTGTATGTGGAGCAGTGGGAGTATGTGATTCATTGTTAGAATTAACTTCAAAAAATTCAAATTCGTTCAGATTATATCATTCCATGAAGAGTGTTTTCATCCTTGCAAATTTTCCTCTCTTTCCTTCATCAGTGCTGAAGTGTTGTTTCTTCGTCCTGTATCATAAACACATCAAATCGATAGTAACAATCAATTGTAACTTTTTGTTCACATTTTCGCAGAGTTACACTTAGCTGCAAAGTTGATTGTAAGGTTTGATTATACTGGGCCTTGATTTAATATCAACTGCAATATATGATCATGTTTTTTTTTAATGTGGATGCTGTTGCCTTGTTTGATATTAGGCTGTGTAAATCTAGACAATCTGTGAACTGTTAAGGCCACCGCACACCTTACGACCCGACTGGTCGGCGACTGGCCTGCGACTGAATGAGGGGAGATGAATCGCAAGGCAGTTATAAGCCTCGACACCGCACACCTTGCGATCCGATCTGCGACTCACGCATGCGCTTTTTGCTTTTTGGCATAGCATCTGAGAAATTGCGCTTACTACTGCGTATGCGCGTTGTTTATCATAATACGCGTTATGCGACTCTGCTGTCTGATTGGCTGGAGGTTGGATTGAGCTTGTGTCCAGTCATAAGGATTCGACATGTCAAATCCTTCAGATTTTCCTTGCGACTTGTCTCTGACCGGTCTGCGACGCTCAAGTCAAGCTGACAAGAGCTGTGACGTCACATCTTCCCTCACCCAGTCGCAAGCCAGTTGGCGACCGGTCGGGTCGTAAGGTGTGCGGTTGCCTTTAAAGCGACCTTACATTGACAAATCATGGGGAAATGAAGGCTAATCTCAGAACAGAGAAGGGATTCAGGTCTTTCACTCGGCTGCATGCCTGGGGGTGTTATGTAATAAACGCCAGCAGGTCTAATATTGGAGAGCAATTGTCAGTAGACTAACCAACCAGAAGTAAACTGCATGTTTTCACTTTGAAACATGTAACTTCACAAAGGTTATTCATTTTGGTTTAGCAATCAAGAGACCTGCCAAGTGTCTAGGAATTGGGATGGTTGGGATTAACTTGAACTGCGACGACCCAAAGAAAATAACCGTCACGAGTTCGGTCAAATTTGTGCTGTCGAAACTTTTATCGCATTAGTCCGACGGGCGCTCATGACGGACGGATTATATTATGCAAGTTAATTGGCTTTTTGCATATTTCGTATTGATTTAATTTCCCAATGATTTGTCAATGGTAGGGCCCTTTAATGACCACTGAGCTAAGAAGTATTTAAAATTTGTGGGAATATAAACTGCGAGAAAATCTCCTCCACTGGCTACGCTGAAATAGTTTCATCATGAAATGTATATTCTACACGAGACATATGCTTCCATACAGTTTTGCGCGATATGTCATGCATGTGATGTAACTCAGAGCTTACAAAATTCTGTATTTGAGAGCTGTAAAAAAAGAGTGAGAAAACCCGTTTTGACCTTAAATTGTTCCGACATGTCGGTGATGTCCGTGTATTATAGCATGATGCTTGGAAAGCCAGATGTTTGAAGCAAACATCTATAGAAAAGAGATCTCGCCAATATTTATTGCAACAAGCTGTCTTGTAGTATGTTAGCTGATTGAAATATTACAATATCATGATAGATGTAGCCTTATCATGATGGTGGTAACTGCACATGAGCAGTAAAAGGTCATTTTAGATAAACTATCAAAGTGGTTTTCAAATTCTCTTTGGTTGTGTTTTGAAGATCATTCATATATTCCTTAAAATTTTGTTTTTTCATCACATCCACTGAAGATTAACAAAGTGTTCGCAGTCATTGGTATTTGACAGGAGCCCAAATAATAGTGGAAATGTGCCAAAAGCAGACACTACAACAAACAAATTCCAAATGTGATCACTGACATACTATTCTAGTCACGTAGTCTATGCCATGTCTCTCTTTCTTAGAATTTTAGAACGCATATGCAACGTCTTCATTTGAAAGTGCTAGTGCTCATCTTGATGAAAAAAATAGGAAAGGCCATTTGAGGAAAGTTGATCATGTGCTTACTGCGACTTGGCTTAGTGCCTTGCCTTGAGGGAAATAGCAAAAAATATTGCCCTATGCCCTATTTTATCTATTGTGTGTTTATGCATACCTGTCAAGTCAGAGCGTCCAGTATATAGTGCTGTTTTGCCTGCAGTGTCTTCAAAAATTAAGCACGTCAATAGCATGATTTTAGCCTCAATGTCCATTCATTCATACGTGTACTTAGAGTCTGGAAAAATAGGTTTGTTAAAAGGCAACCAAATTCATCATGTCAACATGATTTATTTTCATATTCTGACAGAAATGTGTGTATAATGATACACAAACATTTCTTTCATTTGCGAGCATACTAAATTTAACTACACATAGTTTCAATATGGATTACATAATATCAAGAGTCTACCGTGAAGCTTTGAAGACTGAAAGTCTTCAAAGATGTAGGACTGCAAAACTGCTGACCGTTCGCAAACTAGCCAATGAATCGAGATCAAGTAAAGTTTTTCTATATCATTTTCAAAAAAAAAAAGCTCACCATGTATCTAAATTTCATGATTATTTTGTGGTAAAAATTTGCGCTATTCAGCAGTAGCTTTGGCAACAACATGATAATAGCAGATCAATCATACATGCGGAAGTTGAGATTTTCACAATGAATGGCTGAGTGGCTCTGTTCCTAGTAGGTCTTAGGTTCAATTTCCTATCTGGTGCTATGCTGGGATTTCCTTTCTGAAGCCTTTACTTGAACATTTTCATCTACGGGCTTTCTTGTCAGTAACTATTATACCTGTGCATGTGCCAATTAAAGATCAGTCATGTACAATTTGAAGTATATTTTAGAACTGCTTGCATGCATTTAATTTGCAAACTGGGCCCCATCTTACGAAGAGGTACGATTGATCCAATCAACCGTAACTCTATGGAAATCCATCAGTGTCGTGATTCTATCTACAGAAAATTTGCACAATGTCCTTTGTAAACAAAGAGAAGCAGAGTGAATTTTCAAGAAAACAATGAATGCGTGAAAATACATCGTAGTCAGAAAATATTTTGATCAAACATGCATAATAGATGTTGACGTTGCTGGCCGTCCATAGTTCTGATTGATGGGATCAATCGCAGCTCTTGGTAAGACGCGGCCCTGATATGTAGTTTACACCTCATGCATTTTATCTGAAAAGATTATGACTGACGGGGCATTGCAAGAAACTTTGCGATCAATTGCAAAAAAGACTTACAATCAATTACAAATATATTGGGTTCCCATGTAAATCATATGTCTTGCAATAATAATAATTATACTTGCTTATATAGTGCTTAACACTTACTTCATCAGAAGTCTCTAAGCGCTCTTCAGTATATGCAGCATAATTATCCTGGCTTTAGCAGTGCAGCTGTTACGCGCACTGCGTTTCATGGAAAAAATTCCTACCAGGTACATGTACCCATTTACCTCACCTGGGTTGAGTGCAGCACATTGTGGATCAATTTATGAATTAATTGAATTAATCGCAAATTTGCAACCGATTGCTGGTCAACTCCTTGAATCAAGGGGTATAATTTGATTTGCTAGAGCTAAAAATGATCTATCAATTTTAAACTTGCAATAGAGATTTCAATTGATCGCAAGCGTTTTCTCGCGATGTCCCCCATGTCCTTTGTCCATTCCATGGAGCTGGGCTTCAGTTTTAGAATCAGTGACTTATGTTTCTATTTCTTTCAAACATTGCTTCCATATGTATTATATTGCACTGAGCATGTCGAATGATATTGTGTATACATGTATGTATATAATAAGAAAATTTATGCAATTATATTTGATTGAATATTATGATTATAATGCGATACTTTACTATCTAAATCCTATTTTTGTTACTTTGTATTTGTTTTGAACAACGTTACATGCTGATATGAAGTCCTATTAGTGTTAGTGATTTACTATCAGCAAGCTGTGTCCTGTATTTTATAGTGATGTAGGATGTCTACATGTATAACTCAGAATGCAGTCAGAGTTACAATGGATTATGGTGAATCTAATCAGTTTCAACTGTGGAAAGCTAGCTGGGGCTAAATTCTCTGTCAATAAGTGTAACTTTGATCACGCTGAATCGAATTGATAAAAGGTCGCTGATTGACCAAAGCAATGACGATGCACTAGGGGCGGATCCAGGATTTTCCGAGGGGGGGCGTTTTTGTACAGAAAAAATTAACATGCCCCCCCTCCAAAAAATAAATAAAAATAAAAAATTGACAAACAAAAAATGCATAACATATTCCCCTCACAAATATTTTATATGGCTCTCAAAAGGGGGGGGGGGGGGCTCGGGCCGGATGTGCCCACACTTGGATCCGCCACTATAATGCACTGTCCCATTAATTAGTTCAGGAGAACTTCATTTCAAAATTTGACAACTCTGGCATCTGCAATTTGTCATTTGTAGTGAATTTCTCACCATACGAATGTCACTTAATACACTTTAAGGAGTGAAAATTAGGAAATCTTTGTGTTAAATAGCTTAATGTAAAATGTAAAAAGATGAACTAAACATGTTCTTGTCCTAGCTTGACATGAGGATGATTATTAAGTCCTCATATTGCATCAAATAAACGTTCCCACTTAGCCAAAGCTGACTATATTGAGGATCTATCGCAACCTCTTTTGTGAGTCTTTGGAGCTAATATAGTGAACTTTATTATTTTATTCCCCCCCCCCCTTGTAAATTGAGAAACCTTTTTTTTTTGGGGGGGGGGGCTTTAAATCGTATATCTTGCCAAGTGTTGAACTGCCAGAATATTGAAAGAGCTTTAAGCTTATTAACAAATTTGACTTGTAAATTGGTCTTTTAATATGATTTAGAATAATATTAATCAACTCCAAGTCTGAGGTGTTCAATTATCATGTGTTAACCGAATCATTGTGACTTGTGTATAATACATATATGTATGTATACATCTGAACCTTCTAATTTTTCATTTTCAAGGAATAACATGTACATCAATGCCTTGCTCTTTTCTGACCTGTAGTGTTATATTGAAAGATATGTTTCAAAGACATCATCGTTTATTGATACACGTTTTTGAGTGGGTGATATTACCAGCAATGTATACACAGACCATGGTCCTGTAAAAAAGGTTTGCGATACATTGCGATTATGATATAACCATTCTGGTTGGTTCGTGGTCAATCATTTGAACAAAGTGCACATCCAACGATGATCTTGATTGGTCAAATGGCATTTAGCAGTTGATTGCAAAACTTTTGTGTTGGAGAACTCTCTTAGTAAATAATGCAGCATATGTTGTATCTGTATGTTTGAGTACTGACCCTACCCTCCTCCCCCCCCCCATCTTCTATGATTGTCATCGCGAAGGCTCGGCTTCTGGCTTGGCAAATTTAGAACTGTTAAGATTGCAAAAGGGGTTAGATCAACTTTGGTTGAAATTTCAGTTATTGGTTTTCGAATTGTGTTAAGCCCTCTTTCTTTCATCTGCAGTAATTCTTTTTAAGGGATAGTTCACCCTGGTCTGAATTGAATTTAATAAAAGCAGAAATTGGGAGAATTATGTTATTTGACAAAAACCCATTGAAGAATAAGAACAATGAATTTTTCAAGTTTATATTATGTGATTTCATTTGCTAGAAATCCCCCCAAAATGATTTTCTGTTTTTCATTGAACTACTTTTATGTCAGGGTGAACTAATTTTGAATTGCAAAAAAGGGTAGGATCAACTTTAATGCAATTTGAGTAATATTTATTGGTATCAGCAATGCTGCCAATTAGGATTTTTTATCCTACCGTATTTAGTAGGAGTTTTAAGGAAAGTGACACTTAAAACTCAGGATATTGTTTTCATTCAATTCCAATAGGCCTACCTATTAAAAATTGCCAGTGGGCAGTATGAGCTGATACACACAAAACTCATACGGCTGAAATTCATGTGTTTATTTTGAGATTAAAAAAGTATTAACCTAAATACTAAGCATTATTATCAAGAAAAAATATTACTCTTGACAATCATATGATGTATTTGTGTTATGTCGTGCAAATTGCAAGATTTTCTGTAAAATTTTACAAGTGGATCTTTCCTTTTTTTGTTCAACATGCTTTACAGGAGTTCCATTCATTTGGAAGAAAAAGGGCATTAAACATACATGAAACATACATGTGTCATCCTTTTTGCTCGCTCCTAATGTTTGAAAGTATTATCTGTTAAGTGTAAGGACATGAATTGATGTATGAATGCATGTCTGTCTGTCCTGTTTGATGATATATGATATAAAAACCTACATGTAACTGTTGGCAGCTAACATTTCTGTGGCATATTGTCTTTTTCTTTCTTGTTTGAAATTTGTATGAGTGTAACTACAGAGTTGGTTGTGGGGGGGGGGGGTCAGAGATGCCGCTTTTATACATGTTTTTTTTATTTTTGGAGAAGTAATGTTATGAAGTTTTGGCTTTTGCAGGTCACATGATTTTACTCTGGGGCCTGGGGGAAAAAGGGAGGGAGGAGGCCCAAGGGGGGGGGGAGACAAGAGGGAAGAGCAAGAGAGAGAGATAGAGAGAAGTGGCTAATGGGTGTTCTATTTAACATTAATTAAATAAATTCAGGTCACATGATACATCACACCAAGGGCTCAACATTTGTTTATGATCCAAGATATGAATGTCATCATTAATAAGTCTATTTGATTTTCTAATATGAAATGGAAGGCATGGAGACAAGTAACCTGTAGGGCATAGTATAAAAAGTGTATCCTTTTAATTTGAGTAGCTATTTTCACTGAGAAGGATTAATGGGTAAATGCCATTATGATCGATCTAAACTTTGTTGGTACTATAATTAATTCTACTAATTAGTATGCACTGATTACCAGTATATGCACCAATACACTACAATGCCGGAAAAAGGTTGGGGGTTCCTCTAACAATGCCCCTACAATCTATCATCACTAAAAGATACCTTTTCTAAATTTAACTAGAAGAATATAAATAGATTTATGTGTCACGCTCGGAGGGCCATCGTTCAGTCATGTTGATGAAATTCACACCGTTGATGCTATTAACAAAAATGTGTCTTCAAAAAGCTCTGCCGCTGCAGACTCCATCAACAGGGTAGCATTGCTTCTGTTCTATACTGCAAGGGTCGGATGTCGTATCCCAGCTTGGTTTGCACTCAGGGGCGATAACAACTAATAGCTCCCGATGATGACAAAACCATTGGGATAGCTAGGAGAAGGGTGGGGGATAATAATAGATAGTTCCCATTGGGGCATGGATACGACATAGAGGAAAGGTGTAAAAAAATAGATGGATAGAATTGTTTAAAATTGGGGGGGGGCGGTATCTTCTCATGGGCGATAAGAACTAATAGCTCCTGATGATGACAAAACCATTGGGATAGCTAGGAGAAGGGTGGGGGATAATAATAGATAGTTCCCTTTGGAGCATGGATACTACATAGAGGAAAGGTGTAAAAAAATAGATGGATAGAATTGCGTAAAATTGAAGGGGGGGGGGTGGTATCTTCTCATGGGCGATAACAACTAATAGCTCCTGATGATGACAAAACCATTGGGATAGCTAGAAGGGAGAGGGAGATAATAATAGATAGTTCCCTTTGGGGCATGGATACAACTCAGAGGAAAGGTGGATAGAATCGTGTAAAATGGGGGGAGGGGTATTTTTTATGGGCGATAACAACTAAGAGTTCCTGATGATAACAAAACATTTTGGACAGCTAGATTAGAAAGAGGGGATAATAACAGAGCACGGATTTAAATGGGAGGAGAGGATATAAAAATGATGAAATTGTGGATGGCAAAACAATTGGCAAGGAAAAATTTGTGGAATTAAGAAGATGGGGGGGGGGGGGTCCTCTTTTGATTTATCATTTCTGATAATGAGATATGTGTCCATTTAGTGAATATTGATGACGATGTGCATATAATTGTTTTCACAAAATATTGATAAACTTTAAAATGAATAACTTTGTTACTTGTTATCCGATTTTTATGAAATTTTCAGCATTTTGCTCTGTGAATTTTACTCTGTTTATTGAGATATAGATATTTTTAGCCCGGACCATCTCTTTAAAAAGATTGGGGTCCTCGCTTGATTTATTATTTCTGATAATGAGATGTGTGCCTACAGGCCATGTGTAAAATATATTTGGGAGGAGCAGGGGCACGGATGTTCATTGATGAAACACCAAGAGCATATGATAGTGAAACAAGTGGAGTTATAAAGAAGCAAGTATGTAGAAAGGTATGGTGAATGATGCATCTTGGTCCGGTCTTACGATGGGCGAGAGGGTTGATCCGATCAACCACAACTATGGAAAGCCAGCAACACCAAAATCTGAAATGCGTGCTTGTTCAAAACGTTTTCTATGCAGATAAATATCCATGCTTTCGCTATTGTTATGACAATTCAGTGTGTACCTATTTCTTGACTAAAGCCTATTTGTGCATATGTCATGAAGGGAAAAAAATGTGATATTGATGGATTTCCATATGGTTGAGGTTTAAATCAATCACATCTTTGTGATGATGACAGCGCCACCCTAACCACGGTGAGAAATAAGAAGGGGGGGGGGGGTTCATATCTAGATTAGATAGGCCTATATATGGGTACATACATGTACTCGACATCATGAAAAGGGGTGCATACAGAAGACAATGGATTGATGTTTTGTTTCAGTAACTCAATTTAAAAGGTTGGCAAATGAATTAGTTTTACGTCACATCACCTCTAGCTCTACCTGTACGTCATGCATTTTAATTGTTTAATCAATTTAAATTAAGTGGCCATAGCAGATACGGAATAATAATGGAATGAAACTTGGAGAGTGCCAGTGAGAGGAGAGAGAGTGGGAAGTGCGGGGGGGGGGAGAGGAGAAGGGAGAGGAGGTACAGAAATGTTGTGGGAGAAAGACAGGGGAGGAGAAAGGGAGGGAGAGAGAGGGAGAGAGGGGGAGAAAGAATGAGAGGGAGAGAGAGAGTAAGGGTGAGAGGGGGAGGGAGAAAGAAATGCAGAGATAGGGATGAGTAGCGAGGACAATAAACGACATCCCACCCCTACCCCCCCCCCCCACCCCCAAAGAATAGATTCACTGCTTGAATCTAAGCCATTGCCAGCGATATAGGCCAATTTTCTTCATCGGAATTAATTGAATGAAATTGATATCAAAATGCATCACAGATGGTATTCAACAATGTACAATACGTGGACACGATCGTTGATCATTCACTGCTCCAGATTGATTAAACAGAAAAGTTTTAACCAATGAAGCCTGTAGAATGCATAACATTGGTCCATTCATTGGGGTGGCACTGGGAGCGGCATCATGATATGGGAGGAGTGGAATACAGGATCAGTATGCAGGAAATGAATATAAATATCTTATCAAGTCCACTCAAGAATTGAAATATATTTGGATATTAATTTTTGTTCATCTGTTCACCCTTCATTCACACCCGCTCCCATCCCCTATCCCTCTCTATCTCTCTCTCCTTTCGTTCTCTTTCTTTCTTTCATTTTTTCATTTTTTCTATCTTTCATTTTTTTCTTTCTTTCTTTCTCTTTCTTTCCTTTTTCTCTTTTTTTCCTTCTTACTCTGTCTTTTTCTGTCCCCCTATATCCCGCTCTCCTTTAGCATCCATATTTTTCTCTCTACATATTTCTTTGATTTCCGTCCTTAAAGAAATATATCAACATTTGATAAGGCTAATTACAACATAGAGAACAATTTTCATGTTTGTTTTCGGTTTTATTATAAAGACAAAAACCAAAGTATCATTCATACATATGAATAAGTTGTTAGTAAGTTATTATACCTATTAATTACAATATCATCTTAAAAATAACTGATAATAATCTATCAGCATCTCAAATTTGGCTATACAATTTCTACAACCTCTTGATCACTGGTTTAAACTGTAAGAAAAATATCAACAGCCTTTTTTGTTACGCAATGTACAGAGCGATCATTTTGTACATTTTGGCATCAGAATTCAAGTCGTTCACATACCCGACTACATTCAACATCTCATACAAGTGCACATTACAAAGTCATATGTGAAAGTTATTACGGGAAGGTGCTGACAAAATTACACACACGTGAATTGTACATTTGTGGAGCTGCACTGCAATTTATAGCATAGCTCCCTCTCTTGACCACAGTGAGTACAACTTCATGATACAATCAAAGTGGTTGAATGACGTGGAAGCTACTACTGAGGACAACATATTTTCAAAACAGGATTCATTTGATTACTCTGTAAATCTACATCAACCATGCGTATAATTTTGCACATTCAGAGTTGACAGATAAACAAGAGATACATCGTATTTGTTGTTCTTATACTATACCGTACTGTTGCATATACATATCAAGTTCATTTTACCGAGATCGATGTACATGTATACTTCATAACCTAGCTTCATATTACGCCACTCATCACTAAACAAATGATTTATACTTGAACTATGAGAATACATTTAATATCTGTTTATCTGTTACTTTTGTACGTTGTTCTAATTGTTTCAAGCATTTGAAATTGAAAATATCAAGATGTGTCTAACAATAAATTGATATCAGATTTTTTTTGAAGTCGGCACCATACAGCACTTACAATTTCCGCACTTTATTGGTAAACAACATGCATTTCATAAACTAAAAGTATAACAAATGTGTAAAAATCCTTTTACTACATGTTTTTGCATTACTACTAAGGTTTACAAAATCACTCTCTTTAACCAGATAATAAATAAATTGAGAAAAATAAAGTTTACTGTTGTGATCATTTCTATGGGAATGATACTCATTTGCATGCTTAAAAATATTCATATTTCTTGCTTTCAGAGGATATGGAGCTATGAGTATCAAGCTGAACTTATGATTAATATGTGACCTCCAATCCGTAAGATTGCATACAACGAGACTAATCCGTTCAAAGTACTACACGTACTCTAAACATGGCAAGAATATCAATACTTCTGAGCAAAAGGGTAGTGCTTTGAAATGACTGCATCCAACATTGACGGAATCAATGACAATTGAAGTATTGTATGGTATGCACTTGACACACCAATACTCAGACCACAAATTTTCTCATGTAAAAGGGCCGTCACATCTTGGCCATCTTACAAAGACTTGCGATTGATCCCGGGGGGGCCACTTACATTGACGAGTGGATACCATGCGCGACCAAAAAAACACGTAAAAAGGATGTCTTTTTCACGATAGGGCACGTTACGTACGTAACGTGATAAGGGTGTCAAAAACACAAAAATAATGAAAAAAGGGTATCTATTTCGCTAGGAAAATTACGTGTTTAGGGTCGAATTTGCGGGGATGATAAAACAAAATTATAATGTTTTATAATTAAAGGATGTCCTTTTTGCCCCAACACTTCGTGTTAAGAGTCCGATTTGCGCGAGGTGTAGAAGCTGGGGTCGTACTAAACCAAATAACGTAAAGCCGGCTTTCCGAAGGACCCGTAATAATAAAACATCCTGTACTTGTTTAGGGGTTCATTTCAGGGAATATTTGCCAAGAGTATCGTTTTGTTTCCAATACTTGTTAAGGGTAGGGTTTCACACGCCAATACTTGTTAAGGGGTGCATTTTCAGAACATGAAAATTACGTGTTTAGGGTGCTTTTCGAGACCCCATGGTCGCGCATGGTATCCACTCGTGAATGGAAGTGGCCCCCCCGGGGATTGATCGGATCAACCACTACTATGGATAGCCAGCAATGTCAACATCTAAAACACATGTTTGTGCAAAATGTTTTCTAGATATGACGTATACTCATACATTCATCGCTTTCTTGGGAATTTTAGTATGCTCCTTTTTTGTTTACAAAGGACATTGTGCCAATATCCTGTGGGGAAAAATTATGATGCTGGTGGATTTCCATATAGTTGAAGTTGATCGAATCAATGACAACTCTTTGTAAGACGGGACTCTGAATGTTTTAGTCAGTTTATGCTCATGTACGTGGGCTTAGTCAAGCCATTTTCTTCATCCCTTTTCTAGAAATCAAGAATTGCCTTTTGTTAATGACACAAGATAATGAAATTGAGTTTTTAATATTTTGTGTTGTAACAATATCAAGAATGCTTGATATCAAGAAAATGGGATTAAAGGAGAAAATGGCTGGAACATTTACAGTATGTCAGCACGCACCAGCTTAAACATCCAGCCCCTTTAGATGATATGTACATACATCTGATTTTCGGTGATAATGTAAAAAGCGCAGTTTTGAGAAAAAAAGGGATTTCCCTTTCACACAACTGCTACATTACCATCTTAATCATGTCACTCAAGTTCTATTCACATTTAAAAAGGCATCTTTAGGTTTCCATATAAAAATAGAGATTCACATTCACTTTTCTACATGATCCCATTTACTAATCAGAGACCCTTTCACACTGGGAAGTTATACACTTAAAACTGTTAAAGAACTTCACGTAAACTGCAGACAAATATGTTGGTTTGAAGGTCTTACTGTTGATAAACACTTCTTGAAAATATGCTTGTGGTTTCAAAACATCTGTTTCACTTTTTCTTTGAACATCAAGTAAAACAAGATACTTCTTTATGTAGTTCTATTTTCCGTTTCCACTTCTCAAAGATTGAATAGTCTGAAAGAGGTGAGCGCTTCAATTTTTCAATATCTGGCCGCATGGAGGTACATTCACCCCATGTTCCAAAAATAAAGTGTAGCAGGGCCATAATGTGTCTGAGTTGATTTATAGGGGATCATTTCTGACAAACAAGTTTGAACTGCAGCACTTTTGTTCAAGAAAAAAAAATAGTGAAAACTTCATATTAGATCATTATTACCTGTTGAGGATCACATTCTCAAGATATAAAAAGTGCACCATAGCTTCATTTCCAGGAAACGTGCTTTAATCTTATATCATTTCTAAACCGAAAGCAAGATTCTGAGAAAAAAAAATAGTAAAAAAAATAACTTTGCCACCTCCTCCTCAGGTCAAATTTTATTGAAATGTTTACCTCCCCCCATACCAACTTCAAACTTGGTTCAGGTCACATTTGAGGGGGGGGGGGGGTATAAAAAGCTCAGCAATACAGCCTTGAAGCAAGGCTATTACAGGAGTGTGGTCCTAAGTTTAATGGCCTTTCTTTGGTTTCGATAGAAGCCAATCATACAGTTATGGCTGTTTTCATAAAAAAAACTTGCAAAATGCCCTCCTTCATATTAGCTGTGAACTTCAAACATGTGCATCACTATAATATTTAGATACAAACTTATAATAATCACCAATGTTACATAGTGTTCCTAGAGTCCAAAATCAAATATTGTTACTTGTTCATATGAAATAGACTGGAATTTATGTAATTTTATAGATTTTTAACTGTTCTCACCACAAGTCATTATCAAAAATTCACATAAACTTGAATTTCAAATTTGATCAAAAAATAGAACTTCAACATTTGGGTGTAAGTGAGAGAACCTGCCCTGTCCTAAAATCATCCAAACATGTTTACACAATAGAAATGATTTCCTAGTTGTAGTCTTTTTTCCCTTCACACTAGTCCCGTAATATTTCAATTCTAACAAGGAAATGCAAGATTTTAAATTCCATGATTAGAGATCTAATTAGACTAATGACAAGAAAAATTTAACCAATGTTCCAAGGTAAACATTCTGGAGTTATTTTCTGTAGTGATTACATCCAATACCTTTATCGTAACATTAAGAGGGTACACTACAATATCCCTCATATTATTTTTAGCGTAATGCCTTGAAAACAAGGAAATTATCCCTATATTAGCTTAAATGGCAGAAAATGCCCCTCTTGCTACAAAATCTGTTAGTCACTATTCTATGCATTTATTTTTGTGCTCATCATGACAGGGATGTCACTGCAAGAATAACGAGAGTGCATGCGCAGCTGTATAAATTTACATCTGAGTTCTACATGTAGTGAGTTGTCACATTAAAATGTTCTTTAAAGGGGAAGTTCACCCTGAAGAAAACTTTGTTGTAAAAATAGCAGAAAAAATAGTAAAAAAATATTGGTGAAGGTTTGAGGAAAATTCATTAGAGAGTAAGTAAGTTGCTAAAGTTCAAAGTTTGGGATTTGTAACGTCATAAACGAGCAGCTGCCCCATGCGTTAAGTAATATAAAATGCATGAATTTCAAATTTTGTCTGGTTCCTGATGACTTAATTTCGTTTTCTATTCATGATCGGGTGTGAAATGATTTGTCTATTGATAAACAAAAGGTACAGTGAAAACCATGCTCAATTTTCTGAGAAAATGACATTTCATTGATTTTTTTACCATTCGCTATGTAGGAATGCTGCTCGCATATGACGTCACAAATCAATTAATTGAAATTCTAATAACTTTTTAATTATTTGATGAATTTTTCTCAAACCTTCGACAATATTTTCAAATATTTTTTCTGCTATTTTTACAATAAATTTTTTGTCAGGGTGAACTTCCCCTTTAACTTCCGACGAGGTGTTTCCTATTGTCCCCCCTTGAAGGATGACAAACACTAAAATCACAAACGCCTTCCCTAAAAACCTTGCTAATGTTTTTTTTGTCACACCGAGCCATCGCTCTCATAGAAGGCTTACCGTTTTTCGTACAAAAATACCCTGTAAGACGCATTAACATGTAAAATCTTCGCATTTGGTCTGCTCTAGACAAGGACACGATCGTGGCACAGAGTCAAAGCTATTACTATTAAAACTGAGCTGCGATAATGTACAACTATATACTTTGACTAAACAACACCACATCAACTGACCTGTTAAATAGCACCGGTACATGTATTCTCTACTTTCTTTGCTCAAAATGACAAAGAAAGACTTGATAAAAGTCATTCAAATATGACAATGCTTTTCACATCCGATGAAAAACAATTCATCTGCATGAGTGTGCACGTAAAATCATTAATTAGAGGTTACAGAGTTAAAAAAAATCAATAGTTACAGATACAGAAATAAAGATAAAATCTTCATTGTCTGCACTACACATGATTTTTATGATTCAAAACAATTATTGTGATAGAAGGGTTAAGACTTATTATCTTAAAAAAATATCTATTAACATCATTGTAAATTTCAGATAACCATACATGAATTCCACAAACATTAGAATTAAACAATTTGTGTTCCCGAGACAATCAAAGGAGTTCAGGTTTTTTAACTTTGGTCTAAAGTTAGCTTATGTAAAATAGAAAGAGAACAATGACAGTAAGGGTAGAGTGGGGACTACCGGACATTTTACAGCAAAATTAAATAAAGGAAAATGCTTGTACAAATAAATGTCCAAGAACGAAAAAGTTATTTTAAATGATAAAGAATATAAAGTATATGCTGTGAACCCCTACCCCCCCCCCTGGAAAAAAACCCAGACAGTTATTTTAATGTTGAATGATAAAAGGATTGAAAAGCCTTTTGAAAATACTTAAAATATGAATAAAAGAATAAATATAAAAAGGAAATTACGTAAACAAACAAGAAATGACATCATCAGAGTGCAATTTACATTCATGACAAGTACGTCATAAAAGAGAACACTCTCCAATATTGCCAAAAATATGCAGAGCTAAAACTGTCTATTTCAGAACAAGAAGGGCGCTAATTCATATGTTTCAACACATGCCTGTATTTAACACCCTTCCAGCTCTGAGCCCACATCACATCCCTTTCTCTTACACTATAAATGACTTTGACATGATTATTCACATAATTAAAATCAAAGATATTGTTTTCTAAGATAAATCTATGATACATACAACCTATGAAAGATAGTAGCCTTATTATAGAATATACCTCAACATATATACACAATAAAGAAATGCCTCTTAATTTGCAGGGCAAGGGGGTCTATTTTACCCCTGCCAAACATGAGAAGTCTATACAATCATAAATACATGTATACAGTATGTTTACAAAAATACACAAAAAGAAAAAAACATTCATCTTACAATATTGCGGGATTAAAAATAGTTCTGTACAGATACATATATCCTAATTATACAGTACATATCACAATGAAAACAGGAGACATAAAAAAGACATTAGTTTGGTGAATATTTCAAACTAATTCTTTCAGTTACCTTAAGAATTCATTAGGGATGAATGGGGTGGTAATAATTTAAGATATACAATAGAAGGGGAATATAATATATCGTACTTCAATAATCTTGCATCTGTTTATAATTAAGTACATAGGAATGGGTCAACCTTATGCATGCATAAACAATATTCATCATAAATGAAATTAAATCATTCAAGTACATAAATTAGTAAATTAAATTTTTTGGGGAGAAAATATGATAAAAGAATTAAAAATGTAAAAACTGGCTTCTCACAGTATCAAATATTTTCATAGTAAACTGCACTTTTTTTTGGGGGGGGGAGGGGGCGGGGTGGAATGGATGTTATGACTATAAAACGGGGCAGAAGAATAGTGAAGCGAAAAACAAAAGGAGAGAAGAGATAGCGCAGAGTGAAATACAGAATCAAAAATTAAAAGACAGATTTCAAGAAAAGAAAATGGAGAAAGTAACAGAAGTTCTCAAGATGGGACTGTTGAAAAAACCATAAAAAAGGTAATCACCATAATTGCTTTACTATTGATGCCAAGCAGCCTGTATCGATCGGTACCCAACATCGAAAATTACAGAAGGTGCTGTGAGCAATAGTTTTGATAGGACAAAAAAAAGGTCTTATATGACAAAAAACCCCGCTCATTTTGCAGATAAACGAGCAATTATCTCCCCCAATCCAATTGTCACTCCTTGCAAACCTCGGTCTCTTGACACAAAGAACTGTGATCAATTGTACGCTTTATTTTCAAGATCAATTGTACATTGTGGTCACTGCAATCAATCATTAAAAAAATGTTCTATGATAGTTTCTAAGCTTTGTGCAATGTGCTCCAGAAACGACAGTGATTATTTTGTTTGATTCTGTTCCATCTCTGTAAATCAATTTATCTTGAAATACCCTAGACAATATTAAAAGACCTCTTCATTTGCTAACGAATCACCTGTATCTCATAACATGCTTCCATGACAATGCTTTGATCGGTAAAACCTATGGCAATAGCTTCGGATGAAAAGCACATTCAAAATGGCTTCCCTAGCAACGGGGGGCAGGAAGACGGTCGTTAGCAACCATGTCGTCTGTTTCCTTCATGATTAGAGGAAAGAAATTAGGTTGTCTGTGGGGGATTTCCGAGCCCTCAAACCTTCATAACAACTTCATTTCAGGTGGATTTTTTAATTCTAACCTCGATAAGTAGGAACCTGCATACAATGAAGTCAGATATGAATTGTTTTTAATAATAGAATAAAAGAACATCTAAATAGCAGTTATCATTTATGAACTAATCATTGATGAAAACTTTCACTTTCTGAGGTTTCAGAATAAATTGCAGTGGGTGAGTGATCACAAAAAAAGAACTGAAAAAACTGAAGAGTTCAAAAAGATGAAATTGGAAAGAGCTCAATACTTTTGCAGAGGAAAGAAAAAATGATTCCAAAAGCTTATACCAGTAATGGCAATCAAAATATATCTTTATACAATTGTTTTGTTTACTGCAGTAGTCATTCATTTCCAATTGATTTTCAATATTCAGGGTAGCCTCTTCAGTTTAACAAAGTGCTTTCCTCAAAATTCATGATTTTTTTTCTATTTCTTTTACCAGGATCCTAGCAATTCAAATATAACCATCATTCAAGTTGTCTAGTTATTTTGGGTAAGTCTGGTTTAATGTTCTTATCATTGTTCGAGTTGATTATTTTACAAATGTGCAAAGATGCCTAAGATACCTCAAAGAGTTACCAACTACATGTATGACCATATGTGTGTTAAAAATAACCCCCTGTATGATTTGTAGACAATTAACAGAAGTTGGGGAGACTTAATTTCCTTTTTATATTTGTTCAGGTTTTTAATTACATGCTTGGCAAGTACATGTAAGCTGGTATTTTTAATAGAATACTGTGACACAATCAGTTTTTACTCACACATATCAAAGGCATTTCTTTATCAAGCTCAACTATTCCAACATAGGAAAAAAAAGGAAGTTAAAAAAAAGAAACAGAACAAAATATCTTTTGTTTCCATAATCAATATTGCATGATTCTCTATACCAAGAGAATCCACAGAAAGCAAAAGTTTTCATCACTGATTAATTCATTAATAAGCAATCCTATATTGATTGCTTTCTAGAATAAGCTTTTTGGTTTTGAAGAGCTCAATAACCAAACTAAATCAGGGTCTCAAAACAAAACCAAAAAATTACACGTGAATATACAGTTCATTAGTACAATGATTGCACAGAATGTTGAATGCAATTAATTTCAATAATCAGGAATATGATCAATCTCTAGACCATGTGTAAAGGGGACCAGGGAAGCCTAGTACAGGTACTTCACAAATAAGCAAGCCTATCTTTGCCTGGGCCCCACCTTACGATTGATCAAATCAATCGTAACTTTACGGAAATCCATCAGTGTCATATAATTTTTTATATAGGAAATTGCAAAATGTCCTTTAAAACAAAAGAGAACTATGGAAGCTTAAACGTGCCACCGAGATGTTGAGATAATTATCTCGGGAAGTCGACATCTTGATAGCAAAAGATAAGATGACGAGATCCTGGATCTCATCATGTTGACATCTTTTAGAAGAGATGATGAGATGACGAGATCCTGGATCTCATCATGTCAACATCTTTTAGAAGAGATGTTGAGATGACGAGATCCTGGATCTCATCATGTCAACATCTTTTAGAAGAGATGTTGAGATGACGAGATCCTGGATCTCATCATGTTGACATCTTTTAGAAGAGATGATGAGATGACAAGATCCTGGATCTCATCATGTCAACATCTTTTAGAACAGATGATGAGATGACAAGATCCCGGATCTCATCATGTCAACATCTTTTAGAAGAGATGTTGAGATGACAAGATCCCGGATCTCATCATGTTGACATCTTGTAGAAAAGATGATGAGATGATCTTGTCATCTCAACATCTCTTCTTAAGATGTTGACATGATGAGATCCAGGATCTTGTCATCTCATCATCTCTTCTACAAGATGTCAACATGATGAGATCCAGGATCTTGTCATCTCATCATCTCGTCTACAAGATGTCAACATGATGAGATCCGGGATCTTGTCATCTCATCATCTCTTCCAAAAGATGTCAACATGATGAGATCCAGGATCTTGTCATCTCATCATCTCTTCTAAAAGATGTCAACATGATGAGATCCAGGATCTTGTCATCTCATCATCTCTTCTAAAAGATGTCAACATGATGAGATCGGGATCTTGTCATCTCAACATCTCTTCTAAAAGATGTTGACATGATGAGATCCGGGATCTTGTCATCTCATCATCTCTTCTAAAAGATGTCGACATGATGAGATCCAGGATCTCGTCATCTTATCTTTTGCTATCAAGATGTCGACTTCCGAGATAATTATCTCAACATCTCGGTGGCACTTTTAAGCTTCCATAGAGAACACCCAAATTTGTCAAATCAATGAATTTATGGATATACATTCATATTCAGAAAAGTTTTTGAACAAAAAATGGGCTGGCTTTCCATAGTTGCGATCGATCAATCGGATCAATCACAACTCTTTGTAAGACCTAGTCCTATTATCAGACTCTACATGAGCCTGGGTTTGGGGGGGGGGGCAATATAAAAATGATGCAGTATTAAAATTATACATCCGTAACCCAAAATGGACAGTATTTAATCAAACCACAGTAATATCTACATTAACAAAAAGTGATAAACAGAAGATAAAGGTAGACATAACTGTCAACAACAAGCCACAGAATTGATGTCAGAAAATCATTGTAAGCTCTTTGTATAGACCACAAAATTTCATCGCAAATGATGATGCCTGTAAGATCTTCAGCTCTGAGCATTTATTTAATCTGTAGAACTGAAATACTACCCCAGGGCTCCACACTAACCCATTTTTTCTACTGGTCCAACCTATTCATGTCGGACCAGTAGATACCCAGTTTTTCAAATTTTTACTGGTCCGAACCTAAAATCTACTGGTCCCAAAAAGTAAAGAAAACATTTAAAAAAAGGCGCAAGTTTATTTTTCTAGCCTTTCGTGACCCCCCCCCCCGTAAAACGAAGGAATGAAGGACAAAAAGAAAGCAAGACAGAAACGAAGAGAGTAAGAAAGAAAGAAAGAAGGAAAGTCAGAAAGAAAGAAAGGATGGAAGGAAAGAAGTAAGGAAAGAAGGAAGGAAAGAAGGAAGGAAAGTAAGAAAGAAAGGATGGAAGGAAAGTAAGAAAGAAAGGATGGAAGAAAGGAGGAGGAAGGAAGGAGGGAGGAAAGAAGGGAGGAAAGAAGGAAGGAAGGAAGGAAAGAAAGAAGGAAGGAAAGAAGGAAGGAAAGTCAGAAAGAAAGGATGGAAGGAAGGAAGAAAAGAAGGAAGAAAGGATGGAAGGAAGGAAAGAAGGAAGGAAAGAAGGAAGGAAAGTAAGTAAGAAAGAAAGGATGGAAGGAGGGAGGAAAGAAGGAAGGAAAGTAAGAAAGAAAGGAAAGGAAGGAAAGAAGGAAGGAAAGAAGGAAAGAAGGAAGGAAAGAAGGAAGGAAAGAAGGAAGGAAAGAAGGAAGGAAAGAAGGAAGGAAGGAAAGAAGGAAGGAAGGAAAGAAGGAAGGAAGGAAGGAAGGAAAGAAGGAAGGAAAGAAGGAAGGAAGGAAAGAAGGAAGGAAAGAAGGAAGGAAAGAAGGAAGGAAGGAAGGAAAGAAGGAAGGAAAGAAGGAAGGAAGGAAAGAAGGAAGGAAAGAAGGAAGGAAAGAAGGGAGGAAAGAAGGAAGGAAGGAAAGAAAGAAGGAAGGAAAGAAGGAAGGAAAGAAAGGATGGAAGGAAGGAGGAAGGGAGGAAAGAAGGGAGGAAAGAAGGAAGGAAAGAAGGAAGGAAAGTAAGAAAGAAAGGATGGAAGGAAAGAAGGAATGAAAGGAAAGGAGGAAGGAAGGAAAGAAGGAAGGAAAGAAATAGAGAAAAAAAATTAAAGAAAGATTGAAAAGAAAGAAGGAAAGAAAACAGGAAGAAAACAGAGGAAGAAAGCTAAAACTATTATCATAAATAATTTGTTTCTTTTTTGGCTCAATTAAAATAGCTACGAAAGAAAGTCAGAAACCAAGTGTATCAACACACACATAAATGCATATGTGGGGCTATATGTATTCAGACGATACCACCCGAGACCCGATCTGTTTGAACCAAACAGAAGTGAAAATTTACCCTTTTACTGCTTACAGAGTTACTCCAATTTTTAGGAAATATGGACATTATAAGAGCCTTTCATGAGTATGAACCGTGAATTTTGACAGTTCTGTGAGAGATTTCTGCCAGAGTTTAGCCAGGCTTCGTTCGTGCGGCCAGTGGAGAATTCACCATGTGGATCGTGTGGCTGACTACATGTACACTGTACGCATGCTGTATAGTACTCTAGTAACACGTGCGATTCATTCTGTGTGTATTCTGTGTGTGAATTGCAGAATTGAACGGGGGGAAATGGTTTGCTGTGAATTTGACCATTTCTGGAAAAGTTATTGGCCCAACAATGGTTTTTATTACTGGTCATGTCGGACCCTTAAATCTTGCTATTTTTGGAAAAATTACTGGCCCGACAATGATATTTTTTACTGGTCATGTCGGACCAGTAAATCTTCCAATTTCTGAAAATCTACTGGCCCAACAGCGATTTTTACCGGTCTGGGACCGTCGGACCGCCGCTAGTGTCGAGCCCTGACTACCCTATTGTTCAGTAAATTAAAATGTTAATTGCAAGTTGCAAATGTAATCAGATATGTTGGAAGGGAAGGGCTGAAAGATGTGGGAAACCGCAGTACCAGGAAATGTAAACAGTATAACATGCATGTATAGAGTAAAGGATTGTGTCTTTGCTTTATTGAATTCACCATGGCGAGAGTTTAGATTTCTGAAGACGGAAGACAGAAATAACAAAACAAAGAAAAAGTGAGAGACAAGTTAAAGGGAAGGGAAAGTATATTGGAGGGTTACTAAGAATGGGGGGGGGGGGCAGGAGGGGTAGGTCAAGGATAGGGGAGGGGCTAGGGGCAAGATGGGATGGGGGGGGGGCAGGAGTGGAAAGAAGGCGGGAAGGGAAGGAAGGTGAAGGTCGAATAAAGACACAAAACGTAAAGGAAAATTTGAATAGGAAACTAAGAAACAAAGAGAGCGCTCAGAGACCAAGCAAATGGAGAGGCAGTAACAAAACCTGTATTGAAGCATTAGAGAGTGGCTAAAGGGACGTATGTGCCTGAGTAGAACATAAGAACGCAGGAACTTTGCGGTTAAGTTACTCATCTGCTTCATCAAAACATGTACATTATCAAAACCTCACTGAAAACTTGATCATATTCTTACAAGCACGCCAGAAAGCACTTTTGGATCGTCAAAAGCACTACTCTCAATAATGTCTCTAATTTCAACTAAATGGAGGCCTCGTGTGAACTCAACACTTCCAACACATTAACCTCTCCAAGGGATCTCGAATTTTGAGAATGAGACCTCATGTGAACTCATCACTACCAAAACAGGGACCAGTCAAAGCATGGACCTACCAGGAAGTGCCTGGACCTTTGACTCTGTTATACCCCTTTCATAAACCCAATTAAAATGAATTAGGCGGCTAATAGCAGCATAATTTGGTCGTAAAATTGGAGGAGGACAAGAGTTATCCGCATTACTCTGATGCTGCTATTATCCACATAATAGCAGCATCGGGATAAGATTTTGAGTTTATGAACGCATTTCCAAATAATGCGGATAATTGCCATGGTGCGGTCACAAGGTCACCCTTTTCCAACACAACCGCATCGGAGGGGGCGTGTCCAGTTGTCATGGCGTTTATCTTCCTTTTTCAGGACGGGCGCTCGTAAAAATAATGCGGCTTATTTTCGGAGTTTATGAATGCAATTTTTATTGAATTATCCGCATTACTCTTAGGTGGCTAATTGGAGGATAGGTTTATGAAAAGGGTATCAGAGTAGTAGGTCCATGGTCAAAGGGATCTTCAACGTTCCCAGATTAGGCCTTGTGTAAATGCACCACCACCTACATGTAGGCATTGGCCTATCCATGGACCTACCACTCTGACAAAGTGGTAGGTCCATGGCCTATCAAAGGGGTTTCCAATTCCATAGTAAGTCCTTGTGTGAACACCCCTACTTAAACATAGGCCTGTCAAAGGGGATCCTTTTTCTCAGACCTTGTGTGAACTCAGCCTATGAATGCACCACAGTCTAGGCATTGGCCCGGTGTCAGAGGTTCCCAATTTCATAATAATCAAGCCTTGTGTGAACGCACCCCTGCCTAAGCAAGGGCCCCTAAAGGGGAATTCCTATGGGGAAACATTATGCGCGCTACGGGTGAAAAGGTGCATCCTGGTCTGCACACAGACACATAAGAGCCTGAACATGGCGTGCACATGAATATTCTCCGTTCATTACACGTTTAATGGGCAAGACAATCATGGGAGAGGCAATTAGTCCATCATTAAGTGAACCGTGTTGTCTGATAATGGACATTTGTGACAAAACGCATCTTGATCTTTGAAAAGAAATGGACAACAAGGCCTCTAGGCTTTTCTGGTATTTGCATTCGATCTGCACGCAGTAACAGTAGAAGCCTGTTCACTTGGAGCATGGACCATGCTTAGAGTTACATGAAATCCTCAATTTCCCTATGTGCATCATACGTAGGCATGCATTTGCAGTAAATATTATTTCATGTAGGCCTACTTGTATGTGATCAATCAAACTGCTTTTATCAGGGGAAATCCGCTTTTACCGTGGATCAGTTTTGCATCCATTTCACTTTAAATAGCCCACTGATTTAATTCAAAACAGGCTCAATGTTCTTGTGATTTTTTTAATAAATACCCACTCCTTTGTAAAATATAGATGCAAGATATCATTTTACAAACACCTAGGCCTGTATGTACCTAAAATACAACCATACGACCCATTGTTCAGTTCCTTTGTTACAATACATATAGTGCGGGAATTAATTAATTCCCCGACAGTTGCTTTCAACGATTGTTTATCACTTCCTGATAGATGTTGACATTAGAATGACATTAGAATCCATGCAAACATCAAAATGTCATGCCAATACAAGCTCATTAAAATATGATTATCCATCGGCAGCAAATGACATTTCGGATGATTGACTTCCTAACCCGATAATTAATCAAATCAATCAATCCTACTGTTTACTCAAAATGAATTACCATCATCATAATCAAAGTCTATAGACAATGACTTGATGTGAGGGTCAACATAATGGCTGGCAGTGCGGACACAATTCAACCTCGTCAGTATATTTGTTTACAATCCCATCAGAGCAAACAGAATCAAAACGTTTCAAAATCGATTCCCGACAAATTTACTCAGACAAATGATACACTGCGTGTGCTGATTTCCTCGGCAAAAGGGATGACACCTTCAGTGGCAAACATGTCTGCGAAGGACACCGATTAAAATGGAACGTTTGGCAGTAGCTTCGCGCTACAGGTCAAGGCTCTCGGGGTATGCATGACACAGATTGCATTGAGTGGGACTACAATGGATGTAACACTTGTATCTTCTAAAAACAACTGGATACAATGAACCTAGTCAATAGTACCCAACCTACACTGGGTTGGGTTGGCGTGTTTAAAGGTGGACATCAGACATTCTTTTAGAAAATAGGTCATTGTAACGATTGTCCCTTTGAAGCAATGGACTGATTGTATGACATGTTTACAGGTCTGATAGGCTGGTATGTCAAAAGTCAATGGGTAGTGTACAGTATTTGGTATTAACGCTCGCTTTCATTCTTCATAGTCAGTATTTCACATGAGAGAATATAAACTTTTATTTCCTTTATTATTTATTTCGTTTATTTCCCTTCATGTTGATTTCCTAGATATTTACTGATCTATTAATAGATCTTTAAAGATTCACATAAAACATAGAATGAGAACCCTGATTTAATTTAGCTTCAATGTCAATGAATGACAGCTTCATTACTTAATATTTCAGTTTCTATTTATCATAATTCATGTTACCATACACAATCGACTGGGTGATTTTCAAAAACACTATATATTAATTAGTTTGAAGGTACATGATTATTCTTGAGTCAACACAAATGATAGCATTTCAATAATCTATTAGGCCTATGCCTAACAATAACTGTTATACATGTACATTCATTTATCTGCAATCCAAACCAAAACATTACCAATGGATGATTTTCAATGAAATTTAAAGGCACTAATCAGTTCAAAGAACAAAATAATTGTCACGTCGATACAAATACAATGACATTATTTCAACATTTCTATTTAAATACAAAGATTATAGATTTGTTTATTTATGTACCTGCAGTCCACGTCAACTGCATTATCATGCACAAAAAGTGTGTTAACCTAATGCCTGAAAGTGCCTACCCTTTAATGTGAATATGACACAGGACCATGTACATGTAGGAGTAGGATTCAAGTGCTCTCATTTGAGAGTGCATGCAAGGATGGAATTCCTATCTTCCTCACTAGCGAGCTACTCATCACATATTTTCTTTCCATCTTCTCACTGTAAGGGCAGTCCCTAAAACCCCGGTCTGCCAAGACGATCAAACGAGTCCCCGCTAGAGTGTGTGTAATATGTACGCCAGGGATCGGAGCAATAATCCCTCCATATCTTGCGCCAGTATCAACATTCCCCCCCCCCTCATCCTCTCCAGCCCTCTCCCCCATAACAGAACTGGTATTATCACAGGAGCAGCCTAGTAGCAATCATGTTGATTTTATGCATGCGCTCATGCAATCAGCCCCCCTTTGCTTGAATATTACTCCCGGCTCATCGGTTCGTTTTTATATCCCCTCAAACGTGATACAAATTGAATTCATTTGGAAACCTGAATTTGCTCGACCATATAAAACAATCTAATTGCCTCACTGTACGAAGAGAGGAGTAATATTTGACGTTCTTTGT
Source organism: Lytechinus variegatus (assembly GCF_018143015.1). Taxonomy (NCBI): domain Eukaryota; kingdom Metazoa; phylum Echinodermata; class Echinoidea; order Temnopleuroida; family Toxopneustidae; genus Lytechinus; species Lytechinus variegatus. The sequence continues at coordinate 29,043,307 of NC_054755.1, forward strand.
CTCGAAAATTGCCCACGGGCGGATGAGACGACCGCAGAGTATACAAAACAATGATTTGTGCATTATGCACAATAAAGTGGAATTTGTTGTTTCATTTCGTTAATTATCAGTTGATATTGCTGTTTGATTAAAGATCACATGTCTTTTCAAAGTCAACCTCAAAATGTACTTGTATGCCTCATTAGCCATATACAATGTAGATCTACATTATGTGGTTAAATAGACTGCAGGGCCTACATACATGTAGGTAGGCTACATTGTGATGGAAAGCCTAAATATTTACCCTAAAATAGGAAATTTATCAACTGTGTTTTTTGCTTTTGTCCTTCAATGTATCGTGGCATGATCAGTCAAGAAATGCGATCATTCATATACATGTAAATACAGAGCAAGTCTGTGAGAGTCATTGCTAACATGCCATGTTTGGGCGTGCACCCGTTTACAGCTCACATTATCTTCATGAAGTCTGATGCATGTGCATGTAGGTCGACTGCATGCACTGCTGAACCATAGGAGCGTTCACACGTGCAGTGAAAGCGTATTGCCAATGATGGAATTATAGGCTTAACCAAGTGACACCAATGCAAGAATGCAAATTAGAGTGCAACTTGATTGTCAAATTGAATGATTGTAAATGCTTATTGTCTGTAATGATGCATGTCATAAATTACACAGCTCCTCGCTCATTGAGTGTTAGGCCTATCCGATCAGATTCAGAGTGTGAACATACATTTTACACACTGACCACTCCCTGTGGAGTCTTTTAGACAGAATATGAGGTGCTCTCAAGCCATCTCTCACCACCACACATTCAATGATCTTGAATCTGTTCAAATAAACAAGTTTGTTCAAACAGATTCACGGCTCCGTATGTACTGTAAGCTTTGTTTCTACCAGCACCAATGCTGTGATACATTGTCCACACAAATTTTCATTAGCCTGAACAGCATAAAGTTTGTGAGGGAAGTTCACATCATCACCAAGGCTCTGCTACAACAATCATTTATGATTTTTTATAGTAGTCTGAACAAGGAATTGTCGGTGAAAATAATTCCCTTATCTGAACAGCATCACAGATACAATGTACATGTAGAAAATCTACATTGTAGCTCCCATCATCAGTGATGCTCAGTAAAAACAACGATCCTCTATACGTTTTTTTAAGTCTGAACAGCATCACTGATCAAGGATTGTGAGGGAAGGTCTGCATATCATGAGCCATGATCAAACCAAAACAAGCCATTAGTTGACCTCAATAAAAAATACCCACAATCTCCTCTCATCAAGGAAACTGGCTTGGGGAGTGTACAGAGGGCAACAACACAACTCTTGATCAGAAACTTTGAAATGTGATCAAAGATAAACCGCAGCCTTGAACTACTGCCAATGCTTAACATCCTATGCTGAAGATACATGTATAGTAAAGGCTTATTCAATATTGTACAGTTTGTATAAAGCCTTTGAGCTCTAGGTGGATTGAAACAAACAGCGCTGTAGCCTAGCCCTTCCGATCAGTTGCTTGTTCAGTTGGTGCATGTAGTCTACATTTGAACTTTGTATAGTAACAATAAATGTAAATATATTCAATGTACGCCTATGTGAAGGCCTTCATGTTAAAGGGGAAGTTCACCCTAAAGAAAACTTTGTTGTAAAAATAGCAGAAAAATAATAAAAATTATTGGTGAAGGTTTGAGGAAAATCTGTTAAAGAATAAGAAAGTTATTGGAGTTCAAAGTTTTAGATTTGTGGCGTCATAAACAAGCAGCTGCTTCATGTGTTATGTAATATAAAATGCATGAATTTCAAATTTTGTATGGTTCCTGATGACTTAATTACGTTTTCTATTCATGATCGTGTGTGAAATGATTTATCTATTGATATACAATAGGTACAGTGAAAACCATTTTAATTTTCTGAGAAAATGACATTTCATTGATATTTTACCATTCGCTATGTAGGAATGCTGCTCGCATATGACGTCACAAATCAAATAATTGAAATTCTAATAACTTTTTAATTATTTGATGAATTTTTCTCAAACCTTTGTCAATATTTTTTATTATATTTTCTGCTATTTTTACAATAAACTTTTTGTCAGGGTGAACTTCCCCTTTAATTGTAGGCTAATGCACATACATGTACACGTACATGTAACTAACAGCAGACATTTATATTCACATCTGTTGGTCATGAATATGGAAAAAAATGGAAATGAAACAGCTTGAAAGCAAGATGGCCTCTGCAACTTTAACACAATTGAACAATGTTTTCCTCCATTGCTCCTGTGTGTTAGATGGCATTATAAATGAAGAATTGATGAAAAATGACATAACATGAAAGGCCTTCATAGACTACAAGCATTCTATTCATGTAGAGCGGAGCAACTATTAAAAGGTCTGCCATTAGAAAGGCATTGTAAAAGAAGATTAGACAACCGACTTTCATGATTCCATCTTCAATGATATTACACGTTATTGTACATGAATGCACTTTTGTTTCAAAATCTAATGAATCAAGGAATCATTTTATAGGATTAATTAATATGGCTAATATCATTGCCATCCAACAACTCAATCATCTTCAGAATGAACAGTGTCTCAGAGACTCTGAGGTCTGAAGCCGAGACTAGCAAACCCGCTTGACCAAGACCGCGAGTTCAGAGGCAGGCAAGCGGAGGCGCTATGCGACACTCCTGCCCGCGAAGATCTCGTCCCGTTTCGTGAAAATTAATGACGCTTCCCTGAGCAAGTGACACATTTGAGCGGACAAGGTAGGCTGGAAAGATAACCTCCTGATTAGTTTAATTAAATCTCTCATCATTCTGCCAGCTGCAAATCAGTTTCTTTCTCTTCCCGATAGACCGAGGGAGGGATGACCCCCCCCCCGGGGAGTAAATGGAACTGACCATGGCCTGAATGTTGTCTGGCATGTCTGCTATGGGTATGTGTAACACCCAACTCCAACGAAATTCCATGACAGTTACATGTAGGCTATAGGCCTGTTTAAAACAAATTAAGATACTGAACTTGCAGAGATAAGGGCCCTGTTGTACAAAGAGATACGATTGATCCGATCAATCGCAACTATGGACGGCCAGCAACGTCAACATCTATTATGCATGTTTGTTTAAAATATTTTCTAGCTGTGATGTATCATGCATTCATTAATTTCTTGAAAATTCACTGCACTTCTCTTTTGCAAATTTTTCGTAGAAAAAATTATGACATTAATGGATTACCATAGTTATGATTGATCGGATCAATCGTAACTCTTTGTACAACAGGGCCAAGACGTTAAAAGCAATTGATATCATAATGCAATAAAAGACTCTGGTAACAAACCTGTCAGTCATATATTTCATACACTCTCAGAAAATTCTTAACCAACGTTTAAGTTGGTTCAAATAGCCAACCAAGTTGCTCAAAGTGATTGTTTAACATTGGTTTGACTTTTAAAAAATCTGAGCTAGAAGGTCACACTTGTCACTTGTGTCTAGGATATGTTACAAAAATGAAGCCCAGAAAAAATTGCGTTCAAAAATAATTATTTAGTGCTTCAAAAATTGAAATATAAAGTGACCGGAAACACCATCTTTATTTCATCCCATACACTTATGTGTACTATTTAGGCGTCTACAAGACGCCTATTTACAAAATTGGGCTTTCCCTTGTAGTTTTAGCTTTTCATTCTCAATAATGGTTGTTTTTAGGGTTTATTAGTTCTAATACATGCACTGATACACAAGTTTCATCTTGGTTTGAAAATTTTTAAATCGGCTGCTCACAAAGTTAAACAATACTCTGGTAACAAACCTGTCAGTCATATATTTCATACACTCTCAGAAAATTCTTAACCAACGTTTAAGTTGGTTCAAATAGCCAACCAAGTTGCTCAAGACAAAATTACTAGGTACATGCATAATGAATTGGGACTTTTTAACCAACAGTTGGTCAATTCGTATTTTAATCAACCAAGGTGGTTATAACAATATTGCATGCAAATTGAATTGGGATTTGGGGTTAGTATTTTAATCAACTTTTGGGTTTGTTAAAAAAAATCAGATAGTATACCACAATTTTTTTCTTGGTCTGAACACACAGTTAATGAACCACAAAACTGTTATCTTGCTCAATCTACGGTGTCCCAAACACCATCATCTATTTTGACATTTCAGAGAGAAAATCCGAGATTTTCTGAGAGGTGGTTAAAAATGTAAATCTAGCGATGATCATCTTTCTGCAGACTGCTCTAACCAAGTTCAGGTGAAAAACAAGGTCGCATGCTCTGACGCAAATTCCTCATCATACATGCATACCCTATAGAATTAAGACACCTCTAATACCATAGCTATACTTCTCGGAATATAAATAAACCGAAGGACTAAAGCTACATCTTATGTAAATGTCGAGACAGCGGAAGCGAGACCCACATTCAACCTTACTGGCAGTTACTGCTGCCATCCGTTTGTTTGAAAGCCAGTGTAAATTATACGGGGAGAAATTTCCATAAAGTTAATTTCATTTGGAATACCTAGCAAAAGACTCTTTTCCCTTGGGGCTACGATAGCTGCATTACACAATACGTGTTCGATATTAAAGGAAGCTGCACTCGTTGGTCTGTTTTTGAGAAATATTCTGGGAAAATATAATACATGGATTTTCCCCCATTAAAAATGCACCGTATCTGTGTTGCCACCTTTGCCAAAACAGACTTTATAAAGAAATCATGCTCTTCAATTCACAGATTTCCTGTGATAGCATAGTGTTGAACCTCTGAACTGATCTAGATTTAGGAGCAAAAATAGATTGGTATCATTAATAATTTAAGGCGTATGCCCCCAGCACCGTTACGTTTAGTGTACTTTGTAGACCTACATCAGTATTCATACATACTGCAGGCGCCTGCAGCTGTGTGACACAATTTCATTTTGGGAGGGAGGGTGGGATGGGTGCAGGGGCCAACAGCATTTTGTGTGATTGTATTGTGTATATTTATGATCGATGTCTCAAAAATCCACAACATGCATGTCAGACAAGTCAACAATGTGAAAAAAACAGCTGCATGTTTGTGAATCAACAACATGTTTAGCAGCTAGAAGCAGTGGGTACGATTCGGAAAAAAAAAACATCAAAACATCCATATTTTGGATTATGCAGTACGTCACTCAGCAGCGGTTAACTTCACATGATTATTGTTTAAAAATAAAGGAGTTTTTCCAGCATTTTTTCGAAGAAAACAATATCTGGGCAAACCTCTGAAATTTCCAACGAAGGAAGGTTCCCGCTTGACAGGTAAATGATGATATGGGAAATAAAAAATGGTGTCTTTTTTTTCTTCAAAAAATTCTATGCCCCCAAATCATGAAATCCTCACTCGTTAGAGAACTTTGTACTCAACAAGTTAAATTTGTCAAAATCCTCCATTTCGATTGCTTTAGGGTATCCCTACAGAGACTGAACTATGAATAGAATGATAAAAAAATACAAATAAAATTTAATCAATATCCCCATCTACACAATTAAGTCTACAGTGGTTACTTCTCATTTGGTTCTCATTTCGACTCTGAGGTCAAGATTTACAAAAAAAATCAATTCTTTTGAAAACGATAATCCTATATTTTGCTCTTTTTCATTGGGGATTCTGTGTTGAATCCCTTCCTTTCAATTCAGGGATAAAAAGACAGCTGTTTCCCACAAATGATATCATATCCAACTCAAATGATAATATTCTACTGTTTTATTACAAATTTATCAGACTTTACTGGCACCCTTTAATAACTACTTTCCAGTCACACCCTTCGAGAAATGGCTAGACAGGGATAATAATGATTTATTCTCCTTTGAGTATTAAAATTATCAACCATTATGCAAATTATCAAGATTAGAGTTTGAATATCTGAGGGTAGGGACGCTATCACTATTACCAGCAATGTATCGAATACCACATGGTTCGATCAAGCGAGCTTAAAAAACAGCTATCATAAGATACAGATAACGAAAGGAAACCATGGCAACTCAATAATGGGGCAACGTCAAGAGTTTTGCTTCAACCTTGAGTCCCTAATATTGCTAATGATGCCTTTGACAAGGATAGAGCAGTTTTTCAGAACAAAGGAACAAGATCTGAAACAATCCCATTAAATTTTTGTGCTTTTTTTTTACTGAAAATTGTTTAGGTACAAACGAGGATGGCCTGGCATCGATGAATAAAACAAAGGCGAAGTCGTGATGGACTATCTTTTCTGGTCCATTGAGAGCGTTATTGGGGGTTGCATTTTTAATGGCCTTTACAACTTCGACTCTTTCCCTTGGCAAACTCAAAATGAGAACCCGTCCATCAAAGCCCGGAAGAATGAACATAATAGATTCCCATCATTAATGTATTGAGGTTAGGAAAAGGGTAGGATGGTGCATAGCTGGGGTGGGCTTAGTTGCATTTCATTTTTCATGGATTATGAAACTGAAATTAACGAAAAAATGAAGACAATTCTGATACCAGAGAAGCCAATGTAGTGTACCCTATGATTATAATAATAATAAATCTCAGATTTGGCGATTTTTCAGGTTTTTAAAAAAGCTCAACGTAATTCAAAGAACATTATAATGAAAATCAGATTTTGTGAGCTCACGAAAATGCTGCATATGGCTGAAGTGAAATCACTATCAAAACGCTTTCAAAGCTGTGCAAATTGTGATAGCTTCTTTATTTTACAGTATTTTCTTTTAAATCAAAGCTTAGGTTTGAAGTGCAAGTAAAACTTGGTGATATTAAGGTCATGAATAGACTGTTCTACCATCAATATCAAACAATAACAATGATTTTTCTTGAGGGAACTTATGACTGATTCTACAATGAATCGCAAGTATAGAGATACTTTCAAACAGCTTGTGCAGTATCGTTTGCATCACAGATGGAATAGCAACATGTACGCCCAAAAACATTGTTGTACAGGTAATGCAACAGGAATACCAACACACATACAGAAACACATTAACAAAATAAAAAAAACATTAAAAAGACAGATTACAAGCAAGATAAAAAAGATGAATTCACATGCTACGATTCACACTTCAGCATGTTTGTAAAAGATAGGACAGAGTTCAGCAAAAAGTGAAGAGAGAGATTAAAACACAAGGCATGTTGAAAGCGATGGTGACAATATCTTGATGATCGTTGCGATGACAGTATCCAGGATGTACACAACCTGGTGGAGAGAGATTGCGAATGGTGAGTTGCTCGAAGTAAATCCTCTTCATGGAGGAAGCACACGGAAAGCAGCATTTTTTTTTACATGGTGGTTGATTCATTCTGATTCCAACAGCAATATTCCCGACATCCATCAAAAAAAAGTGAAAGCTTTCTCTTTATAGAAGGAAACGTGCCCTTGGTATTGAAAAGCTTTCACCAGAGACGGCAAGTGCATCGCTTGATCCATGCATTATAAAGCGAGGTGAAATACAAAGGCTTTGGCGATCACTGTGTGCTGGGGTGAAAACCGTGCAGTTGCATCGAGCGGTGAGATCCAATATTGAAAATTTGCGATTCACTTGAATAATAGATATTCACTGTATCATATAGATTCACTGAGAAATTCTAGGATAAACCAATATTTTTCCTCGAGATGATGCTCATAAAGAAACACTTTCTGCTTTCCAGTCTATATTTCCAAGCATGATTCACGATTGATCCATCATTTTGTCAGAAGAACATTTTTTTTGATAGGGTTATTTGATTTCTCCTGCTTATTACGTCATTAGCTCCAAATGCAGCTCAATATCTCCTATAATCATGTTTTGTCTTTGATTCTCTAGATTAAATACACTTTATAATAGTTTACAAAATGATAGTATATTAAGTTCACACACCCCATAATTCATTTCCTTTAAGGCTTATCTCCCATTGCTTTCTTTGTTCAATGGTCATAATGGTGTCCACAAGCTCCGAAAGGCCACTATCTGATGGCCTCTTCAGACTGGTGCCACATCTCTCACCCTGCACCCCTGAGATCTTGAGTGGAGGAACATGTCTGAGAATTGATCACGCTCTCTCGCATCCCCCAGAGAACCAAGGAACACTACTCGCCACTCACGCTCGTCGTCATCATCACGGCTCGCTGCATCTCGCATCCTTCTCAACGTCGACGTGCAAGGGTTTCATGGATGGACAGAACGACTGAAACGGATGAATGGACGGACTGACGAGATGACTCCTGGAGGATGTTGACCGAAGGGTAGCATCCGTACGTTACCATGGTGATGATGGCCGCCTCTTCCTTGGCTTCGGTGTTTCTGAGTTGTATTTGGTTGGCATCAGGAAATCCATGGGTGTGACTCCTTTGGAAGACTGATAAAATCAAGAGAAGACAGAAAGAAAAAAACAAAATAAGTAAAGTTTTTATATTTTTATGATCACAATATGATCATGGAGCAATTACATGGTTACAATAATAGAGCAATTTCAAGGTTATAATCTGCAAAAACATTAAAGATGAATGCGAAAATTAAATAGGGAATTTAAGAGATAAAAAATAGCCCATTGCCTTTCTGCTCCTTAAAATATATTCTCAAGGCTCAAGATTACAAATAAAATGTAAATTGCACTGAAATCTGTGACCATGATAAATTCAAATGTATAAAGATAACTTTATCATCCCACAAGAAAAGCAGTTGAACTTCAAATATCTGAGTAACAATGAAAGTGGATTTTTGTAAAAGTCTCAGGCTTAATTACATCAGAATGACAGGAAATGATTACAAAAAATAATGAAATTCTGATATAATCAGTTAGCATTTCCTCAAGATACTATTATCAGTCAAGTTCACAGACTTCCGCTGCCCAAGGATGATAAGATCAAGTGACCTCAAGGAACTTTGCATTGTCCAAACATCATTTGAGCTTAGTTTGACCTCTTATCAGGATGAATAGGCACAGGCCAAGCCCATATGCTACCTTGGATTTACAAGGATATACGCATGTAATTCTTTGGAAATAAATATGTATGCTAAATGATCACAGCATCATGTACATATGTAACAGTCCTGCCAACCTCTGATAATGAAAACTGTATTCTGTGATTAAAAAAAAATCTGTATTTCCCCCCAAAATGTTATTTCATAATAAAATACTTGGCACACTCGCTCATCGCAGCGCTCAAGCTGCATGCAAGCTAAAATGAGCACTGCTCTTGCAGATGAAAAAAAAACCCATTGAAACATGTGTATATCTCACCCTGGTTTTAACGAAATGATTGAAAAAAAAACAAGTTACCTGAAATTACATTGATCGAATAACCACATTTGTGTACGTTTTATGAAATACAGACATATAGAGATGATTTTTCTCAATAAATTACGATTTTGTAAAAAAAAAGCGTGCTGCCGTATATTAGTTGCAAAAACGTACTGGTTGGCAGGTCTGATGTAGGTCTATATTAGCGAGTGTTTGCAATAATATTGCGGTGGGACGGATTCTAGAACAAAGTAAATCTATTGAAAATGCCCATCAAATCACAATGAACAGCTGAGTGGTCTTCTGTCTAAATTTGGTGAACCGGGATAGCAGATCGTCTTTAGATTCAGAGCTGACAAAGAATTGGAAATATGTTGTTTTTCCAGAGAAACTGCTGCTTTGATTCACAGATTTTTTTTGACAAAGACTTCTTTGTCATCACGGTCTTTTGACAATAGATTTTCTATGTTCTAGAATCCATCCACATTGCGATTGCGACAACTCACTAAATAGGCCTATTAGTCCTACATCATCATAGATGTAGGTACATGGTGTACTCTGTGTAGACAGTACTGTATGTTGATATTTTTTTTCATGAAAAATGATTTTTTTTCAATCATGCATCTTAACAACCAGGGGCCCAGTTTCATGAAGGACTTGCAACTGTTGTAACTTTGCCATTGTGGCAACTACCATGGTAACAGGTCTCAGCAGCCGATCATAATCAAGGTTACCATGGTAGTTGCCATAATGGCAAAGTTGCAACAGTTGCAAGTCCTTTTATACGAAATGGGTCCCAGGTGACATCTTGTATTCTGATTGAACAATATCTAGTGCTTTGATAATACAAATCAGTTCGATATATCCATGCCCAGTGTACATACACAGACCCTTTATGGTGAGATTGGAATGGATGAAAGTCAACTGATTTTCCAGCATTCACACAGTACATACTGTATATACACCTGTTGAATCAAGTTGGAACGCCCCCTCCCTCTCCAAACACCATGACCCAATACAAGGGAGAGGATTCCGTCTGTGCATTTCAAAGCTACCATAGAGCTACCTACCCTGCAGGATATCAATTGGATAATTCAGTCAGGGTCACATCAGGTCATTATGGTAATTGCATTGGTGACATGATCCCAAACTTATACCTTCTTCCCAATCTACACAAGGTCTGGACAAGGCAACTCTATTACAAAATTGTGACATCTGAATACCATCTTTTTGGCCCAAAATAATGATACAAGCGAAACATGTAGTCCTTCATGATTAATTCGGCTATTGAAGCAGATAATTAGGCTACTTAAAGAGATGTCTCTTCAAAAAAATCCTTGAAAGCTTGAGCATCCAATAAAAGAGAAAAACAGTGCTATAAAAGCCAGATTAATAGTATGCAGTGCTTCGAAATATTGTATGATTATAAAGCGTGATACATGCAAATGTTGCATTTTATCATTACCCTCAGAAAACAATTTTAGGTTCAGTTCAAGGGCATTGAGAGGACAAAAATGTAGACTCTTGGGTCTTGTCTAAAACATGGTGATTCAAAATGAATGGTTCAAGTTAAACATGTATATATTGGAAAGTTTCCATCTATTCTGAAATGTAGGGTACTAGGTAACTCTGTGACAATCCTGCAAAAGCACTTTAGAACCTTGGTACGAGAATAGGCCTTCATGCACATGTAGATGCTCTCTTTGTGATCCCATATGCCCTACAATGTGTAATAAGCTTTGCATTTTCCCAGGTCAATAAGACAAAGTAAATCTTTTACTTGTTGTGACATGTTTGTGGCTTTAAAGGTAAATGCTAGTTTTGGTAACAACATCATAACGAGTTCGTACAGAATCCAATGAAATGACCACCAAAGTGTCTGTTTGTATAAATAAAACGTATGTGCCAAAGGATTTTGGAAGAAATTGTGTAATTGCTAAGAAATCAGCAAATAAGCACCGGATTCGGGTAGAGCGTCGGGCCCGACATTCAAAGCAATAATTATACACTGTCCCACGTGCGCTTATCTGTGTTGGGGATCTTCAGTCTGAACATTTTCAGCGTAGATTTCAAGATTTCACAAAGTTCAGTTTATGTAACTGTACCAGATCTGGATCCTAGATGATATACTGACAATTAAGCCTGGTTTTACAGCCTTTCTCATGAAATCAGTGTTTACTGCAACTACAGGAATTTCTCTTTAACTCGGAGCCCTGGCTGTACACTGTACATCAACATACAATGTGCAGTGTAGATCATGGAAAACAAACCCTCCATTCCAGGAGAGAAAAAACTAGGAAAGAATGCACACCCCACCCCATGAAGCAAAGTCAACAAGAAGAAATTGCTGGCTACACTGCACATGGAACTCTTGTTTACTGTAGTTCAGAGTGTAATAAGGCTCCATAACTGTAAAATCATCTATAGAATAAATTTACACAACTAGCAAAAATTATATGAAAATTTCCAAAAAACAAATGCAATGGCAGGGCGCGACAAACCCGCTTGCCCGATTGCCCGGGGCAAGTGAAAATGACGTGCGGGCAAGCACCTCTCAAAGTCAATTGCCCGATCGGGCAAGTGGTTGTTGCGTCTTTTTTTTCTGTACCGTACCTCGTTTTCCCACAAATCATCCAAAATCCACACTCAAAATCATGAATAAGCCTTAAAAAATAGGAGTAGCGCCGTTTCAAATTCCGAAATTGCGTTATTTTTTCTGTACCACGTATTTCCATACATGGTACGGTGTGGTACCAGGTATGAAAAAAATCAACGCAATGGCCGGGGAAACAGTTGAATGTAGTATAGGGGTCCATTATGACTACCACCATGTGCAATTTCTAATGCACATTTTCCACCTTCCGATATCACAATTCTGTGATAAAATAATTAGAACTACACAGGAAATAAATCACAGAGTCTAGTAACTTCGCATTGGTGAGTTGTCATGTCATTCGGCTTTGCTTTTCAAAACGGCCTATTAACATCCAAAATAACTTGCCGTATTTGTTAATTATAACTTAAAATTCATTTGTTTCCCTTTTTGAGGGGATGAGGTAAATATCAGACAATAAATCATCAAATAAAGCTCCATCTATTTTACAAGGCCGGCGGGAGGCTCACACACGTGCGCATACTAGCTAGCCAGTCTGAGCTCTGTCTCTCTGCCAGAGCTCTGGGGGACAATTCGCTCAGTGAAGGCCACAATGATGGTGATTTTCTGTTTCAGACAGAGTTTACATTTCGGGTATATTATTCAAAACTTCCAATAAAGTTTGATGATTTCTTCATTGTCATGTATATTTAAGTTATTAATGAATACATTCTCACCAAATTTAGACTCCCCCATAGAGAAATGCAATTTTCGTAGAAGTCTGCGTTTTCAAAGAACTTCAGGAAAAGTTAGGGTATGTGGGCCTTTATTACACGGCCGAGTACAGGTTATTGTACTGGAATAGGCGAAGTAGAAATTAGATATTGAATTCATTTATATCAAAGTTCAACTCACAGTCACACCCACACAAACACACGCACGCACACACACACACACACACCCAAGATTCTAAGCATAGTGAAAAAAAATACTTAAAAATCATACAATATTAAACAATGTTACTAATAATTCATTAATAAGTGAACAGGTATTATCTAAAAAATTGGGCAAGCAGTTTTTTCTATCGGGCAAGCAAATTTTTTCATCACTTGCCCAACAGGGCAAGTGACAAAAATTTTTTTTGTAGAGGCCTGGCAATGGTGTCAAATGCAACAAAGGTTTCGTACAAAATTTTGCACAACTAAAGAACTACGAACGGCTCTGTGAAACACTACCTGGGAATGGAACTCCCGACTCCGGGGAGGGGGGGGGGGAACATGCCTTATTAAAAACATGTTTTGACTAGTCTTTAAAAAAAATATGTTTGACCCCGCGATTGATCATTGACCAGTCTTTCAAAACCACCCTTAACAAGTGCAAGCACAGCCCACGAAAAAAATGAAAAAACACCCCTTTAAAACCCCTTTTTTGGGTCATGCATGTGTACAGCAATATAGTTGACTGCCGCCCCCCCCCCCCCACCAAGAGCTCAAGACCAATAAATGTAGGCCTATTATGGCCAATATGCATCCCATTAGCAACCTGTTACACTACAGTACAGCATTTCCCTCTGAAAACACTTGTAAATAAATCAAGCCATTATTACAGATTGACACAGATCTTAACGAGGGACTTATATCCATAGCGGAAACAATCTATCCTAAAACAAACTTTGCAAACAAACAGTGTGAGTGTAACTGGGGTTTTTTTTACAGATGCTTTTTTTTTGGGGGGGCACAGCTAATCTCCAAGGCCAATTAAAGGGACATCAAGGCCTGTCAAAAGGGCACCCATGGCAATGACTAGTCTGCAGGAACAGACCCTGATTAAAAATTGATAATAAATGTGTCTCCACACAAAGACTAGCACATATAAAACTTGCTGTTTTGGCCTTCAGTACACGAGACATGAGTACATTGTAGGCTGCAATTTAGACCCTTTTCTCGAGTGAAAGGTTTGCACAGCAGACTAGGTAATGACCCATATCTAGGCCCTGCAACATTCAAAAGAAGTCAACCAGGACTTGAACCACAGAACTGAAATCAGTTCGTAACTTTCAACATATAGGCCTACGTAATTTCATTTTCTAGTAAAATCTGTAACGATGTTTGATTAGGCCTATATATCATTTTAGTTTTCTATGTGTAGGCCTATAATTTTCCACTACCTTACTCATAAGGTTGGTATAATAATGTCTGGCATTTTATATTATCCACTGTATCGAGTATACATGTAGAACTTCCTGGTTCTGCATATATATATGTATGTGAATGTTTTGTTACAAGTATTTACTTTGAATTGAAAAAAAGTAACTTGATACTACATTCACCGTATAATAGATTGATAGCGTATTGGATTTCGGTCTGATCGATTGATCAAGTTCATATATGAGGTCAAGAATTTTGATGCAATAAAACATTAAAACACTTAACTGTATTTCGTCTGATAAAATTAAGGGACAAGTTTACCTGCACATATACCGGTACATGTAGGACCTACATCTTGGGGTGAAAATGTTATTCAAGTTTACCAGGCAAGGGCCAAAGCCATTGCAAACTGCTGAGGGAGAAGTAACAGTGATCGCCAAATGCTCTTGGGGGGAATTGGGTCAGCGAATGGCAAAGACACATTAACTAATCAGTCAGTCAGTCTGTTGGTCATTCCAAAACAACCCATCAACCCTCTAGTTTTGATGACATTTTCAGAGAAAAAGTCAAAATCACAAAAGCATGGACAAATGTAGAGTCTAATGACTGTGCCAGGGTGAAATGAAAGGGGGGGGGGGTGAAACATATGATGAAAAGACAAATGGAGAAAGGCCATAATGGTGTTTCCCTTCACTGGCCGTAGAACTCGTCAGAGCCTATGCCTGGGTGGTCACATGATCATCATTAATGCTAGCGTCCGCGCAGAGATAATTTTGTGATTTGGGGCGTCAAATATTTGGTCGGTTGTCAAACCGAATCAGATGACGGGGACGCTGAGAGCAGGAGCAGGCAGTCAAGCGAGAGAAGTGGGAAATATGAAATGCAATCAAGCTTGATCAAATGAACAAGCGTTTTACCAGAGGCGGACTGCCTGAAAATAAACAAGTAGCAGATTGCAGAATGGTAAGACACTGACTGAAAGTAAAATACGTTGTTCCTAGATTCTGCAAAGTTTTAGTCAAGGTTGCCAATCACATGATGTGCTCTAAAAATACATGATAGCAAGAAGGCCCACTTTAAAAATAAAGCAGTACGAACAGAAAGAGTAGAAGCCAAAGAACAGATAAAGAGATTGACAACCAGGATAAGATCTTTCAAGAAAAAAAAAGAGGAAAAAATAGGGTGATATTTCAATTGCCTTGAAAGATAATATTATAGGCCTACTCAACTTTAATACCCTTTTCATGAACCTATCCTCCAATTAGCCGCCTAAGAGTAATGCGGATAATTCAATAAAAATTGCGTTCACAAACTCCGAAAATAAGCCGCATTATTTTTACGAGCGCCCGTCCTGAAAAAGGCGGATAATCGTCATGACAACTGGACACGCTCCCTCCGATGCGGTTGTGTTGGAAAAGGGTGACCTTGTGACCGCACCATGGCAATTATCCGCATTGTTTGGAAATGCGTTCATAAACTCAAAATCTTGTCCCGATGCTGCTATTATGCGGATAATAGCAGCATCAAAATAATGCGGATAACTCTGGTCCTCCTCCAATTTTACGACCAAATTATGCTGCTATTAGCTGCATAATTGGGTTTATGAAAGGGGTATAAGTCTAAGGGTCCATAGTATGTTCATAGCACATGAACATATTTGATAGGAGTGATAGGCTAATCAAACAGGTCCAAGGTGGTGTGTGCTATATATTTGGACTCAACTCCATGCAGCCTCCAGGCCAAGAAGGCCAAGATAATCTTACAAACATGGGCCTGATAATACAGTAGGCGGTTTCAAACCGCCTCGATCACAAGAATCCCCGTTAAATTACGAGAACTTTTTAAGGCTAAAAAATACCCGTTAATTATTCCTGCATTCACATCGCCCCGAAACACATCCTTCGGGATAAGTTCCCGAAGTTACGAGCATGCGCAGTGTGGTCTGACAGGCAAGGCGGGAGATTCAAAATCACTAGCCCAGCAGCCACCCACGCCGCCGCGCCCAACGACACGCTGGGATAAAAGTTCCCGTAATTTGCTTTCACATCGCCAAAATACCTGCGACCTTGGAAAAATCCCCACGAAAGTTCTCGTAATTTCGCCAAGTACCTACTATTTAGCGGGTATTTTCTTTCGGGGAGATTACGCGTAGTTTGCTTTCACATTACCAAAATACCTGGTATTTTCTGATCGGGGTAAATTTCCCGATCAGAGAATACCTGGAACTGGCGAACTTCGAGGCGGTCTGAAACCACCTATTCTGGTCTAGGCATTTTCTTCATTCAATTCATGAAATAATTGATGTTTGTACTGATTAGTCATGTCTTCATGGACAAAGGGGAGCCCATATAAAGCATATTTTGTTTTTAAATAACAGATAAAAATTTAGAAATGCAGACTAACTGTTGTTTATCTTCAGCTGACCCTGATTTATGTGAATCCAAGTACCAGCCTATTTATGGGGATGACCTTACATGACCCCAATGTTCCTGAACTAGGATACACTACAGAAGCTTTCACACCCACCTGATCAGAGTTAATTAAAAGAACTTATTCCAATCCTGCCTCAAAATTCCTGATTATTCTTCATACATGTATGTCGACTCCCAATTGAATTCTACACTAGCCACAGTAGCCAGCAAGACTTTCACCAATCCCTGTACAGAGGATACAGGTATGTAATTCTTCTTGTAATTCACTTTCACACTACAAAACTCCAAGTCCAAGCTCCTAGCATTACAACCACAAAGAAAGTCTGATAGAGTACCCCCAAAAAATAAACGTGTGGTAATTTTCTTTCTGGAATATTTATCCTCAAACTCGGATCATACCTGGTATTTTCTGATCTCATGCCATGGGTTGAATTCCCAATCAGAAAATACTGATGATTTTTTTTTAATAATAGAGCGGGTGTGAAAACACAGACTGATCCTGATTAGACCTGAAGTAGAGCAAGATATTGATGAACAGTCAACAATAATAGTACTGGTAGATTGGCCCACAAATATCTCTTTCACCCCCCCCCCCCCCTCCTATGCCTCTCACTCCACGTGTCGAAATCAAGAATTTTTAACTGCATAAAAGCAGACAGTGTTACCATGGAGCTATTAAATAGCTCTATGGCGTAACGGTATTAAAAATACTTGCACTGTTGCACACACCTTTTAAAATCATATTTTAGATTTTAGATTGTTATTCTAACTTATGAATGGCTTCACGGATGCCCTGCTGCTGCTAGCCCAACCCTCTTGAATTTTGTTGTACATTATTGTGCGACCAATGCAATACATTTATGATACCTTGATGAAATGTTTACATTAAGATTAAACTTGGGTCTCTGACTGCAGTGATGAAGTACACTGCTTCCAGAGTAAAACGTCAGTATCTGCACTTCCAACAATATTCCATAATAGAGATACATGTATAAAGCTTTTGATTGTTGATAAACCCATTGGCCTTGAGGGGAGGCTAACTTCCACTTACCTGTGACTAATGCCCAGTCGATGTAATCCAAGGATTAAATCTGATTTTAACAATACCAAGAATTCGATGGCATTCCTAGGAATCCTACATCCACTTTCTCTTTCTTTGTACACACATGTACTACTACTTCAATTGGCAGTAGGGTGGTGCACAGTGGTCAAACCATTCAAACAAAACTAGATGGACTTTGCCTTTTGACCCTGACACCAGTCAGCCCATGCTTATATGCCTTATACCATGCTGATTCCTAGGAATCGCTAGATCTATGATCACACGCGCACACACACACACACACACACACGGAGAGAATGTGATTATGGAGCTATTTTGATTTATTACTATTGGTTTATACTTTCTATTCAATGATTTTCATAATTCATGAGCAGTTCAATATTGCATGCCTATAAACATTATTTGGAAATGCGTTCATAAACTCAATATCTTGTCCCGATGCTGCTATTATGTGGATAATAGCAGCATCAGAGTAATGCGGATAACTCTTGTCCTCCTCCAATTTTACGACCAAATTATGCTGCTATTAGCCGCATAATTGGGTTTATGAAAGGGGTAAATGCCCCTTTCTTCAGATGCACTTTCAACTCAAAAATATGATCTGCAATTAGACTAAAAAATAATTCAGCAAGAAAGTTATTTTTTAAAAGTGACACGACATAACCTTGCTGCTCATTTCAAACATTTGACGATTGGGCCTACATTGTATTCAAACAGCACAGACTGAGAGAGAGAAAAGTTTTCCATATGGCAAGAGAACACCAAAGGCAGGTAGGTAATTAAACACGTCACCCGGATGAAAAGGATGTCATCCAATAATCCCCTACCAACCCACAACAGATATAGAATCCTCTTAAGTTCTAAGGGTACACTGTTGACATTCATGTTCTATTCGCCCTGAAACCATATGACCTCCTTCTCCGACATCAACTACCCTCCAGTATTGCCTGTTTTATTCTAGACCCCTCCCCACTTTGCCTATGAAATGAAAAAAACTTCCAACACAAGATGAACAAAACTCACATTGCAACTAGTCTGCATGCACAGACTCAAATTTTGACGCTTTTCAACACAATTATACGATGTCTCAAGAGAAGACTACACTCCAACTCTCTGTGTCAGATACTGTAAGGGCAGCCACAGCACAGTACATAGTAAAATCTAATCTCACTACTTCAGATTCTGCATTAAACATCACACAAATCACGAAAACATCAAAGTCTATGCCTGCAGACTACATCTCTATTTCCGGGTGGGATACAATGCATTTGGAGTTCAAAAAAATGATTGCATCATTTCTGATTGGGTTGAAGTGTTGATTGAATGGCAGCCAACGGAAAATGAAAAGTAGTAAGAATTACATGTACAGAGCCTATATGATCCCTCACAGAAATTTTCAAGCTTGCGACAAGCTGCGGCATGCTACTAACTAGCATGCGGCTAACTTATTAAGCGTGTAATATGCGTGCGTGCAGAAGAAATGTTCGCTAGCATGTACTCGCTTATTAGCGAGCGCCCTGCTAGTCGCATGCTAGTTACTAGCATGCAGCATGCTTAAATTTCTGTAGGGGATATGAGAAACACTAGTTTGACATAATTACAGAATAAAAAGCTATCACCGTTAAAAACAGAGTTTAAAAAAAAAAAATTTCAATTTCATATTGCTGGAATTATATAAGAATACATGTACACGACCATGAAGAATCCTTTATTTCACACAAATTTGCTCACAAGTTCATTGACTCCTTCCTCCCACTGCTACATGTAGCTACCATCAAAACGCAAGACGGGATTTTCCCTTTAACGGATCCGCTAAAAATATGGAGGGTGCATTGTAGATGTAAGTGATGCCAATGAACGTCATGTTCAATCTAGCCTCAAATCATGTGACACCGTTCTTGTAACATCATCTCCCTGTTGGCTTTTGTTCTAGAGTACACTGCATCCCTTGTTGGAATCCTGCAGGTTATTTACCCTCAACTCATTACCCATCTTCATCCTAAAGTGTCACATTCTCACAAGATGAAAGAAATAAATACACTAAGTCACTGGCGGATCCAGGGGGGGGGGGGGCAGCAAGCCCGTGCCCCCCCCCTCCCCTTTGAGAGGCACAATTAAAATTTGTTATGTAAAAATGTCATTAAAACAGAAGTGTGCCCCCCTTTTTAAAGTGAAGACCTTTCTTTTTTTTTGCTTGTCAAATTTTTTCGTGGACAAAATACACTTAATTTTTTTTAAAACCCTTTTTTTCTTTGCTTGTAAATTTTTTCCTTGGGAAAATATGCCCCCTTTTCGAAAATTCCTTGATCCGCCCCTGACATAAGTTTCACTTTCATAATACATATTGTACATGCTCAGAATCTTCTCCAGCTACATGTACATGTGTGAAAGATTAGTTTTTCTTAAATAATGGTTTTGTCCGTTGGATTTAATGACGTTATCCTCATCATGAAAATACAAGTACATGTACTCATAATCATACATTCATAATCAGTAATTCACTTCCCTGCAGCTATCATGACAAATATTTCTTTGAGTAACACATGTATGAATAGTGTAAATTCTGAAATACACATGTACATATCAACAAAAGTTATTCCTGCCATTGTGGGCCTTCCTTGTAATACCACACGGACTCGACCACAAAAATGGCACCACAATTAGTCAATAATTTGATCAAACAAGAGAAATTTGTAGGAGATGAACAATTTGCTCAAAAGAGGTTGTTCAGATTAGTGGCGCAGGCAAGGAATGGTTGCTCATTTTCACCACTTACCATCATCAAAAGCCTGTTTAGTGTTGATGGTTGTGGTTTTGGACATCCCTACATGGGACAAAGGAATGATAATGTTTCCATCTTTACAATCAAAGCATCGACTTCTGTAGCATAGTATAATTCAGAGGGGGGGGGGGGGGGGGGGCTGCAGCTTTTGTATTATTTTTACGACTCTGATGCTGTATCATGAAATGTCAGGAGTACATGTAGTCTGATGCACAAGACTATGCACAGTAACCAGCATTATGCACACTGGTCTTGTGATACAGTGGCATTTTTTTTTAGGAACCCCCCAACCAAATCCTGGTCAATAAAAGGTAGATTGTTATTAACATTTCGGTGACCATAAATGGCAACAAATGTTCATTTCCATGAACATACAGTGCAATATCACAGGCTCAAAATTACAAGACAAAATAAAAAACTTCGATTTCAAACTATTAAAGCTTTTTAATATTATTTCAATGCCATTTTAGAATTATAACATATTTTTAATGACCCAATTTTGAATATTCCATGAAGAAGCAAATCTTGAAAAAGGGTAATTCACATTGAACAATTCCATGGTTTAAGAATACTGGTCGGGAGGCAGGCTTCAGGGTAAATTTCTGGGTTTTCCAGTCAATGTGAAAGGGGTACGAACGTATGATAGTGCACGCGCTCAGTATGCTATCCATTAGCCGTGAAGGGCCTGGGGGGAGTCAATTTGCTCCCGACCTTGAATTTGCCTAATACTTGGACCATAATGATATGAAGGAGAGGGAAGATGGGATAATACTGTTACATATAATCTGGATTAGATGCAGAAAAGGTCCTGGCTCGTACCGGATGAATGGCTGAGGATCGACGACACAAGGAGAATGCTTCATCTCAGACAATAAAAAAAACTTGAAGATTTGTGCATGCAAAATGAATTGAAGAGAAATTGCGAAGGCAGGTTGCTTTGTGATTCAGGTCTATGCAATTTCAATTTGAATGAGCACCGACGTCTAACAATACAATTTTGCTTTGTTGTGATATTAAGTCAGAGTCTAATTATTCCAAATAAATTACACTTGTATACCATAAAGACAATTACAAAATATGTAGAAAGTAAGTACATGTATTAAGAGATAATCATTGTTATGCACCTTTATGAAAAACAGCTTGAAACAATTGAGACATTGAAACAAGTGGAATGCCTCTGGCCGTCTCACCTGCATCACGAGGTTCAATATAGCAGCAGTGCTGACTTTGAATACTAAACTCGCACAAGATGTTCAGTGATACATGGTTACTCTTATGTCCACTTTTTATGAACTAGACCAATAAACTTACAGAGATATGATGGTTATTCAACAAAAACCCCAACATGGCCAAAGTTCATTGACCTTACATGACCTTTGACCTTGATCGTGTGACCTGAAACTCGAACAGGATGTTCAGTGATACTTGATTACTCTTATGTACAAGTTTCATGAATCAGATCCATAAACTTTCAAAGTTAGGATGGTAATTCAACAGATACACCCAATTCGGCCAAAGTTCATTGACCTTTGACCTTGGTATGTGACCTGAAACGTGCACAAGATGTTCAGTGATACTTGATTACTCTAATGTCCAAGTTTAATAAACTAGACCAATAAACTTTCAAAGTTATGATGGTAATTCAACAGATACCCCCGATTCGGCCAAAGTTCATTGACCCTAAATGACCTTTGACCTTAATCATGAGACCTGAAACTTGCACAAAATGTTCAGTGATGCTTGATTACTATTATGTCCAAGTTTCATGAATCAGATCCATAAACTTTCAACGTTATGATGGGAATTCAACAGATATCCCTAATTCGGCCAAAGTTCATTGACCCTAAATGACCTTTGACCTTGGTCATGTGACGTGAAACTCATGCAGGATGTTCAGTGATACTTGATTAACCTTATGTCCAAGTTTTATGAACTAGGTCCATATATTTTCTAAGTTATGATGACATTTCAAAAACTTAACCTCAGGTTAAGATTTTGATATTGATTCCTCCAACATGGTCTAAGTTCATTGACCCTAAATGACCTTTGACCTTGGTCATGTGACATGAAACTCTAATAGGATGTTCAGTAATACTTGATTAACCTTATGGCCAAGTTTTATTAACTAGGTCCATATACTTTCTAAGTTATGATGTCATCTCAAAAACTTAACCTCAGGTTAAGATTTGATGTTGACGCCGCCGCCGTCGCCGCCGGAAAAGCGGCGCCTATAGTCTCACTTTGCTTCGCAGGTGAGACAAAAATCATGAATTACTATAAATTATAATTACTTTTGGACATTGCAAAAAATCTATCATAAATCCTTCAATCAAAAACACAAATTTGTAGTTGATTTGCGTTCTATGCAAACCTCTTGCAACGCCAAAATACCCTTGATTTTCAATTGAACATAACAAGTGTCCCAAATGTGAAGAGACAGGTCACTCATGAGGGGAGGGGTAGTAATCACATCTGACCTTGGATTTCATTCATGCCGAAATGCATTTCATCATTCAAGACAACGCTCCTGGTAAGAAGGATGCTAAAAGTACACTGAATCAGCACAAGCCTTGAAGCCAATGAGTATAGTCACCAAGACCCGATTCACAGACTCTTTCCTGGACAGGTCCAGAAGAGACTGATCCAGTGCCACTGTGCATGCTTGAAACAATCCTGGAAGCAATCATAAAATAAGTTCCGGACCAATCTACATGTATTAAGACCACCTTGCAACATGGTCTTCTGAAATACTTTGCTTCAGGTATGGTACATGCATGCAGACTGGTTCAAGAATGATTTTCTAATAGAACACTTCGGGAATCAAACCTAACCCAGAAATCTTTGATTATTCTTTTGCTCATCAAGTGTAATCATTATAACAAATGCCCTATGTACCTACAAAATATTTCCCATAGCAACTGCAACAATCCCACTCACTGTAACTGTGACACAAAGGATACATGTAAGTACCTCTGGACCAGTTCACTGGTTCAGTCCAAGAAAGTGAATGTGAACAGGGTCTTCATCACTTCTTCACATTGAGAATGTCAAGGAGTCCATTAATGCTCTCAAAAGTGCAAAACTCAGGGGTTGTACGATTCCAAGAAACTGGAAGTGGTACTGATCATGTTTGATGTAATCCTTCAGTGTTCAAGAAGCACCTGAAAGGAACATTAATTGCATTTGACCTTGGGATTCACCAATGCACTACAAGCACCCTCCGCATCATGGTCAGTCTTCTCTGAAGTGCTTTGGCACACGATTCTTTAATCCATGACTCTTCTTTCTTCTCACCCATAGAAAGTAATCATGTTCTATTAAAGTGGCCCATGTCGATGATTCCATGAGGTTCTTCAAAGTGCAGAATCCAAAGATTTATATCCCATAAGAACTTCAAATTTATAGTGAAAAAAAGAAGCTCACGTTCATGCGACTTGCATTTTCTGTAAATAAGAGAAAGCATGGGCGATGTAAACTGCTTTTGGATTTGAGCAGGGGAAAAATCTCTGAAGTGTAGATTCACTTGACCTTGGTTATTACTAGAGAGTACAGATCTATAGATTTCATTTTTCAAAGCGTTTCAGAGCCCATTTTCATCTACTGATAAAAAATAGGCCCTTTATATTTAGATGACATGTACATGTATACCTTTTCATATATGAAATTCTCGCTTGGATTAGGGCCTATTCTTTTATATATACATGTATACTTTTATGGCGTTATGAAAAATATGGGCCTGAGCATTATGTTAGAACATTATTTCAAACTGGCTCCTATACATCCTAAACAGGAACACGTCAACAAATAACATTCACATTCCAAAGGATCCCACAAGTATAATGAGGAACTGGAGAACATCCATGTGTTCCATGTAGCATTCAGACGAGCAGATTATTCATCCAGCCAGTCTGAAGCCGATGGGCATTTCAAATCAATCTTGCAATGGGAGTCCAAAGGCATTTCCACGTTGTCGTCAAGGAAGGCAATGAAATCTATTTTTAGTCGAGGTCCCGCTTTGTCTTGAAATCAACCAAAAAATTGGTTAAGAGTGGAAGTAAATGAGGCATGCATCTAATGGACCATTCTACTGATTCTTCACTAAAAAAATGCTCAGTGTGTATGAATGTGGTTCCCAACTTCCTACATGAAATGCACCCAAACAGGGCTGCGACAGCCAGACACACTTGGGGCATGTGATATTAAGTTCATGAATGTTCATGAAAGTGCAAAACAGACTCTATGGAGTACTATTAAAAGCGTTCCACTTCTACAGTACATGTACTGAACTCTTCTGGAGCTTCCATGAATTTCATTCACGTCTGCCCAGAATATATTGCGCTTTCCGAATATGAGTGAATGCCATGCACCTGTGGACGCAAGGTATTTGAGTCCAATTTAAAATTCTACATCCCGGATGTGTAGATGCTAAAAAGCATTCACTGCTGCATTCACATTTCTAATAATTCAAATGCCATCATTCGAATCAAACTAAAACGTAACAGGGAAAATTAAATTCGTAAAAAGAAAAGCGTGAAGACCATCTATCTAAATGCAAAAGAGCTATCTGGTCTGTAATCACTCTCCTCTTGGAGTGATACCAGGCACTAATCCTTTAGGAGTGAAATGTGGTCCTTATAAGGTGCATTGAAAGCTCCATCTGGTGTGACCTATGCATCTTTCTTTTTAATTTTTAGACATTTTTACTCCAAACAGACATAAAATCCACTCTCAAAAGATGCAAATCTAACTCCAAAAGTAGTGAGATTGCCTCACTTTGAGTGTAATTTTGGACCAGATTAATACATGTAGCTTAAACAGCATTGAAAGAGTATGCACCCCTATACTTCATGCAAGAACTGTAGCCATCCTTCAATTGAAACAATTGGCACCTCTATATAAACTCTAATTAAAGCCATGTGAACATTGAGGAAAATGCCTTTGTCTGCAGCACACTGGATGGCGACAGCATCGTCTCCAATGCACGCCGCTCACTGTCCGTCCATCGATAATGAAGACAAATGAGGGGTTCTTCTCACCGATTCCTCTAATGATCCCAAGATACCCTGAAAGCTCATCATGAAAACCTCTTCTGTCTCTGTCACTTTATATTTCAACAAAGGTCTTTGAAGTCCAGCATGTTCCAAGGTACGCAGAGTGCAGTCTTATAGTTGGGAAGCATACACTGGATACACCACCTTGAAATGCTAAGCTTTCAGACCTCACAAAAAGTAGTCAATCTTGTCAAAACTTTTTTTCAGATAAAGGGCGAACTGCCTCCAGAGAATGTACATTAACTTGAATTCAGTTTGACACACGGTGCCAAGATTGGGATATCAGTCTTGGCTTTTAGATTCTAAAAGCTTTTGTACAGTCTACATCTTGCATGTAGACCTATTAAAGACTGTTGTTTTTAGTTTTGTTTTTCCATGGTCACAAAAGTGGAAAAGACATCTAAACTTTAAGAAGGAATGGTTTTATACTCTGAATTTTTGAAGAAGTGGAGAAGACATTCAAATTTTAGAAAAGAATGGTTATTTCAAACTGTTTCAATTATGGGAGATTACTGATGTAAGAAACATGATCATATTCAATATAATTGAATTTTGTAACCTCCTTACTCTACTTAGCTTATATTTACAGCTGTGCTGGGACTTAGTATGAAGATTGCCCATTATGTATCCATTTAAAAGCAAACATTGCTACATACATGTCATATGAATTTCAAAAGTTGTGATTTATCAATAAAATTAAATTCACACCCCTTTGCCCACCTCCCCATCTTTCTCTCCTTTTTTTGCAGGAAATTATAATGCATTTGTTATTTAACTATTGAAGCGGGAATAATACCCCCCCCCCCCAAAAAAAAGTACCATCCCACATCCCATGAAAACCACCCCTGACTTGAAGAAGAACAGGGAAGTATTATCTATTTGATCATGGAAGTAATTATGGTAGACTTGTTTGTTTGCTGCAGTCTTTAAAAAGAGATAATCCATATCACTTTAATGGATAATAGTCAGAGATGGGTGATGATGGTAGGGGATTACCTCTGGCTTTTGTAGGGAGACAAAGGGTGTTGTTTACCCCCTTCCTCTTTGACTTACCCTACCTTAATCCTGCTTAATCCTAGTTCATTAGACCAATTACTTCAAGCAAACAATGCTGACTGGTAGATAGGTAGTGTAATACCAGAGAGTAATACTACATGTATGACACATGCATATCATTTGTTGTTATTGTTGATTAATCATTTATTGTTGAAATAATTGATATAATTTTGTTTACTTTTTTATTATATTGATTCAATAAACACATGAAAAAAAAAATTTAGAAATGATCATGAGGGATGAATATTCATAGGGCCTAGGCCTGAATGTAATAAAAAATTCAAAGGCATATATATACATGTATTAAATAGGAAATCAATGTTGGTCTACATGATGTACATGTATAGAAAACAGCTAAATTTTAGGAAGGAATGGTCTACATGTAGACCAAATGTTTGCTGAAAAAACATACGTAATGTAATGTAGGGCCTATGATCATAGTGACTTCTGAAAAGCTAGCTACATGTATTAATAAAAATATATACCTGTACATGTATCTACATGTATCTTCACCAGTAAGACATTTAATTTTCTTACAATGATTTAAAGAAAATTAGAATAGCCGTTTAAAAAACTAAACTTTCAATTGGTATTTTTTCCCTTGTTCATAAATTAAAGAGAAAAGGAGGGGGCAGGCCTACGCTAGTCCTAGTTTCTATGAACGGGCTGCATGAAATCTGTCTGTACTCAGAATAGAAAGTCAAAATGAAGTAGCCCCGCCCTACATCCATAATCAAATAACAGAAAAAAATAGTAGGCCTAATCATTGCAAAAACTTATTCAAGCCTAAAAAAACACTGATAAACCCATTAATTATCTTAATGTGTATTTTATAAGGATATCAAATGTGGAAGTCATTTGAAGACAAAAGTGGTGATTTGGGCCATCCCCTGAACAATAAAAGGTCAAGAAGATGAAGAGATCAAAGATCAACAGACTATCAAACCCCTTATCAAAGACCTCAATCAATTGCTTTGTGACATCACCAAGTCTGTTCCTTGAATAGAGGTGATAAATGGAAACAGGAAGGAAGCATTAGTCAGATAAAAGTCTTGCACTGCTTTGACTTTCCAATGAGTCCACAATTCTTTGATGTACATGTAGGGATAAAAGGAGTTCTCAAGAACATGACAATGCCAGGCACAGACAAAACATTGTTCATCATGGACAATGTGGGTCTTCAGGTATGTGTCTACACATGTGTAGGCCTATATAAGCAACAAAGTAGGCCTACATTTCACATTATGTAAACAAACACAGCCTATATGTATGTTGTACAAATGTACATAGGCCCTAATATTCTACACACGTGTACACAGTTACAGTGTACATTAATATGTACAGTGAATGTCTCATGGTTTATGCAGTTTTAAATGGGAATTTTGTACTGTTGACGTGCACTTGTGCATCAGCAGTAAAAGGTTAATATAGATTTGGAATTTATGATATGAACAAGAAAAAAAAAATTAAATACTCATTAGGTGATTCGTAAATGAAATGAAATAGGTTTACACAGTCAAATTCACAGCAATTGAGGCTTAAAAGAAAAATGTGTCCAACTTCATTTAATGATTGATTTGCAATTTGCATAAAGCCAAAGTTTTCCAAACATGCATGAACCAGGAAGAAAACAAAAGTTTAGAATGCTGGCATTCTTCTGTACAACTACATGTACAAGAGACACAGGGCATGTTAATACATTGGTGCCATGCAGGGAAAAAATTACACGGGGGATCTGGGCGAATTCATCCTCAAAATACTCAAAAGGGCCCTGGATAATAAAGAGCCCCCCCCCCCCTTCCCCAGTTACTGCAATGTTACAGCTTATAAATCCAATGCTATGTTGTAGATTCTAAGCAATTGGTTTGTACATGTAACCTCTGAAAAAAAAACATATAGGCTTACATGTAGGCCCTATATTATTCTTTGCATGATGCAATGCATGATTCACAAAGTACATGTACATGTAGGAGGTCTACACACATTCCACATAATTCCCATATTCCAGGTCACATACTGTTTTCACAATCATTCAGTATCCCACTGTTTATTAGAAAAGCAAACTGATGACTATTTAGAACCGACAACAAAAAGGAGAGACAACCTTGAATCCAATTCCATAAGCTTGGAATTCCTAATGCTGCTAAATAGCAAATATTTGACAGTTCTTTGTCATTATCACTGATGTGTCAACACACTGACAAAGCCCATGGCTGACGATCCATGTAAACAATCCCACACACTTCTTATTTTAGTGTGTGGATATTGGTGATTCCGAATGTCTATTTTCCTGAGTTTCATACACCAAAGCTTAGGCTATATCCTCTACATGTATAAAAAAAAATTTAAAAAAATAAAAATGGGGCGGGGGGGGAGGTCATTTGTATCGTATGCAAACTCTTCACTCAAGTTTTCTGGATGAGCAGCCTACAATGTAGGGAGTTCTTCTTTTTGTTTGGCAACCAGTCAATTCGACTATTTTGCAAGTTTCTTGTCTTGTGTGAAGACCTACATGTAGCTACTTGTTGATCAAAGTTTCAATCAGGGTCTGTTCCTGCAGACTAAGGGGTGGGTCTGATGGTGCATGCAAAGTCTCACAACAGTTAACCTTCAGGCTTCAGCCAAGGCATTCAGCATTGATATTTCCCCAAATGCACCATAAATGCATCTGAATACACAGACTAGCATCCAACACCCAGTCCACCCATCACCTGTTAAAGCACAGCGGCCTAGTCTATTTTCCAAGCCCTATTGGCCGGACAAGTAGCACGTAAGGACTTGCACAAAGGCTACCCAACAGGAGGGTTAGGCAAGATTCACCCTCAGTTCCCAAATGGCCCAAGTTACAAACTTGTACATGGAGTTCTGAGATAGTAAGTCCATCCATTTAATAGTAGCTCCATGGTAACTCCATGGTATGTACAGTACTTAACGCCTACTAATATATGTATGCACTCATAACCACCAAAACATGTAGACCTGTATGTATGCCTACATGTAATCTAGGTTCTTGCAATACAGTGATGGATGACGTATCATTTACATGGTTCTTGAGATGCAGTAAAAGGGAGGAAGAAAAACAAATAGAAAGTCAATCTTCAAGGCTAATCCCTTTTATAATCTCCTGCTCAAATACCGCACAGCAGGCCTATTCAACTTTCTCTCAGTAGTCAGTGGCTGCGTTTATGCGACCTCGACCCAGAATCATGATTTGAATCACTATTTGAATCATGATTCAAAACAGCAACATGAATCACGATCCGACAGAATCAGCGTTTATACGACCATCTTTCTAACGCTGTTTCCCCTGAATTCGGGCCGATCCAGTGCGCATCACAGTGCGCAGTTTGACCCAGGAAGTATAGGTCAACATTTTCGCACGTGTTTCTAACTTCACGTCGGCTGCTAGATTTTTGCTGCCGCCGGAGCTAACGCGCGATCGTTTGTGCAAGTGCAACGCTTACTCGGCTTCCGAAAAATAAATCTTTTACTTCCAGAATTCCGTGTATTGTACCTGGTATTGTTTTTGATCGGGAACCAGAAGGGGTCATCATCCTCCCTCCCACCTCCCGATCGATTTTTCTTGTCTGATGGTCCTGTACTGGGCACGAATTCTGTTAATTTTGTCTCGACAGGCGGTGCCACATCTCCGTTGAAATCCCTCCCTCGCAAGCGCCGCTGAAAGGGATCGTCTTATTTCTGTGAATCCCGGTAAGGGATGCTTGTGCTTCAGGCTGAGCCCAAAGCACAAGCAGATCCCTGAGTTCATCGTCAGTCCAATTTGTGCCTTAATTGGAACTTGAAGAAATGATGGATGAAAACAATGAAATATACAAATGACGCTACAGTACAACCCCGGGGGTACAATACACAGAATGATAATTCCGAAAAGCTGGCAATACTGCTACACGAACATTGACCTGCACGAAACACAGCGCGCGCCTTTGAGTCGAACCCGGAAGAAGCACGACACAATGACGTCATAGAATCATGATTCAAATCACGATATCGTTCATACGACCTTTTTCGTTCGTGATTCTACAGAAACGTCTTTCCAAACGCCCCTTTTTTCGTGTTTCATGTTTGTGATTCTAATCATGATTATATTCAATTTCGACTAAACGCAATCGTGATTCTGCAGAACCGTGATTTGAATCATGATTCTAATCATGATTCTAGGGTAAAAAGTGTCGAATAAACGCACCCAGTGTACACACCTTCAGACTGACCAGATTCATGGTTCATGTGAAACTAAAATGATATTGTAATGAAAGAACCAGGAAGGGAATTTTATCTTCAATTTTTCTTGTTGTTGAATGAGTTTATTAAAATCCAATATAGCACAGAGGATCTCAGCTACTTTATGGTGTGCAGTACAGTTGTAGGCCTACATGTACATGCACAGTATCATAATTCTTAAAGTAGCGTACCATATTACCCCTTTCATCACATTCTCTCTCTCCCTCCGTCTGTTTGTCCATCTATTTCTCTGTCTCCCTCTGTGTGTCTATTTCTACATGTAGGCCTACATGGAGACATCTTATTTCTTCTCTATCTCTATCAATTTCTCAATTCTCCGCTGCTCTCCTCTTCCTGTCCCCTTGTTTAGTTTTTACCAATCTCTGCTTCATGCACCAGTCTACATCCACTATATGCTGTCTGTCTTCATATTCTTCCCAAATATCTGTTGAATCTCTTCCACCAAGGTCCTTGCTTCCACTTCTTTCTTTATCTCTACCATTCTCATGTCAACCTCCCTCTCTCCGCCCTGGTGCTGAGTAAACTTTCCCAGGTGAAATACAATACTGACTGATGTGTTGAGCGATCTTGATACTTTGTATACAGTGTGGGGTTGCCTACAGAGGACAGTCACACCAACAGAAGGACTCCACAATGACCAATGATCAGCTACAGGGAGTGTATGAGGAAATAACTCGGTCAGGAATCGGTTTCGCTGGAGTGTGACTGTATCGTCACAGCAGAAAGACACACAAGTTTTGGGTCTACTTGAAGGATGACTTTGGGTTCTCATGTGACATTGAGATTAAGGGGTTCACCTGTAATGATGAAAATGCCACAACTTGCTCTTTCACTCCAATGCCAAAACCGGAGGAGATCTATTCAACTATTACTGTGCAACAATATTGCTTGTACGCAAGGGCATATTAATTCAGGGTGTCAAAAATATTAACAACAAACCCAAGACAGCATATTGGGGTGGCAGGCAAAAAAAATGAAGAAAATATTTCTGAATTTATGAAATATCATTCCTTTTTATTGGGTCAGGATTTGCACAAAACTGAGGACAATGCACTTTATTGTGGTGTCCATTTAATAATACAATGGTTTATACATTTATTGGCCCAACTGGGGGTGAATTTATTGAAAATTTCTATGAAAATATGTGAATAAGGACCATTTAAAGTGGAAAATAGTGAATGAAAAGTATTGAAAATGTGCAAAGAGTCCCCTCTCCAGCTGCAACTGGGGAATTTTTTTTAAACCATGCACTGCCAATCAAGCACCTGGGTGTAGAGTAGCAAATATTTATACTTACATAGATTATTTTGCAGCTCTGGAACCTCAATGTAGG
The DNA here is from genome assembly GCF_018143015.1 of Lytechinus variegatus. Lineage (NCBI taxonomy): Eukaryota > Metazoa > Echinodermata > Echinoidea > Temnopleuroida > Toxopneustidae > Lytechinus > Lytechinus variegatus. The sequence continues at coordinate 29,075,252 of NC_054755.1, forward strand.
CCTATGTATTATATAAACATGTTGAGTATACATGTAGGCCTACACCTGCAGGGCAAATGTTAGCATTAAGTGTGAAAATAAATTTCAAAAGCTCAAGAATGTGTACAATGTGTGAAAGAAAAGGTGCTGAAAACTGGTCTGAAGGGTACACTTTGGACAGCCAACATCAGGTAGGTGTTTCAAACAAACTTGAGCATTTATATATATTACAAGTTTGTTTGAAACTGAAAGTCATACTAGAACACAAATGTGCAAAATAGGTGGCTTCAGACCGCCTCACAGTTTGTCAGTTCCAGGTATTTTCTGATCAGGAAATTTGCCCTTTAATCTACCGCGATCAGAAAATACCTGATACTTTTGGCAGTGTGAAAGCAAAGTAAGTGTAATATATCCCAAAACGAAAATACCCAATGAACAGTAAGTACATGTACTTGTCAAAAGTAGCAGAACTTGCGCGGGGATTTTTCCCAAGACATTTTGGCAGTGTGAATGCAACTTCATACAGGAACTTTTCCAAGATCCAAGCATGTAGTTGGTCATAGGTGCCATGTGTGGCTACTGAGCTAGTGATTTTAAATCTCATGCCTTGTCTGCTTATTAGACTGTACTGCGCATGCTCGTAACTTCGAGAACTTTCCCCGAAGGATATGTTTCAGGGAGGTGTGAATGCGTGAATAATAATCGGGTAATAATGAGCTTGGAACAATTCTCGAAATTTAACGGGGATTCTTCATTCTTGTGATAGAGGCGGTTTCAAACCACCTATAGATATGACCATGGAGATGGTTTTCCTACCTCCATGATCTGACCAATGGGATGTAGTGATACACATAAGAATTGAAGAGCAACTTTGACATAGATATCTTTTGGTAAACACCCCAAAATGTCTATGGATAAACAGCATTATAACTCCTACTCTACAGGTGCTACTGTGCATTGTTTGCCATTGTCAATGTCCTTAGAACTCACAAACAGAAGAGGGATTTATTACCCCCCCCCCCCATATTTACAATGCTCTCAATAGTTATTGATGCCCAAAGAGGGGACAATGACTTCTGGAAAGCTAGCTCCTGGCACTTCCTATAAAAAAAACTTTACAACTGACTTTGATCTATTGGTTCAATACACAATAGCTCTATGCTTTTATGGTTGGATACATAAACAGAGTACATGGGTTCATTATGGCATTGATAGGGTGGTTGACTGGAGTTCAAGAATTACAGGTACACGTAGAAGGCCCATAGAGATATGAGAGTACATGGAGCAATGATGAGAAAATGGTTTTCTTATAACAGAATGAATTAAAGCCTCATAATGAAAAATAATTATTCTTGTGATACATGTTCATGTATTCAAAACATTGGTAATGCCAAATCAGACATAGAACAAAAGTCTTGGCAATCATTTTGTAGGCGAACCTCTGTCTGGAACAGTGTCCTTTATAGAAGAGTACTTTTTCAAGGTTCAATCAAGTATTCTATTGCATCATTTTATATTGTGCATTGTAAATTGTTTTTTTTTACCGCTTTGCAGGATAATTATTGTACAGTAGGCTCAACAAATACACTAAAAATATCATGAACGACCATAACACTGTTTGTACCTGTACATGGCATTTATGTAGGGCTACAATTTTTACATCACTTTTTCGGGGAGGGGGGGGGGGTGGTTCTGTACCTATCTCACAATGTACATTGTGGCAAGTTAAAAATCAGCAATGGCTTTTAGATACTGATTATTATCATCTATTAAACAGCAAACTAATTATCTCTCTTACATAATGTAAATTACAATAATCAATGGGGATAAAGATTAGAGGGACTGCATGCACTGTTTCTCCCATGGTCAACATGTAACTGTACAATTACATTGTAAACAAAAGAATGCACCATTATGCATATACAAAGGGATGGAAAATAAAATGGAGGGGGGGGGAATGACAATGTTGGTCTTGACTCCAGTCTTGTAGCTCAACTCTGATCTCTACCAACCCAGCTTACAATTTACTCAATAGGGATAGAGATTAGAGGTGAGCCTGTCTGTGCATTTTCCCACGCACAAAGTAGACAAACACGCAAAATAATACACCTATATAAAAGAGATGTGGTTTTTTTATGCTTCTGTGGTAGTGACTTTAAATAAAGATGCTTTAACCAGAGGGTGCTCCTTTGATGGCGCAATACAGGGATAAATACTTTTGTATGAAAAGAAATGTGGTTTTCTAAAATAGTGGCTGATAATTGGACAGGTACTGTACATGTATCACAAAATGAAACTACATACATGTAGACGAGAAATTGTAACATACATAGGCTCACAGTATGTGTACATGTACAATGGAGGCCGGCAATTCTCACTAATAGCATCCCGTGCTCTTATGAAAAATCTTTAAAGGGATGCTCCGGGACAAAGATATTAATATTTAAATAAATAAAGTGAAATTCGCAGAGCAAAATGCTGAAAATTTCATCAAAATCGGATAACAAATAACAAAGCTATTGAATTTTAATTTAGCAATATTTTGTGAAAACAGAAAATATGCATGTCATCATGAATATTCAATAGGTACATGTAGGCTGGTGATGTCACATCCCCACTTTCCTTTTTCTTATGTTATTACATGAAATCATAATTATTTCATATTTTCATACACTGTACATACATGTGTATTAAAGTGATGCCCTCCATTATGATCAAATATGTTGCAGCAATAGATAACTAAATGCACTTTTAACATGTCAATCCAATTGAAAAGTTCTTGGTAGAACTTTTTTGATAAACCTAATTTTATAAAAAAAAACAACAAGTGGAATGCCTCTGGCCGTCTCACCTGCATCACGCGGTTCAATATAGCAGCAGTGCTGACTTTGAATACTACTCTAACTCGCACAAGATGTTCAGTGATACATGGTTACTCTTATGTCCACTTTTTATGAACTAGACCAATAAACTTACAGAGATATGATGGTTATTCAACAAAAAACCCAAACATGGCCAAAGTTCATTGACCTTACATGACCTTTGACCTTGATCATGTGACCTGAAACTCGAACAGGATGTTCAGTGACACTTGATTACTATTATGTACAAGTTTCATGAATCAGATCCATAAACTTTCAAAGTTATGATGGTAATTCAACAGATACACCCAATTCGGCCAAAGTTCATTGACCTTTGACCTTGGTCATGTGACCTGAAACGCGCACAGGATGTTCAGTGATACTTGATTACTCTAATGTCCAAGTTTAATGAACTAGACCAATAAACTTTCAAAGTTATGATGGTAATTCCACAGATATCCCCGATTCGGCCAAAGTTCATTGACCCTAAATGACCTTTGACCTTAATCATGAGACCTGAAACTTGCACAAAATTTTCAGTGATGCTTGATTACTATTATGTCCAAGTTTCATGAATCAGATCCATAAACTTTCAAAGTTATGATGGGAATTCAACAGATATCCCCAATTCGGCCAAAGTTCATTGACCCTAAATGACCTTTGACCTTGGTCATGTGATGTGAAACTCATGCAGGATATTCAGTGATACTTGATTAACCTTATGTCCAAGTTTCATGAACTAGGTCAATATATTTTCTAAGTTATGATGACATTTCAAAAACTTAACCTCAGGTTAAGATTTCGATGTTGATTCCTCCAACATGGTCTAAGTTCATTGACCCTAAATGACCTTTGACCTTGGTCATGTGACATGAAACTCTAATATGATGTTCAGTAATACTTGATTAACCATATGGCCAAGTTTTATTCACTAGGTCCATATACTTTCTAAGTTATGACGTCATTTCAAAAACTTAACCTCAGGTTAAGATTTGATGTTGACGCCGCCGTCGCCGTCGGAAAAGCGGCGCCTATAGTCTCACTTTGCTTCGCAGGTGAGACAAAAACAAAAGAACAAGTGGGGATATGACATCATCAGCCCAACTAATGAATATTCATAAGGACATGCCTAGAACTGTTTCACCGAAATAACGCAAACCTTTATCAGATTGTGATCAAATTTTCAGCATTTTGCTCTGTGAATTTCAATTTATTGAGATATAAATATCTTCAGCCTGGAGCATCCCTTTAACAGGAAAAAGTGTTAACCCTCAACCCTCTCATAACAAATGCTGGCGACACATGAATAAAGCTACATACATGTATGAACTATGATGTGTTAAAAGCCTATGAAATGCATGAATTATGGAGACAGAAGTTTTACCTCCATACATGACTTGTAAGAACTTGCATTGTTTTTAACCTTGACAATTCACAAGTGCACAGACCCTCTCCTTTCTTTTGACATCACATAAGATTTTACATTTATATACTGGTACCATTAAACATGAAAGGTGCTCTGAGGACTTTTGTTTCTTTCCCGAACCTTAAAGTACTTTATGTATATGAAAGTAATTTGATTACTGAGATGCATGTAATAATGAGAGAGACATGTAGAAGGCGGTGCTGCACCATCCCAAGTTTGCTCAATCTCAAGATTTTAGACCGATCGGCCCTCTTCACAATTAATCTTGAGATTCAAGAAACCCAGTCTCCAACATCGCGAGAAGAGCGATTCCTGCTCGAGCAAGGCATCGATGCATTATAGTCCGACGCCGTGAATAAATAATCCCAAGTGCGTCTGCACCTACGAATTAGCGCGATAATTTGTAAAATAGTGCGCTATTTGCAAATAATCCCAAGTTGGCTTGGGATTGCAATCTCGAGATTAATCCTACGAACCATAGCACGATAATTGCGTCTCCATTGCAAATAATCTCGAGATTGTTCAGATCGGGTTAATTTGCCGGATCAGAAATAGCGCGCTAATTTGAAAACTCGGCATGGTGCAGACGGCCCTAGAGAGAAAAGAGAGAGAAAGATAGGAAGAGACTGGCTACTCCAATAGTCATGTAGCAAAGAAGCTCAAAGTGCCGAATTAAAAGTCAGTCTTTTACTTCAGTTTGAGTCTTAAAGATACTTCACATAAAAACCGTTATTTTATCGATTTCACTCTTTATATGTTTGCAATTCACAAAAACATTAGTGAATGCCATGAAGGCCATGTCTTTTCTTCATATGAATGTTGTTTGATGATTTTAATTGTGATTATTTACAATGTTTTTGTTTATATTTAATATGTAGCGCCTTGAGTAACGTTCCATTAGAAAGTGCGCATTAGAAATACATTCCGATTCAGGGAATAATTTTGCTTTACAAATTGGAATAGCATTTCTGGTCATAAAGAAAAAGCTCTAATCTACAATACATGTAGTACTGTACAGTCCAATGTAAAAATATGCTATACAAAATAATGCATACATGTATGCTCAGTCTTTCAAAAATTGTGATGCGATACCAGGAAAATTATTCCCGCAATTCCATGCATTACCGGGTATTTCTTTTTATAAAGTGACGCTTAATTTCTTGTGTATTTCTCTATTTTCTGGCTCTGCCAAAATATCCCAGGCGGGCAATATGGTCAAAAACACAACAGGATGACTCAGGCCTACTCTAAATACAACTTTATCACTACCAGCAAGTTTGACAGCAGCTGGGTGTGAGATTTTATTTGAATCATAACAATCATAAACAAACTCTTTGAACAAGTCAACATGAATTCAGGTCATTCAAACAAAATTAAAAAAACCAGGAGGTTGTACATGTACATGTAATTACCACTAGACTGTACTACAGCAACAGGCACTAAAGAACCAAGAGGCTCATACACTGTGAAGATCTCTACATGTACATGTATCTCAGATCTGCAAACACAGAACTTTGGGTCTCTTTTTTAATGTTCATTCAGAATTCAGGTAGGGCCTACACAGTATAGTACCGGTATTCATTTTCGTGACTTTCGTCAATGTACAATGTACATGTCCGTGTACATGTAGGGGCAAACAAAAAATGTGCAAGTACATGCAGTACATGTATATCAGAGATGCCAAGTTCAAAGACGAGCTATGCGTGAGATTTTCTGTGAATCTGAGTGAGATCACAGACATTGTGTACAATGTCTATGGGGATAGGCTGTGATAGTTGCGTGAGACAGAGATTTGAGGGGATGAACAAGAGTCCAAAATGCTTGAGTCTCACGCATAATGCGTGAGACTTGGTAGCTCTGATGTATATGCACAAGAACTACATTGTACATGTAAAGCCTACACAGTATTCTACATTTCTACCCTACGAGTAGTACAATATGTGTATATGTAGGTCCATGCTTCTACAAATATTTAAAAACAGGGACATATCACCTGCTTAAAGCACCATTTATTATTCATTTGCATTCATATTCATTTATAAAATAATTGCAAAAAAAGGAGGAAAACTGCAGGTACATGATAAATTGGGTGTGACAATAGCACTGATGACCAAGAGTCTACCTAGTATGTGTGCAGTGGGCCGCCTACCTGAGGCTGTAGTGTGAAATCTCTCTCCCTGATCTCAGTGTGAAAGTTCAAGTAGAGTTCAGGAGAACTCCAACCTTCATGATTCAGTAAACATTCCCATGAACGCTGGCTAATAGATGAGATCAATCACCTAAACAGATAGATCTGTCTCGTATTGGATTATTCCCTCAACTGATCATTCATTCAGTATACATATAGGCCCTATAATGTGGACATACATGTAGCAAACGGCATGATGCCATGATCACAATCTATGTAGGCCTACTTGTAGGCCCTTATGTAGGCCTACATGTACATGTACAATGCATTGATACATGTGCAGGGAATAATTTTGGTTCACAAATTTGAACTAGCATTTTTGGTCATAAGAGAAAAGCTCTCAACTATTAAATGTACAGCATATAAAAATATGCTATGCAGAAGACTTTGTTTATACATGTAGGCAGTCTTTCAAAGAAGCAAATTGCGATGCTATACCAGGAAAATTATTCCCTTATATGGGCCTACATGTACATCTTAACTAGTGTACATGTACATGTAGGCTATACTGACAGAGCTTATGTACTGTGCATACCCTTTATCTACATGTATATATGTAGGATTATAAAATGTACATGTTTTATTTAATAACCTAGATAAAACAAAACATGGGCATACATCATATCATTCATAATTACAGACAAGTAATGTATGCCTGCAAATAGATGTATCCGGCCTACATTGTACAATCCAGATGTTGACTGTGGTACAATGAACCTAATTGGAAGTATATATTTTAAGTTATGCAAAATTATATCGGCCTACATGTACATGTAATGATGTATGTACATATAGGCCTATAGCAATATCTATGGATCCATCAAAATAATCCTGTAGAAGTTTAAACCTCATTTTATAGAACACTGGGCCTAAATGTGAAACCGTTTTTTTTATAGACTTTATAGAGACCAAAATTGCATTGGCCTATACATTTACATGTATAAGGCCTATAAACAGTCACATTCAATGTTTGGTTGGTCAATGTTTGGTTTGCCTCTAGCTGGAATTGAGAATTAAAGAAAAACATTACGGGTGAACAGAATTTCTTATTTGCTCTATATGCATCGGCATGAAAAGGTTTCTGCCCATCAAGCACACACAGTACACACCAAACGTGTACAATCCTACACTGTGCAAGATTACAGTTATTCCTGGTCATGGATATGACGACAGATCGAGCAGATCTGTCGTGACTATCAACATCCTCAGAAAAAAAAGCCTCCATTTTGCTTGACAACATGATGAACAAAAACCTACTTTGGATTGACGTAAGCAAGCATGCAAATCTAATAAGGCAAAGGTTCCAAATATGAGTCTTCCTTCTTGCGATATTGATTTTATATTCCTATAGTGAATGATAATTGCCAGGTGCCTGGAAGCATACCGTCCTGACCCTTTTGATAGATGCCTGCATACATCATTGTACAAAGGTTTACTTGTCTGTAATAACTTCAGATTTTGTAATGTGAAAGTAATTACCCTTTGAAAATATCGATTGCAAGCCCTACTTTCAATGCGGAATGATGGTTTCTTTTATATGTCCCGTTGCTTCCATTCCAGTTATAAATCTCGAAGAGAAATTTGTTAATTTTTCCATTTTTCATGTTTGACCAAATTGACCATAATTAAAATTGTTAAATTTTTTTACAGGACAAAAATGGTTGTTATTTCAATACTATTTATGAACAGGGTCACTGATGTATCCTACCATGTATCCATCAAATACAGTTCCCCCGCACACCAATCTGCGCAATGTCGACCCAAGCATGAAATTTCGATGCGCACTCAACATTTGGCGTACACGTCCACGGAGGCTTTATGCCGACCCCTTTGGTTGCCCTACAAATGTCATTCAATTTCAATAAAGAAACACTGCTTGGCGGAGGAAAGACCACAAACGTCCTCTGGGATTCGGGGAGGGGTTCTTGCATGATGGAGATCATCACACTCCAACGAGAACGATAGCCACCCCGTGCGTCAACTGCGAGAGGAAGCGGTGTAGCCTACAAAGTGCGAGAACCTACAGCATCGGAGCCACCTACGCAATGGGCAAGGGTTAAAGAACTAAACATTGATCAAATGATAGCAATTACGTATGGATGGTGTCCCCGAGGAAACGGCAAGGATCTGCCTAAAACAATTCAAGAACTCCTGGAGGAACACACATTGCCCTTTCTTGACACATTTTACACGTAGAGTCCCTCCCCCTCATCTCTCATCATTGCAATGCCATACAAGTGGCTGTCAATCTCCCCTCCAGGCAAGGTGTACAAAACAACTCTCTTCAAAACATCATAATCCCCATGCATGCCTCCTCATGAATTTGAGCAGGTAAATTCCCTAACAAAATTTATCCCGCACAGGTACATGTAGATACATGTACAATGTTGGCTAGCATGGTAACAGGTTTCGGGGGGGGGGGGGGGGGGGGCTAATCAAACACGATGTTTCCATGGTAAATGTACATGTAGTTTCTGTACAGAAGTCACTAAAGTTATGGCATAGGGTCCAGGCAATGAACAATGTGTCTCCTGCACTAATGTATCTAATCACCATAATCATTGTTGTCGTCATCATCATCATCATAAATATTGCATTTCTGTGAACTTTATAAAGCAAGAAGATACGCACCCTTGAGGGGATAAATGTACATGGAGGCTAATACCCCTTTCATAAACCCAATTATGCGGCTAATAGCAGCATAATTTGGTCATCGGACGAGGACCAGAGTTATCCGCATTATTTTGATGCTGCAATTATCCGCATAATAGCAGCATCGGGACAAGATTTTGACTTTATGAACGCATTTCGAAAGTAATGCTGATAATTGCCATGGAGTAGTCACAAGGTCACCCTTTTCCAACGCAACCGCATCGAAAGGGGTGTGCGCGGTTGCCATGACGATTATCCTCCTTTTTCAGGACGGGCGCTCGTAAAAATAGTGTGGATTATTTTCAGAGTTTATGAACGCAATTTTTAATGAATTATCCGCATTACTCTTAGGCGGCTAATTGGAGAATAGGTTTATTATGAAAGGGGTATAAAATTGAATCTGTTGGTATTTTTTTTTCCTCACAAATTGTTTGGAAGGTCAAATTCTAGGAAGAAAATAATGGTTAAATGCACAAGACCTGCCATCAAGTATAATCATCATTAAAACTTTTAAAAGCATTCAAAGATCAAAAGGTACTATCAGCCGAGCATAAGCCGAGTAGACAATTTACAAAGACGGAAAATATTTGCCTGAACGACAAACATAAGAAATAAATATAAACAAGAGTGTCGCTATAAATGCCAGCACATAATACGCCCGTCTGCAATGCGGAAAATGGGGTTATTGGTCAAGCAAGAAAAGTAGATGGCAACTTCACCTTTGACCTTCTGACCGCAAATCAATAGAATTCCTGGGATCTATGCTAGTATCATAAACACCAAATCATGAGCCTCGGTTAAATTAAACTAAAGTTATTACATGTACGTTAACAAGGACTAATAGAAGGGTAAGAGTCAGCTAAAAAAAATTGGAAAGATTATCCAATTCAATTCTTCATATACATTGTATCTCTCCATGTATACGGTAATTGGGATATAGCTTCAAGTTCACCACCCAAACAACAGCCTGGCATTGTCTCGCCTCATTACGCACTGCTACGTTCCTTCCCAAGGGGGAATACAACGGTTCTGCGTAACTCTTATGCATGGAATTGCTCCTGGTCATTTATTACTCCCAGCTAATGAACTTAGACGGCCGTCATCTCCAAATTACTGCCCTGGAGCAGAATGTTGAAAAGGAGACGAGTAGGAACTCACTTTGTAATCCAGCCTGTCAGACAAGCCTACGAGCGTAGTTCCATCATTTGCTGAACTTCAATACAAGCACATGTACATGTATATTCCGTTCAATTTCCATAAATTAGCACACAACAGTAAACATGTATGAGTGACAAGGGGGTGAAATTCAATGCCATTTTTATGGAAATTTCTGAGCCAAATGCAAATTAAATGGATGTATAGGGATAATGAAGTTTGAAAAAAAAAGGAAATGCTGTTCGCTGTAAAAATGGTCTTTATGTATTATTGTGTGCACACTCCCATGTCATACATTCTATCAGTAGGGGAGACCGTGGTTAGTTGGAACATGGGGTATTATTGAAACATTGTAATTTTCTTTTACGCCTGTAAAATAAATTTATGCAATACTGCCCTCAATTTATTGCAATAATAATTTAACACTGTTGTATTATCAATAGCAATAAATTGAGGGCAGTATTGCATGAATTTACAGGCTTTAAAGAAAATTACAATGTTTCAACTTACCCCATGTTCCAACTAACCCCGGTCTCCCCTACTATAATTTCAAGATACGAGTAACTTGTGCTACATTTATGCTTGGGCAAGTCTACAAAAGTCCTCTTTTTTCCAGCATCTGAAAGTATACTGCAGGCTCTATGTATGCATTGAAAAGCATTTCTTGTATCTTTGTACTGTAACTTTAATTTGTATGTTGGACCTACATGTACAATTAAAAAAACAAATGAATTACCCTGACTTTACATGTACAGTTTTGTATATTCCATTTTTATACACAGTTTATAATAATGTGTTGGTCTTGGGTTTTTCAAAATCATGCACAAAAGCTCTTTTAAAGAAATGACGTCAATAAAGTCTAGTTTTTCTTGGTTGGATGCTACATGTAGGCCCTACATCCTCATGCAATGCACTGCCAGGGAATTCTCTAGTCAGACCAAGTCATCACTTTGCCTCCTTACGTCAGGACATAGCCGACAATACAGTATCATTTTAAGACCCACCCACCGCCAACAAAACCACTACTACAGTATGGAGGACCTGCAAAGTATCATATTTTCAAGAAGACAGATTCAAGTTTCCGGCATTTGACCCAGATTTTAGCCTCTCCTTTAGGAATCCGGGTTCCCAACCTCTCCTGAACTTCAGTTGACACAAGCCATGCAGACGAACCCAAACCCATCGCTCACACAACAATCTACGAAGCAATACACAGAGATCTGAAGTTTCACTTGAGTTGTTGAAACTGTAATTTATAGAAATGGGAAATATGCGGGAGTGTGTATAAAAATGTACACTACTGTTGTATGCAAATACATGTGTGGTGATAACTGATAAAGGTCTGCAAGCGTAGACTATACTTTGTTATTACCCGTGACCACTTGCATAGAGAAAGTTATGGCTGCTACCAAGATGACGCAGTAGTGATCATTGTTGTTGCATCTCAACTAATAAATGTCTGTTGTAAATACGTTTAAAGAACTGCCTACTGGACTTTTGATTTATATAACATAAGTTCCAACCATGGTGTCAGAAGTGGGATCCGAACCCACGCCTCCATCCAACCAACATGTACATGTAGATTGGCATCTGCATACCTATACACACTGAAGACAGACTGTGACTATAAAAGACAACAAATAATTTCATTGTCTTGAGCCAAATTGATACAAGATAACTACATGTACATGTATAAAACTACATGTAATTGGCCTACTACATGTATTTGTGTAGTTGTGTGGCAAAGCCAGAGCACAGGAAAAATAACATACAGTGATACCGTATAAAGTTTCAAACAGGTAAAATATCAAAACATAAAATACATGTTTTAATATTGTACCAGGTGGGTGTTTCATAGTGCTGTTCGAAAGTTAAGAGCGACTTTAAGAACGACAGTTAATCCTTTCTTGTGGTAAACGGTAGATTCATTGGCGATGGTTAAGCGCGAAAGAAAAGATCATCAGTCATTCTTTTGATTTACGAACAGCTTTTTGAAACGGCCCCCAGTAGATCTTTTCTAAGACACTGAATTGTATTCAAGGCTTGATACTGGCATGCAAACACGTACTTGGAGCTCTAGAAGAACCCAGTGCTGGCACCGGAACAGGCCCTACAATACGTGTACACAAGCCAATGAACAGAGCAGGGAAGGAGGTGTGTAATAGAGAACTCCCACTTCCCAGTACAGAGTACACTGTAGAGTGCGTAGGTGGGTTACATGGAGTTTCTCCTGTCAAACGGGTTCAATGCCACTGAATTTCTGTGAAACAGCATGACACATCACTATCAAGATTCAAGAATGTCAAAATGTTTTAACCCCTATGAACAGGAAATAGAACAGTTAATATCATACCAGTACATTCTACATGTAGATCTACATGTATACTCATATTTCGGTTGAAAAAATGTCAATTATCTATTGTTTAATAATTCTTTAATACCAAATTGTGATGACTTTATGTACATCATGTAAATTGTAAAATATGTCCTTAAAAAAGAACAATCAACAGGATGTTTTTTTAATAAATAAATGTACATTAATATACTTTACTTGTACTGAATATACAGTAACTTTATAGAAGTGGATAATTCATTTTGAGTTGTTATATTCATTTAATTTATTAATCTATTATTATCTATGTACTTGTTTATTTGTTTATTCATTCATTTATCTATTCATTTATTCTTTTTTCATTCATTCATTTATCTATTTTTCTTTGTTATCTATTTACATATTTATTTATTTTGCATACATTAAGCCAATTTAAGCTTGGTTTATATTAACTTCTAAAGCTTTATACATGACCTATCACCAAGACATTTACCAAGACGCAAGAGGTCTTTAATAGTTCTGATATAACCATAATTTACATATGTAGGTCCGAAAGTAGAACAATTAGGCCTAATATCTAATTAATAATGACATCAGAAATGCAATTTGCTTTTAGTTTAAAACACAACTTAAAACTTTATTTGTCCGGTCACTAGAATAAAGGATTTCCCTACATGTAGGTTCAGTGTGTGATGATTGGTTGGTGATTAATTACAGAAGTGTTTCATTTGACTAACCATGTATAAATAGCCGGCATTTATTTGTTTTTTGTTTTTCCTTTGTTACATATTGTACTTTCACGTCCTCTTTTTAGTGTTGTCTTTACAGTTCTATGGTGAACTCATTCCAAGTTTTGCGTACGGAGTTGCAACCTTGTTCACTTTTATATTATAAATGTACATGTCATGTATTAAAGTGATTGGTTAACATTGGTTTGACTTTTAAAAAATCTGAGCTAGAAGGTCACACTTGTCACCTGTGTCTGTGATATGTTACAAAAATGAAGCCCGGAAAAAATTGTGTTCGAAAATAATTATTCAGTGCTTCAAAAATTGAAATATAAAGTGACTGGAAACACCATCTTAATTTCATCCCATACACTTATGTGTAGTATTTAGGCATCTATAAGACACCTTTTTACAAAATCAGTGTTTGCCTTGTAGTTTTAGCTTTTCATTCTCAATAATGGTTGTTTTCAGGGTTTATTAGTTCTAATACATGCACTTGTACACATGTTTCATCTTGGTTTGAGAATTTTTTAAATCGGCTGCTCACAAAGTTAAACAATCCCTTTAAATGCTTTATTACCTTTGAAAATAAATATTAAATTAATTATTTACTGAAAGAAAGTAGGCCTGCAAAGTTATCAATATGCAGGCCTACAAGTAAATGTCATGTACTGGTACATGTACAGTACATGTGCGCACTGCAGTAAATTGGTTTGAACGATGATGCACTCATAGTCATACTCATGTCTCAGAATAACATGTACATGTAGGCCTGACATGCAGATGTCATCCAGCATTGGCGTCCTGCTGTGATAACACATGAACGAGCGTGTCTGGTTACTTTACTCGCAACATCAATAATAGCACAGTATCCTGAATACTTCTTTATTGACTCATTTTACGACCATGTGTAGTACCAACAGGATGATTCTACAAACATGATTAAAGTCAGATTGCAAGCAATTTAAAAATCGGACACACCCACTTTTGACTGATTTCACGCCCCTTCCGTTTGGGCCTGAAAATTTCTTACAGTGCCTTATCTCTTTTTTATAGAAATCTTCCCATTTTCGCTTTGTTGAATGGACAAACACAGGGAATTGCAACAAATTACTGACAAAGAGTGATTTCCTGTTATTTGTTTGATATAATATAATCTGTGCACTTCCTTATCACAAGGAAGTATTAAAGATGATAATATCAACCAATTAGCAGGAAATTTACAGGAAATGAGAATTGCCAAGTAAAATGGAGAAGATTATTGATATTTTTGTACATGCATTGTATGGCCGAGTGACAATGTTTCTTGTATACAACGGAGTACGGATGAAGACCTACATGTACATGTACAATGTACTTATCATACATGTAGGCCTGTATCTGTACTTGCATCATACTAATAAGGTACTGTTTTTGTCGAATAACAATCACTTAATAGTTTTTAGGTAGGGGCCTTTCACCCTGCAGTTGTACATACACGTATGTACACTGTAGTACATGTAGGCACAATACTAGCATTAAAGCCTACAGTGTGATATTACATGTACATAAAAAGTGGGATTTAAAGGGCATAACAAAAGCAATCCATGAATGTCTCTATACTAGTCCACCCTTCTGCTTTTCTGTGAAAATGAAGTATTATGATTCAGAACAGCACTTGCATTTGCAATATGAATATGATCTCAGAAACAAGAAAGTTATGAAGATGGGGTCGAACTTTGAAGAGTCAGAGGTTTCAACGGAAGCAAGTGGGGGGGGGGGGGGGTGGGGTTACTCGGGTGAGGGTCTCAAACTGTCTTTCTTTCTAATAGCAAGTAGGCCTACTGTACAAATGTACATGTATAGTGTATAAATTTAATACTGTATACACTGTACATGGACATGTCAGGATTGGCACAACACTTTTTGCATGGCATAGTGCTGTCACATGCTGTGTGTAATATTTGCATGTCGGATTACCAACTACTGTTACAGCACTGTCTGTAGGCATGCATGCAAAGCAAACTTAAATGATTTCATTGCAAAAGACTTTTGTACAGTGAACCTGTAAGCTGGACACATATATGTAGGCCTACAAATTTTCATGTTGTCATTTCAATGGATTGATTGTGGACAAATATGAGGATAGTGAGTGATGTAGGCTACATGTATTGTAGGCCTAGTCTGCAGGCACAGGCCCTGAATGAAACTTTTCAACAAGCGTGTCACCACGCAAAGACTACATGTAGCACTCTACAAAATATGCTGTTTCAATTCTGAGCGAGAGGGCCTTTAGTATACAAGGCATTAGTAGGCTGCAATTCAGACCCTTTACTTGAGTGAAGGGTTTGCACAGCAGACTAATGTAAATGTAGGCCTATGAACTTTATACATGTACTAGTACAAGGATTTCAAAAAGTGCATGTACATGTAGGACCTCCATGTACATTGTAGGCCTGTAGTGTAACCGAAGTGATATCTCCTTGTGTAACCTTGTATTAAGTTGTAAACACGTGATTATAAGTCATACAGTATAGATTTGAATGACAGCACCATAAAACATTATTGATAATGAATAAAGGCCTTGTCATTATCTGTAGTGTGATGCATTTAATATTTTCAAATGCTTTTTCTACTGAAGACTGGACTTGGCAAGCATTTGGCAAGTTGTCTGTGAATCCATGGCATGGATACAGAATAGAGTGTACAATCTTTCAATGCACTATGTATGTACATGACTGTACAATGCACAAATGTACATGATGCAGGGCGTGTGGATATGAGTGTGTGATCTGTGACCTTCAAAATAAGTTCCTGCCCAGAGCAATCAATCATCAATACCATTCCTTCAATGAGGTAGAGATTATGTGTTGAATGTGTCACCTTAAAGCATTTCCACCTTCCAGTTCTTCAAATATAGCAGATTGTTGATTAAGACTGCTGCTTGTGTACAGGGTTACATGTAGTTTGGACCCCCAAAGTTTCAATAAAAACAGTTTCCGCTATAAAATGTTTAACCAGGCCTGGTTTAACAAAGAAAGTACATGTGTACTTACTGTGCAACATGGACTTTTATTTTCATTATCCTAATTTATTCTTCATACCATGTAATTCCCATTTCGCAAGACAAACTTATATTGAAAATCCCATACATGTATGTATGTACATGTACAATGTACCATTAGTTCAAGGGATTTGGCATTGGTGCCCTTTTCATAGGCCTTGGACATTTTGCTATTGTTTTTTTAGTTATTATTTGTCTATTTGAATTTCTGCAGTAATACAGAAATGTGCTCATAAATAGTTAGATGAGACCTTGTCCTACAAATATGAAATTAGGCTGGTAATCTTTAGAAGATGGAAACAATAATTTTGACATACATGTAATTCATAATCATGTCACAAAGAATTGCTTAGTACTAAGATTCCCTGAAATTCTTATGACCTGAAACAGCTAAAAAATTCAGTGTTTTTTTAAGTGTGACGTCCCATCCATGCAGGCTGCTAGTTGTAAATTTGGAGATTCCCAAACCTTGGCTTGCTTTAGGCTAGGATTGTAGGTCAACTTGTAAATTATGGTAAGCATTTGACAATCACTTTGATGCAGTTTCTTCCACAATTCTATCTCTTGACCAACATTGCAGTATACTTCATTTTCAATTGTCAAGTCCATTACAAGAGTCAAAAAGTTGATGAACATACACAAAAAATTGCATGTTTAAGCCAAAATCTGCAACGCAATATTTACTGTCTCATTCGCATACATGTACATTCACACCTCAACTCAACAGACCTTTTTTATAGTTGTATTTTTCTTCTCTTTTATTTACAACTAGGCATACTATGTGATGGAAAAAAAATCTGATACTAGATGTCTAGATCTAGGGCACTTGCCCCTGCCCCCTTGCTGTAGCATTGCCCGTTCCTCAAAAGGCTAGGCCTCAATCATTTCTAAATGTCAATGATAGAACTTGGAATTAAACCCAGGTCAAGAACCCAGAACCAGCATCATGACCAAATGGCAATACATGGCTCCCAAGTCCAGGATAATCATTTTTTTCCAAGTTGTTGTTGTTGTTATTTTGAATAGGCAAACTAGTCAGTTTTGACTATTGTTGCCTTATAAATATGCTTTTCTTTTTTTCCAAAATATGATAATTTCTTTGTTCAAATTATGTCAGTTTGAAAAGTAAAAGAAAGAAAGGAAAAAAAAAGTTCCCAGGAAATTGTGCAAGACCACCTCTCCTGCCCTGTATTAGTACGTTATCCTGACAAGCCCGCTCGAGGTGCATTTCGAGGGCGTCTCAGGAGTACAAAAAATTGTATTCCCTATGTCTCTCAAACGTGAGCAGGGGGCGCTCTATCCAATACCTCGTGGAACCTTATTTAAATTCCGCAGGTGCAAATTTATGTCAAATCGATCGGAACCATATCAACATTATTATTTTTTTAAAACGAAAACATTTATAGTAGAGTAAATACTGATATTTAAGGGCCATGTGATAAAGTGAAAGTGACAATAAAGGTGCACACATAGATTAATTCGGTGAAAAGTTAAGTTAATTTTCTCATCTAAAAATACCATGGAGGGTCAACCAAATCGTGGTTTTGGGAACCACTCGTCCATTTTGTATGCGTTAGGCTACACAATTTAAATGTGAATCGAACAGTCAGCAGTGCTTGTAGTTGTACAAAGTGAATTTCATGATAAAAAAGAGGGTTCGAGTCCGACTCAACTCACCTTATGTAGATAAGAAATAAATCACAATAAAACACACTTGGAACAACAGCCCCCGCTGGCTTGCTTGTGGGGCGCCAATATATGCATGATTTCCACCACACAATCGGCGAATACATCGTTCACATTCTGTGTGCTCTTAGCGGAGCTCTCATAGAAGGGCACGCCCCATCGGTTGGCGAGGATCATCCCTTCACTGGTGGGAACCTGCCGCTCTTGCTCCAAATCTGCTTTATTTCCAACAAGAACCATGGGGACTCGATCAGTTCCTTTAACTCTGACAATCTGCTCACGAATATTAAGAACATCTCCGAAGGACTGTTTGCTCGTAACACTGTAAACTACAAGAAAACCTTGCCCGTTTCTGATGTATAAATCCCTCATTGACGCAAACTGTTCTGTTCCAGCCGTATCCAAAATTTCCAGGATAGCCATGGTGTTCTCAACTTCGATGGCTTTGCGATAAAAATCCTCGATTGTTGGGTCGTATTTTTCGACAAAGTTTCCCGAAACGAACTGCACTGTCAGGGCACTTTTGCCCACTCCTCCACTTCCTAAAACGACGACTTTATACTCCCTCATGTTGGTTTATTTTAGTGATTTCTTCGCCGAAATCTCACAATTCAAGACAGTGTACTTGCACAGGGGCGCAGCACACGGGTTATGACTTGAAGAACAGCTGATGATCGCGACCGTGGGAACTCTACACACTATAGGCGGCTCAGCCAGGCGGCGAGGTTGAGGCGACCGTGCTGCAATGAGCTGAGGGCGAGGCACAATCACTCACGCTGAACTTTATCGAATGAACAGAGCAAGACAGAGATTATTTTTCAGTCTGCTACAGCAAATCAAGAGTAAGTAACAAGAACGTCCCTCTCCAAGTCGACAGCGCTCTTTTTATTGTATTAAAATCGTTAATTTATGTTAACTCCATTGATCATTGTCAGTAAACTAACCGAATGTTAAGTTTTCAAGAGCAGTGAAACACAAAATCACAGCTCAAAAGTTGTCAGAAAAAGTCATGTAAAAGTTTTTGCAAATAAGTCGATTGAGGGCAGCAGTCAAGTTCTTAGACGGCTGACATTGAAGCAAAAAAATATGAATTCAATTTCATTTTAATGTCTATATATGGAAATTCATTTTGCTCACACAATACAGGCGTGTCCCCCTACTCAAAATCAAAATAGTAGAGGGGGGGGGGGGACACAATGTCAAATATCCCCCTACTATTCAGGGGCGGATCCAGCTTTCGCCAATGGGGGGGGGGGGCCGAAAAATATTTTCAGCAACATTTTTCTCGATTGGCCGCCATAATTCTATATTTTGTTGGTTTTTCAGGGGGTAGTCCTAACTAAAGACTGAAGTTTTAAGTATATGTTAGTTTTTATTGTTATAAACAAGATAAGGTATCTTATGTGATCTTCATATAAAATGCGAGCGCGAAGCGCGAGCAAAAATTCTTTATTTTTTTGTCCTTATAGAACTGAAGATTCTGAGCAGTTTTTATAATCATGAACAAAGATAAGTATCCAACTAAACAATGCGAGCGCGAAGCGCGAGCCGAAATTTTAATACAGTGAAAATTAAGGGACTCAATTAGGACTGTTTTTAGTGATTAATGAAGAGGATACAAGTATCACAAATTAAATAATGAGAGTGATATTCCGACATGAAAAATGGACGGTCTAAGCGCGTTTTTATTTAAAATTAAAGAACAAGCTTGTGTGTCTCAAACAATTAAATGCAAGCGCGAGCTTAATTTTTTGATATACTGACATGATACAGGAGCATTTTGACAAATTTTGGAAAGAATTTCCAAAGAGGATAGGTATCTCACAAATAAAACATTGCGAGCGCGCAGCGCGAGCTGAAAATTTTGATATATCAATTGTGTAAATCAAACAAAATAATGAAAGCTTGATGTGTGAGCTAAAATATTGTGTGCAAATTGATTTCAGAACTGGATATATAAAGTGCCATTTAATCCTCTTGAATAGGATTCATTACACAGGCAATGCGAGCGCAATGCGCGAGCGAAATTTTTTATATAAAGTCTATTTTCCAATTCTTCCCCTCATCCTTTTCTTGTTTCCTTTCGGGGACGGGCCGGCGGTTACGAGGCGCAAATTACACATCATGGGTATAATAGCTCTTTCTTACTTTTCTTCCTGCTTTTCGTAGTTTCTATCAAGATAAAGAGTACACTTTTTTCTGCAGGTTGTCAAAAAATAGGGGGGGGGGGGCGGGGCCGGCTCGGCCCCCTCCTGGATCCGCGCCTGACTATTTGTGATCTTTTATGATGATATATGAATACATTATTCAAAATCGAAATAAAACATGTATTTTAGGACGAGATGACCAAAGATAACTTTTTTTCTTTTGGCTTGTCTAATTGGGGTTATTTTCGCCGAAATAATCTTAAATTTGGGGTGATAACCCTTTTTTTTGCTTGTCAAATTTTCCAGCCCCTTGTCCCCCCTACCTTTTGGGAGAGATTTCCGCCCCTGAATACAGGGACCGCGGAAACGGGGGAAGGGGCTGCCGCGGGGCTTCAGCCCCGAACTTTTTTTCAAAACCCATCTGATTTTGATCTTTTGCATCGTCAGCCCCCCTCCTACTTTCAAAAGAAAGAAAGAAAGCCAAAAGAAAGCAAGCCAAAAGAAAGCAAGAAAGAAAGAAAAAAAAGAAAGAAAGAAAAACAGGAAAAACGCACTTCTTTTCAATTCACTCACTTCGCTCTCTCTTTTATATTTTTTTTTTTAATTCCTGTACAAAATGCTCCACTGATGGAAAAACAGGCATGCAAGTTTATGGCCATGGGACAGTACTTTGACCAACAGGCTTGTAAATCAATATGTGGATGTGGGGTGTACTTTCCGATCTGGCATGCCTGGAAATAGGCTCTTGGAGGGGGGGGAGGTGATGGTGTTTTAAAAACACATATTTTTTCGCAGCTTTTGAAAACATTATTGGAATGACTGTACAACGTAGAGTCGGGTGTTCCATCTAAATTCCAAGGATTAGATTAATCCTGATCGACTGGAATAGTGCACTAGCCGAATAGTACTAGATTTATATTTAAACTTTGTGGATCTTAATACAAAGCTAAAATACATGGATTCATATCTTCTGAGATTGAAAATTTAATTCTCAAGATTCATAGTTAATCTAATATTCGGCTGGTCACTATTCACAGCCGATCTGGATTTGTTTTTCAAATCCTTGAAATATATAGGGAAATGTTGATGTCATAGTCTACTCATCTAAATGTTCCAATGCATAAAAATATCAGCCCTTCACACAGGAATATAGTATTCAAATAAATCTATTTATACACAATCTATAAACAATATGTATTTCTAGCCGTTGAATATCTCAAACTGTGAATGTCTTTATTTCTTGACGAACATTTTTTGATTCCTGAATGAACAAAAGAAAAATAGATATGGGCTAAAAACATTACTCCATAATCACGAAAATCACAATTTATAATTACCATGACAACAGAGCAATAACGTACCGTCGTGAAATAAGACAAGATGGACAGCGGGTTAGTTCTGAATCCACACTTTTAGAAAAAAAAGAAGAAGATATTTTGCACGGGTGAACTTTGCACCAGAAAACGCCTTTTGGGTACAGTTAGCTACAGCTTCCAGATATGTAGGTGCAGAGTTGTACCCTTCTGGGAAGGTGCAAATTTGCACATTTTGAAGGCAAACACTATTTCCACACTTAGGTGCAAAGGCGCACATTTTGGGGGTGCAACAAGTATAATTTCTGGTTGAAATCAGAAACAAATGAATAGGGTGCAAGATTTCACCTAAATAAATAAATAAATGAATAAAAATCCTCTAAAACATGAAAGTTCTTGTCATCAAGTAATAAGGTAAACATCAGTGGCGTAATGAGCCCCCCCCAAAAAAAAAACATTAAAAATTTATTTTGCTTATCGCGTTAAAGTTGCAAGCGAGCAAAAATGTTGACAGTTTTATTACAAAAAATCAAATTTTGTGATAAATTTAGACATAATATTCAGAAAATGCGGGATATCATATTTCACCCTTCTTTCTTCCCTTTTATTTTTTCCTCCTTCGTCGTGATATATATATATATATATTTTTTTTTTTTGGGGGGGGTACGCCACTGCCACTGGTGAACGTTGCAAGTACCTATGTTAGGTATAGTAGTTCGTTCGTGCCAGTTAAAAATTAGGAGTTTCGCTCTCGGACGGATGATGGATTCAAGAAAATATTGTCAAATGCTTTTCATGACAATGAACAACAAGAAATTCCCTTTTTTCGGAAATTTGTGAATCAAAATAGCGATTTCGTCCTGGGCACTTGACAAACGATATATTTGCAATTTTTCGTCAGCTTCGAAACTGAGGACGAAACTGCTGTTCAGGTTCACCAATTTTCGACAAAGACCTCCTTACTGATCATTGTCATTTGAAGGGCATTTTCAATACATTTACTGTGTTCTTGAATCCGTCGTGTGTTGCCGAGCGAAAATCCCCTATACTGCAAAAACTCTGGTGTTGAATTAACACCAGCCCGGAATCTACATATGTCCACACCAGAGAAGTGTTAAGCAACACCAATTTGGTTTTGGTCTAACACCAGATAGGTGTTTATACAACACTAATTATCATAACAGCATCGGCTTGATTCCAAACTGGTGTTGTTTTAATACTTCTCTGGTGTGACATATACAGTGCATGCGTATAAAAAAAAAACGGGACAGATTTGAAAAGTCTATAAAATTTTTGTTTCAAATTATGATCTCTATATTTTGGTGTCAATACGTGCTCTGGAGTCTTATCCTTCAATTGCCATTAAAATAATTTAATTTCGTTCATGCTTGAGTGAACAGGGAATGTTTTTGTCTGGGGTTAAAAAGGAGGCTTGCGCCAAAACTGCATAAAATGATAAATATGGTGGTCGGACTTCTTGCTAATCAGCAGACTTCCTCTTAACCTTTTCATTATCTTTGCCATAATTTTCGAATTATGCGGTCAAAATTCATTTCCAAATCTACTTATTTGCTTGAATAGTTCTGTTGTTGTTCCTTTTTAATCTGTTCTCTTTTAGCTTTGAATATTCCTTCTTTAGGCAAGACCATTTTTTTTAAACCAAAGTATGGGAGAGTGTTTTTTTTTTCAAATCCTTTCATTATGTGTTACAAAGGTTATGGTGCGTTTGAACAGTGGCATACTGAGGGTGGGGGCTCGGGGTGCTCCCCCCAAATAAAAAAAAATATTACCAAGGAAAAAAGGGGAAAGGGAAATAACAGAAAACATAGAAAGTGAAGTATGATATCATTTTCTGAATATTATGTCAAAATCACAAGATTGGATATTTTAATAAAAAAGTGGAAATTTTTGCTTGCTCGCTTCGCAACTTTTTAATACATTTTACCCAATCTGCCATATCTTGCTCCTTCAAAATTGACTCAATGCACCGTTGCCATTGAAAGACATGAATCCTTTCCTGTTTGTCCTGTCAAGCACATAATTAAACTTGGTGAAGGGTTCAATAACCCTTGAAAATAGGATTCATGTCTTTTATAGGTACCATAGCATAATTTGTTTCACCAAATAATTATTAAAGGAACCATAATATATTTTGTTTCACATGATAAAAGGATTTGAATAATCATAAATTTTCCCAAATCTTCTTACTTGGGTTGACGAAAAGTCTCTTCTTTTCTTACTTATGAAGGAAAATTCAAGGGTAAAAGAAGTTTAAATGAAAAACAATATAATTCAGGTAAATAAATAAATTTGTAAATGAAATTTGACAGCATAATTCGAAAATTATGGCAAAGATAATGAAAAGAGTAAGAGAAAGTCTGCTGATTAGCCAAAAGTCTAATCATCAAATTTCTCATTTCTGCCATTTTGGCGCAAGCCTCTTTTTGAACCCCCGACAAAAACGTCCCGTGTTCGCTCAAGCATGAACAAAAATTATTTTTTTAAATGGCATTTCAAAGATAAGATCTTAGAGCATCTATTAACATCAAAATATAGATATAATAATTTGAAACAATTTTTTTATAGACCTTCAAAACTGTCCCGTTTTTTTTGATACGCACTGTATAGATCCCGGCTGGTGTTAGATCAACACCAGAGTTTTTGCAGTGTATAATCTTGTCTGATGTTTTCCTAATTACACACCACCTGCATGGGAAGATAAAATGTTTGTCATGTACATTTACATCTCAGCTAGAAAGCACTATTATTGTATTATCAACCGGATGCAATACAAATCATTCAGTGCAAGCAGCTAGCTACTATGACTAACAAAACATAAGACCATTTCGTTGATCACAAATTAATTGCAAAAATACTTTCATATATATACACAGTCTTAGAGATATTGTATTTTCATCCCAATATGTATCTTTTTTTTCCTGCAACCCATCATAAATATAAATCAGTAGTCGGGGCATTTTCTTTGAAACTGCTGAACCCTAATGACCAACGTAACACTTGACACCGGAGAATATTATTTATATGTTTAACTCCTGCTGTTATAAATCAAAGAAACTGATGGCAAGTATGTGGCGACGACTGAAGCATATAGTCCTACTCCTACTGATAGAAAAGAAGATAAGAAGACAACTCTGTACAGTCTACGTTCGTTCAACGTTGCCAGTGCGCCCAACCGGTTTCCACCTTGTCCGTCGCCACTTCCGGAACGTCGTCTCACGTGACCAGAATTAACCGCTGTGGAGCCAACCGGGGAGTCAATAAGCTATTGTTCCATAATTATGGTTCCGTTGCATTTTGTTCCGTTGAAATGCTGAGTAATAACTGTCTACACTTCTAAAACATCCCCTTTACGGCACAAAAATACAGAAACGTACATCGCATCTCAAAAGAAAATATAAGCCCTGATTTCAAACATCCCCGTCTAATAATAGTTGCGCATCTCCAGTCGGTAAGCGTGACAATATCTTTATCATTAAGGTCCGTCGACACGCCGATTATCAAAGTACATAAGGAATACAAAATGCGCTAAGTGGCCATTCACTCTGTGTTATAATAACTGTCGATGGCGTTGTATCATGAAGCAAACAAAAAGTGCTGTCAAAAATGGTAATAAAATGTTGATATGTATACTGTGATGTCCAGTATTACAATTGTTTCCTTCGCAGCAGTACGTGCATGAGCCGAATATTCGACACCCTGCGTGACAGTCCTCCAAGTTATGAACACAGGATCGTTCTATCGACTGGCCAGATACCACTTTCTGAAACGAAAAAAAAAATTAAGACACAAGTAATAAGATTCTTATGTTTTAAAGAGGATCAAACTCAGTAGTGGCGTTGTTTATTATTTGTTCTTTGTAATCTAAAAAAGAAGGATCATAGAACATAAAATCATGTTCCCCTGTCCTTCCCCTCTCATCTTTTTCTTGTTGTGAACAAACAGGTATCAATTTTGTCAGCCAATGTTTGTGATGACATTAATCTTAAATAGCTCCATCTACGATGATCCTTTACCAAACCAAATTAAAGGCGGGTTTCGAGATGGAATAAAAAAAATAATTAAACGAACACGATTAAGATGCAAAGTCCTCACTTCGATGTACGAAAATTCGAGAAAATTTCACTTTTATAGATGTTACTTAGGTCATGCCTTGTTACGGTCTTTAGGTCCTTATCATCCACCCCATCAGCTACGCCCCAAGTGCCTGATACATGCATGTACCTTTGGCATATACCTACCTTGCAAACCCCCGAACATTGCACCAGTTCGACGCCCACACCATTGGGATCGAACTCCGTGCCACACGCTCTGCTGTCCTGCACTTCGAATGCGTCAGGGCTGTAATAACACGAGAAGCAGTCTTGCGTCAAGTTGGATTTCCGTGCGATGACGTCAGGAGGTGCGTCATTACAGAACGAACCCTCGCAGCAGAACGTGCAATCCTCTTTATCATCACAATCGTTGCAATCGTCTTCACTCAGGGCGCAACCTCGCATTACAGACGTTTGTTCGGAGATGTATACATTCATCTGTGACAAAAAAAATAAGATGAGAGAAGAGTGGTTTAATAGATAACATGAGTTCAACGAAGGGCCGCGTGTCGAGGGATATGGAGCGACTACCCTTAAAGATTTTTCAAGAAGCGAAAAAAGGGTGAAGAAACATGCAGAAAGAAGGAGCAAGAAAACAGAGAGGAGAAAAAAGGTCTGCCTTGATCTGGGTGAAAAAATCTTCCCAAATTTTCGGCGCGCTGTGCGCGAAAAATACATAATACATAATTTTTGAGCGCGAAGCGCATAAAAATAATTATTTACTATTCTTAAACGTTCAATAGTCATTTTAATGTCAAGTTTAATGGCTTTATAATGTTTTCCAACGCGTTTAAAAATATGTTTACAATGCATTTTACACACTTTTTAAGTTGTCAAAATAATTTTATAATGGAATAATGTATTTTGTTGTTTCTTTGAAAATGTTTAAAAGGAAACTTTAAACATGAGTTTCATTGACCTCGCAGGCCGTGTCGCACGTCGTCCTCACAGTCGTCTCCATCGACGGGTTCACACAATCGATGTCGTGGCTACCGCAGTCGTAGCACCACGTGCTGTCCTCGAAGTTCTCCTCGGGCAGGAGATCGTTGCAGAGGTCGTCGTCGCAGCAGTGCGTACACGACTCCCACCCATCGAGGGGATCGACCAGGCAGATATCGGGACAGTATTCGTCTTCGTAGCAGCCACGCGAGATGTGTATCGACTCAGGTCCGCCGAGTGAATTGTTTGATACCTGATAGTACAAATAAAAATGATTTGAACTGAAATATAATACTCTTCATATTATTATTATTATTTTTTTATTGGGCAAAACATTTTTTCAAACATGAGGTTAACGAAACAACTTTATTATCATGATCGAATTTGTTTCCTAAGTTCAAGCAAACGTACAATTAATGCGTCGGCTTCCCGCAAAAAGGGACTTGAAGGTAATTTTCACGATCATATTTTTATTTCAAATATTGAAAGAATATATTGTTGGCTATCCAATGATGCCCCCTCCATAAAAAAAAATCGAAATTTAAAGCAAAACTCACAATATCAGCAAATTAAAAAGAGCAAAAAAATAATTATATAATATTGACTGGCCTTGAGGTAAAATTATTGCCGGCAACAGAATAATACTCTGATTTTCTTGGTCCCTCTAACCCAAAATCGATCTTTTTAAATCCAACGCATATTCATGAAGTCATGGACATTGTTTCTCACTTAGGAAACAAGAAAAGCTCTGGATATGACGATATTAATAATATTATAGTAAAACCAATTATTCCATTCATTGCTGTTCCCCTAGTTCATATTCTTAATTTATCTTTAAGTAATGGGCAAGTTCCTGATTCTATGAAAATAGCTTAAGTTATCCCATTGTATAAAAAGGGGGACAGGTTGAGTGTTAATAATTATCGTCCAATCTCTTTACTACCGTGTTTTTCAAAAATTTTAGAAAAAATTATATATGTTCGAACTTTCACTTTCTTAAAAGATCATGATATATTCTCAAATTTTCAATTCGGCTTTAGAGAAAAACACAGTACCGTTCATGCTCTCTTGTCATTTATTGAAAAGGTAGCTCATGCCTTAGTTAAATCTTCTCATATGGTTGGTATATTCCTAGACTTCTCCAAGGCCTTTGATACAATCAACCACGAAATATTACTCAGCAAACTTTTTCATTATGGCGTACGTGGCAAGGCCTTGGAGTGGTTTAGGAATTACCTTTCCAATCGAAAACAATTTGTTTCGCTGAACGACCATTCTTCCAACTTATGTAAAATTAATTGCGGTGTGCCACAAGGAAGCCTTTTGGGACCTCTTCTTTTCATAATATATATCAACGATTTTTGCAGATCATCTGAAATTTTGTCTTTCATAATCTTTGCTGATGACACCAATTTATTTTTTTCTGATAAAGACCCACACACTCTTGTTCAAACACTCAATCAAGAACTGTCTAAAATACTCGAATGGATTAGAAGTAACAAACTTTCTCTTAATATTGAAAAAACAAAATACATGTTGTATAGTAACACCTTAACTTCATTACCTAATAGTATTAAGTTTGATAATTTTCAATTGGAATGTGTATCGAATATTAAAATTTTAGGTGTCATTGTAGATAATAAGCTTTCTTGGAAGTGTCATATTGACAGTATTTGCAAAACAATGTCTCGTAATATTGGTGTTATGAATAAATTAAGAATGTTCCTCCCATCAACTTCCTTACTCACACTCTACTCTTCTTTAGTATTACCATATCTTCACTACGGTCTGCTTACATGGGGAAACACACATCAAACTTTACTTAACAGGATTTTATTGCTGCAAAAGAAAGCACTTCGTATTGTTTTTTCTTCTCACGTACGTTCCCACACTGATCCTATTTTTTTCGAAAACAAAATTTTGAAGATCAGTGATCTTTACCTACTCCAGCTTGGCCAATTCATGTACCAATACAATAATAATATGCTTCCTTTAATTTTTCATGACATGTTCTTAAAAAACAGCTCCTCTCACAATTACCCTACTAGAGGTCGCGACGACCTTCATTTGCCCATGCTCAGAACACTGTTCGCCCAAAATACATTTATATATAGGGGCCCAAAATTTTGGAACTCTCTTCACCCTGATATCCAGTTTTCCCCTTCTCTTAATTCATTTAAAAGAAAATTAAAATTTATTTTGTTACAATCTTACAAAACTTCACATTGATTTCTTTTCCTCTATAATTTATTTGTTTATTTATTGTTTACCTGTCTACAGGTTGCCCTCGGTGTTGGTGTCAGATTGACTACACTTCTACCCCCCTCTCCTATCTTTGACTTTCTCTTTCTCCATTTATCCCTTCTTCGTTTTTCGCAGATTGTGCAGCAATGTTTGTTTATTTTTACTCTTGTTTTTTGTGTTTTTTGTTGTTGTTTTGTTTTTTGTGTGTGTCTTCATGTCTTTTTTTGTCTTTTGTCTCTGCTCATCTTTTAATTCTAATTTCCTTTATTATAATTATTATTTATATCTTTATTTCATTATCTATTTTGTATAGATATATAGTTATTTGTGTTATACTTTTTTCGTCTTGAGTGGTCCACCCTTTACAAGCCTTGCTTTTCAGTGGACCACTCCGTTTTTCCAACATTTTTTTTATATATTATCCTCTGTATCAGGTGCATATTCTATATATTTGGTTTACTTGAATATTTATCATTTGTATTTTCTGATGTTATATTTTATTTATTGTAATTATTGCTTCTTAATTTTGTTGGAAAAATTGAATAAATGAATGAATGAATACTAGCCCGAGTCTTTAGACAAGTTTCTATGCCCCCGAAAGAATATTAAAAAAGGATATTTGTTTAGGTATGTGTGTGCATGGGGGTGGGGTCTTGACTTTGTATCCCATTTGGTTGCTTTTGGACCACACATTTGACCAAATTTGTGTCTCACTGCACACCTATACATGTATACATGACTCTATCTCCTGAAATATTCATACTTACGAAACAAGCATGTTCACACTCGACAATCTCGATACCGTCCATCCATACTGATGAAAAATCATTCGGGTATAAACACCCCTCGTCCGTTCCATTGATTGGCCAGAAATCACACTTGTAGCACTTTGTAGCGACGGTCAATCTTGCTATTCCTGTTGCAAAAGAAGGGAAATTGATGACTAATTTAAAAGATCTTAGTCTACATCATTTTTACTCTCTTCCTTATAATAATTGATATTCACGTTCAGTTAAAGTTTGATAACGCTGTTCATTAATTTTCAAAGAAAATTATATAGTTAAAAATTGCTAATTTGTTGGTTTGTTTATTTATCCATATAAAATTTTTATTTTCATTCATTCATTTATTCATTCATTCATCCATCCATTCATTCATTCAATCAATCAATCAATCAATCGTTTGTTCGTTATACGTTCATTTCATTTAATTTCATTCATTTATTCATTCATTCATTTATATATTCATTCATGCATGCATTCATATTTATTCATTCATTCATTCATTCAATCAATCAATCATTATTCACCCATCTATTTTTATTTATTTTATTTATTTTATTTCCAGGCAAAAGACATCACAATCCATTCATTCGTTCACTCATAAGTTCATTCAATTTATTCGATTTATCAAATTAGTTTTATCATTGATATCTTTGTTGTGAAAACAAGAAAATTATCATTATCATCAAGTGTAATATACTCTATGGGAAATATTTAATTTTAACTGAGCCATGACTCCGTTAAGAATTATTCAATTATATACACATTCACGGGGAAACATTTCATGAGGTAAAATAAGAGTGGCCATTGCCTTGCATCTAGTCCCAACTTTTCACAATATAAATTGATCATTGAAATAATTTATTAAGACAGAGAAAGTGAAAAGGTGACATGATTTGATGTAAGATTGTAGCATTTTCGGTACAAGGAAAATCTCATTAAAAACCGAATCAGGTTTTTTGCTTGTCATTTTTCATGTTGAAAAGATCGGGAACCCCTTTGGTAAAAAAGAAAATGGGTCCTCCCCTGGTTAAACCGGTCAAAAAACGTGGACATTACTTTCGCAACCTTAGTAATGCAATATAAGCTCAACCAAAAATAAAATCAGAGTAAATGCTTAGCATTGAACTTTGATATCAGGGTGCCAATCCGTCACAATTCCTCTCCACTAAACAATGCTTTCTGACCACTAATAAACAAATAATCATGAAATTCACTTATGTATGTCAATGTCCTTTGTATACACGTAAGCCTATATCGTGAAAAGATTTGTATACAGGCGCCCCAGGCCTGGCCCCCTTCTCGTTACCTCTAATAGTGATGCGGACTGCCCTTGTTAAAACTCGTTATATACCTGTCATGAATCGACAAGGCACAATTTGTAAGCTTCATTATGAATCATAGAGCGCACTTTTTGCAACATATACAATGCCCAAAAGTTCATCGGGGAAAAAGAAAACCTGAGAAAGTTTTAGTACGATTTCATTAAAGGGGAAGTTCACCCTGACAAAAAGTTTATTGTAAAAATAGCAGAAAAAATAATAAAAAACATTGCCGAATTCCTTATCCAAAAAAGGCAATATTAATTCAATCATTATCATGATTATATATCATCATCGTCGTCGTCGATTACGCCATCATCCTCCTCATCGTCATACTTATTTTCACTACAGCACATTATCATCACTGAAACCACTTCTAAATCACGACTATGTATCACCAACAAGACTTTTTATGTCAAATAAGATGACGCCCATCCCAGTGACTTTCATTTAAAAAAAATCATCGATTTGAAATTAGTTAACATCAACAATTCTCATTTTTAATTTAAATCACCAATCATAATTATTTGTAAAAAAAATCAATAAAAAAGCGTGCTCTAGATCAAATGGAAAGCGGAAAAAACGGTCCCCCTAAAATTTTGTTTGGTACTTTTTTTTTTTTGCTTGTCAAATTTTTTCCTACGTCCTCCCCTAAATTCACGTGGACCCCCTTGCAACGTGTGTTGACCCCCCCTAAAATTTAGGTTGATGACCTTTTTTTTTTTTTTTTTGCTTGTCAAACATTTTTGGTTAACAATTCATAAACAATTTTTTTTTTTTGGGGGGGGGGGCGCTTGTCCAATTTTTTAACTGTGTCCATCACAAAATTTCAGGTGGACACCCCCTAAATTTTTTGTCTTCCGCCACCAATGGGGGGGGGGCTGCCCCCATTGAGTTGGATCTCTAAAAATATAGCTATCAATTAAGTCTCCTTATATTTTATGTTAGTCCAATAGGTACCGGTGACCCCAGCCACATTTGTAGAGCAACGACTCCAACGAGAACCCCCCCCCTCCCCATGAAAAGCCCCGTGAAAATCTTCCTCTATACATTGCAGTATTGTATTTTAGGAAACTATTAAGGCAAAAAACTGACATTTTAAGACACGTGCTACCGATTGATTTGACCAAACAGTCGTGAAGTCAATTGGCTATTGCAAACGTCTAGGCTCAAGTCGCCAATAGCTGCGAGCAAGGTGACGAGACCGGGTGCTTTGCTATACCGGGTCATTAACCCGGAAGCATTTCCCTTTCATTTAACTGGGTTAATGGAATTCGGAGACACCACCCCCCCAAAAAAAAAAATGCCTAAAAGGAGAATGTCACTCTTGACACCTATCCTCTAAGAAAATTAAAAAAAGACAAATACACTTTAAAAAAATACAAAATAAATCTATTATGAGAGAAAGTTTCTTCTTATTTACTTCAGTACTTCTTCAAATCCCTCTTTTTTAAATTGTGCGGATTAACATTCTGTCAATAAACGTCTCTATTTAGAT
This sequence comes from Lytechinus variegatus, assembly GCF_018143015.1. Taxonomy (NCBI): domain Eukaryota; kingdom Metazoa; phylum Echinodermata; class Echinoidea; order Temnopleuroida; family Toxopneustidae; genus Lytechinus; species Lytechinus variegatus. The sequence goes on from NC_054755.1 coordinate 29,107,659, forward strand.
AACGAATTAAAATATTTTTATGCGCGTTATTGAGACTATTATGAATGAAAAAGAACTATATGAACACTCAAATATACATCTTCATATTTGAACTTCTACATAACCATTTTACTTTTCGTCTATATTTTGTCAATAACATCTTAAATTAAATCATATACTTTAAATTTATATTTTGGAGAAATATACATAAAACAATGATTTGCATGCTGCATGCACTAGTCAGCCAGTATATGAGCCATAACATTTGGTAGGGCTAGAGATTCAAAAAATGATTTATTGTTTCACGGGTTTTTTTTTCAAGAATATATTTATTCATCTATTTATTCATTTATTTATCTATTTATTCATTCGTTTATTTATTTATTTTATATTATTACTACTTTTTTTTTTTGGGGGGGGATCCATGACCCCAAGCCTCAAGCCATCTGTACGCCAATAGCATGCACGTTGTTATTTTCATATCAATATTGTCCATCTTCAGAAGCGCAGAAATGAACAATATGTTTTGAAACCAATGGTCACTAAACATGACATCGACGCTCTCATATTCTATCTAATCTACTGTCACATGTAATTTTCTGGCTAAAGCCCAATTTAAGAATTTGTTTATGTGCTATTGGGCTAGTGAAGTCTATTCATTGAAACCGAGACTCAAACAATCATCAAATTATGATTGTTTTTGTTTAGTGAATGGTCGTTCCAAATTGTCATGGTCGTTATTGGCTGACGTCCATGTACCGCCATACACTCCGAAAGCAAACTAACTTTCCCGTATATGGTATTATTACAAAATCTTCGTAACCTGTTCAAAATTCAAATTTGATTTTTTTTTACAAAAGAACGTAAAGTATAATGCAAATTGTTTTTATATATTATTAACTACGTTCGATGATATACATGATAATTAACATAATATAATGAAATGTACATAATATAGTGTATACATGTATTAGTAGGGGATCAAAATAAACAAGCTGATTGCCAAAGCCTTTGTTGTTTTTTTTCAATTTGAAATTCTGAATGAAGGATTTATTGCACATTTTATATATTTTTTTGGTTTAAAAGGTACATGGAGCATGTCTTGAATATCATATTAAAACATATATATTCCTTTGAATTCATTTCATTTTATTTTTATCATTATTCATTAATTTATTTCACTTAGGGGGTAAGTTTCCTTCTCACCATTTCGAAATATCCTGTTTTGTAATTGAAAGGAACATCAATAATTAATAAATTAAATAATGATAAATTTATGATGGTGAGTACCTTTACGCTTAAATCGCATGTGTTTTTACATTTTTATTTCATATTCATTCATTTTCGCTGAAACTATGCCAACTATTATGTAGTCAAAATAAAGATAAAACTATTTAGTGTAAACACAGTCGTCATGATAAAATTCGATGCCAACTGAATGCAAGTGTCATCCCTACGACCAAACTGTCATGACACATTATTATGAATAAAAATCTATTTTTAGATTACCGGTTGCTTCCTCGGTGATTTTCGTGTGTGTCTGAGCTTATCTGCGATTCCAAAGTGTCATCAGGAATAACTGATCATCGAGCAAGAAGTTATCTCATTCCAAATGCAGTATATAACAACGGAATATCATTATAATATATCTATTTTAATTATCATATTTTTAACAGAACTTAATCACGAACTATTGGTTAAAGGACAAGTCCACCCCAACAAAAACTTGATTGGAATAAAAAGAGAAAAATTCAACAAGCATAACACTGAAAATTTAATCAAAATCGGATGTAAAATAAGAAAGTTATGACATTTCAAAATTTCGCTTCATTTCCCAAAAACAGTTATATGAACGAGCCAGCTACATCCAAATTAGAGAGTCGATGATGTCATTCACTCACTATTTCTTTTGTTTTTTATTGTTTGAAATAATTTTATGAAATATTGTTATTTTCTCGTTATTGTCATGTGAAATGAAGTATCATTCCTCCCTGAACACGTGGAATTCCATTATTTTAACATTTTGTGCTTCAGGCAAGGAGGTCCTAATCGTCCAATTCGTAAAAATTGAAATACTGTATAATTCAAACAATAAAAAACAAAAAATATAGTGAGTGAGTGACATCATCAACCCTCTCATTTGGATGTAACCGGCTCGTTCATATAACTATTTTGTTAAAAATAAACGAAACTTTGAAATGTCATAACTTTCTTATTTTACATCCGATTTTGATGAAATCTTCAACATTGTGCTTGTCTGATTTTTCTCTATTGATTCAAATCAACATTTTTCTGAGGTGGACTTGACCTTTAAATATATGTGTGTTTGAGTGTTTACAGACCAGTATCATTCAGATGATAGCTTTTCATGAAAGATTTTACCCGACAATTACCATAGTAACAGTACCTATCAGCCAATCAGAATCAGGGAAAGTTGCCAGATCTGACAACTTGTCGGACAAAAATGTTGATGAAACGGTCCCCTGGGCTCGAACCTCGACATCAATCAGTAACTTTCCCATGTATGTAGCTATCTTGGATCACAGGCACACGGCACAAAGCCGATAGCTGGTTAAAACAAAATTGCTTGTTATATAATACCCCTGGAAAATTTCAATGAGCGGTCAATTGACCAACTGACAGGTTGCTTAATAAATTGATAGGGCGTACATTAACATATACAGGCATACAGCATGTATAATCCTAGTATACCTGGGATTTCGATATAGCAGTAATCCTAATTAGCCAGGCAATTGATCCATATTGTAAATGTGGATGATTAAAATGATGTTTTTTCACAACCCAACAAACTTTTGTATCGAAGTGGTGGTCGTTGCAAAATTGTCTAATCGCAAAATATGATCCCGTCGTCTAAAGTCAAACAATGGCGTAGTAGGGGAGATCTATGTGGGGCGCCCAAAATCTCATATAGGCCCATTTTGTGGTATATGTATGTTGTATATCGTATGTTTATACTAGGCTACAAAATTTGTTCTAAAGCTGTTTAAATTGATTTTCCTTGCATTACACATGAAGATTTGATATATATAACACTAATCGACGACAAATATATTCCTTTTTGAGAACTTTCAAAATTATCTTTTTTCGTTTCGCTCCGCGCTTTCATTTTGAGAAAAATAGTGCCCCAAATACTTAGGGTTGACATGTGTCTTCTATGATGATATGACTGTTGTTTGAATTCTTCCACATTGTTGGTACCATCAGTGCAGCAATAAGTAAAGAGACGATATTCAGATATTGATATGATACATTAATATGTATGACTGGTGCATATACAAAACAAAGATCGTTATCACGCACGTGTCATAATGCACATTGTAAAACTTGAGTAGTAGAGCATTGAGTTGTTAAATATCCTCGTGGAGATATAGGCCCGAATTCTATATAAAGTCAGGCTTAATGTCTAATTTGATGCTAAACTTATGATAAGCTGGAATGCTAAAACTTTTTGTTTTGTATGTTTATTGTGCTCTTTCGTCGTGCTATATCGGCAAAGAAAACTAGCTCAGTTCCTATTTCCAGACAGTAACTAACTTATCTGAAAGTGACTGATGGGCTGTTTAATCGAGATTTGTGTCACAATTTGCTTTCCATGGTTAAACCGTGACTTAAGACCAGTTTAGATATAAACCCGAGAACAGAATATGAACCACATCAGACACTTTAGGATTACCTTATATTTTAGTCATGATTTAGACGCTGTCCGCTCATTTTGTTTGTTTATCTGAAAATCTTAAATAATTTTATTTCATATATATTTGAAAACTCTTCATTTCCATTGAATGTTAAGAACGTGTTTTAAGCGCACTACAAAAATAAAATCAGTCAAATTGACTAGACCAGTAGTCAACTGGGCGCAACTGATACAACACAACTTTCATTACCTAACAATCATAATTGGTAATTGATTTTTGTATGAATCATAAAGAAATAAAATACTAAATAAAAAAAAAGATATTTTAAACAAATAATGATCTACTACCAACAAAAAAATCCAACATTTACAGTTTGCAGGAGAAGGATGGTTTTCAGATTGCTTGAAAAAAGACAACCCCGGAATACAACTCATTGAATTAGGGTCGTGTGGTCCAGTGGTTAGAGCATTGTACTCATAATCGCAAGGTTGTGAGTTCGAATCCCCACTCTGCTATTGTCTCCACTTTGATAAAAAGGCCCAATAGTGATATCTGTCGTCTATTACGATTAACTGATTAACCTATAGACGTAAAATGTTTCCAAGGTAATTGGTTATATACCAGCTTAGCGTTTACCAGCAAAATGCTGTCCTGCCGAGTTCCTACGGGAGTTACAACAAATAGAAACAGAAACAAACAGAATTAATAAATACATTTATAAAGCAGAATGGAAATGTATTTTGTTTAAAATTTTATAATGATGAAGATGGAGATGAATGAGGGTGATGGTGATAATGGTTAAATGAAGGCCATGTTGGAGATAATGATGATGGTCATGGGAGAGTATTTGGTGATGATTAAATCACAGGAATAGTTACATGATAACTGATATGTCTTGTCACATTTCTGACCAGTGGAGTCCACAGGGGGGCAAACCGGTCGAAAAATGTGACAAGCAAAAAAAAAAAAAAAAAGGTTTTCAATCTAAAAGGTCTTTAATCGTACCAGAAAAAAAAAGTTGACAAGCAAAAAAAAAAATAAAAAAAAAGGTCTTCAAGCTCGAGCTTTACAGGGGGGGGGGGGGGGCAAAATAGGTATTCAAGCTCGTCAGGGGGGGGGGGCAAAATAGGTTTTGAAGCTCGTCAGGGGGGCAGTGATATGTCTTTTGCATGGGTTGTGATTCGTCAGGGGGGGGGGCAGGCTTCCCCTCTGCCCTCCCCCTGAGGTACGCTAGTGTTCTAGTCAGAAATAACTGTTCTCGTAAAATACGACTAGAAAGAAGTCAAATATGAATAGAATGACAGATGGACCCTGCTGACACTATTAACTAGTCATATTTTGACTGATTCGTTTTTAGAGTGTGGTTTCCGATTCAAGGCCAATAAATGCACACGGTGAAATAATATTACATTTTCAAGAGTATGTTCAATACAAATTATTCAAAGAAATGCATTTAACCATCCCATTCGTTTGATTCAATGTTTAAAGCATATGGATTCAGTTAGGCTATTATCATTATTATGAAGGTAATTGTTCCAATGAATATGACTTCCACTTTAATCTAACGGTGTAGACTGATACAGAAAATAGCGTCAATGTCACGGTGAATTTGCTAATAATATCTAAAAGGCCAGACAGAAGTGTTCGATTTTAGACTTCCTTTGTTAGTTTAGACATGTTAGATGCCGTAATTGGTTTGGAAACTGATGGATTAATTCTTTTCCTGGATACTAATAATACTAGTTATCATTTTTTCTCAAGACTTTTGGGGAAAAATAATGTATACAATATAAGCATGATAATAGTTATAATTTCTCATTATTTTTGGGGAAAATTCTCATTCAGTCTTTTAAATGTTGATATATCACTAAGTTCGGGAGCAATAATACAAACGTTCCAAAATATTTTGGGTTTCAAATATGGTACATAATTTTTTTTTAATGTATACGCGAGCGAGCCCATCTTCATCTTTCTCAGATTGTGCATGTGATAAATTATGTCTGATGAAGGAAATTCAAATAAAATTCATAACATTATATCGAGAAGGGCTGAAATTCCATGGGCGTATTATGCAAAAAAATCCGGGGGGAAGCAAAAAATTAAAAACCCGAAAAACAACTTAAAAGCGAGTGAGCGAAGCGACCAAACTTGTCATTGGGGAGTTGATTGCATTATAAAGTGAAATTGAAGGATTTCATTCACACCTTTGGTGAAGCTTGTGAAAGCATTCAGTAAAAAAACAAAAAAAACAAACAAACAAAAAAGCATATACATATATTTTCGGGGGAGGGGGGGGGACAACTGCCCCGTAGATCTCCTTGTACAAAACTACAAGAAAACCATGGGGTGGTTGCAATTAAAAAAAACCCAAAAGACAAAATAATTTTACAGCCCCGAATCCATGTGATAATATTTTGATTTACTAGAACATAGTTATTTCTGACAAGAATATACGTCAGAAATGTGACAAGACATATCAGCTGACTTCTGGTCTACTCAATTTGACTGATTTGTTTTAAGAGTGTAGGGCCTATATATACTTCAACACTGTAAAAAAAAAACTGTGGTGTTAAAACTGACATAAATTGGTGTTGATAGAGGACCACACCCTGAGGTGTTAAAATAACACCCTAGAGATTGAACATAACACCAAAGAGTGTAAATGTAACAACTATAGGTGCTGTAATAACACCTATAGGTGTAAAACAAACACCACCAATTTAACACCGGTGTAAAATAACTGGTGTGGTCCTCTATGTACACCGGTTAACACCACAGTTTTTGCTGTGAAGCAGACAATGTACTTCCTCCTGTCTAAAATGAATTATATTTAAGGAACCCTGCTTTACTCCCAACCTTTTTTTTCTATATGTCAAAGGTACATCTTTTCAAAGTTATGATATTTTCCTGGGTGTGTATATCCTCTGGACGGTGGAGAACTGTCTTGGAGATTTATATCGGTAACTTTGACATATTACTCATTACCGGGGACATCTTATTTTGTGTTGCTGGTTGTGTTTAACATCCGGGATTTTACCAAAAGAGGGAGAAAGTGGGGGAGGGGGGAGAGTGAGGGGGAAAGAGAGGGGGAGGCAGAGGAACAGCAGACAGAGGCCTGGTCGGGGGTGGGGGGGAGGAGGGATTCTCAGACATTTTTCAAATCCATGCAAGACCCCTATCCCTTTTTTCTGTAAATTGGACTGATTGATTGCATTTAGTCTTTTTCATTTCAAAATTTAAAAAAAATTACAATGCATGGCAAACAAGAGAGAGATAAGGATATTTAGGTTCTTATCTCGTCGGTGAAGGTTTCTTTTTTATATTTTGAATCCAAATAAAATTGAGATGGTAGAACAGTTTTCGAAACTGAAGTGGCTACCCTGGGTAAATATATTATTATTATTATTATTATTAGATGTCGGATATATTCAACAGCTTTCAATTCGAAGTGTGGTTAATTTCAAACATGCCAAATACTATAGCCTGCACAGTGTTAGTTGTGCATTGTAACGATGTAAGAAAATATAGGTAATCGATGTAAGACCTACTTACGTAGCAAGAAAACTTATAAAATGGATTAAATGAATATGCTATTCCGAAAAGAATTGCTATATACCTCCCAGGGGAGTATATGAGGCAAACAATTTGAGTGTGATGAATATTAGTATTTGTTTTTGTTCAGAAAAATTAACATTCTGAAGTAGATTTTGCATTTGAAAAGTGAAATATAATAATAATGATGATGATAATAATAATAATAATAATGATAAAAATAATGATAATAATAATGATAATAGTAACAATAATAATAATAATCAATGGTCAGTTTTTGTATAGCGCATAACACATAACAAAAATGTCTCTATGCGCTTCACAAAATTAGGGAGAGGAAAAGATATGTTGGTGAGTTAACTTTGTTGAGGTTAGGCACAATTTTAATAAGTTTGTTTATATTTTTCAGACATTCGTGAAAAATTAATGAATTCAATGGTTCTTAAAAATACAATTCAATTCAAGAATAAAAGCTATTTTGGTGAAAATCCCGTAGCACAATATTACAGATATATATAACTTCCAAACCCTTCATCAGTGAAGAGTGATACTACTAAAGATATTCAACTTTGATTTAATTTCATATCTTTGAATGTAATGTATGAACCAGAAAAAAAGAATCTTTAATACCTATTACAGTTACCCCCTCTGCCCAATTTTTATAATTTTAGAACCTCTTGCAGGGGAGAAACAAATTATTTTGAGAGGGACAAGAGTTACCTAAAAAGGTGACGTCATCTTTTATTCTCAATTGAATAACACAGGGATGACAGATTTTTTTTGCGTAACCACGGTCGACGTTCCATACCACTTTTTAAAAAATTCTTCTGTCGTCTTTCTTGATTCTTTTTATTGTTTTTTTTTCTTCAATTGAAAAATCACAAGTGGCAGTCGCCCCTGACCGACGGCACTATAAACTTTGCCTCGAGAAAACGGAACGGTCGGAATATATACTTTCAAGTGAGCTCACGAAAGTACCGCAAAAGGAAACACGGAATTATTGTAAGCTTCGGGCATATAGGGGTAATTATGACCTGCTTTAAACCCAGTATTTTTTTTAATACTGTGCAGTGCACTTGCTCCATCCCCGTATCACAACCTCCCTCTAAAATCCAACTAAGTAATTAGCATGCCATTTCCCCTTTCACGGAAAAGCGAGGAAGTACTTTATAAAACTCCAGTCCTCGTCACTATAGCTACATAATTGGGGCAAGGCACACGCACACACCACACATGTTAACATTTTATTGTGTGGGTTAGTTAGTTCATGGGTTCATATCGAATGATTAAATGTTCACGGGGTATGCTTACCGAAGAACATGATGCCGGTGAAGATTACGACTGCTCCCGCGCAGTTTCCCGCTGATTTTGAGTCCATTTTATATATTATGACCAAATTATGAATCAGCAGCAGCGAACACTAGCTCTCTCGTTTAACTTTTAGCTGATCTCATACTCTGGGCGGGAATCATATCGGTGACGTCACACTGCGGGCTCCAGTGCCCACAAACATGCACTTTAAACGATACGAAGCTCCTTAAAAGACAACTTTCTTTCCAACACGAAATTCCCTTAAAACTCTACATTATGATTCTAAAAATGAAAGTCCACCTCTGTTTGGACGATAATAAATAGGAATAGAGTCACCGAAGTTCTTCATGACGAGAGTAAATCCGTATTAAAGTCAAGGAGAGTGAAGGCACATGTAGGTGTGGCTATAAATAACCCCATAAGGTCTGTTACCACGCGCTTGCATGTGTTGGAAGAAATGAATAGCACTTTTCCTGAGAGAGGAAGAAAGGGGTTTGCCGCTTTTGGAAGTTCACCCCTGTCAACGTATTAGACTCACCAATACAGTCGTTTTCTTTCTGAGCTCCGACCTAATATCTTCTTGGCACATTCCCCCGCACTAGCTGTATTATCATCACTCTAGTAACACAATGTTATTACAGTTTTCAAAATAAACAAAAGGAAAATGCTATCTTGGTGAATAGATTTCAGGGCAGTTTTCGAGCCAAAAAGACTTCTCTTCAAATTATTATTGTGAAGTGCTAATTTCTCGGATGATTGTGTTATGTCGATACGCAGAAGCTATTTTGTCAAAAACTATTTATACACTATAATAATATCGTCAATCGGCAACACCCAGTAACATTGCAAACGTTTCAGAAAGAAGAGACTTGTTATATCTTGTTATTCTTTTTGTTTAATCACAATATAAATAATCTTTGTATCGATAAAAATGTTATGGCTACAGTGTAAATATTTTTGGTGTGGCTGATTCGGGGCTGATTCACTGTTATTGTTATTCTATGACAGTGTAATATGGTTATGAACCCCTTGCACTGACGAACCATAAAATAGCTTAAGTCCAAAATACGTCCAATGTCAGCAACAATGTTTATTTACAATAGGAGATGAATAAAATGTTCTCATACGATTTCTAGATGCCCTAGCTGCTCTTTCGGGGCTTGTAATTAATTGGCCTGATATATAATGCAAGCGCGAAGCGCGAACTGACCCTTTATAGTGAACTGAAAAGGGGAATTATAAGCAATGTTTGAATTAATGAAGAGGATGTACGCATCTCATTAAACAAAACTCTATAGTGCAAGAACAGTGTGAGCTGAAACATGTATATCGTAGTGTTCCTGGATTATATCGGCATTCCCACAGCCCTCTCGCGTCGGGTGCATAGTAGGCCTACTCGCGGAAAAAAAATGAACCAAATGAACCATCTGGACGCCCATCTGGAAGGGGGGGGGGGTCATAGATCCCCACTAGATTTTGATCAGTGTGGCCACAAAAAGTATTGCTGAAACAGCTCCTGATTATGGTTCATCCCGATCCTCACAAAGCAGTGCATGGCTGTATGCACGAATTATTCCCCCTCGGGGGGGGGGGGGGGGCTAAACGCATAAAATTAGAAGGGGGGGGGGGAGCAAACTCAGCAAAGCGACTAAGGCGACTGAGCTTGCCATGGGGCACTTTTGCATATTCTAAAGTGAAAGCGCTGGATTTCTTGCACACTTTTGATATATTTTTTAAAATGCTTTATATGGCATTGAATATAAGCGGCTGTAGAGCCATCCATTTATTTCATTCATTCTTACAAGTACGTTGTATGTGTTCACGATGGCTTGAAAAGTGAGAGTATATAAATAGTTAACAATGTATGAATCACTGACCTCTAACAGTGGTATGAATCCATGTGCTTATGGCACGCTCAAATATTTTTAAGCACCCAACTCGCGTTCCATACAAAAACTGCCAACGTACACCGGCAAAATGGCTGACCAGCAAAGAATTAAAGTTTTGCGTGATAAAATAAGCACTTGGGACCAAAGGACATCTCCAATGGCACCACTGACGGAAAGACAAAAAGACAGTTATATGGATTTGACGACACATGCATCAAATAAACCATTGCCTATTGAGGTATGTTGATCATTTCTGGAGGCCTGACGTGAGTGGGCTTGGTCGTCCAAATACACCACGTTGCCCCATACATATATGTTTGTGTTAGTTCTAATTTATTGGTGATTCAGAGTTGCAGTTAGCTGCAAATTGACTATTGTATCCAGTCCGATTTGGTATTTTGTTCGATTTCAAATTATGGGCTGAAAATATTCATATCTGAATAAATAGAGTGAAATTCACAGAGCAAAATGCTGAAAATTTCATCAAAATCGGATAACAAATAATTAACAAATTTATTAAAATTTAAAGTTACTTTAGGGCCTATAAACTTTCACTCACACAACATGCGAGGTTAGTAATACTAACCTCGCACAACGCATGTGGTTTCATAGTGGACTTTGACGTTTTCATTCATCACACGAATGTGAGGGAACGAAAAACGCCAAACATTTCAGTATTTCTCCACTAATGGAAATTTGTTTTAATGATTTAATTTTTTTTTTAAATGAATTGGAAATTATTTATAAAAGTGTTTTTATCGCTTACCTCCAAGTCTCAACCAGGATACTCCGTTCGATCCGTCCTTAATACTGCGGTGGAAAGTACGCAAACAACAATCGAAAAGCAATTTTTCGTATCGAACATTCTCAATTCAAGTCGTCAGCGCATAATAGGAAATTGTACCAAAAATCAACAGGTTGCATCTCATGTATATACTTATTGGTAAAGTACGCCATCTTTTGACAAGATGATGATGAAAGTGGATTGAACGAGCAAGAAAATAATGCTGATCGCCTAGAATGCAGCTAGCTTGCAACACCGTAAACAAAGGTACGGTAGGCACTTAAGAACCAAGTTTGAAAGGACACTCGTAAAATTACGTCACTCTCGCGATGAATAATCATTAGATCGTGGTCGTGCGTGTTCAATAAAAACTCTCTGCATGCATGCACTCAGTGTGTATTGAACACGCACGACCACGATCTAATGAATATTCATCGGCGAGAGTGACATAATTTTACGAGTATCCTTTCAAACTTGGTTCTTAAGTGCCTACCGGTTTTGAAATAATATCGCGCGCCCTCTTTAGGCAAAAGTTGATATCAACGCTGATCAAGAGGCATCTACGTGAAGATCACGAAAAATGCTCTTATTTTATTAAAAAAAACAGCAAAGAGAATTCAACAAACGATCCATATGGTTCGGTAAGTGTCATAGCGCAAATATAATGCTTAGCTACGATGTAAAGTCATAGTTATTTTAGTAAAAAGGGTGTGAAAGATTCGCGTGCACCAGGTGCATATGAATCCTTCACACACGAGACGATTTGAACCCTTGAGTGATAAACTTTATCAGTATTTTGTGAGAACAGTACACATCATAACCTTGTTCATTGAATGAGTGCACATCATCATGAATATTCATTGGGTAGGCTGAAGATGTAACATCTCCACTTTCCTTATGTTATTTATGTATCATTTTTTCATACTTGAGTTGTGTAAATGATGTGTCTCCATTATGAATATTTATGATGAAATAAGTCGTGGCAATAAATAACTAGGCCCTAATGCACTTAATCATTTTCAGTCCAATTGTTTTAGTTTTTGCCTATCTTGGTAAAATTTTTTGGAGTAAACCTAATTTCATGTAATAAAATAAAAAAGAACAAGTGTGGGATATGACATCATCAGCCCACCTAATGAATATTCGGAAAGACATTCTTGGAACTGTTTCACCAGAATAATGCAAATCCTTAAAATTCAATAACTTTGTTATTTGTTTTCCAATTTTGATCAAATTTTCAGCATTTTCCTCTGTGAATTTAACTCTATTTATTGGGATAAAACATATCTCCAGCCTGGACCAAATAATGTTGAAAAAAAAATAATACTGTGAGTCTGCTTGAGCAATGGTGCTGACCATGCTGACTGGAAAGCCAAAAGAAGACTTTTTCAATATTAGATGTGGCTGAATTCTGTTGCTAGATTTGAAATGCAGGTGGCAAAAATAGCCTTCTGGATTGTATACAAAACTGCATACACTGTAATACATTTTAGTCAATCAATGGTCATTTCCTGTACTTGACATTTTTGCTCAAAGCTGTCATGTTTGAAAACACAAAACAAATTTTATTTGCAACCCCTCATTTTTCTCTTCATTTCTCTCACATTTAGCTACCTTTGGAGGAAGCAGGCAGTTTTTCTCAGCAGCTGTCGCTAGTCTCTACTCCAAACCTCTCCCACAGTGGAGACTCTTTAGCTGAGGGCTTCGCTTCACTCGGGATGAAGGATGAAAAAATTGAAAATGCCCAACAGGTAAGGAGAAGTGGTTATATCCGCTATTACCATCCTGCCTGTGAGGAATATACAGGCAGGACTATGGTATGCCAATGCTGTAGAGGGGCCCGTTGTAGAAAGAGTTGCAATCAATTGCAACTCTAAAAATCACGCGCAACCTGACTTTCAACCAATCAACAGCAGGGGCCCGTTGCACAAATAGTTGCGTTTAACGCAAGCCAAAAAAAATCAATCGCAAGTCCCAAATGCGCGCTGTTGATTGGGCCCCAGAGCACACCCTTTAAAAAATCATGAAAATATCACTTTTGTGACCAAAATGACTAATTTCCATACAGTTGCAAATTATTTTTCATTAGTATGGCAAGAAAATTTTCATTTTTAGATCTCTATGTTTGATTAAGAAAAAAATAATTCAAAGAATAAAATTTACTTAAGAGACAGGTTATATGATGCATAGATGTAATGGAAACTGACAGTGTAAAGAAATCAAGCATTTGTCCCAAAGAAAAAAAAAAAAAATAAGCCAAACATTGCCAACCTTATTTTGCCACACCTGGAGATGTAACAGAGAACAAGGTTATATCATTACCTTGTTCATTGAATGAGTGATTATTACCACATATGATATAGAAAAGATATAATGTCATGTTGGAGTCTGTTCAAATGTTCAACCTTTAATTGAGATCATCTTCAGGAACTAAGTTTGTACAAGAAAACAGGTTGTACGTAAATCCACTATGAAACAAAGGTAAATAACTTTGAATAAAGACAAGTTTATGCAAAGTTAAAATAGGGCATCAAGTTGTATAACACTAATGAAGCTAATGAAGGGGGTTAGAATAAATACACTGTCATAAAGAAAACAAGAACTTGATTATGTAGAAATGTGTCTCCCTCTTTGGGGGCCATTTTTTCCCTATTCCTTTTGTCTTATTTTCAAATTTTCAAACTTAGATTCTTTTATCCTTTGAATGAAAAATAAATAATATCATAACCAAAACTTATTTGAAATATCATGCCCCAAAATTAGTGATCTAAGTTACGTGCATACTGAAAAGGTTATATTTGGCTCTATACCCTGATATAATGACAAACATGCAAAGTTTGATGGCAAAGATCTTATCAAAGACTTATGCTTCGCTATAAGTTTTTCTCACATAAACTGTGGATTAACCTAAATTCACCAAGCATTATTTAGGGATGAAGAATGCTGAGTCCGATATCATTTTCTTCTTTTTCTTTAGTTCTTTGATTGGTTCAATAAAGTTGAGAGTCAGATGGAGCAGGAGGAAGAACTGTGTTACAGGTTTGTATTACTTCTCTTTTATTTCTCATTTTTGTCAAAGTCATATTTTAATTTTGATACATTTGTTCATGGATCCAGGGCCCTGTTGCACGAAAGTTACTATCATAGTAACTTTGTCATCCAGTGGTGACTACTATGGTAACAATGTATTGAACCAATCAGAATTAAGGATTTCAGGGAAATCAACTCTGGCAATGGGGCTCTGATGGTCGGTGGAAAGTTTTTCAGTATCTAACCATGATTTATTGGGGACATGCACTGGAGTCTCCAAACCATATTAATTGTTGTCACAGTGTTGTCATTTTTGGAGCAAAAAGCTTGAAAGTAAAAGATAAATGGAAGGTTTCTGAGAGTTTAAGATCTTTCTGAATTTTAGAAATATCTATTCAGGATGTTTTCATTCACGTTGGTCTTGTTTTTTTTTGTCAAATTCTTAATTACAGGTATGTTTTATAGGAAAAAGGGAACAATAAATGTTTACCCGGTAGTTGTTTTGGAAAAGTGTGGTCAAAAGTGTGTACAACAATATAACGGCAGTTAATTGCTCTCGATCTTTGATACAGATTATGGTGCTGGAGGTCAATATAGTAGGCACCATTTCACCAAGCTTTTTGCTCCCCAAGGAGTGGAGAATTTTGATTGATTGTATGTGTACAAGCCTGCATCTAACGAGCAGGGTATTTGTCTGAATATTGTTGCCCACAAATTGCTTCATAAGTGTTCTAATTCATAATGATATAATAACAATATGTTATTAATAAAGCACAAACTTTACTCTTTAAATTGCTTAGGTTGCAAAAAGAATTAATACATAAATAGATTTTTGAAGGAGTCAACAGAGATGTAAGTTTTGATGTCTTCAGGAAGGCTATACCACTAAGTTTGGCATGTGTGGGTGAATGATATGTCCCCACAAGCTCTTTAACCTGCTAACTACTGAATTCTGTAGCTTCCATAAGCTTTTACAGAGAGCATGTGGTTCCAGTGGTTCCAGTAGGACCAGTCACTTTGTAGATTTACCTATCATATTCTTTGATATTCCAAGGTCATACTCTGATCAGCCGAGTCAATACAAAGATGAACTTGTAATAGAAGAAGTTTCTACACCTTTATGAGGTGTTGCAAGAAAGAAAGTTGGGTTGCAGTGGATTGCAGATTTGTATTTAATCAGAGGACTTACGCTCAATTTTTTGAGTTACTCTCGATTTGTGTTCAAACGCCCCATTAGACTACCCCAAATACCTTAAGTAATAAGATGCTAGTAACTGGCTACTTAGTATCATTATCTATTATTTTTTTCGAACTCTTGTTGGAACACTCCACAGGGAATAGAAATAGAGAATACAATGTGTGCGGGCATGAAAGGATCCGATGACGAGGATAATAATAATTGCAAGTGCTTAGAGAAATGCAACTTACTATTATTTTTTTGTTATAGGTCGTACTGTGATCAGCTGAGTCAGTACAAAGAACAGTGTGATCTTGTGATGGAAGAGGTTTCTACGGCCTTAGACCAGCTCAGAGATCTCAAGCAGCAATACGTTCTGGTCGCTACGAAAACCAACGCTCTTCATGAAGCGTGTGAACAATCAATGGCAGACCAGGTATGTTGATATTGCCTGTAGATATTTAAAAAATCAATTAACCGCTTTTAGATATGATGAATTGACGTTCAGCAACAATTATTATAGCGTTCAAATTGTGGTGAGTTGAATCTCCTCAATTTTCTAAACATGCATTTAACGATTTAAGTCTAAAAAAGTGACATATTTATGACATTAAAGTAATTCCTCTGAGTTATAGTATAAACTGTTGCCAGTATCTTTTTCATTGTCTATGAAATTGTCAGAACTAAATGATTTGCATTGCTGATGTTTTTCAGATTATTTTGTTTCTTGTAAAATTGTGGACAAATTTTCACCCTCTGGATGGTTTGCAACGGCTCTTTAAGAAAAAGTGTAGCTTACTGATGTGAATGGAAGAAAATTTTCACTTTTCAATTTTCATAACTACAATACTACATTTGATTTGTTGATGAGAAAATCATTTGCTTCCTGAATCACTTCACAATTTTTCTCTTCAAACCCCTTCCCACAGACAATGTTAGTGAATAAGGCTGAAGCCATCAGCTGTAAGCTTGCGTACTTCAATGAACTGGAAAGGATCAATCAGGTAACAAACATTCTTGGAAACAATATCCGACAAGCATTTAATTTGAGCCAAAAAAATATATCGTCTTTTGGCTCTTCAAACTTTGGATCTCAAAGATAAGAAATTTTGAGTACAGCTCAGAAAAATTGCTGCATTTTAGAATAAAGGCAACCTCGAATTGTCTGATTACAGTCTCCTATTCTATGTAGGAAATGCTTTCTTGGCAAGAGAAGGTTGCCACTTGTGTCAACATTCTAAAACTAGCTGTATTCAAGTTTTATTCATTTTGAGATTCAAGGGATTAGCA
Organism: Lytechinus variegatus; assembly: GCF_018143015.1. Taxonomy (NCBI): domain Eukaryota; kingdom Metazoa; phylum Echinodermata; class Echinoidea; order Temnopleuroida; family Toxopneustidae; genus Lytechinus; species Lytechinus variegatus. Next base: position 29,124,327 of record NC_054755.1, read on the forward strand.
GTCCACCAATACTATTGAATTGAATATGCATGGAGGTTATTTTTTAGTGAAATGTCAAGAGGCCAATTAACTTATGATTTTAGGGAAGAAAATCCAATACATACCACATTTATGTCTTTTGAAGGGGTGAGTAGAATAAGGTATGACAAAATGTAACCTTGGGTAAAAATATCAATAGACTTTCATGACTAACATCTCACATTGTTGTATTTATTAATATGTTTATTTATATATACATGTATATATATACACGTATAACAGTCTGCAATTTAGTGTTTGACTGAATTGCAAGTGATTTTCTAAAATGATAAAACCAGTACCATTTCCATGTCCAGAGCATTGTAATGTTTATTCAGGTGAAATATGAATGCTTGGTGTTTGCATTGTTTTTAATGCAATGATTACATTATCAAAACGCATTTGAAAATTTCTCTTATGGATCATGATATGAGTCATTCACACTGTTGGTTGTTAAATATGTCATCATTAGAGATGTTTGATTTTATTTGTTTTGATAGAAACTGAGCTCGCCAACGTTTGCCGTCACCAACGAATCATTTGTGCCACTCCTATCCAAGTTGGATGAATGTATTGCTTACATCATTGGAAATGTGAGTAAATATACATTGTACAGCTCACCCACTTGTGACCATCAGGGATGTAGTCGAGACCATTACTCCCGAGTCATGAGGCTGCTGCACAAAACCTTCTGCCATTGACTGTACATGTGACTTGGGCCAAGGCAGAGGCCGAAGCAAAGCACATGTGGCCCGAGTCCGGCCTCGACCACATCCCTGGTGACCATATCCTCCCAGCCATTGTCACCCAGATTTGCCGTGCATTTTCAGTGAAAATGTTTCGGGTTTCTTACCACTTTCAATGGAACGATTTTTGCTGTTATTGTGCACATGAATGATCTTTATCATACGTTCCACTCTAATTTTGTAAATAAACATTAAGATCATTTTCTCGTCCATTTGACATCACAACCGTTTCTTGCACTCTGTATGCATGCTTGATCCTTCACAAATTGCATGGATATGACCACAACCAAGAGCTAATTCTATTCAACAATTTTTTTAAAAATGATTTTGTTTCAAACTATTGATATGCAGCCAATGAATTGGAATGGAGAAAAAGTATCAAATAAATGAAGTCATTGTCACCTGAATGGATCAATGTATGAACTGGAATGGATTGTTGATTTATAATACCAATTTTTATATTATTCCCTTTCAGCCCCAGTACAAAGAGTCCGAGCTGTTCCAGGCCAGGTTTAAGCAGTGTTTGAGTAAAGCATTGACACTCATCAAAGCTGCAGTCTTCACCATTCTCAATGGAGCTACACAACAAGTTGTTCCCAAGGTACGTTTATTGAAATAAAAAGTCTTCCAACTTACACAAGCACAGTTGAAAGCCTTACTTTCTTTTTTCCATCCGTACTCTCATGGAATTGCAGCTCATAATGAATGTATAATGAATTTTCAGACTTGGCGATATTTCATGTAATCAGTGATACTTTGCTGGCAATAATCAACTAACATTGAAGTCGAATTTCAACCAGCAATACTCCATGTTGCCCAATATTTAGAAGCAACTTTTGTGTCTATGAATTTCTTTTTGTTTGAATGCAAGTTCATGTAATAAATTTATGAAATATATTTTGTGTGAATTCATGTAATAAATTGTCTATGAAATCATGTAATAAATTGTGTATGAATTCATGTAATAAATTGTGTATGAATTTATTTAATAAATTGTTCATGACACTAAGTTAATTTTTTATTCTTGTTTTCAGGATGTGACAAGTACATCTGAGAATGCGTTCACACTTTTCTATGGAAAGTTCAGAAGTAATGCTCCAAAGATCAAAGCGTTGATGGAGCAGGTTGAACAGAGACTAGACAAGACGCCAGAGTAAGTACATTGATGAGTGTGAATTATTATTTCCTATTTGGCATAATTAGACATATAAACATACGCAACCAATAGGATAAGGAGAGTCACATGGATGCCAGAAAAGGAAAAAGATTAACTAAATAACTATAACTCAAAGGTCTTCCTTTCCTATTCATGTACAGAAAGAATGTACTTCTGATCGTGTGATCAATTGATACCATAATTGATGACCTACAATGTACCGGTAGTTATTCGTTGAGTAATTGAATTTGGTTTGTGATTAATTACATTGATGATGGATTGATTGAATTGAATATTGTTAGTTAGTTTCATTGGTTGGTTGTTTGATAGAGCAATTGCTTAATTGTGAAGCTTGCTGAAATCATAATTTCCTGATTGATTTATTTTCCTGGTTGATATTTTTTTCCTGGTTGATTACTTTTTAATTTACTGTATTTATAATTTTGTATTGTAGTGAATTGATTAATAATACCTTGATCTATCATTGATTCAGTGACTGAACGAGGACTTGTTTAGGTTCCATATATTTTTTTGTCTGTATGCGAGCATTTATTTACTGCAATATCCAATGTGTTCTTCTTCATCCATCTAATACTCTGGCCCGTATTCTGAAGTCGGGTTTAACTTAAACTCAGGTTCAAAGATGTGGTTTAAGTATGGATAGCCAATTGTTACATAAAATCAATAACAGTAGATAATATCATTTTTCAGCTCATTTGGCTCTGAAAACATTCATAATTGTCTAGAAAGTATAAATAGATTATTGTCTTCGCCATCGAGGAATCAAGAAAGAGCACAGTAAATATAAGAAATATACAACTTAATACAAATTTTGACACTTTTGGCTTCCCATAATTTTAGCACAGAGTGAGACCATGGTCTAAGTTAAACCTGACTTCAGAATACGGGCCTCTGTCTCTCAGTAAAATGGGACTCTCATAGTAATACTTGTTTTTCTCATTGATATTTCCTGCAGGTACACGACCCTTCTTGATGACTGCTTACAGTGTTACTTCAGTAAGAGACAGCAGCTTCTCATGCCCAGCATACAGATGGCTGTGTCGGAGCTTGCTACCAAACATGCAAGGGACCACTGCTCTCTGGTGAGTTATTCTACCAATTGGATGAAATTGTAGTTACGGTGATGATGGTGATGAAGATGATGGTGGTGATGATTATGTTGATGATGATGATGAGTATGTTGATGATGATGATGATGATGATTATGATGGTGGTGGTGGTGATGATGATGAAGATGATGATGATGATGATGATGTTGATGATGATGACGATGATGATGCTGATATGATTATAATGATGGATGATGATGATGTGATGATGTTGGAGATGATGATGATGGTGATGATGATCATACTGGCAATGATGATGATTTTGATGAGGATTGTTATGATGATAATGGTGATTATGAGGTGATGACGATGATGATGGCGATAATGATGATTGTTATGATAAAGTGATGATGATGATAATGGATGATGGTGATGATGATGATGATGACGATGATGACGATGATGATAATACTGGCAATGATGATGATGGTGATTTTGGTTTTGATTATTATGATGATAATCGTGATTATGATGATGATGATGGTTTTGATTGTGGTGAAGATGATGATGATAATGATGGTGATAACATTGATGGTAAAGATGATGATTGCGAAGCTGCCAAGTAGTACTGTTTTTCAGTAATTAGTGTTGAGAAATAATAAGAATACTGATGATTAACTGCGAAATACTGAATTTAAATGTTTTAATTTTGTGTGTTGTCCTATGGTATTTCTCTGAAAATACTGATTCCTCACCAAAATAATGATTTTTTAGCTCTTAAACACTGAAATGTTATTGTTGGGTTGGCAGCTCTGTGATAGTTATGATTGTAATGATGATGATGATGACAAGAGTGATGACAATGAAAATCTATTAATAGTCTGCTGTCATCCATTATACTTTTTCAGGTGCGGAGTGGATGTGCCTTCATGGTACATGTCTGCGAGGATGAGTATCAACTATTCTTTCATTTCTTCTCAAAGTCAACAGAAAAACTTGAGTAAGTTTTCCCTTTCCTTATCGCTACATTTTGAATCATATAAATGATGATTTTGTGTTCCACTTGATATTTGAATGGATTCGATCTATTGGTTTCTTCACCATATTTTCAAGCTTTATGCAATATAATCACTCACAATTGCTGTGTTATGGTTCATTTTGATACTTTGAAGCTAGCGCAGAGAAATATTGAGGTGATTATCTGATTGTATTATTTAGAGATTGGGCTGGGTATGTGCTTTATTTCATACACTTAATGTGTAATGCCCACAATTTGAAGGGTCCGGTAGGTCCAAATGAGATTTGAAATGATTTCTATTCTCTAAGATGAAGACAAAAGTATGAAAACATAGATTGAAACTGTCATGGTTTACAAAACATATTGTTAACACTTCATATTTGCTCCATATTGAGATAATGTGAAATGTTATTACCAGTAAACTTGCATAGTTTGACTTTCCATAAGTCAAATATTCCCCAAGTCAGAGCAATGGTTAAGACCAGATTTTGCTAAATATTATACATCTTCTAAGTCAAATTTTTCTTAGTTAAATAGATTTCTGTGTTCCTAAATGATTCCACTTGTAGCATGTTTACCTATTTATAGTTCATTTTTGTATTTTGTTTCCCATAGTGCAATGTTGGAACAGCTCTGTATCAGTCTGTATGACGTTCTTCGTCCTCTGATCATCCACATCAATCACCTTGAAACCCTGGCTGAGCTCTGCAGTATCCTCAAAACAGAAATGCTACTGGATCATGTCCAAGCCAATCGTAAGTTGAGCAGAACTCATCCTTATAAAGATAATTTGTAAAGGTCCTGTCACATCCTTCCGAGTTGTGGGTAATCACCCGCGAGAAGTTTTTAGCATGTTATAAATTTTCTGTGTTCATATCAGACTTGCATGTTCTTCCGCAGGCAACTGCGTGCGAGATTTTGTCTTTGCAGGTGACTTGCGGGTAGCGGAAATAGTCACCGGCAAGTTGCGTGCAAGACTTGCACGGAACGATGTGATGGGGTCTTAATGAATGTTCTTGTTGACTGAATTAGTGGTTAATTATCATATTTGGTGACATACCCGACTGCTTAGGAAACAGAGTTGACTGTTAAGAGAAAAATTATTTCTTACTGCTATGAAAAGTAATATGCTTAATAATGATACATTATGTATATACATGTAATATTAATAAGTATTGCTTATCCAGTAGCCCATTCAGAGGCACATCATGATGTATTACCCCACGTTAGTTCCTTCTACTGTTTCCAGCGTTTGATGAGTTCTCAAATCCTTTCAAAATCAAAGCCTTGTGTCAGAACCAGAATGGATTCCGGCAAAGCTGAGATTTACTGAAGCATGCAATTAATTAATCCTACTTGGTGTCGGTACAGTAAACTTTTCCCCTAACTTGGCTTGAGTGTAGCCAAGTTTTATCTAAATCTTATCGCAGCTAACTATTACTCCCGTATAGGAACTCGGCAGGACAGCATTTTGCTGGTAAACGCCAAGCTGGTATATAACCAATTACCTACGAAACATTTTACGTCTAGGTTAATCAGTCGTAGTGGCTGACGTTATAGACGACAGATATCACTCTCTCGGGCCTTTGTATCAAAGTGGAGACAATGGCAGAGTTGGGATTCGAACTCACAACCTTGCGATTATGAGTCCAATGCTCTAACCACTGGACCACACGACCCATCTGCGGAAGAGAAATTCTACTGCACTAATAAAAAAGTTTCATTACTATAAAATCAATTTTGATTTTACCTGTGCTAACTAGAGGCCTACTGGTTTCTGCAGGCTTCTTCAGACTTGTGCTGACTTGCCGTAGATGACTGTTGCACTGCCAATACTCGTTCTCATCTCTGGCGAGTCAGTGCTAATCCGAAGAAGCCTGTATAAACCAGGTAAAGCTTATAAGGTTAAAAAAAATTGATCGTGTAAACATGAAAATTATTTAATTAGAGCATTACCAATCAGATTAATCTCTTAATGGATTTTTCTAATGCAAGTTGCTTTCATCGTCTTAACTGATGGTTGATTTTATGGTTAAACTACAGAGTGTTTACTACCTGTACAGTCCTCCTTACCAATTGACTCTGATATTGTTTTCGATCCAGCGAGTGAGCTCGGTGCCTTTGCAGTGGTTGCCAACCAGATGCTGGAGGACGTCCAGGAACGGTTGGTCTACAGATCAAGCGTCTACATCAAGTCGGATATTCTCAACTACAACCCGGCTTCCGGAGACTTGGCGTACCCTGAGAAACTGGAAATGATGGAGGTAGGATGAATGTGATTGTGATCATTATGGGGTAACACAACATTTGCCCCTGCAACAATTGTTCCAGGCTTTATTTCGTCTTAGATGTAGGGTTAGGGTTGCAATAGGGTTTTATGTTAGGTTTAGGGTAACCGTTAGGTTTAAGGTAAGGTGTTAGTGTTAAATCCAAGATTGAAGTTTTCATTCGATTAGTGTGTAGAATTTATAGCGGAGCACTTGTTGCCGGAGCAAATGTCATGGAACCTAGTTATCATCTCTTCTCCCCTAGAGTTTGATGGCAGAGGTACATGTATGGTTCAGGTTGTCTGTTTGTTTGGAAGTTTGTTTTTCTGTCTGTGAGCAAGCCTATATTAGGGATTTTTCACTTCAACGATGCACGACGGATTCAAGATCATAAACAATGTATCGTCAGATGCCTTTCATGACAAAAGCCAATAAAGTAATCTTTGTCAAAAGTTGGTGAATCAAAATAGCAGTTCCGTCTTGGACTCTGGACAAACAACATATTTGCAATATTTTGTCAGCTCTGAAACTTAGTACGAAACTGCTGTTCCGATTCACCAATTTTCGACAAAGACCTCTCAGCTGTACATTGTCAATTGAAGGGCATTTCCAAAACATTTACTGTATTCTTGATTCTGTTGTTCATTATGGAAGCGAAAACTCCATAGTGTTTCCATCAAGTCAGACATCAAGTCTCCTGGCATCCAGAGACTTTGCGTAGCCTGACAAAACTAGAAATGATTTAATAAAGATAAATTTGATTATAATTGTACACAACACAAAAGACATATGTTGGTCATCTAATAATGATATTCCAAGTTTTAAGCGTGTATTACTTTATCATCTTATGTTATCATTGGTAATATTCAACTGCCCATAGATGAGATTGGAACAAAATTTCTATTTTTTCCCATTATTTTATTTCATTTTAAATACAGAGCATTGCAGAGAGTCTGCGAGAGCAAAGGCTCAACCATTCACGGCGGAACTCTGGGGATTCGATCGGATCGGCGACAAGTAATGAGGTCGCGACACTCAACCAATCAGGATCGGCCTTTATGAGCGGTCAGACCACACCCCCTGAGGGTATGGGACCTGCCGTCATGGCACCCATTGGTAAGCAGACTTGTATTTTACTGGGCTGCATTTCATAATTTTTTTAGCAATCTTTAGTGTTATTGATCGTACAGAGTAAGGCTATGTAAATGTGTCAGATCTAGATCTACAATGATACGGTGAGAAAAACATTTGATTCTAAACACTTTCTCATGATATCATTGTCTTCTATGACTGCATTTGACAGTTTCGCAGTTAGAGCATTGAACTTGTAATCATAAGGTTGTGAGTTCAAATCCCTGTTCTGCCATCGTCTCCACTTTGATAAAAAGACCTGCGAGTAGTTTATGTCGTCTGTCTGAGTTACTTTTACATAAGTGTTTCCTATGTATAATTTCTGAAGGTTTCCATGGCAAAGAAGAATAGTGTAGTAGGTTTCATGGTACACCATGTATCTTTCTTGGGCAAGGGTTAGTCCTGAAAAGGACCACCCAGTCTCTGTTTCCTATGTAATTGGTTATATATAACAGCTTGGCGTTATACCAGCAAACAGCTCCCTTGCCAAGTTCCCACAGAGTTACCATAAAAGAACAGAACAGAACAAAAAAAAACTTTTAACCTCATTAAAACATCATTTCCCCCCCCACCATAGGTTCAGGTGCCGGTACAGCTACCATCCACGTCAATGCTTCCCTGTCTCCCGCTGATCTACATGGGATGTGGTATCCTACCGTCAGACGTTCGTTAGTCTGTCTCTCCAAACTCTACAGGTGTATAGATGTAAGTCATCACGTATTCCTCTCTCTTCTTTTTAATATTTCTTGTGGTACGATTTCCTTGTTTGTGCATTTAGCTATAAAATAGCTTGAACCGTTTGGGGTTGTATTCTCCGAAGTTGACCTGTGTGTAAGTCGTAATGTCTTCTTCTCAACTCTTTAATATTTTGTGTGAAAATAATTACACATGATGTGGTTAAGCTCAATTGCGTGTGGGTGTCATGGTCTCGTGGTTATAACTCTCATCTTTCGATCTGTGGGACATGGACTTGATTCCCAGCCATGGCGTGTTTTCCTTCAGCAAGAAATTTATCCACACTGTGCTGCACTCGACCCAGGTGAGGTAAATGGGTACCGGCAGGAAGTAATTACTCAAAAAGCTGTGCGCACCAGAATCGGTAGACTAACTTAGCCGGGATGGATACGTGCACTATACAAATCCTATATTATTATTATTACTGTATTATTATTAATCACTTCGCATTGTTTTCTCTGAAGTTAACCTGTGTTTAAGTCAAACTTCTTCTCTGTTACTTATTAAACATTTTTTAACAGTTATTCCACATTATATGATTTAGTTATTAGGTATTCAGGTTTTATAACCACTTAATTGTTGGTTGAGTTTAGCGGTGATGGTGCTATCCCATCGATATCTGATGATTTCCGCCAGGGAAAGCGAGAGGGATTCCAACCTCCCCTGTACAGCTCTCGTCATTCGATTTTGCTATTAATTGCAATGTCTGTGAGATATAGATTCACCTAGGTTGTATTGTATGAAGTTATTGTGTTTGAGTCCAGAATTTGTAAGAAGAATTTTAGTCTGCACACTATTCATGCAGACTCAAAGTACTTATTCATTGTTCTTGATTGGCATAAATCACCAAATATTTTATTGGAATTATTTTATTCACTCATTATCATTACAACTGCATGGTTGTCATTAATTTATGAGAATAAAGACATCTCGCTATACCAAATATTCATTCAATAGAAGACTTCCTGTATATCGTTCCAAGAGAACATGCACATATATTTCACTACCTTCATTTTTGTTGCTTTCCAGAAATCCATCTTCCAAGGTTTATCGCAAGAGATTCTCCAGTCCTGTATTCATTCCCTCAACGTGGCATGTCAAGGCATCACTAAGAGAAAGGTATCAACTCAGTTTCTTTTAAATCAATGAACCAGTTTGGGCCCTGTCTTACAAAGTGTTGAGATTGATCCGATCAATTGTAACTATGGACGGCCAGCAACATCAACATATAAAATGCATGTTTGTTGAAAAAATTTTCTAGATATAAATGTACATGTATATCCATAAATTCATTGATTTCTAGACAATTTGGTGCGTTCTCCTTTGTTTACAAGGGCATTTTGCAAATTTCCTGTAGTAAAAAATTATGACACTGATGGATTTCCATAGAGTTACGATTGATTGGATCAATCATAACTCTTTGTAAGACGGGGCCCTGCTATGCAAATATAGGTAGATTAAGGTCACATGATCAAAATGAACTGAACTGAGATCAATGCATCTGACTCTGTGTAATTTATTCACCTTCTGGGTTCTTATTTCTTTTTTGCTGAGTGACATGTAAGAGGATGATAAGTTCAATCATAAATATATAATTTTAGCCATTTCTTTCATATTGATATTTGCTGAAACCAAAAAATTCAATTAATTGTATATACCAGTAAATGTGCAATATTTTCTCAATGGTTTTGTATGAGGCCCTACATGCCTCTGGGCAACATTATTGAATCTTGTAGTCTACATGTACATCTGGATCTATGTGTGTGCATATTTTTGCGGGGATCGTGCGATCAGCGCCTGAGATCTTAAGGGGGGGGGGGTCAAATTGACCCCCCCACACAGTAAATCCGTTGAATGAAATAGCCCAGTTGAAATAGGGTTAATTCCAATTTCAAGTAAATTATTAATTGAATGTAATTAGTAACATTGTATTATTGACAATTTCAAACTACTTGATAATCAAAATTTAAATTCAATCACAGAACATCGAATATACAACAAATTTACATCATTTATAAGATGATTCCTGCTATGCATATCATTATTCAAAATCCTTTGTCTGACTGGTGATCCTTTCTTCTCTCTATCTCAGACCCAGCTAGATGGGCAGCTCTTCCTAATCAAGCATCTCCTGATTCTCAGAGAACAGATCGCACCATTCCAGGTGGAATTCTCCATCAAAGAGACCGGTCTGGATTTCAGTACAATGAAAGGTGAGATGGTGGTATCATTAAACATTGCAAATAGGAGATTTTTCTTTCTATAGGATAATATGATAATAATAATAATAGTTCGCATTAATATAGCGCTTAAGACATCGGAGTGACGTCTCTAAGTGCTTTACAGATATATTATTATCTCGGTCATCAGATCCTTGCATGCCCGCATACAATGTATGCACCTTCTCCACTCCCTGGGGAGCATTCCAACTAGAGTTCAAGATTCCGTTGCTAGGAATACTACAAAGGCTTTCGCATTCTACAGGGTACCCATTTAACACCTGGGTGGAGAGTGGCAAATAGTGGATTGACGCCTTGCCAAAGGATGCTAGGCCAGGGTGGGATTTGAACACATGACCATCTAATTTCAAGACGAGAGTCAGAACCGCTACACCATGGCGCTTCCACGCTTACGCGGCGCTTAATATGTGGTAGGGCTTGAAGCTGTATGAAGGAATAGTTGACACGTATATCTCCATTGTTTTTACGAAGTGTTCTAAGATGGCTAGTCAATGAAAAAAAAATCGAACAAATTATTTGCTTTTGATGCTTTTACTGCATTTGATTTTAATTACTGTTGCTCTTCATGCCCAAAAAACATAATCTTAACTTTAAACATGTCAATCTTTAAATATGTTTCTGTGCACTTATATGTAACCCTGTCTTGGAATGGTTTTTGGAAAGAGTGACAACATTTTATTTGTGAATAAACAAGAATGAGCATACAAGAGAGTGTTAATGCTACATGTATGTGTATACCCTGAGGACTGTTTGATTGTTGAGAGCTGATAGAATGCACACATTGTATTTGTGACAAATAAACTGTCAATTCATCCAATCATTCCAGTGATCTAAATATGCTAAAAATGATGTGATAAATAAATAGCTGCGTGTACTTACTTTTGCTTTTAATATACAATGTTTTGCTTTTGATATCTTCATGATCAAAGATATACATGTACATGTATTTTGTTTGATCTTATTTAGTTTCTGTTTCTTCATTGATTCATTATTCATTTTGAAAATATCTTGATTTTAGTTGCTGCGTTCGGCCTGTTTAAGAAGCCAAGAGGTCTGTTTGTACTTAGTAGCAACAATTCATTCCTGGAATTCCTTTTTGAGGTAAGTTTTAAAAATAACCTCAAGTACAAATTGCCAATTTAGATAAAAAAAGCAACCATCTAATAAAAATAAACACAATTTTAACAATCTTATATTACTATGAGCTTAATTTCTTTTACATAGTATTTCTTGTATCTACAGTATGTATGAAAAGAATACCAGTATGCAAAAAAAAAATCAAGTAAATTACAAACATACACTTAAAACAAAAAGGATATTTTTTAAATCTATCAAAACCTATCTATTCTCACTCTTTTAGTTTTCATTGTTGTATTTGAAGTCGTTTAACCATGTAGTGTAGTTTAATTCAATAGTATTATACATTGTAATGATGTAATTTATATTTAATGTTAGCATAATAATGTAGAATGTAAAATAATCATTATTCAATAATTCTTCTGATTAATGTAAAGTGCTTAGAGATCTTGATATTAAACGCTCTCTAATTGCAATATTATTTTTTTAAATTATATTTGGGCTATATAAATAGGCAATGTTGTTTTTGCTGTTATCAATGATAATTTTTTCATATTCTTATGGTTGTATGTGTAATTATAATTTATTATTCCTTTTTATTTGTTGATATGATTGTTGAATCATCTGTTTCATCCTTTCCATTGTAGGGTGCACCTCAAGTTACGGAACACTATGTAGATTCCAAGAAAGACGTAGACAACCAACTGAAATGTACGTGCGAGGTTTACATCAAACATGTAGTAGACCTTCTAGCCTCTGAGCTTGTGGCGTTCAAGAAAAAGGTGGGTAAATTGCATTTTTTTCGTTCATGTCTGCATGTTGCCATTCATCCCGTTTCAGTAGGGATGTAGAGTCAGTAGTCGGGGGAAAAGGAGGTAATTTCATCCTCTTAAACCTTGCATTCTTAGTTTAGAATGTCTAAATGGGCTTAGATTATTATCTCATCTGAATGATTATGTATATAGTTGTCTGTCTGTAAGAAAAAAAAAGTAAACAGCCGATGTTTAGTAGCTATTTTTGCAATAATTTTCAACATTAATAAATTCACATTCATATTCATATCCTCATTCTCATTTGTCTACTTATCATTTAAGTTATATGGAACATCAATCCTGATGACATTAGAACATGTTTAACTTTCTGTAACTTTAAAAACACCCAAAAGTATATCTGCTCAATTCTTCTAACATTTCTTGAAAAGTGCCTTGAGCTCTCTTCAGAGTGGATTTGATGCAATACAGGTCCAATTTGTTGTTATTATTATAATTATTACTATTTTCAATCTATTTCATTTTGTTCTTTTTAGGCTCAAGTAATCGTTGATCTGAATGAAGAGGAGAGTGGGACTAAGGTGTCATTACGTAGTCAACCATTTGCTAGTCCAGGTGAGAATACTCAATACATTCTGAAGTTGGTTTTAACTTAAACTCAGGTTTAAAGTTGTGGTTTAAGTATGGATAGCCAATTGTTACATAAATCACTAACAGTAGAGATATCATATTTCAGCTCATCTGGCTCTCAAATCATTCATAACTGTCTAGGAAATATCAATAGATGATTGTCTTCTCCATCAATGAATCAGGAAAGAGCACCGTAAACATAACAAACATACGACTTAATCAAAATTTGGACACTTTTGGCTTCCCATAATTTTAGCACAGAGTTAGACCATGGTCTAAGTTAAACCTGACTTCAGAATACGGGCCATTATCTCTCTCGACCTTATTGATCACTTTGAAATGAAGGGGACCCCATGTCTACACACCCAAAATTTGACTCAAGATTTAACATGATTTTTAAAATTTTGCAAAAGCTTCATTTTGGTGTTGTTCCTTGTACTCTAATGAGTAAGTGTGCCGAGAATTTTCATCCAATTAAGAGCAAAAAAAATTTAGATTTTTGAAGGAAAACCCCCAGTCTATCATTTTGGAATTAAAAAAACAATGAAGCCCTATGGCATACATGGAGATGCAGATTGATAATTTCCAAAGATATAGGTCACTTATTTTCATGAGATAAAGTTGATTGAGAATCCATTTCATGAATCAAAAGTGACTTGTGCTCCAACAAGTAATTTAGGTGAGAATAAGGTATAAAAATATGCGTGTATATTTTGTCTTGAAATAATTCTTAAATATCAATCAATTTTTATTATGTGCTTATATTTCAGAGCGTGTACATGAGGTTGTAGGGGCGTCATACAAGCAGATTAAAACACAGCTACCAAAGGTCTTTCATAGTATGTCTCTGTATTTAGCTAATAAAGATACAGAGTATATTCTATTCAGACCTATCAAAGTAAGTATGTTTGCTATCATCATCATCATTATCATCCTCATCCACCACCATCATCATTACCTTTATCATTATCTTCATCATCATTTTAATTTTCCTGATTTTCATTATCATCATCATCCTCATCATTATCATCATTGCCATCATCACTTTCATCATGACACCATTGTCATTGTCTTTATCTCTTATATTATCATTGCCATCATCATAACCATCATCACCATCATCAGCATCACCATCATCATTATCATCATCATCATCATCATCATCATTATCATCATCATCATCATCATCATCAGCATCACCATCATCATCATCGTCGTCGTCGTTGTCGTTTCATCATCATCACCATGTATACACTCACACCTGATACATGTACTACCTTAGCGAATAAAGTCACATTGATCACCATGTAGCTCTTCAGTTCTTGAATCTTTTTCTTCTGAGTTAATGATTTGAGAAATAATTTTCTCTTTGCTATTCTTATCCTTTGAATACATGTATATGAAATAACCAGACAAGGTTTTTTCCTGAATAGTTGGCTGTCGTCCCATGGTACATAGCCAAGTCATGTTTTCTAATTTTCTTTCTCTTGCTAGGCTGGTGTCCAGCTTGCCTACCAACAGGTTGAGGAGCTGGTGCAAAGTAACTACTCAGAAGAAGACCAACAGATCATAGCATGCCCATCTAAAGAACAGGTGAGTGAGAAATGAAACCATTCTTCTTAATCATAGTGATACTTTATCAAGCAAGGCAGATCAAAGTGCGACAGAGTATGCAGATTGCAAGAGGGAGGGTGGTTATTGGGGGGAGAGAAGGATGCCATGCTTCTTGGCCTGGGGAAGGGAAGGGGATGGGGTAAGGGCTGTCTTCATGGGCAACATTTAGAAGAGGAGGAGGGTATTTTATTAACATATTAAGTCTTTCATTCTAAAATTGAATTGATTTTATTTTAATTTATTCAATACAAGAAAGTAGCTCTTTATGTATTTTGTTACTATGTTTATGAATCCTAATGCAAGCATACATTTTTGAATTAATCTGAAATATATATACTATTTTGTATCTGTATGTGATTTCTTTTACTGATTTATCAATAAAGACTTCTTTTAAAGAAAGAAAAAAATATATATACATGTGTGTATACAAGACTCTGACCATATTTTATGGTTTTAAAGAAATAAAGATTATGAGGAGATATGAGGTGAAATAGGTAAAAGAGCTCAGGAATGAAGATGAGATTATGACAAGAATGATTGACAGAGTGAGAGACATCAATGGAAAAGAGCAATTAGTAAAGAAGTTTGAAAGTTAACACTTTATTTCATTGATGCTTAGACGGAAAATGAAGGAAATTAGCAGAGGGGTGTTTATTATTAAAAACCTGATATGGGACAGAATACCAAAGAAAAGTACTGGTTAAAGAATTTGAAATATTAATATGTTGAGCACTAGGGAGGAGAATGATCAAAGCTAACCCAGATATTTACATTGTCATCGAATTCTTTGGGAAGGTCCCTATCCTCACCAATGCCATTGATTAAAACATGTAGCTAGAAAACATAAAAAGGAGAACAATTATCTCTTATTACCTGTGGTAAAGACAAAAGTTAATGATTAATTTGATTCAGCGATCACACTCCTCGAAAGCACTCTCATAAAACGACCAATATAGGTCTTCCTTCTTTTATCGCCCAGCTTTGTCAATAGATCGCCATGATCATTGCGTTGATTAACAGAAGATTATCAAGGTGGTCACGGTTTTTGGAGCGCATTCTTGACCAGTCGTAAAAAGGCTCTGCTTCTGTTTTACGAGCCAGTTGACTAATCCTGCCCCGTTCACAATGTAAATTTAATCATAAGGTGTTAATTTTCAATCTTCATTCTTCTGTTTGTTAGCCTGGTCATTTCTGGGTCATTGTTGTGTGAATGTTGAATTACAATATGGTTGTGTTTGTGTAAGAATATGTTAATTCTTATCTGACAATAATAATTTGATTAAAATTCATTCACATCGGCAGCAGTAATGATCTACATTTGGCTTAAACAGAAAGTAATATGGCCTTCAGTTGGTAGTTTAAGTCATACATGTATTTGTAAAAATCCTCTAATTCTAATTTTTAACAGATTTTATATTTTTGCTTCGTTGCTTGCACTGGTGCTAATTTGAATGTTTTTTTTATTTTGCATGTGAATAGGCCCTGTGATTGTAGATGATATACATGTAAGCCACATTTGAATTGGTGCCCGAAATTAAAAAAACAATTTATATGCCTGCATCTGTGAATGACGTATGCACTAGTAGTTCCTGTCCAATTGAACTTGTAACCATCTGCTGGAAACAGCTTTTTTTCTACATCCTATCTGAGGGGCTAGATTTAAGACTTGATTTGTATCTGGTTTGATTTATGACCTTTGGCTGACCTTTCATGATGAATGTCGTCCTTGAATGTTAGTGGTTTGATTTAAATCATGCAATGACTTACATTTTATGTATCAACGCTGGAATGTGTCTAGACTGTATATGGGGACCGTAATGGATAGATATTTGTGGACTGTGTAAATGTACTAAATTCATTGTACCATCTTTCAAAGAAAGAATATGAATGTTGCCAACATTGCTTTGGAAATTCTTTCAGAGAAAACACCCTGATGGGGATGAAATAATTGTTGAGTAATCAGTCAGGTGGAAACCGGCTACAGATTTATGAGTGTAAGAGCAAATAAAGGGAAGGATGACAAAGTTGGAGCACAAGCATCCACTGGTTTAAGATTAAGTGTTCATTGTAATTCTGGGAAATGGAAGGACTAAATTGACAGTTTCAAGCAACAGAAATGAGATTGCTTCTAATTCTTGCAATCAAGGATGGGATGTGTTGATGAAACAACTTTCTTGGAGCTAAACAAGCATCTTTTCTGTGATGGTATCATCACAGTGCTCTTTTGACAAGCAGATTTAATCATTTTGGATTAAAAGTCACCCCTGAACATGATCTGTAACCATGATCTGTAACCAATTTTCACCTGTGAAAATTGTCTTGTCAGAGTTGCCTTTGGTTGCCAATTTGCTTGGGTTGCCAATGTAAGGATGGACACTGTCTTGAGCTGAGATAAAATGTCCATTACACACCCACTTGTACTCAAGGAGTGACTTTTTGATAGTTTGAACTATGTCTGTCATTACTAATGCAACAGTTCCACCTATTATAGTAAAACCATGTATCGCAGATCGGGAAGCTACCATCATCGCATGCATCGTCTCGGTTCTTACCGCTATCATCTTCATCGGTAACATCACGGTCATCGTTGTCATCTTGCGGACTCAAGCCAAACAGCACTCGGGGTACATCTTCACGTTGAGTTTAGCCATGGCTGACATATTTGTAGGATTCATGTGCCTTGTCCACATTGGATTATACTTTGCGGATGTCATATCGACAACATGGTGCTTATGGGAAGTTGTACTGTTCGTATCTTCTTGTAGTGCCAGTGTATCGAGTATCCTCTGCATTGCGTTTGATCGGTACCTGGCAATCATGAAGCCTATCCTCTATAACACCCGTATTCGGGAACATACAGGTTATGCAAAGACCGCTGTTGCCATTGTCTGGATACTCTCGATAGCATACGGCTCCTTGCCGCTTTTTGGCTGGCGGACGTTCAGTTTTGTACCATGCAAACATTGCTGGTTTGCGACCATCCTCCCGCGAAGTTTTGTCATCACACTCTTCGCAACGCAATTCATCATCCCCCTCTGCATCCTCGTCTTCTTCTACGGCAGCATGCTCCATGTCTCGATGCGACAGGCCAACCAGATCGCTGACCTCGCAGGCAGTTTCAGTGCTCCGTCTCGCTGGGAGCCAAGGAAACGAGCCGTGATCACGCTCTCGCTCATCATGGGGTGTTTCTTCGTGACCTGGGGACCGTTCTTCGTGACTCTTTTCACTCACATGATCACCGAGAACCCCAACTTTAGGGTTGTTTTACATTCTTACTTCTTTATTCTTGCAATAAGCAACTCATGTCTTAACCCACTTGTTTACGCCTACTGGAATAGAGAGTTTAGGAGGATATTCAGCCAGTGGTTCATCCAGGAAGGAAGAAAGATTAGACACTCCTTGACGAGCAGGAGAAGAACAATAACCTTTATATCAGGGGATTATGGCAGTCCATCAAAAACTACATCTACTCAGTGAAATTTGGAAGGCTGTGTGAAATGCAGAATGTGTTCCTTCTGAGTTCCTTCAATTCTAAGATTAAATGGTTAGATGTCGCTTCAAAATAAACCTTATGCTTTATGTATCAGTAGGGATGGTGATTTTTCATGCACCAGTAAAACAATGCAAAACCTGTTTTGGTTCATTTTTTTCAATTTGAAAATTCATTTAATGTACCTTTGCTAAACAGAATTCATGTTTTTTTATTTGCATTTTTTATGAGAAACAATTGAATGTCCATGTTAGATGTAGATCAAGTTTGAAATGGAATTATAGGATTTCAGAAACGGAAGAGACCATTTTGCGAAGTTTTTGTCCTTCAATACAGGATAGCATTTATATCCTCTCCATCTTGCTGGGAGCCCCGAAAACGAGCTGTGATCACGCTCTCCCTCATCATTAGTTGTTTGAAAGTATTTAGCATATCCTAATTTCAAACGAAAATACTCTATCAATTATACTGGTCATTCACAATTCTCTTGTGCAGTAGTGTAATGAGCAAAAAAAAAAATTTAAGGCCCCCTGTATGGCATTATGGAAAAATATCTTAAAAGCTGCAGCAGCAAGCGAGCAACATTTTTTTTGTCACCTTTACAATAAAAAATTCTAAACTTGTGATGAAATAGGTCATGGTAATGAAAAAGATAATTATTTTTCACCCCTTTGCCTTTTTTTCTTTTTCTCTTCTTTGTCTCTTCTTTTTCCTGATTGTGAAAATGTGTGTGTGTGGGAGGGTGGGGGTGTCCATGGCCATACTACAGTTTACAATCGAATCAATGTTTTCTGAAAAAATGTGAAATATGTTTACTATGTGCCATCAAAAGCGTAGTACATGTATATTAGTTTTGATATTCTTTGATTTGTTGAAAGTATGGAGCTTGGGAACATCAATCAAACGAGTGGGTATGGTAGGCGAATAGAGTATGATCTTCAATTTTTATATCTCTACTTGTAATATTTTCATTTCTCCACTGCTTTTGAAATTGTTGGATCCAATTGTGTGCACCATGCATGTATTTCCATCACACTATACACATTACACATGTTTCAATAAGCGTCGTATGACTTTGTAAATTGAATAAAAAACAGAACGTGAGAGAAAAAAATAATTTTTGGTCACCTAACACTTACATGTATTAGCTCTCAAAATACTACCATGCTGTTTGTAGGGTTGGCATTTTGTGGAGCATCATGGCCCAATGGATTAGTCTCCAGACTTTGAAACAGAGGGTCATGGGTTCAAATCCCAGCCATGGCGTAAATTTCCTTCAGCAAGGAATTCATCCACAGTGTACTCCACTCGACCCAAGTGAGGTATTTATGGGTACCGGCAGGAAGTAATTCCTCGAAAAGCTGTGTGCACCTGAGTAGGTAGCCTATCTTAGCCGGTT
Organism: Lytechinus variegatus; assembly: GCF_018143015.1. Lineage (NCBI taxonomy): Eukaryota > Metazoa > Echinodermata > Echinoidea > Temnopleuroida > Toxopneustidae > Lytechinus > Lytechinus variegatus. Next base: position 29,143,688 of record NC_054755.1, read on the forward strand.
AATGATATAGCAGGGCCCGCTGGGAGAACAGTTTTTGGAACTGAAGTGGCTACCCTGGGTAAATATATTGTTATTATTATTATTGTTATTATTCCTACTCATTTCAAGCAGTTAAATTCAATTTAACAAGTCTCAATTCTTATTTATATCTTCATGCAGGTTAATCTACTTCTTGCTGCATCTCCTTGAAGCATGAAAGGGATAGTCTGCAGACACAGACCCTAGTTTATTGAAACTTTGATCAACAAGTGGGTCTTCACACAAAGACTAGCAAACAGGGCCTTCTAGGACACAAGTCATTGTTACAGTAGGTTGTGCTTTCAGACCCTGTGACTAGAGAAAAGGGTTTGCACCACAGACTGTGAAAAATATTGGGGCTATTACAATGAATTTCACCTCTATTGATCCTTGCCTCACCCCAGTCCTTACAAAGATAGATCTTTCCCAGGGAAGCATTTCAAGAAGGGCTTCCTAGTTGCTTTCTTTATCAGGGCATGGTTTCATCAATATTTTTGTCTGATCTGAGAACATTCCTTGATTTTGATTAGCCAAGAGGGTCTGTTACCATGGTATCAGTCGGATAAACCAGGACTATGACACATCGACGAAATTCTCTCCTGTTGTCCGCATTACCCAAGACAATCAAAACATCTATGTGTATTTATGAAAAAAAATTGTCTGCATTTATATTCCTTGTTTTATTCACAATTTTTTTTCTTTTATCATGAGAGTCATTCCATAATGCTGTTTGAGAATTACGAACTCAATGCACGACAGGAGATCCTCTCTTGTGCTAAATGGGATACCCTAAATATGGGAGCGCATTTTCGACGACCCTTATCAAACCCTTAAAAAAGTGAATTTTGCCAATCAGATGCTTGTTAGAAATAAGTAATTAAAGGACAAGTCCACCCCAACAAAAACTTGATTTGAATAAAGAGACAAAAAATTAAACAAGCATGACACTGAAAATTTCATCAAAATCGGATGTAAAATAAGAAAGTTATGGCATTTTAAGTTTCACTTCTATTCACAAGACAGTTATATGCACATCTCGGTCGGAATGCAAATGAGGAACTGATGACATCACTCACTATTGCTTTTGTATTTTATTATATGAAATACTTTGATTTTCTCGTCATTATCATGTGAAATGAAGTTTCATTCCTTCCTGAACACGTGAAATTCCATTATTTTGTGCTTCAGGCAAGGAGGTCCTGATCGTCAATTTCGCGAAATTTGAAATATTGTATAATTCAAACAACAAAAGAAATAGTGAGTGACATCATTGGCTCTCTCATTTGGATGTAACTGGCTTGTTCATATGACTATTTTGTTGAAAATAAGCGAAACTTTGAGATGTCATAACTTTCTTATTTTACATCCGATTTTGATGAAATTTTCAGCATTGTGCTTGTCTGATTTTTCTCTATTGATTCAAATCAACAGTTTTCTGAGGTGGACTTGACCTTTAAAGTTATGAAATGATTTAGAATCTGTGTAGCATCTAAGACAGGATCAAGAGTTGTTGGTAAGGTCATTCATAATTCACCAACTGCATTATAAAAAATATGTCCAGGTGGGAGCTTCATATAGCTGTTTGTATTAGTTACCATCGACTTTACAAAGGACAGGTGAAAATGAAAATTAGGTGTGTATCATTTACCACAACAAAGGATCACCAATCGCTTACAAACAAAGAGCTTTATGAAAATCCACCAGGATTCAACATACATACAGTAAATGTGCCAAACTTTAACAGGAAAAATAGGGATAACTATATAATATTTGTAAATGAAATTAGGGATCCAGTCATTCTTTTCTACCTACTGGTATGCAAAGTTGTACATTGGTGTTGGTTTCGCAATCTACAGATCATGATCAGACAGCTGTTGTACAGTCCAGATTATTAATAATCATGGAAGTTTTATTTCAAAGGAGTTATATATGTTTTCTGGTTTTGATTGGTATATGTAATTTTGTATTTTGCAGTCTTTATCATGATTAGTATCTAAGTACAATTTCTTGCTGATCCATTGTCAAAACTGTTTTTGTAAAGTTTTGAGGTAATTCTTTAAGGTTGTATTAGCTATTGACCATATTTCATCGAGACCGGAAACTGGAATTTTAAGTTAATGTGCTGATCCTTATTACACATTCATAAATACCAACTCCAATGCTGTACTTGAAATCATCTATAGTGTATACTGCTGTTATCTCAGATGCAACCCACCCAAACTCATGGAATGGTATGATAGCCATGGACACCATACTCACTACCTTCCTAAAACGAGCTTACTGGAAACTAGTTTAGTGGAAACTCGTTTAACGTGTAATGAGAACGGTTGAAGCGATCTTCCAAACCGGTTTGTAAAACCACCTTGTGATGTAGTTTTCAAGATGCTTTGCCTCGTTAAACCGGTTTTAGTGGAAGTGAGAACACAACCGTTCTTTGGGAAGGAATCTTCGCTCATTTTTCGCGCGATATGTGTCACCCCACTGAGAGCAGTCCCATAGCTTCGAGATCGCTTTACGTGAAATGATTTTGAAAACCACTTTCGGGTAATCAAATGGGAACGCTAGCAAAGCGATCTTCCAAACTGGTCTCCTGAACCGGTTTCCAGTAAACTAGTTTTAGAAAGTGCAATGAGAATGGGGTCATGGTATTACATGTAGTTAAACCTGGGTTAACGTAGGCCACACTATTATGGAGTGCCAATTTCTCAACTTGATCATAAAACATTAGTCTTATCCTGCTGAAACAAATTGTAAAAAAAAAATGAGTCGTGAAATGGGAAGAATAAAAAAATACCAAATTATAATGAAAATATAATTCATTAATTGGTAAATTATAATTGTCATTAATATGGAAGAAGTATTATGAAACAAGCATTCTGTAGAAGTGTGGTTTGAAATTCTAGTTTACACCAGGGTTAAATCTAGGTTTTTATCAGAATATGACCAATGATGTTACTTTTTAATGTTATTTGTTTAGACCCCCAAAAGATAAATGAATGTTAAACATGTGACAATGTACATGTTTATACATTTGGAAAGGAGACATTTGTTTATGTAAAACAATGAACATTACATGTACATCTACTTTAAAAAAATAATGCTATGAATTAATGTAAAAGTTTGTGAAATTTCTTAACATATGTAAAATGAGACCTTGAACATTACATTTTGGTTGATATTTCTGGATGTCTTGTAAAAAGAAACTGGTTTGTATATTTTGATCATTTGATGAATGAGGCTAATACATTTCATCCACATGAATGTATATGTAAGATATTCTATTTCATAGAGACATTTGATGGTGAAATATTTTGAAAAATGGAACGAATAGAGACATACTTAGGGTTTGCAGTATGCACTCAGGCTTGAAAGCACGATGCACTCAATCATGAATCAAGCAAGATGTAAATGAAAATATCTCAAGGCAGGGAAAATTTAGAATGCTGATTGGCTGGTAAAATTTATCAATGAATTAGACTTGATCTCCAGTCTGATCAAGCAAAATAATAAAATAGCAAGTATTTCCAAAAAAATCCTGTATACCCAAATTAGGGGGTGTTTTCACAAAAGATTCAAGTCTGACTAAAGATCGCATTTAAATTCCCATTTTTGAATTTCGGTATATGTACATGTAGAACATCAGTACATTGGTCAATGTGCTTTACTTTGCATTATTCAATGAGATCACACATTAGATATCATGTGCACATTGACACTTTATCACATATTTTAGTCAGACTTAATTTTTTGTGACCCCCCCCCTACTGATAATCTTTGTAAATGTTGCTTCAAGTATGCCTAAATGACCAGCTCAGTCAACAAGGCTCAGAGTGCTACATATTATTGTGTTGTAAATTCTACTTGCCTCTCGAATTATCGAATCTACAGTATTCTCTTGTATGTCATATTCCGAAGAGTGTACATCGCAAAGCTTTTATATGTCTGTATTCTGTTCTGTACCTATTTATATTTAATGTTATCAGGGGAGTGTTTCACAAAGCAAATAATAATTTTCACCGACTTTAATATTTGTTCTGAGCCTATCAGATGCAAGGATTTCAGTAGCTTATAACAATAGTCGATGAAAATCAATGATTACTTCTTCATGAAATGCTCCCCCGATTCCAATATGTTATCTTATATTAAGTTGATACAAAATTTTATTTTATACAAATAGCTGGCAATAAAACTGTTTTGTAATAATTGACTATTCCATTATTGTTACGATGTAAATAAATCTGGAATATATTGATATTAGTTGAATACGAGGATAGATTACATGCTATTGTGATACAGAATTATTTCATTGTATTCTCAAGAAACAGCTTAAGAAATGAATAAAGATGAAATATAAAACTGAATCACTTTCAAGTTGAATTTATTTTCAATATATTTGTCTATAAAGCCCATTGTATTTCTTTACAAAATTGCTATTTACATCCTTTGTACAATTTCCTCATTAAAGATTCTGACAATTACACCAGAGAGAAATAAATTTACCCACACTACATGCACAGTGGAAAGAATCTTGGAAATGTGAATCTCATGCAAACACTCATATAAGAAAAACATAAAGACAGAATTAAAATATGGCAAATGATAAACACACAATGAACATATAGGCACTTCCAATTGGTTATAAACATAGCAGTACATGTATATGCAGTCCTTAAAAATAAATCGATATCACAGTGATCAAGTCCATTGAATATATATTTAAAAACATCCAAAGCATATCAAACACATGCCTACATTGTATAACTCATAGAAATAGGAAGCCTTATGACTGATATAAATTCTAAGTATATTCCAAACTATGGGTGATTTCAAGTTCAGTGTTAACCTATTGGTGTTGGTGTAAGGTCAATTTTAACATGAGTATAACACCAAACATAAAATGAAGATGCTCCTGAAAAGTCACTCACTAGTTGTTGAGATGTCAATAATGTGATCTGGATCAGTTTTACAAACTCTGGATAAGTTTTGGAGCTAGGGGACGCAATCCAAATTCTAACACAAACACCAAGGCCAACACCAGATTTGAAATCACCTAATGTATTGAAGAGTAGCAATTGATTATAAGATGGATAATATACAAATAGCGAATAGGCATGAGTGCGATGGTGCGAGATTTCGCATGAGGTGAAAGAAAGATGCTCTTATCAACGAGGCGATAGCCGAGTTGAATAGAGCGTTTCTTTCACCGAATGCGAAATCTCGCACCATTGCACGAATAAGAATATTCGCTATTTGTGTTGTACAACGCCTCGGAATCTAGCGAAAATATTGAAAGCGAAAAGCAAAATCCCACAAGCCGGGCCCACAAGCGCACATGATCTTGGACAACATTGCACATTTAGCCAGCGGGCTGTACGCGCATTGTCACCTTATTTAATGAAATCGCATTGTGACGTCACCTCTTAAAGCCGTGCAATGGTACATTTTGGATGGTACGTCTTGTGTGCAACGGTACGAATGTGTGACATTCAGCCTCCCATTTGATCACGTACAACAAGCTAAGTAGGCGTTGTACAATATCTCAAATCCAGGAGGGGGGGAGGCAGATAACTGATCTTTTGCATTTTGTAAGAGATCAGTTACCATTTTCAACTCATACCCCCCTTCTTCTTTGCTGGGACATACTCTTGTGACACCTTACTATTTGAATACCTTTGCTGCATAATATTTCTCTGATAACCTATACAAAATACTACTTTAAACATCATTCTAATATTGACTTGTATACAATGTAAATTTCTATGGTATGAAAGACTATTGGAAGAAATGGAAGCTAACATGCACAGAAAGAGCAAGTTCACACTTAATGGATTTTTTTTTCTACTAAGCACACACACCTCATTGGATGGAATCATATTTTCTGAGACTACAAGTTTGCATATGAATGGTATACACTAAAATCAAGACAACATTCTGCATATAATTGAAGGAATTTCACTTAGCAAAATTTAGGTAAATGTATTCAGTACATTTTCATTATATGAGATACTTTGCAACTGATCATAGTCAACTCGTCCTGAGCCAACTCTTCATACCTCAAACAACAGCTTACATTGAGGAACTCAATATCAATTGCTCTTCAATGAATTCTATGTTTTATAAATTATGAAAGTAAAATTTATACTAACTTGAAGCTCGGGGTAACTTTGCTTAAATCAAATCTTTTGAAACCACAGAAATCTGTTCGACTTGATAAAGAAATATAAAACATGTTTGTATAAATCTCGTCCAAAAAGATTACTTTGACTTTGGAAACACTTGAGTTTGAATATGGAATGTCGATTTACACAAGTGCATCTGTATTTTCTAGAGTCTAAATTGAGTAGACAGAGGAAGAATCTATTGCATTACATGCATGGCAGCTATGAAATACTATCTAATTCTCGATAGATATTTTAAAAAGTAAAACACCACATACACATGTATGCATGAATCAGTATTTCTTCAACTGTTAACAAATCTGCAATACAATCAATTAAGACTGCTTATCGTTGTTGTGCTGTGAAAATCTTATCTCTCAATTCTTTCAAATTTTGACAACAGATCTGAAAAAGCTCTATTTTTGAGAAAGGACAAAAGTGGTAACAGGAATTAGTAGACTACCTCCTGACGACAGAAATCACCATTACCATAAATTTAAATTCTGCTTCTTCTTTTTTTTAGCTGTCCTCAAAATCTTCACATTTTCTGATGTAAGATTTTAACAGCTTTCTGCCATTCTGCTGCATATGCATATTATGGATAAATATTGGAATTTCTTAAGTGTAAATAAATATGTCATTGCATACCATTGCATATTTTCCTCAATATTCAGCATTTACATAAATTTCATTGTGGAAATTTCTATTGTATTCTATATAGGATATTCTATATAGGATGTATACCTTGGATTAAAGGAACATTTGTTTACCTTTATAAATAATAAGTTGCATATTATATGATAAAATAATGGTATTTTAATCTATAATTCACCTCAAGGCGAGATTCAATTCATCTTTATAATTTTCTTGGGAAACAATATCTTGCGAAACAGTAAATTTACCTAGCACTTACATGACAATATCTCTCTCTCTAAAAAAATGGAAGTTTATAAAGATACAGTATAAATATGTACATATTGCACACAGTTATGATTTCACAACAATCTCCAAACCATACATTGGATGCATGGATTCAACTCTGTTATCTAATCCATGCTGAACACACAACCAACATGCATTGTAAACAAAATTACATTGCATGTATTCCAACACCTGTTATTAACACTGAACTTTTAAAAACCCATGCATCATGCAAAATGCTTTGAATTCAAAGCCAAGTATTTTCATGAGCATACTCTATTTGCTTTTACAGTAAAGCCTAATTCACATTCTATCTCAACGGAAAGTGTCTCCAAGAATATCACACCTACCAAATACCGGTAAGTATGCGATGTCATTTTCTTCTAGATAATGTATTAAATAGTGTTTCAAATCTTTAAAATATTTGTTTGATTGAAAAAAAATGTCAGAACATTCCTGAATTTAATTTTGGAATGTTCAAACTTTGAACAGTACTGAAACATACCACACAGACCATCGTTTAATTTCAAACCGAATTAAAATCTGATGTTGCTGTAAGGCCAAATTTAACTTGATCAACAGCACTAACACTTAAAATGAGGCTAGTGTTGGGGCTGACACATTAGGTGTTGAGCTTTCAATGATATCATCAGTATCATTTTTGTAAACCCACGTTCAGCACTACGACGTTTGGTGTCGATAACTCCTTTTGAAACAATTTTTACAACAGCCATAGCACTAGCACTTAAATTGAGGCCGGAGCTAGGGCTGGCCTCACAAGGTGTTAAGCGCTATCAACAGTGTTTATCAGCATCATTTTTGTAAACCACACATTCTTGGTGCTATGTTAAGCAGCTTGATTCACACACTCAACAACAACACCAAGGATCAACACTGAACTTGAAATCCCCCCATCGTGTCCAATATCCTTAAATGGTTGTCTACATTTATTGAATATCTTGCGAGTCTTTCTTCACTATCTAGACTATCACATTGATTTTGACAAAATCTAGATGTAAAAGACAAACATCACCAACACTATAACATTTCAAATATTATCAATGGCATGCTTTTATGTACAAATTCCCATAATGAATTATGTTTCACTACATTGTGTAACCCTTGCATCAGATGCAGCTAATATCTATATACAATGTTATTTTCCACAGGGTATATAGGCTATAGTTAGTTTGGAAGATAGTTATGTGACTTTCACGTTCTCACGCAGATTCTTTATCAGTGTTTGAATCAGGTTTATGGGCACTGAGAATGTCTTCTGTTATAGAAAATTGATCTTCTGAAGTAAATTATAAAAATCAACGTCAACACCTCGAAACTAAGAGACTGATGACTGAACAGATAGATTTCACAAAGCTGTAACCGAGATCTCGGGTTGTTGGCAGACCAAGGATTCAATGACTTAACTGTGGATCTGGGCATACACTGTATGTTACTTGACGGTGACAACGCCACCAGTTTTTTTGTTGTTCACTTTCCTCTCGACGACCTTCTGTTTGAGTCTTTCGTTGCGACGGACAGAGTTCTGGATCTTGAGAGGGGGTCGAAGGTTCTCCAGCTTCGGCGATCGTGAGAAGGTCTTGTGGTTGAAGATGTGATCAAGGACCAACCTATAAAAGAATAATCAATAATGAGCAATGATCCTCATTTGTATAAAAGAAATATGACTGAAATGCAAGTAAATAAAAGAGAAACAGAGCAACCCCCCCAAAAAAAGTTGAATAAATCAATAGGGTAGTTTAAAGTAACTAAAAGGGTGCCAAACTGTTTCAAAGTAGTTCAAAATAAAATCAAAGACCACAAATCTTAAAGGAGATCTAAACCTTTTTCTTACATTTATATAAAAACCTGATTAGATTTCTCAAGAATGTTCACCCACTAGATTTGATCCAACTATACATCTGCTGTCTACAATCTAATTATGAACAGTATATACATCACATAGGAGGTTCCAACTGGCTCATACAAGACCAACCTGGAACAAAGTAGTTCAAGCCAGTATTTCATTGGGTGCAATGGGTCAAATAAAGTGGTTGAAACCCAATTAAAGTGGACCAAACTGAATCAAAATTGTTTGAACTGGTTCAAAGTGGATCAAATAGAGATAATGTGTATCAGACTAAATTGAAATCATTAAAACTGGTTCAAAGTGGATCAAATTGACAGTGTGGATCATACTGGTTAAGAGTGCATTAAACCGGTACTCACTGGACATATGTCTTGACCTCTGAGATGTAGAGCATGTCTCTGTCTATAGGTTTTGGCGGCACTTGATCAGGACCAACAAGCTAAATTGAGAAATATCAGTGTTGATTTATCAATATGTATATTGAAGCAGAAAAAAAGAGAAAAAAGGAATTGTAGATTTTCCATTCTAAACTGACTTGCAAAGAAATATTGTTCAACAACTGACATACAGTATGAGCAATACAACAATTAATGAAAGATAAATCATTAAGAATATTGAAATTGAAAAAATAGGAAGAAGTATCTTAGTGCTTTCTCAATCAATGCTGACTAGCAGAGATAACATCCTTCAAAAAATGATATATGAAGAATACAAGATATAACAACAGACCCATCAATAAGCATTTTGAAATGGAAAAAAAGGAAGGATTGTAGTTTTTCCATCTACTATAACTTGTAAAGAAACATTGTTTAACAAATGAGATTTGAGGAATACAAGATATGACTAAAGATTTATCAAGCATATTGAAATGAAATTGTAGTGTTTCAGTCCTCAAATATGATTCACAAAACACATTCAACGATGTGTAATAAAAGATCAAATAGCATTTTAAAATGGGATAAAAAACAATTATAGTATTTCTTCTCTCAAACATGGCTTGCAAAGAGACATTATTCAACAAATGGTATATGAGGAATACGATATTTAACAAAAGATTTATCAATAAGCACACTGAAATGGAAAAAAAAAATTTAGTAATTGTCTTAATCCCCAAAGCGCATTGGAGTGGCCTAGGACAATTCCAAATTTATCAAACGTACAGTAAGAATCGATCATATTCGAGGTCTGGAAAATAAAATGAAATACCTTGAGTTTGGCTCCGGCGTTGAATCGGCACGTCTGAAGATCGCAGTTGAAGCTGATGAAGATCTGGTCCTGCGTCATACATCGTATACTGATCTGTGGGTTCAGTGAAAAGCAGAGGGGTTGGAATGGGGGAGTCTTGGAGAGGGTGTCCTCGTCCTTCCAAGACCAACGTTTCTTGATGGAACCTTGCTGATCAGTGAAGACACCGCCAAACTGATTGATGTTTAATCTGTAATGGCAAAAGAAGGCAGACAGACAGTATTGCTATAAATGTCTTCAGAAAAATGGAAAGGTACAACAAAAAGGGAATTGGAAAATACATAGAGTATTAAAAACAGATATACTGAAGCTTTTTGACAGGCACTCCTCGGAGTAAAATCTCATAAATGAACAGAACACGAGAACGAAACAATATATATAGAACCGAAAAGGACAAACGACGAGCTATTGTTTCGTTCTAGCGCTCTGTTCATTCATGCGTTTTTACTTCTCTGAGTGTGTGTCGAAAAGCTTCAGTATGTCTGTTTTTTTTTTCCTTCAAATTTCAGATTTTGCAGTACCAAACACTTATTCAAGTATATCCATTGTAATTCTAAGGAATTCCTCCAATAACTTTATCCCCCTCCTATACCCCTTCTTAGTGTGATATTTTACAATGCCTTGGGCAAGGATCAGAGGAGATATAATCAATTGTAGAACCTAAGTCTATATTAAAGCATGGAAGAATCAATTGTAAATATATTCATGAATAAAATCTATGTTTTCTGTCACAGGGTTATTAGATAGATAGAACAATTCTGATCCTTCTGTGAGGGAGAATGCTTCAAAATCCGCTTGGTTCCGCATTATTACATGTACATTCATTCCTTCACTGAACATAATCCACATTCTTTTCAAATGAATAGAGCACATGGAAATTTTGTATTATCAAAAATATGGTATGGCATTCAAACAAATAAGAAAGTATCATATTCACCTGATGTTTCCGTTGCCATGGTAGCATGACCCACTTCCGTTCGGTTCAAAGACAGCAAGGAACTTGGCCTCGTCAGGTTTGCCATCGGCTTGTACATAGTAACTAAACTGATTCTTCTCCACTAGTGAGATGAGGATAGCAAGAGCACCAGATGGATAGCTGGTATTGGCAAGGTCAAGGGTCAAAGTTCATACTGTTGAATTCATGGAATGAAAAGGGTAAAAACCTATATGGATTCATAGACTGCAAGTATCAAAACTAAAATAACTAATAGTTTTGAAGGTGATGGGATGAAGTACATGTATCACTTCTGAATCTAGCAATCTCTCTGCAGAGAAGCTCTGTGAATACAGCACCAGATGACCTAACATGACCTTTGACCTTGACCTCCAACAGCATCATAGTATGTAGATTCTGTCAGCACATCGAAATCCTAAGTTGTAGACCAATCAAATTCAATGAAATTGATTATATCTCACTTGATATTGATTTTAGCTTTAAGTGAATCACCCCCAGGAACACAAAGTAAATTGAAAAGGATACAAGACTGCTCCAGTGCCATCTTCAAACATCACCATGAAAAGCTCTCCACTTCGGTAATGTTTTCTGACGATCGGTGTCTCCTTACGGCCCTTCTTCTACAAGATGAGAAAAAGTTAAAAGAAAAAGAGAAGAAAAGATTGCATTGTTGGTTACTTTTGTTACGTGGCTTCAATCGAAATCCCATTTCTAAGTCGTCAGAGAAATTTGTCTAGTTTTATTATCCCAGTTCACTTAATTTTGTATTCACCCAGTTTTGTTAAACAGACCTTATAATCATTTTTATCACTTATCTAGTCTACAGAACTCCACCATCAAGATGATAGCTAAATTTTAGCCATATCTGGAGATAAAACTAGCTCTTCAGGTTATTACATTGACAAAAGAATTCTGTCAGATCGCATACTAATGTCATGCATGTATGATTTTTTAACATCTTTATTTTAGTCTCATCTCTTTACAGGAATAAAAAAAATGCACAAAAATGAAAATATATTCAATGGTGTTCCGCATCTTACTTTTGCTTTGAGTACTGCTGGTAGCTGTGGCGTGGCCGGCTCAGGGACGTAGACCGGTTTCCTGTCATCTTTCTCCTCCGGTGTAGGGGGGCGCATCGTCCACCCCTCATCCAGACACTTCTGAGAGGACAGGGAGTAGTTGATGGTCTTCATCTGACGTGCAACTTTGGTGTTAATTATGGGAGGAAAGCAGATGAATATCAAATGAGTTCAATAGTATTTCACAGCAAATAAGCTTTTTGATCAAATGTTCTTAAAATTGGCAATAATTGTTTTCTTTTTGCTTCAATTATTGAATTAATTGTAATGCCTGAAAAATCAATATATGATTCAAATTTGCTGAAAAGCTGAAAATAACCAATCCTGATTTGCCAAAGAAAAAATTACATTGTCCCTATATTTTTTATAAATTATTAAAGTTTGTTATATATTTTAAAATGATTTTTCCCCACAGCATTACATGCCTTAAAATGCATATAAATTTCATTTCTTCTTCTATTGCTTTAACAAATATATACCCAATATTGCAAAATTGCAAAATTCTCATGATTTTATTTTAGTGCACACTTGTGAAAATGGGTAAAGAATATCAAAGCAACAAATGAATATAATTAAGCACAAGTACACAGAATGAGAAAAAAAATGTTACTAGCATTGATTAAAATTAATGAATGGTGGTGGACTTGAAGCTTGGCAGTGGAGAAAAAAAATCAAACATACATGTAATTCACATATAAGATGACACACAGATGACTATGAAAATGATGATACAAATTTCACTTTGAGATAGAAGACGTATGAAGAGGAACATGGAGAGGGTAGGGGAAGGGGAGAGGAGAGATGGACAGAGAGAGAGAGGAGGAGAAAGAAGAGTTAAGAGAGGGGTGAGGGTGTCCAGGAAATTATAAAGGATCTACTCAATTTTGTTCACAGATATGCTTTTCACACTGCACTTTTTGTCCTAAATTGGTGGGGCTAATGGGGGGGGGGTCTTAGCCCCACCAATTTCCCGGGGTTAAGCTTAGCCCACTTCGTTTTCACACTACGTTTAAGCAAAGTGGGCTAGCACGGTAAATAGTACGGTACTATCTGGCCCTGCAAAAAAGCAGGGTTAGCCGGCTTATTGTGGTGCTAGCACCACAATTGCGGTGCTAAGAGATGCAGTGTGAAAACGAACAGGGCTAAGGAAAGTGGGGCTAAGCATTAACCATTCACAGAAGTGAATTGCACGTTAATCACGCTCTGTATGGTAAAAACATCAGTATTCATTAGCTGAGGGGTTAAGGCATTAACCACGGTTGAGCAGATAGTATGGGGTTAAGAAAGACAGTGTGAATCGAAAAAAAGATAGTATGGGGTTAAGAAAGACAGTGTGAATCGAAAAAATGATAGTATGGGGTTAAGAAAGACAGTGTGAATGGAAAAAAAGATAGTATGGGGTTAAGGATAGTCCAGAGTTAAGGATAGTATGGGGTTAAGGAAATGCAGTGTGAAAAGCATAAGAGTTGTACATCAAATTATCAGCATTAATGGAGATTGTGTTTTGTAGATAGGTGTACAAGGGTATCATTTCAATGAAGTTATCAGTCCTTATTTTTTGGTAATTCTCAGAGGACAAAAAAAAAACATATTAATAGATCAGAAGCTTCAGTCTCTGTACATTGGTTGTCCTGCTGAAATGCGTTGGCTACACTGGGGATGATAGTAAAATGTCAGAAATTATTAATAAATCCCCAGAAAAGACAGATATTTTTGTCTATTAAAAACAGATGAACTACTGTACAAGTAAATAGACCAAACTTAAGAAGCAAATTCTTTTCTCGACTTTTAATCGGAAGCGGGTCAAGCATCTTTGATGGTCGCCAGACTTACGATATGCTTCCATTCCTTTCAACTTTGGCTCGATCGGCGGAAGAACATCACGCTCACCCGGGGAAAGGTCGTGATCACTCAGTGACGAGCCACGCCCAACAGAGTCACGTCTAACAGAGTCACGCCCAACTGAGCCCTGACCAATAGGGGGCAATTCTTCACAGCAACAGAGTGGGGGGAAAGACCAGAGTTTCACATCAATGACAGAGCCTTACAAAATACAAGGCTCTGCTCTGTGTGATGAGTGCTCATTCAGCTAAAGGAACGGATACAAAAATCATGAACTTCTCATTTCATTCCTTTCTCTCTTTTTTTTTCAAAATACATTTTTATGTATGTCTTACATTCTTGTTTATGGAAAGGTCCTAAAAGAAGGATGCCCATACATGGAGATGACCAATGTTGCTCACATGCAAATCAAAATTAGGCCAAAAGAATACCGTTTTGAATTTGATAAAGCCTTGTATGCTTATTTTGATAAGGTTTGAATGCATACATACATGTATCTTAGCTTTGAAAACTGAAGCCATGCTTAGCAAATAAACACAGTCTAATAAAAATTTACATTGAGTGTAATTTGGAGATTTTTTTTGCATTCCTCGACTAAATTTTGTTTATCACAATAGAGGATGTTCATGTATATAAATAATGATAGAGAATATATTGATTTCAAATGCAGCTATGTACTGTACATCTGTTTCAAGACTTTCATGTTTGAGTATTCATTCTTAAACTGAATAAGCACTGAAGTCTTCTCAGAAATCAAACTCTAACACAACAGAAACCAATGCAAATCCACTTTCTGCAAAAATCAGGAACAAAACAGTATCCAGGCAACATTCTCAATCCTGAGAAGCTGTATAAACACAACAGATAACAAAGTGAACTAACAGAGGACTTGCAAGAACTACATATACAACAGCAACAAAAAAAAAAATCATCTCAGAAATTGGGCTGAATCTATGAATAACCAACAAGAACACTACCAAATTGCACAACAATTTGGTCTCAAGTTAAAACTAAAATTACAATAAAGACAAATGAAGTTTCTTCCAAAAGGCAGTTTTTGCCTCTGATTAAGCAATGAAGAGATAAAAAGGAATACAACTAAATAAAGCAACAAGTAAATAAAAGTGAAGCCTTTCCAGCTCTCAGAAAACATTTCAAACCAAACAATTGAAAATGATAAACATCACACTTGAAAGGCAACAAGCAACTCAAGTCTTTTCTCAATAACTCAAACTTTTTTCGATTACTCTTAAACTTTCTTCAAAATTGTTTCAACAACTCAAAACCCTGGTTTCAAAGAAAACATCCGTCATGACAGATTCATTTCACTTCAGGAACAAAATCATTTGAAGAAATCGGCACATCATTCAAAACTCACCTTCTAATTGTAACATGATTGGAAATGTTGAAAGCAAATGAAACTGATTGATGTTAATACAATAAAACCATGCATTGAAATAAAAATATACACTGTAGCAGAACAAAAAATAAATAAATAAACAATTAAAGCCTCCTGTTGAGAAATCAAAGCATTCTGGATATGACAACAGTAATAGTGACATAAAATTTAAAAGGAAGCTCTGAGAATCCAATAACTCTAGATAATTCCAGGGTTATAAATATAAATGGCCATGATGGATTAATGACATAAATATTCATGTTGAAAATCAATCTTAACAGGCAACTCTGGCTTTAACTTTGAAATGAAGCAAAATATTGTTTTTCTTTGAGTAGTACATGTAACTATAGGAACAAAACACTGTAGACAGAGAATCAACAACACGTATGAATTAGAAAAAAACAAACATAAAAAACAGAGGATAAAGAGAAGGGGGAGATGAGAGGAAAAAGTAACATTTACAAAACAAAATGTTAATTAGGGCATTGTCATGTGTGGTGGGAGGTTGGGAGCATCACAAAATTAATATTGAATTATTGATAACAATTTAACACAAATTCTGGTAGCAACGTTGACAAAGCTTTAAAAACGGGATTAAGGCAGCTAAAGCTTGATTATTCATGAACTTAAGAGCATTTTTTTTTTCATTAAATATTAGTTTGCCAAACTTACATGTATGTTAACAAAATTTAATACAAATTTGGTGTGATAATGGAAGGGAATAGCAAAAATTATTTAATGTGAGGTATGAATAATATCTTGTGAATCAAAATGGGTGGAATCTAAACATTGAACATAACATCCTTTATATTTGAACATCTAGAATATAAAAAAAAGCAAGAGTTTTTATTCAATGTGGATGAATGATTTGCACCTTTGATTTATGAAAAATATCCAAATATAAATTATAAGTTTTAAAGTAAGCTAATATTTAAAAAAAGCTGTTTATTAGTGCAAAGCTCCATGATAAAGATACATTCCCCCTTTTTTGCTTCTAAATTGCATTTTTTTTTCAAAATAATCCCTTTTATAGCCAATAATCAAATACATCCATACATGTACTGTATATGTATTATTCACATACATGCATCTGCAAGAAGCAGGGAAGTTTTATTCCTCTTGATATTTATTGAGCATAATTTTTATGTATCAATCAATATGACAACATAGAATTTGTATACCTTGGAACCGCAATAAGCTTGAATTTAAGCATCAAGAATTCAAAATTATGCATTTTTTCCATCACATTTTGATATTTTCAATATCATAGCAAAATATGATTATGATCGTATACATACTGAAGCGACTGGCATTTCATTCTTTCATGTTATCAAAACCATTTTGAAAGGATTTATCGGTATATGAACACCAACACCAAATGAGAGTGCAAATGCAATAAAAATGATAAAAATAAATGTGCTGTGCACTTCAGATTGAAATAAAAACATGGTGATTTTTTAATCAACCGACCTCCATCCATGATTTCTATCCGATGAGCTACGTAGAAGAGATTAAAAACATATAAAAAGAGAAAGAAAATACGATTATGACTACAGGTTATCGAGATACAAAAGTATAAAAGACGTATACACCCATAGAGATAGAGGCAGAGATACCCATAATTCAGCACCAGTGTTGCACGAGGGTTTACTGACAATGCTACGAAGGCTGATATACTTCATTTAAGCCAATGGGAAGTACTGGGGTTGGTCGCAGAAATAGTTGCAATCAAATACAGCTTCGTTTTCGACTAATCAAAAGCATGCATTTTTACGAAATGCGCATAATTTTCGAAGTTGAGTTTGAACGCAACTGGTCTCCAGATTCCTTGGGTAAAAAAAAAAACACTTTCCTCTGACCATGAACTATAGTTGGTGCCATCCACCTGTAATACCTTTCCCAAGGTGTTCCGTTAGAATTTTAAAAACTTTTAAAATGACAGAGCTTGATCGGGCCAGTACAGCTAATACAAATAAAGAATAATTTGCAAAGCTGTGTTCTAAGGCCAAGTTTGACTTGACAAAAAAGATTTTGAATTTAAAATTCAAATGGGATCCTCTATTATTGTATTATTTGCAATGATCAGATGTTATTCCTTCTTGTTCATACAAGTTTTCAAATACAAAATATGCTTTTCTGCCATAATTTAAAAAAAAGAGACAAAATCTATTCTTTGATGTATTTTTAAAAAATCTTTAAAAAATCAGCATTTTAACAAGATCAGAGCCTCACTGTGGGTAAACCAGTTGTGCAACACATAACTGAGATTATGAGAGAATCACTGCCAGGACCCCAGCACCAAACAATATCCTTCTCTTGGAGTATGCATGAAACATGACCATATGTGAACGGTTCAAAATCACATCAAATGACAGCCTCCATGAATAACCACAAATGCAACACATGAAAATCAATCTCATGATATAGGTCATAACGTATCAAATGTTTGGTGCAAAAAAGGGTCTTTAATCACTGTCATTAAAGCATTCTCATGTTCCAAATAAAGATGAGACATAAACCTTTCACAGCAGGTCAAGTTTCATGCATATCAATGCTCAAGTATTCATCTCCTGAGGGACTAAATCCAGAGACCAGAGAAACAAGTATTAACAAAGTCCTGAAATTAAATTGTTATTATTATTCTAAAAATTTCTACCTGGCACAAAGTGCAACAAATAGATCCATGTTTGCTACTTGTATTCAAGTTTTATTGATACAAAAAAGAAATTCCTCTGGTTTTTAGTTGAGCCCTCAGATGACGAATGCTGACTTAAACTTACCTTAAAGCTAGAAGGTAGGAATATGACTGACATTTCTTTTTTCTTAAAAATTCGACCCATTCGTTTGTCTATTAACATACAGACATGCTTTAATTGCTCATAATATTGGCTGATGTTGTTATGATGTTGTCGATGTAGTACATCTATCATGTTTATTATGTGTTACGCTTGTCTAAAAATATTGCTTTTCAATGCTAGTCCCCTAATGTAGTCGTAAATAGCAAACAAGAGCAATCAGTCTGTCCATAGAAATATAAGGACATGATCATGTTTTCAAAAACATAAATTTCCTTCTAAAAGTATCAAACTTGAATTTTGATTACGTACAGCAATCAAACATTGGAAATTATCTATGTGAATAGCACCTGTAAGATCTTTTGTGATAAGAAAATTAAGTTGAACTATTATCTACATGTATGTGAATAGCACATGTAAGTTCTTTTGTGATATAGAAATTAAGTTGAATAACTATCATCTATGTGAATAGCACCTGTAAGATCTTTGTGATATAGAAATTAAGTTGAATAACTATTATCTATGTGGATAGCACCTGTAAGATCTTTTGTGATAAGGAAATTAAGTTGAACTATTATCTATGTGAATAGCCCCTGTAAGATCTTTCGTGATATACAAAGGAAATGTAATACCGCTAAGTAACAAGGAATTTAAGCAAAAGAAGTTATTTATACTTGAAAAAAAAATTCAGTCATACTGCCACCTTCTAGCATTTCCACCTGTATGAGGATTAAAAACATTGTGGTATACAACACTGTAACCCTATTATCAACACACCTACCTTGCACTGTAAGTGGTATACAATCAATGGTTGAGATGGTTATCAAATGTTGCAGCCACATCATGTTGTAGGAGATGACGTTTTCATTATTTGTGGTGAGATATAATTGTGCACATATATTGCAAAAGGGGAATCAAACATCAATGATATATATATATTTTTTGTAAATCAAAGAGTTCATTCAAATGATCTTTCAAGCATGGGGAAAAAACAATGACTAGACGGTTTTCATGAATTTTGTCGAGGCATTTCATACAATATCAAAAATGAAATTTGTTATTATATACAATGCACGATTGCACCACAAATCTATCAACTGCATTAAGATATCTTTGAATGTTATAGGATGCAAGTACGGGGTAGATGATAAAAGAGCAAAACAATAAATATGCAAAAAACAAAATCAAATCTTGATAAATAAATTATTCTTATGTGTAGCTGGAACAAAAGGGTTTTGAGGGGAGCAGGAAGCAGATGATAGCATTTGTATCAAAATAAAATGAACATATTTGGAGCTTGGAACAGAATTTTTGGCTGCAGATCAGCCAAGAAAATAAATACCCGAAATGAGAATTAATTTCAAGTTAATTTGTAATGAATCAAAGCCACTTTTATTTAGTCTTGTTTTTTTTCTTGTGTAAAGACTAAAATGTAATTAATTTTGGAGAAAATTAAGAAATCAACATGAACAAAAAAGGAAATCCCATATGCTTCAAATAAGTTTCTGAATGACATACATTATTTCTTTAAATTAAAATCCCTTTCCTCTTTTTAATTTTCTTGTTTGTTTGAGTATTTCAAAAGCACAAACCACTTTTTAGATTGCAACTGGCATGTGCAAATGTATAAGAGACGATATATAGCATGGCCCTCATAATATGCAAGCATAAAAATTTGATATCTTGTGATCTGATAATACCAATCTTCTATCATTTAAATTCAAACCAGTTGCAAATTGGCCAGTTCAGATGAAGAGCTCGGTTCCAGAGATAACATAACCACTTTCAATAAAAAAATGCTATCTTGAGAATTTCCGGCAATTGATAAAGGGACTGCTCTTTTAACAAAGTTTTAATTTCAATGTTGAGAACAACAATGAGAAACATACTATTGAAAGTCACATTTCCATTGGTGCTTGTAAGTAAGGTAAATAAAAGTAACTTTTCTCCAAAATTAAAAGGATGGATGTAGTATCTTTTGAATTTTGAAATAACAACACATGATATTTAATATGCAATCGCATTGATGAAATCGTGGAAGAGTGAACCCATTGATCAGGGTAATGCAATATATACTGCATGCACCTAGGAATCAATATATATGTCATATAGCACATCACTTAAATATGATATAACCAATGCGACTATGCATTGTATACCACAAGCAACTGGGAATTTAAGTTTGATTTTCAGTCAGACATAAATCTTTGCAAAACACCCCCCCCTTCTCCAGAACAGCCAACGATGAAGCAATACTTACAGGCATAAAAGTTAGCTTGGTTGGTTCCGGCGGCTCTCTGACGCGCCATCTCCCTATCCCTCATCCTCTGGGCTGCTCGCTCCTTGGCGGCCCTCCTGGCCTGCTTGCTACCGTAGGGGGCGTGCGGAGCGATGTCGATCAGCTCCTCCGACGGGTACTGAGAGAGGGCGGTGTTCTCCATGGTGTACTCGACGAGCTCCTGGTAGTCTTTACAGCAGAAGAGCTAATCCAAAATATTCAACGACAATAATGAAAATATATATTACTATGGTAGCACTTTCCTTTCTTTTTGCTGGTACCACAACTTTAATTCCATTCTAGACTGCTAAGAGGCAATGAAAGGTATGGGAAATTAATCAATTATTATTTATGTAAAATGGAGCAACTTTTAAAACCAGATAATGTAAAACATATACCTTTTTTGAGTAAAATTTTTGCTAAGTCAAACAAAGTCTGTTGTCCCAAATGATTCGAATTTCGCAGCTATCTGTATTTATATATGATTTTCATAATACATCTTCCTCTCGTATCACTATTATTTATAATACAGCTATTACATTTTTTATGAGGTGTAAAATTGCATTTTCATAATTTACTAGAAGTAGGAAAAGCTGTGAGGTTTGGACATCATTGATTAACAAATTCATACAACTATTTCACAAAACTTAAAAATTTTTGAAATGCAAAGTACTGCTTCATTTGTGCCAGCCCTTGTGTATGAAATTTCTGATTTTAGTGTATCAATTCAAGTTCTACAATCATTCATTAATTAATCCTGACTAACAAGTTAAACCTCTTTTCAAAATATCACTTACAGATGAATGCACCTGCATAAAACTAAGAACTCTTAAACAATCATCATCATTTTCTTATTTTACTCATTAATCACCGTACCTCAGATTGAGACATTGATTTCAACATCTCATGAGTTGGGAACGTCTTGGCATCTTTACCGCAGAACTCGCACACCTCGGCGACCTCATTCACCGTCGACAATGGGGGCGTTGTTCTGTCGTCCAGATCATCCCCGAGATGTTTACTTCTACTAGCTTTTTGGTCATCATAGTAGTAATCGTATTCATCTTCTTCATCTTTCTTACGACCTGGGTAAAAATATGAGATAAATCTAGCAATGGTTAAGTTTACCCGAATGCACCTTAGTGGGCAACTAGAAAACTATTGAATTTAGGTCCTTTTCTGGGAAACTTGTAAAGAGAATTAAATTTTACGCGGCTTCATCATGACACCTCAAAAAACATGTAGTTA
Source organism: Lytechinus variegatus (assembly GCF_018143015.1). Taxonomy (NCBI): domain Eukaryota; kingdom Metazoa; phylum Echinodermata; class Echinoidea; order Temnopleuroida; family Toxopneustidae; genus Lytechinus; species Lytechinus variegatus. The sequence continues at coordinate 29,165,493 of NC_054755.1, forward strand.
GTTTTTTTTTTAGCTTGCCCATGATTGCCTGAATCTTTAGGTAGTTTTGAAAAATTGTCAGTTGAACCCAAGGTCTTGGAGATTTCCTGTATGAATTATGCTCAAACTACCATGTATGTGAAAAAGAGTACAATGCTGATGTGCGCTTTTGTCAGTGCACCAAATTGACGGCTGTTGCCATGATGAAGCACACTGTTCGTAAAGCTGTTTGTAAGTTAAGAACAACTTTAAGAATGACTGGTGATCTTTTCTTGTGGTAAATGGTGTATTCATTGGTGATGGTTAAGCGCGTAAGAAAGGATCGCCAGTCATTCTTAAAGTCGCTCTTAACTTACGAACAGCCTTATGAAACGGCTCCCCTGAGCACCATAAGCCAGAGCTGTGGCATCCAATAGGCCAGAGTGGAGACCATATGTGCCACTATGCATCTGGAGAATAGGCAACAGGTAATGTGAACAATGTTTCATTTCTTTTTCTGAGACACACTGTACCACAATGTCTGTAGTTTTGAAATGATGCACTACCCAAGTCACACCAACTAAACTGACTCCAAACCAACCAATGGTATGACATTAGAAATAACACGATAGATTTTGTAAGTCTGTTGTCAGTATCATGGATGTGACAAAGGCCTCAGAGAGATCGGTAACCTCACCTCGTATCCTGGCTTCCAGCTCCTCGTCCTCCTGCTCGCTCAGGTCTGCCGAGTCGAAATCGTTGAAGTCGATGTCCAGGTCCTGCCCCACGACATTGGCGGCGTCCCGGTACTTCTTGGAGATCGGCACCTGCTCCGATTCGCGTTGGTACTTGATGATCTGGGGAGGGCCTATCTTGGGAACCCCCTGGTCGGATTTACCGGCTTCTTCTTCATCAGAAAACTAAAAAAACATCACATTGAAGGATAGAAAGAAGGAAAAAAAGGGGAAGCAAAAGGAGGAAAGAAGAGCATTAAAATAAGTGGTTTGGGTCACTTGCCTTTACCCCTATTCAGAAAAAAAAGTCATTTTAGGTCATCTTGTCTCCCCCCACCTTATCAAAATACCCTGACGTTGCTCCTGGTTACATTTACCTACAATAGTATTATTGCTCTTTATCTGGTGAATAAGTTTTAATGGGTTATGACCACTAATGGAGAAGCTTCCATTCATCACAAGTTTGATGAAATTCAGCCATGAGGTCATTTTATAAAAGATTCTATAAAAAGAAAAAGACGATAAAAATACTTACTTCTGAATCTGAATCCAACTGTAGAGGGGGCACTTCATCCTTCTCCTCTCCCTCGGTATCTTTAATCCCATCACTTTCCTCTACGTATTTGCTGCCCTCTCGTGACTGGAGCTTGGTACCATGAGATGCCCGACTGCTCGCCGAGAGTGCAGACCTGATTGGTCGTTCTGTGGGTGTCTTGGGGCGCAACGAACCTAAAAAATATCAAATCACAAAGAATCATCCTGTGAATGTCTTTGGTGTTTGAAGGTCAAGGCTGCCTGGAAAAAGGTATAAATACTTGTAAGACTGTTGTGACTTCCATTGCGCAATCAAAGATTGCTTACATATTTATAATTAGTTATGATACTTTATAATTAATCATGGGACACAGAGTGAACATAGATATAGAATTAAGAATAAGTTGCAAAATGGGATGGGGCCCATATGATCTTCCCATCAGCAAACAGAGAATATTCAAAATTCACTGGATAAATATTTGCTTATAAATAAAAAAAATCTGCATATAATAGAAAATAAATCTAATCATTATATAACCTTTAATAACTAGATTTTTTTTCTTCGGGGGAAAACTTAGGATTTGAAAAACTCATTGACGTCTTACCTCCGATGGTAGCAAGTTCTTCTTCTGTTTTCCCGAGAAATTTGATCATTTGAAGCCAGCTCCACTCTGTCTCGGTAGCACATGATATCGTCACCCTTTCACTTCCATCTGCATCTATGACCTTATGAACCTCTCTGAATGCCGGGGACTTTATGTCCTTCTTCCGCTTACCGGCTGATGAGGGTGAATGTGACCTGCAAAGGAAAAACAAAGGTATTCCTGTAAAATTATTGAACAATTGCTCACCATTATGCGCAAAGGAGAGATAGCTGGAAATATATCAACATTAACAAAATTTCAAGTCTCAGAGAGCCAAATCTGGTGGAAGATGGCATAGCTGGTTAACACAATGTACATGTATGTAAGTAATGTTGTAACCGATTCTTATTGCAATTCCCGATCCGATTTTCCCCTTTTTTCTACATTTTTCCGAACTCCGATTTTTGACGAGTGGGAAAAAAATCTGATCAGAAAAACTAAAACATAACAAGACAAAAAACATGTGGCAACAGGTTTGTCGTCAAAATGTGCTGATGATTTGTTTTGATCTCAGACAAAAGTAGTGGAAGGAAAAGAAGATAAAGGAGAAGAAAATTATGATTTGTTTTGATCTTCGATATTAGCGGAAAAGGAAGAGGAGAAGATGATGATTTGTTTTCATCTCCCACGTAAGCGGAGGAAGAAGATGACGATTTGTTTTGATCTCCGACATAATACGAGGAAGAAAAAGATGATGATGATGATTGGTGATATAAGTATGACTTCTTTTGGGCAATTGCATATTAACACATAGAGTTTGCTGGAACTCAACAGGCAGTCGGCCAAGACTTAGGCAGTATCTGCAAGCTTCAAATTATACCTTTAGCAGCAACACAAACTGAGAACCAAATTCTGTATAATTTCTGATGTAAAGTACGAAAAATATCCTTATATAAGAATTCAATATTCCTACAGTATGTTGTTCCATATCTCATGGAAAACACATCGTTCAAAATGTACATTTGGTACTGACCTTTACAATGCATGTTGATACAGTCGTATGTTGACAGCATTCCGTACCATACTGGACAAAGAGAGAATTCTTATTATTTAAATAGCTTACCTATCCGCTCCTTCTCTGAATGAGACAGATCTGTCGGAGCGTGCTGACATTCTTGCTATACTAGTTACTGTTTCTTGATCTTCCTGATTCTCTTTCGATACTGATAATCTTGATACATCTGAAAACAAAACGCAATATAAAACATACTTTTAAGGAACATATACATTTAGCACAACAAAGCTAATAATGATCTGAGATAATCTGAATTAGAAAAACAGTAGAAAAAAAGAGGAAACATATACATTTCAAAAATTTGTTTTTGAAAATGGTACAATAATCTAATATCCTGAATCGATAACAAGAAGAATTGGTTCTTATTGAAAATAAAGACTAGGATTCATTATCAAAGATTTTGTTTATGAAAGAATGTTGGGATACAATGGCTAGTAGAGTCAAAGAAAGCTTTGAAATAATTCCTCAAACATGTGGCAAGTTGTGAGTTCTTGCACATACAGCAACTATCAGTAACAAAAACATTAGCATTAGCAGTGCATTTGCTGCTCCAGGAATAATAATTACTTGATGATGACTGCGAGATGCTCGGTTATTTATCACCAATCCATAAAAACAACTTAAAGTATATTGTCTTGAATGTGGTATCTTGAGCCTTTCAGTGAAATTCATTTAACTACAAATTCTTCGCTTACCAATTCCATTTTGCTGCAGTGAGGCAGGATCAGAACCTATAGGAGGGAGAGGTTCTCTTTTTCCGCTCCCCGTTCTTAATTCATCCGGTCCTGGCGTAGTTCCATCTGTAATATTTCCTAAACCCGATTTACCAGAGCATATCCTTACTGGTGTCCCGCTACCGGGAGTCCTTACAGGGCCTAATGACCCCCTCGATAATGGCCGATCACGCTGCCCTGAGTTCGCACTGCCTTGTCTTGACAATGACTTCTCCTCCAACCCTACATTCTGTTCGTGGAGTCGCAAGTTTTCGACGGTTAGTGCCGAGCCAGGGCGTTGCTGAAGCGGGCTGGGCGAGGGCGTGCTCCGTGGCATGATGTCGGTGGGACCGACCTGACTGGCTGATATGGAAGCGCCATCGATTTCTGACTCTGTGGGCATGTTGGACACCTCCTCCTCCTCCAGAATCACGTCTGTTACGATCGGATCGATATCACTCATGTCCGTCATCTTTATAGGTTTACCTTCAACTTGATTAGAAGAATTTTGACTCCATGTTTGTCACCACAGCTATAGCTTTTCTTTCATCAAGTCTTCCTGTTTATGAAAGAGTAAAAAAAAAATTAAGTTCATTGATTCTACATACACTACCATGTAGACCAGTTACTAATTCAACCATAAGATTATGATCAAATGGCTGAACTGTGTGCTTTTCCTTGCTGCAATAATATGTCTGCAATCAGGTTTTTTTTTCACAAGAAGTAGATCTATACAACATTTGCTTTCTACAATTACATGTAAATCACTGCAGATAATAGCATGGGCCTACTATTCACTGCAATTCATACAACATCTTACCATATTCAAAACTTTGTGGAAAATTACTTTCATTTTCCAATAAGAAATATTCTAGTTATCTTGAAAGAAGAAATTACTATTGTTTGTCCATATCAACATTATGTTACATGTATTTTGATATGGACTGAAGTTAACAACTAAAATCATGCAAACAAACGGGGGAGCTGCCATGGGCAGATCTATGGAATTTGTGCATGTGACCATCAGTACTGGTTTTGGAACAGCTAACAAGCGAAGTTTCATCAGTTTAATAGTACAAAGTGTTAGGCAATATTATATAGAACAAAATTGAAGAAGATTACAACTATTTGATTAATAATTTTTACCCAGTTGTTGTGTATCCGGACGGTTGTGTGTCCGGACGATCAATTTTAGAATGTCATTTGGAAAAATTTACTAGCGAAGTTTCATCAATTTTTAGTACAAAATGTTAGGAAATATTATAAAGAACAAAATAGAAAATGATTACAAGTAATGGATTCATATTTTTAGTGTAATCCACAGACAAAAAAGAAGGCTTCAAAAAAGATAGTGTCCGGACACCCGACCCCCCATCCTACAAAGTGTTAGGCAATATTATAGAGAACAAACTATTTGATTAATAATTTTTGTACGAGATCTAAATAATCCAAAGGCAAAAGCAAAGGCAAAAAAAAAAGACATCAAAATTTGTCAAAGAAGGCTTCAAAAAACTGTAAGTGTCTGGACACCCCAACCCCATCCTACTGAGCCTGAGAATAACCCTGCACTAACAAATTATTTTTACTCTCAAAAACTGTGTTTCCACAGATCCAAAACAAATTTCCCGAAATTCATAAACATTTCCTGGAATTTTCAAGTTTGCCTTTATGAGAAGAGAGCTAGAGTAGAGGTGACTTTATTTTAAGACAAGACCCAATTCTTAAGATATATGTATCGGTACATGAATATTAAAGGTTGCTATGATTAATTGTATTTGTAATTTTCAAATTTCCTGGAATTTTTTTCATTTCCTGAATTGAACCTTTTCTGGAAAAAGTCAAAATCTTCCCAAATTTTAGGAAGAGTTGAATTTGGAAACATTGCTCCAACAACTGGCTACTCAAAAAAAAAAAATAGAGAAAAACGTTTGTCAAATCAATGTTCATTGTTTGTTTGTTTTTTGTTTGTAAATTGTAATTTTTTTTTTTTTTTAAATCTTGACTCCGAACTTCGTCTAGAGAGGCTGAGGAGGCAATTTTGGAGTTAAACTTGAGACTAAAAACAACTAAAAGTTAAACAAACATACAATGAACATTTAATTTGGCGAACGTTTTTCTCTATTTTTTGTTCATAAAGGCAAAGACGAAGAAAATCATTCTAAATTCAATCATCATCATGACAATTGACATTCATTTCAATATTCACATTTTGAATGTTTTTTCCTCCCAAGTCAAGAAGACAAGTACCGGTACCATATCGATTTAGATTAAAAATTCACAATTTACATCCCATGCTCAAATTTAGATGTACCGGTATACCGTACGGTACTTACAACAATCGATCAAGAAACATCAAAAGCAAAACGATAAGTTGATGTCACCAATTATTGTTTGTCCGTCGTTGTAGCTGGTTAGCTGGTCGGCTGCTTCTGCAGAATATCAGATCTAACGGAGATCAATTCCCGATGATGCCGACTTCTCTGGCCTGGGCCGGCCTGGGTAGACGTCCGCTCGCGATCAAGCAAGCGAGCTCCACGCAGAAACCGGTTACAAGCTGTTGTTTGCACGGCTGGTCATGGTGACAGTCATATGATAAAAAGTCGCGCGACGATTGGCCAATTTTTCAGCAGACGACTCTAGACTTAAAATCTCTTCGTTTAGTGATAAAATAGATTTATTTTAATCGCACTTATTAATATTTCATTGGTCTTCATTTATAATTTTCTAAAAACATATATTTAAACCTTTTTAAAAATCATATTTGTGTTGTTTTGATGAATAAAATCTTACTCATGAGCTCATGCTTCCGTTTCCTTTTATTGAATTTTAAAGAAAACGACTGATGTAGGAAAGCTGATGAAATATTTCATCTCTGCTGCATTTTCACCTTTTTATTGCAGTTTGAAGTAGTTTCTGTTCAACCTAGAGTATCTTACATGATTGAAAGAGAGAAAGTGGCATTATGAATGTCCTTTTATCAAATATGCGACAGTTTACTGGTCGGTAAGGAGTTATTTTTATCTGCTAAATATTTTCAGACCACTTTATTAAGTCCCATCTGTTGAAAATTACGTAGGTTGTCTATAATTGGCGAGGCAAAATCAGAGAAATTTGGGAAATTCAATCGAGTCCATGACATTGTCCATTTTAATAAAAGTAACGACGTATTATAATGAACTGTTTACATTTATGATAAGAATATTTATTACATTTTGTCATTCCATGATTAATTCCATATGATTAGATCTAGGCTACTTTGCATTAGTTTGTTTGATAATTAATATCATTCATGTCTTGTTGATTTTTTTATATTTAAATAATGTTTCTTTATTTTTTTTATAATTTGATGTTTGTCTTTACTTTTGTTCTTTTGCTACTTGTCGCATCCATATATTACAATTATTTTAAGAATCAATTTACTTTGGGGGTGTGTTAACTTTTAACAAGCCTTTAATTTAGTGCACTCCTGTTTTCCAGCTTTAATATAATTTATAGTACCTGGTACTGTTTCAATGATCTGGCAACAATAATTTGATTATCACTTTCGTCTGTATATGTTTCAATGATATATTTCAATTTCTATTGTCTTTTTTTTTTGCTGTACATGATCATGATATCAACTTGTATTTTTAAATAATGAATTGGAAATTAATGCTGAATTGAAATTGTGTTTGTGTGCCAGTCTGCCTGCTCAGTGCTGAGCCAAGGCAAGCCAATGGACAGACGACATCTGCCTGACAGATTCACCGACATAAATTTCTTGGAAATTCTGTCTATTTTCAAATTTATTTAAAAATGAACTCACATATGTACCTGGTACTTGAATGTCAATGTCTGAACATGATATACAATATTACAATGTCTGTCTCTTACTCTGGTAACCCCTTTTTTGTCATTGATTTGCAGGACAAAGCAAGTGATTTTCTCAGATGTTCACATAGCCCAGTTGAGATCATTTAGAAGAGCAGCACAAGATGGAAAAGGACTATCTAGAAACCCTAAGAAGAAAATTGTTGATGTCAAATTCGACAAGGCACACCTAGAGCAGTTTAATGTTGTTTATGATGATGTTCCAAAGAAACTTCCGTTCAACAGACTGTTCAAACCTTTTGTATTTGCAGGAGTAGTAAGTGGATATGTATACCTGACCAAGACATTTTAAATTAAATGGTATATTATTAACCAGTAGGAACTCAAAGTTTGTAGGGTCAGAGAATTCCTGCCAAGTCAGAAAACATGAAAGTATTTGTTTTCGTCTATGCAAAAAAAATATAAAAAAATAAGGAAACAATTGGACTTTGTCAATTTCTTCAGAAAAGCTATGATCAGTTTTATTTACATAAATTTGGGGGAAATGGATCACCTTACTGTCAGTAGACCAGTTCTCCTGGCACTTATGATACTGATGGTTTACAATTTTTAACAGAATTGTTTCTGCTCTGAAAAACTGTGGATAGCCAGGAGACCCTGAAATATGTAACTTTTGTTGATCCCTGGAATCTAATAGTTGATTTTAGAAGTTTTGGTTCGACTTCAATTTATTTGATGATATATGAAAATTAATTTACTTAACCAGAGAGAAGGTGGTTTTAAACAACACAGTAATTACAATCATTACGTTTTTTAGTTCACTGGATGTGCATTTAGTGGGGCAGCAGTCTGGCAATATGAAGAAGCACGTAGCAGGGCCATCAACAGACTCAGGCAGCGTTACTCAGGTTTCTTTGATGCAAGGGAGAGAAAACATGGTGAATTCAGAGATATGGTGAGAGCACTTGGTTCACCTTGGTTCACCTTGAAAACAAGCTTGAGACATAAAATGAGATTAGTGTGCTAGAAAAATAGAAGTGAATAGCAAATAAAGTAAAGAAAAATACTGATCAGTTTTTGGAAAGGCAGTGGTCATTGTGATGACCATTCTAAATCAATAATCCGAAATGAATGCATTCATTAATATAGGGGAGCTGCTTGCATATATGACAACTCAAATCGAAAAGAAAAATTAAATTTCATAACTCTCTTATTCTTTGATGTATTTTCTTCAAACTTTTACTAATTTTATTCTTTTCTGTCTTTTTTTTTTTAAGTGAAGAAACTGTTAAAGTATTCCTAGACAGTTGTGAATGCTTTTGAGTGTCAAATGAGCTGATGAATTGAACCTGTAGACATTTCTGTTATAATTGGCTACCCTTAGTTAAACTACAACTTTAGATTAGAGTTTGCTCACTGCAACCATCCTGCCTGTGGGGACTCGACAGGTAGAACTATGGTATGCCAATGCAGTACACAGCACACACTTTAAAAAATCATTGAAATATCACTTTTGTTGCCAAAAATACTAAGTTTGATACAGTTGCAATATATTTTTCATTAATAACTTGGGAATAATTTTTGTATTCACCAAGGCATTCAAAAACTTTTGAATTTTTGCCATATTTTTGTTTACGCCCTCTATTGGTGAAAAGTAATATGGCATCTATTTTTAATTTGTAAAAAGTAATTAAAAGAATAAAATTTACTCTCGAGCCTGAAGTATTATGAGGATTAGCTGTATTGGAAACTGACAGTGCCAAAAAATCAAGCATTTGTCTCAAAGAAAAAGAGAAAATTAGCTAAACATTGCCAACCTTATTTGCCACACATGGAGTAGTAACAGAAAAACAAGGTTATATCATAACATTGTTCATTGAATGAGTGGATTATAGTTTAAATTAAAAAACCTGAGTTCAGAATATGGACCTTAGTAACTAACCTGATTAGCAGTTAATCGTACGCTTCATTTTCACGATTGAATGTAAAGGTTTTGATTCTTCTTCTTTTAGATGCATCAATGGTATGGCAGATTAACCGGAACTCAGAAGGTCGTCCTTGGCATCGTAGCAGCTAACATTGCAGTATTTACTTTCTGGAGGATACCGGCAATGCAGCACTTCATGATACAGTGGTTTAGTGCAAACCCTGCTGCCAGTGAGGGCAATTATGATTTTACCCCAATTTTAATTTTTTTCCCCAAGTATTCAAAGTTCCTAATTTTCTTTAGGCATAGAGGTTTTCATGCCAATTAACATTGTAACATAGTAAGGCGTTTTCCCTAGACGGATATTGTTATGTTGGGATTGTGCACAATTAAAGGAGACTAATCCTGCATTAACATACAGTAACATCGATTGGGTATATACTAGTGGTGACACAATGTTTTCTCCTGCAACAATTGCTGTGGTCTTAATGTCTCAGAGAGTTAGGCTTGTAATAGAGTTATTGGTTTAGAATGATGTAAAGATTACTGTTTATTTAGTTATTTAGGTTAGGATTTATGTTTGACTTAACATGCAGGTTTTCAATTGGAGCAATTGTCGCCAGAGAAAATGTCATATAACCATTCTAGTAATTTCATTCAACCTAATTTATATTATGTCATGTGGTTGTGCAAGGAATATGCACAGGTGTTACAAATGATGCATTGGCATAGGTTTATTATTTTGCATATTACAAGTAATGCATGGGCGTAGGCTTAGATTACAGTTGAGACTTTGCGAAATATTGCAGGATGCTATGCTGAAAGTGTTATATTGCACTCAACCTCAACATGAGTGGACAAATTTGTACAAGAAATGAATAAAGATGATATGTGACATCAACATTGCACCAATTCCAATTTTCACATTTCTGTTTGTTGTCTTTACAGGTGCCACTTGCCTACCAATGATCCTTTCTGTCTTTAGTCATTACTCCCTCTGGCATTTAGGAGTCAACATGTATGTCTTATGGAGCTTCTCTGGTAGTATAGGGAGTGTGCTCGGTAAAGAGCAGTTCCTTGCAATGTACCTCAGTGCTGGTATGTACTACATTTTTTTGAAAGATAGATAAATAGATCTTTCTTGAATTATTGATAATTTATATTTTGTTTACCTTGTTTATCTGTTTCTGTATCCATATATCTTTCTAACTTTCCATTTCCCCTCTTTCATTAATCTATCCATACACCCTTCTATCCACCGATTCCCCTTCCACATACTCCATTCATCAGTCTATCAAATTTTTCATTATTTATTTGTCTACCTTGAATCTATCCATTCAGCAAACTTTTCTATCTTTCTATCTATCTATATATCTATCTCTCTATCTATCTATCTATCTGTCTGTCTGTCTATCCATCCATCTATCTAACTATCTATCTATTTGTCTGTCTGTCTGTCCGTCCGTCCATCCGTCCATCCATATCAGGAAAAAATGACACTGGGGCTTGAGGCGATTTTGCCTAAAAAATGTTTGAAAGAGCTCTGGGAAATGAGAAAAGAGCCCCAGAAAATCCCTACTCACTGTTAAAGCCTAACCAATGTTGTGGATTTACTCAGTAGGTTGTGAAAGGTAGCCCCCCCCCCCTACAAAAAAAGAGAAAAAAAAAGTCATTTTTTGCCATCTATATATCTATGTATGGATCTGATCTACCTTCCATTTCATTTATATATTAATATGTCAGATACTTCGTACATTTCAAAATTGTTGAAATATTCACTTCTTTGTGTGATTTCTTTATAGTTGGAAGTACATGTATGGCTGATTTCTTCCTAGTTTCTTATACCTTCATTATATATGTCATGGTCGTCTGAACTCTGAATATAATTTCTTCATGTTATGTTTTCAGGTGTGTGGTCTTCCTTTGCAAGCTACGCGCTAAAGATTGCCACTTCAAGATTCAATCCCTCATTAGGGGCCGTAAGTATTTATTGACCTTTTGACCTTGAACCTTGACCTGAGAGATTTTTCTTCCCACAGTTGGTCTTCTAGTGTGCACTCTCTAAAGTAAATTTATTTTTAGCAGCCATTTCAGATGATTTTTTTATCATTTTTAATAGGCAGAGATAACATAGTAAGATAAATAAGATATTATTAGAAGCAAGGAACAAAAACTAGTAGCATTGAATGTTAATCAAGCAATTTAGGAGATTTGTATCACACATTAGGGATTCAGGGAACTTGTTGTAAATTCCTTTTAATCCATCTTCAATTCATCTTGTTTTTCTCAATTCTTTTAAAGTCTATTTCTACAACATACTAGTATACATCAAAATTATGTGCAAAGGGCTTTCTCAACTGGGTATTCCCCTCTATATTTTTTTAATAAATTCATTTTATTTTTTAAAATTTATTTACATTATTTTTTTCCGAAACAAAACGTCGGTTGATGTCAGTATGATACATATGAATAGAAATGAACTTTCAACTGATCCGATAACCTTATAAGATAAATCATTGACGCACCATTCTGTTTCTATTTCCGTATCACTCGAAAGATATATTGTAATTTCATCCCAGTCAGGTGCAATAATGGCCGTCTTGGGAGCAGTTTGTGTACAGTATCCTGATGCCAGATTAGCCATTGTCTTTCTTCCTTTCATCACCTTCTCTGCAAGCACAGTAAGTAGCGCTCACCATCTTTTCAAGTTTCATAATCTCTTGTGGAATAAGTGGTCATGGACATATTCATGAGTTGATATCTGTAGAAAATGGGCAATTCCATGAAGTTATCAATCCTTTTTTATATCCGCCCTCCATTTTCTCTATTCTTCCCTTCATGAATTGTTAAAACCATGGTAATAATAACGTGAAATAATGAACGTGAAAACAAGAGACAAATGATGCCAGAAAGGTGTCATGTCTAGCAGGGTCAGATTTGAATGTATTATTTGCTAAGAATGTTTATTATCATCAACATTTGTCATAATAAAATTGCCAGACCTGGCAACTTTCCTTGGTTGTGGTTGGCTGAGAGGCACAGCTATCTGATTGTCACTATGGTAACTACTGGATAATACAGACTTTGTCGGATAAAATATGCAACAAGTCCTTTAATGGAATGCTCCAATTGTCATGCAACTTTATATACTATTCATCAATGTCACACATCACGATGAATGGTAATTTTCTCAGAAAATGTGGGCAATAGTTTTATCACAAAAAATGAGCAAAGGAATTGGATTAAACAATATATTTTTTTTCAAATTTCTGTCAAGGGTCTTGTAGCTCTCTTAGGTCTGGAGACTACAGGAGTTCTTCTCGGCTGGCAGTTCTTTGACCATGCTGCTCATCTTGCTGGATTATTATTTGGATGGTGAGTTGATACTTATATTAATTATATGATAAATATAATTCAAATAATGCACAGGTGTGGGTTTGTTATATAATAAAATAATACGTATGTTCCTAAAATGTGCATGTTCTATTGACTACATTATTGAACCAATTTTATAGACTTATGGATAACCTAATGCTTGACACCTGTTTCAGCTCTATGGTTTGCTACCAAATGATATCACAGTTGATAATGATAAGATTATGATATATAGGAAATATTTGTAATTTTATGTACCAATCTGCGTGTAAAATATTGGTCCAGATCGGATTATGTGTGGGAGCTCTCTTTCCCAAAGCAGGGGGAATGAGGGGATTGGCACTGGGTTAGGGATTTAGCCAGGTCCTCTTTGATCACTATTGGAGAGAGAGCTGCCATACATCAACATCCAATCAGAATCCTATAACACAAAGGTTAGGCACTGATGCTACACTTGATTTTTACGATTAATTGTACATTGTAGTCAATGCAATCTGTAGCAAAGATATTTTTCAAGAATGGTTGCTTCTCTTTGTGTTATGACATGATGATAATAATGATAGGCATTTATATAGCACCATCTATTTAGAAATATTCTATTCCGAGGCGTGTTGTTGTTATTATTATTACCCTGGCTTTAGCTCGAGCTGCCTTTCAGCGCTCATGCATACAAGGAATTAATCCTGCCGGGTATCCATTCGCGTCACCTGGGTTGAGTGCAGCACAATGTGGATCAATTTCTTGCTGAAGGAAATTACGCCATGGCTGGGACTCGAACCCATGACCCTCTGTTTCCAAGTCAGAAGACTAATCCACTGGGCCACAACATTCCACATCCTGTACTATTAAAGTATCTGCTATGAATCTGAAGGGCAGTGTTCATCATCTACAGCTGTATTCTCATTATTTTGCCGACTGTTTAAGAACTCATTTCTGCCTTTGTTTTATTTTTATTGTTTAACAGCTACTATATAAAGCACGGTCACAAAGTATTCTGGGACAAGAGACAGCACTACCTTGAGCGGTGGCATAAACACAGAGGAAAACCGAGTGAGGTCTGAATAATAAGACTAAGCAACAAACTCTTAAATGATAAAACTGATCTCGGCGATCATCAATACTGTGATGTGAGCTGTGGGCGAAGATTAGTCATATCTTTGTGGATGAACCTGACTGGCAGAGGATAATTTGAAGTCTTGTTTCATGAGGAAGCCAATTTTCATTCTGATGATCAACTCCGCAATGTTGCGATGCCAGCGGATAGTAAGGATTTCCAAGTGCCAGTGTCCTCAGTGGTAGAATACAATAGGTGTTTTTGACCTGTATTCTCAAAAGAGGTTTCCATGGTATTCAGATTTCTTGTATTATCGCACTTCATCCAAGCATAAATTAAGCACCCTTTGCCAAAATGTGCATATAATTGGTCCCAATTAACACCTTCCTCATTTTAGTGTATGCGATAAGATAAGCATAATTCATGGGTATACAAAATCTGCATAGTAAGTGTTTTTGTACCATGATACAACTGAATTCTCAGTTAAGAATACAGGCCGTTATAGTTTAGTGTTAAATACTGGTGTTGGTGTACGATGTCTTAGTATTAAGTTTGCATAAGATGACTTTTCAGACCAGGCTGTGCAGAATTTGTGTCATTCATCTCTTCTCAGTTGAATTTGTCTAGCTCAGACATATTGCTGTGTACCCAAGAGAATTGACTTTTAAAGGCAGTTTCTTCACCAGCCATTCAACACCAAACTTCAAATGAGGATGGTGTTGGGAACTACATAACATGGTATGTAACTATGATTAATGTGATTGGGTAGAAGTCCGTAGAACCATCAATAATGTGACTGGACTATGTCTGATTTTAGGAGCTTGATTCAAAATCCAAACATCAACACTGACACCAAACACCGATCCAAAGGATTAATAGATTAGCTTGCCAGTCGACAATTTTTAGCCATTGCCATGCATCTGATTAATAGAATAGCCACCAAGTGAAATGATGTAAAAATTGATTCTATGTCGGTGAGATTCGCAAGAAGTATGTGTCATTCGTATTGCCCTGTATCTGGTGTGTTGGCTTAGTTGGTAGGGCGTCAGCCTCACAACTGGGTGGTCGGGAGTTCAAGCCCCAGCCGCATCAGACCAAAAGATGTTAAAAGATGGAAGATGCTGCTAAGTTGCTGCTGGACTCACACTCGATTAGGCAAAATGAATTTTTGGAGGATTTCTATTTCAATCAATAAAATACGGATGGATGAATTATTGTACAAGTGATGTACATGCCATATACAGATTTATAACTATTAATTCTGGTAACCAAAGTGAATTTGGAAGTTGGAAATAGATTCTTTGATATCATCTGAATGAATGGTATTTGTTATCCAAACAGTGTATTGTATTGAACTACATGTTCAGTTAAATCTATCTAGGCCGGGGTATTTTGGGAGTTCCTATGGCCGGGGGGGGGGGCCTCCCAGGCCCCCCCTAAGATCTCGGCCGTCGACCACGCGATCGCGCCGAAAATTGGCACGCGGGTTGCCTGGGGCATAATCTACAAGATTGTATAGTAATTTATTTCGTGCGAATCGCTATTAAGTGATTATGCTAATTTATGCGTAATTAGTATGCGAAATCATACTTTTCCCTCTAACTCCCTAAATAAAGCTCTAAATGTACTAATTTTTGGTATAGAAACTCTTTGTGGGGTCCTTAGCAAGCGTATATGAAAAAAATTGTGATATCAAATCATTTTCTTATGTATTATATTGTTTTTTGCAATTTCTTATGTATTTCTTTGTTTTTTGACCTTTTGTTTTTCATTGTTTTTTCAATTAAATTTGTTGGGGACTCTTCTGTGATCATAAAAATCATAGACTAGAAAAACAATAAATAATCATACATTTATGAATTTTGGTTGAAAACACAATTTGCATTGACTTTGTACACGAAATCACGTTTTTGAGCAATTTTCGGTCTGACATGCACTTACATAATGTTGCATAATTTCGGAACCACGTACCCGGGTGACGCAAAATTGGTCTCAAAAGTTGCGCAAGACTTGAAAGTAAAAAGTCAGCGAGCGGCGCGGTCAAAAAATTTCGCACGGCGAAAATATCGCGCGATTCGTTGAGGGGGGGCCTCCGAGGCCCCCCCCCGGCCTAGATAGGGTTAAGTCTGAAGAGTTTCAAAGTTACATGTTCCTTCTCTATTAAAGTTGAATAATCACCTAAGATGAGGTAATATTAGTTTTTTTACAATATTGTAAAAAAAAGAGTTATATCCTCTCCCAAGTAAGTTTTCTGATGTCCCAAAGTTGAATTTTAATATTCAGACTCACCTGAATAATGACTGGGTTTTTTAAGGATGGGAGGTTCAGTGTCTGGCAGATAAAAAACATCATTTTGTCCGGAAATATTTTCAAAATTTGTGCATTAAATGGCAAAAGTAAATGTATGTTTGTGTTTTGTAATATTGTCTGATATTATTTTCAATCACTTGCTAGTAATGAAATATTGATTCGAAAGTTCCTGAAATTGCTGTTTTGTCTGGACATACAGTACGACAGCCAGGTATACATATATCATTGCTCCAGAGATGAGCCTATTTATATGTAAATTAAATGTACATGTATGACATGTATGTTATTATTGCGTTAATCACAAATATATTTTTATTTTTTTAGCCATGAATAGGCCTACATGTATATCACTCAATCTGGATAAATGATATACATTAATACCGGTATATATATGACCAGTTTTTTTTTAATATAATCATTCCCTATTTATATGCACTTAAAATCACTTTTAATCCCTCTATTTTTTATTAAAGAGAGATGACCACCCAAAACCCCCATCACTTTTACTATTACGCATATCCTTAACTCCTTTTTTGGGGCTAAACCAAGTTCTGAAATGAAATAAAATTCATACCCAAGCATAGACAACTCTAGAACATGGTTAATTGCTTATTGCTATATGTATACACTTTGTAAGTTGTTTATACATGTATTAACACATTTGACATCGAGTTTTGTTTTACTTTGTCTCTCAAGAAGATTTTTCGTGTTTTTATTATTGTCCTGCCATCTCTTGCTGCTAACATAGTTGCATTTCATATAAGTGTATATAAGCAGGAGGGGGGGGGGGGGTGGGACACAGGCTTTAAAACATCCCAAATTCAATTTTTTTTTCTTATTGAAAAAACTCGATTTTTACCCAACAAAGTCTAGTTATTGTTCATCAGATCTACATTATATCTTTACATTGACTGTTATGCTATCAATATGAAAGCAGTAAACAAGATTATTCCAATTTATGAACAAAATATAGAATAATAAATTAATGCTTTAATAGTGTATAAAAATAGGTTTTTGTATTCTCTCTCTCATTTTCCTTTTTTTTACCTGACCTCGCTGCACAATAGAATGTACTCCATTACAAACTTATATTACCAATCATAAGGATGTCCTCATAAGAAAGCTGTACAGTGTGAAACAGAGGGCTAATCCATAATGAATTTTTTTTTTGTTTGGGGGGGATAGTCATTTTGTATTAAAGATAAATTCCAATTCTGGTAACGATCTCAAAATGACTTTTTACAGAATCTAAAATAATGACCACCTATGTGTCTGTTTGTATGAATAAAAAATATGTGCCAAAGGATTCTGGAAGAAATCGTTTAATTGCTGAGAAATAAGCAAAATAAGCGAGGATTCGGTCACTTTCTTGGGACTTTATTCCAGCAATAATAATACACTGTCCCACGTGTGCCTTTCTGTGTTGGCGATCTTCAGTGGGATCGTATTTCAGCTTAGATTATATGATTTCACAAAGTTCAGTTTATGTAACTACCAAATCTAGATCCATGATGATATAGTCATGATATTCAAACTTGGTTTTACAGACTTTCTCAACAAATTAGTGTTTTACTGCAACTACTATCGTTTAACTTTAAATGTTTGATGTCAAAACTGTCAAGTGGAGGCAGAGGTGAATCTAGGTATGGCCACATTTGGCCTCCCCACCCCTTGAGAGCCATAAAACTATTTATTAGTGGAAAGTGTTGTGGATACACAAGTGAGGACTTTTATTTTGCTTGTGATTTTTCCTGGCATTTTTTTTTTTTTATGAACAAAAATGCCCCCTTTCTGGAAAGTCCTTTATCTGCCCCTGAGCGGAGGTCACATTTGTAAGACATTTAGAAGACTTGGGGAGTTGAAAGAAAATGGAGTTAAGTGGTGGAGTTGGTCAAGAGGTGTCTCAAGAGCAGAGATGCAGTCGAGGCCGGCCTTGAGGCTAGATTTGCCGGCCTTGGCCTCGACCTGAGTCGCGTGTACAGTCTATGGTAGAAGGTTCTCTCCAGAGGCCTTGCGACTAGGAAATACCGGCCTTGATTACATCCCTGCTCAAGAGGGATCTCATCCTACATGGTCAAATCCTAGTTCGTCTGCTAACAGTTTGTCTACCATTTGGTCTACACCAATTTTGTATATTTTCTGTTTGGTCTCTTCCCATATGGTCTTATCCTAGTTTATCTACAACCCATTTTTCTACTTTCCATTTTGCCGAATTGCCAGTTAGTCCATTTTCCGTCAAATTTCCAGTTGGGCTACACCCATTTCGTCTAATATCCATTTGTTTTAACACCCATGGTTAGATCAATTTTTTATGAATCAAATTTTCATTTGACAAAGTAAAGAAAAAGCAGAAGTGGAATCTGGATCAACTGGGCAATGTACTAAATGAGAATTTTACTTGATGTTTATCGGAATAAGTGTAGTGTAGACCAAATTGATAGTAGCCTGAATGGGTTTATGAAACCGTGTGGTACGAGTCGATTAGGCCCGTATTCTGAACTCAAGTTTAAATTAAACCCTGGTTTGAAGTTATGGTTTAACTATGGATAGCCAATTGGGGCACAAATCACTATAAAAAATACACATTCAATTTATCAAATGTTATAACACTCGAGTTGTTCATAATTGTCTGCATGAAAGCAAAAGGAAACAATAGTAAACATTATATATAATATAGATAGAAATTTTGAATTTTTGGCTCCCCATAATTTTAGCAGAGTTAGACCGTGGTCTAATTTAAACCCGACTTCAAAATACGGGCTTACATGTATGTGTAGACCAAGTGAATATAATATTGTCGCACGCACCACGAACCGTCCTCTCTGCGCACTTCGATGCGAAAGTTAAGTTTTGCAGAGAACGCATTTAAAAAAAAGGTTTTTTAAAACCAGCAATAAGTGCACCTACAAGTAGAGCAAATTATTTACCAGTGTCTTTGTTAAAAAGTTCAGGTTCCAAAGTTTCATCCCGTATCTTTACATTTTCTTGAAGTGAATTATTTATGCCGCAGTGGGCATCGAGAGGACGGTTCGCGGTGCTTGCGACGATATAATGAAAGAGTGCAAGAACAAGAGTGAATGTAAACTAATAAAACAGTGCAAGATTGAGGAGTGAATGGTCCATGTAAGCGAGATAGATGTGAAAGGAAGGAATAAGTAAAGATGAAATGATGGGGGGGGGGGCAACGTGCCTAAATAAGTAATCTTCTTACAAGAGCAGATTAGATTAGGAGAGTAGATAAAAGGAGGATTTCGTCATCCCCATTCTAAACAATGCCTTGAATACCGGTATTCTATTTTCATTAAAATAAGATGTATAGTCTTAACACGTAACCTGGATTCAACATTACACCCTTTTTCCAGATTTTTGTATTTTTAAAAATATCTTTTCACTGTACATCACCCTATGAAAACAAACCTTTTTAAAATTTATATGGAGATGAAGATAGTGTCCACCATTTCATAGCAGTGCATCCCCCGGAAAAGGAGTAGACTCCTAATTTACCAAAAGTTAGAGCTACATCTTTCATGCTGGAATTCAAAGTCATCAACTAATTAGTATTCATCACTAAACCTCACAGTAATAATGGACAAAATAATGGGAGAGGGGGATAAGCCACAGAGAAAGATAACTTGAATGAGTCATGAAATCATCTTTTAAAACTTCCACATTCCCCATTGTCTCAGTTATTATGAATGTGAATATTTATGATAAAAAGATTCTTGCATGGAAGAAGTAGCTCTGACCTATGGTAACTGCCTAACAAGTTTCAATACAATTGTGAGACAACAAAATCAAATTATTCCAACATTGTTTCTTTCATAAAGAAATCTTTATATTTACAAATACAGACGTTTCCTCTGAATATCCCCAAATATCAAAACGTACATTTATCATGAAATAGTTCACAAATGTATAAGTAATTTGGAGAAAAAATAACAATGACGAACAATCAAATCTACTACATGACTCACCAAGTCAAAAACAGTCATCCTCACAGAATTCAATGTACCAGAACTAAAAAAAAATAAATATATTTGACTATACCTAAAGTGTGAGAATCTTACGACACTTTCAAAATTACAGTCAAATTAGCTTCAATGCATTTGAGGCGATATTGACTTTAAGAAGGCTTTCACATTAAAAGAAATATTGACATACATGTATGTGTACAATGAAGAATATAGGACCTTTTAAGTCGTCTTTTGACATAAAAATTGTTTTACTCATGAAGTTGACCTAAAGTGACATTGCATGGACACAGACAGCGAATACTGCCATCATATGGTGCTGTAGGGAATGTCCAATGTGCGACCCACAACGCACCATTACCCCCCACCCCTCCCAAAATAAGCTTCCTTGAACATCTAAGCTTTTTTGCCTCTTTCCTTTCGTTTAATTTTGTGTGTATTAGTTATTTGGTAGAACTGATAATGTTTAAACAAATGGTTAAAAATATATCATTACTAAACATTGGAATGGCTGTAAAATATTAAAATTAACCAAACTGCATTTAAAATTGAAATGATGCATCATGGGTCCTCATTTTGTGCCATCTTTCCCAACCTATAAGATGGCATTATTGAAGGTGCCAGTGCAATGTCACTTTAAAAGTTGAATTTACTTGACTGCTTCTATTTCTAATAGAAATATACAACTCTACTGTAAGGCATCACATAGGTAGAAGTTATTAAACACAAGATATGCCGATTCATTTAGAAACACAAAAATAGAAAAATACATTCGAGTTATTCCCTTTCAAAGTTGCGATCAAGAGGGGGCAACTAATATATATACGAACTAGAAAAAAAGCACATTGATAAAATGATGACAAACAGCTGTGGGCATCATTAAACTTGATATGAAAAAAATATAAGTAATGTTTTCCAAGGAATTGGTGCGTGTGGTAGAGGGTTTGGTGAATAGTGATTGATCTTGCATGCATTTTCTAATTATTTTTTGTGTCCATTCACAGGGCGTTTGACCTACATAAACAAATTAAATACAAAATATTTAACCAATCCAATTATTTTTTTTCTCCCGAAATACACCATGACAAAATAATTTAGAAAGGAGGAAATGTACAAAAATAACAACTCTCTTCCATCAAATAGAATACAAAAAAAGATAAACTTGAGGACAATGAATCTGAACATCTATAATACTTTGGTTAAAACATAACTTTGAATATAAACTAAACGAATGAAAGTGAGCATCTAATGGACACTTTCAGCTAACTATTCTGATGTTGAATTTAGCTTTATTCATTGCAGATCACGTAAAAACACCAATAATTGAGAAATTACCCTTTCAAATAAAATTATTCAAGACAATGACAATACTGCCAATATACATACATGTTACCATGAGTACAATCTCTCAGATATTTCATTTGATATTTTTAAAATTTTTCTTCAAAACTATTGATACAGCACTAAACAGACTCCAAGGCACTACAGGCAATGTTAAGAAAAAATGAAATCATTTCAGCTTTTGTGCATTTTACATTAACTCACAAAGAAAGATTTCACAAATCTAAAAAAAAATGAGGTCACCACATTTAAGAGAGGGAAGTTGACTTTTTGTGAAAAGGACAAGACTTGCTCAATCAATGAGTCAAATGGTAAAAATTGTCAATAGTAAATCCCAGAGGTGTATATTTTCATGACACAACTTTAACAAGAAAGAGTGACCCTGGTAAATTCCAATATAGAAGAACAAAGTGAAGTTAATTTTTGAATAAAGTGCACAAAGAAAGAGCATCTCAGATACATGTATAGTCAAACCAGCTTATTTTGATTAGTGAGATTTGTTTTTAATACATCTGTATATTATGAATATTTCATGAAATCCTTCCCTGAACGCTAAAGGTTCTATTGATCTACATTTAGTAAGACTATTATTAACTTCTTCCGGGCCAGTTACACAAAGGTAAGGGAGTGATCATACAGATAATCTGTAGATTGATCACACATAATACCAACTGTGATCAATCCTGGAAAGGCGTTATGATCAGTCATAAAGGTTTATGTAAATGGACCCAGTTGGAGGGAATAAGGGAACTTTTTTTAGGGTGAGGGGGGGGGGGTCAGATGGTACATGGTTTTTACTCAAGTAGTGCAATTTTTTTTCAAAGTAGTACTGAGAATACCACAACTATAAAATAGGAAGTTCTTAGACACTTACTGGCTTGCTAATAAAAGTGGCATGAGTCTCGTAGAAACCATTATGGCTGGTGCAAAATACAGACCATATCAGAAGGAAGAGTTTTCATGTAGAAATATATGTATTAAAAGGATTTCAGAAATAAAACCAAATGGCTGTTCTATATGGCTCTCTGTGAAGTCAGCAGTGACTTAACAACTGGAACGTATTCTGTTGCTAAATTTGAGACCCAAATATTTTTTCTAGCGTTTTTTTTTAATGAATTGGGAATGAATTTCCGATAATCCTCACCAAAATTTGACAAATAATCAGCTTTTGCAATCAAGCTTGATCAACAGCAAGAATTTATTCAACAAATGAATTGTAAATTAAGTTGATGGGAACTGGACGTAAAAAAAAGAATCCGATCTAGTATCACAAATAATCTTCCAGTTGTTTGAAAAGTCAACTTTACAATGAGCTCTGTATATGAAATAGCTCCAAGGCTACAATTTTTTTTTGTCATTTTCTAAGGTTGCACTGGATGGTACTTGAAGGTTCTGTTCTGCCGTGGGCATCACACCCTTATCGATTAGTGCTGACGACACTGGAACGGTGTTGCATTGTTGTATAAAATTAGGCATCGCTGCCACATTACTGTTTGTAACAGGACCTCTGTTAGCAAATTGTTAGTGATAACAATGTTTCTGTGCGGTCAGTACAGGGCAGCGTAGCACAAAGATTATTAATGGATTGCAAGTATGAAAGAATGATCCTGATTGATTCCTGGTAAGGACTTTAAACACACTTGGCATGGAACAGTGACCAGGACCCGTCACTTACAATTGATTTGATCAACTACAACAATGGACGGCCGGCAACGTCAACATGTATTATGCATGTTTGTTCAAAATATTTTCTAACAATGATGTATAGCGATGCATTCATTGTTTTCTTGAAAATTCACTGTGCTTCTCTTTGTTTACAAAGGACATTGTGCCAATTTTCTATTGAAAAAATTATGACACTGATGGATTTCCAGAGTTACGATTGATTGGATCAATTGTAACTCTTTGTAAAACGGGACCCTGGCACCCATCATACGATTGATCCATTCAACCCCAAATGTATGGATGGATCAACCCCAAATGTATGGAAATCCATCAGTGTCATTTTTTTCTACAGGAAATCTGCGCAATGTCCTTTGTAAACAAAAGAGAACCACTCTCACCTTTCAAGAAAGCAATGAATGTATGAATCGCAGATGTTAGTGATACAGAGTCCTGCAGATTGTGTCAATGTTAAGTTTTATTCTAGTTGAACTTGAACTTGAAGTTGAAACCGCCACCGCCGCCGCTACCAAAGGGATTGAAACCGAATGGATGCCCGTGATGAAAGCCTTGGTTTCTCTGCTGCTGTTGCTCGGGGTCCAAAGGGTCCTCACCTGCATCAAACTTTTCCCTCATTTCTGAAGAAATAATTTTAAAAAATTATAAATAATAATAATAATTCCTTCTTATTAAGCGCTTTTTCAAAAGTTACAAAGCGCTGTACAAATGACAAAACAAATACAATTGGTAAAAACTTCAAACAAAACTACACAAAATGAAACACTATTGCAATATATTAAACATGTTAAAACAAATGAGATTTAAGCATCTTCTTAAACACATCAGTAGAAGAACATTGTCTAAGTTTATGGGGCAATCTATTCCAATATTTGGGGGCATACACAGCAAATGACCTATCGCCTACTAATTTGAATGTCCGGGGGATGTGAAGAGGGATATGTGATGATGACCGAGTGTTGTACATTGATTGGCGAACTGTTAGGAGGTTTGACAGGTATGATGGAGCTTGATCATTAAGACATTTGAATGTGATAGTCAGAGACTTATGCTCAATTCGATTTTTTACTTTCAGCCAGTGTAATTCTCTTATGATTAAAGCATAACAATGACTGATGACTAATAATATAATAATAATGAAAAGGGTAATGATAAAGCATAATCCAAAATTATTTGCATGGATAAAAACTACAAATTTTCATCCTCACAGCCATTATCATCATACATTAAAAAAAATCATGTCGAAACTGTTTTCACAAAATAATACTTAATTTAAAATTCAATATTATATCAAATAACTTCCTTATTTGTTATCAGATTTTGATGAAATTTTCAGCATGTTGCTTGCTGAATTTTGCTCTATTTATTGAGATATGATCATTTTCAGGCCGGAATACCCTTTAAGTTGTCCCATACGTACCTGGGTCTGTAAGGACTTCTTTGGCATCGGCGATGTCCATGAACATTTTCTCTGCTTTGGATTTTTGTTCCCCTTCTTCGTGTTTGTCTGGATGCCATTGCATAGCTAATTGTCGATATGCTTTCAATATGTCCTTTTTGACAGCATTTCTGCAAGAAGACAAAAAAAAATACAGACGTGTATCACGGGAGATCCACAACACTTTGCAGTGGTAATTGTGGTCAATTCTCCAGACTTGAATCAAAAGATACAGGGTTCAAATCCCACTACAGCACTCACATCTTTAGAAAAATTTACATAGTAACTTTTCCATGCGATGGTAACT
This sequence comes from Lytechinus variegatus, assembly GCF_018143015.1. Taxonomy (NCBI): domain Eukaryota; kingdom Metazoa; phylum Echinodermata; class Echinoidea; order Temnopleuroida; family Toxopneustidae; genus Lytechinus; species Lytechinus variegatus. Next base: position 29,190,304 of record NC_054755.1, read on the forward strand.
TCAATGGAATCCTCGATTCTAATTGGTAACCGAGCATTGCCATATGGGAACTAACATTGGATGGCAAAAGTAGTAACTGTTATGTCATTGGGTCATGTTCAATAAGAGTGATTTCTGTTGTCAGGCACTGTCTAGTTACCAACAAGTATCCATCTTCTTTCCATCTAGCTGGAATAATATATCAAAGTTTAAAAGGCTGATTGTCATTAATGGATCCATGATATTTTCTCCGGGAACAAATGCTTAGACTGAAAATCTGCATGTTAAGACAAACATAACACCTCACCTCCAAAACTAAACAAATAAACCCTAATCCTAATCTGTTCATCTTTCTGAACCAAACAAACTACTAAAATCCTAACTCTAAGCCTATGCCCTCTGAGATATTTAGACTGGAGCAGATGTTGCAAGAGCATATGATGTGTCACCACTTGTAAAATCATGCACCATGAAACAAAAAAATGATTTAATAAATCTTACCTTCTGACACCTAAAATTTTGTAGTAATCCCTTTTCTTGGATTGTTTTAAAAGTTTCTGCGCTCTATCTAATCCTTCTTGTGTTCTCTGGACATCGTCTATTTCTTTGGCTTTTTGGTAATCACTTACAGCTGAAACAGAGATCAATAAACAAATGAAAATGGTTTTAAAAATACCCAATACATATTGTTTCCCCTCAAACAATATTTCTTAATTTGCTCCTTTTTTTTTTCTTTACCTCAATTTGTACTTAAAATCATTACAAGCCTTGATTTTAACAACTGCTATCACTATAGAAATTTTAATCATCCATCACAAAGAACTTTATTTGTTAATTAAAATGTACCCTATTGTAATTGTAAAAAGCATCTTCTTCAGATAAACACTCACAAACATTAGGAACAAATGTATTTCAATCATTCAAGATAAATCCAATCACTCAAAACTTTGGAATACATACGGATTAGAATTGCTATACACGTAAGCATTTATGCAGTCAATTTCCTTTCAACTTGAATATATGAACAATTCAACTTCCCATCGTACAAAGAGTACTATCAATTCATCCAATCAATCTCAACGATGGAAAGCCTTTTAAGCCATAATCTGTTTTCAAGTTTTTTCTTTAACTACAACACTCCTGCATGCATCATATGGATGTTTGTGTTTGTTACGAAGGGCCCCAAACAAAACCAGCTTGTTGCTGATTGGGCTACCCTACTTTTAAATATTTGAAATGAATGAATGAATAAATAAATAAAATAAATGGCATTGACCGACCACTGTGCTCCTCTTTGTTTACAAAGTGGATCATACATCTTTTAGATAATAATAATAATAATTGGCATTTATATAGCGCTTTATCAATCTACGACTGTTCAAAGCGCTACACAATTATTATTACCCGGTAACTGGATTCATAGCATTTCAAGCAGCCTGTTAGGTGCACACTTGCTAAACCAACCACAATGACGGCTGTTTCCTACCGGTACCCAATTAGCACCTGGGCGAGAGTGGCAATGTGTGGATTGACGCCTTGCCAAAGGGCACTAGGCCATGGTGGGATTCGAACACACGACCCTCTGATTACAGGGCAAGAGTCGGAACCGCTACACCACGGCGCTTCTAGATGAAAAATAGCTTGCTATAATTGAGACTGATTGGATCAATTTCAATTAACTTGTGATACCAGGCCAAGGTCTAATGAGAGACTCACCTTCTTCATACATTTCGTCTTGGATATAAGTTTCAGCTCTATCTATAAGTACATCTATATTTTCTGGATCGTCTTTTAAAACCAGTGAACACATCTTTTTTGCTTCAGGTAAATTTTGGCTCTGTCGAGATATAGTGTAAGAAAATAAAAATCTCCATATTACAAAGACATTACAAGAAAAAAAGTTCCCCTGGGATAGGAAGATATACATTTCTCACGAACCAAAGAAAAATCAATAAGAAATGTATTTAAGTACACATTCATTTTTTTCAAACTGACTCATAGGACTGCTGATTGGACTTTCAACTCACAAGTGACCTTAAAATGAGATCAATAGATAGAGGAATGATGCTTGAATATATGTGAATACACATTAAATAAGAGAAATGTCACCAATCTGTTCATTCAATGAATTATCTTTGTTTTGCAAAAAAAGGTATGAGCTCTTGTCCAGTACAGCTGAATATATTTATCATAAAAGCTGCTTTCTACAAATTAATATTTGTTATCATTATTACCATAATTTAAAGAAAAGAAACAAATGAGCAAGAAAAAGAAACACGCTGAAACAAAAGACAAAGAAATAAAGAAAATTGATAATAACAACTTCATAGTTTTCTAGTAAAGTTAATACTAATCAAAACTTGTATTGCATAAACATATAGGGGTGGTAATCAACAACTGTCCTTACCATTCTATATGCGTGACATATCCTTGCATTTGCCCTGAGTTCATAAATACCTCCTTTACCAGCAGCCTCTATCGATGCTTTTAATTTTTCTATAGCCTCATCATATCTGAGATAAAAAATACATAGAGAAAAGAATAATAATACAAGTAGGTTATTTGTATAGCTCACATATCCACCTGCGAAGGTGCTCAAGGCGCTCCTATATTACCCTGGCTAAGCTAGGCTATCAATTCCAGATTGGGGGAATTACTTTCTGCCGGTGCCCATTTACCTCGCCTGGGATGAACACAGCACATTGTAGATCAATGTGCTGTGCTCAAATAAGATCAATAGTGATTCCATGTAACCATATTCTGTTTATGAAGTTTTCCAATATTATATTTCCATCTTTTGTGTATGTAATTAAAAGCCATTAGAAACTGACTTATTTGAAAGAATGCTTGCAATCATGGACAAATAAAGTAATCTTGATTTCAAATATTTTCATCCAATAGTTGAGTAAGGATCGGAGTAAAGGTTTTCTTTACTGTGCTTTCAAATTCAACAATTGGGTGGTTACAAGGGGGTTTCAGGTAAAGAAGCCATATTGAAAGACTATTGACTATTACAGTCACACCTGTCTACAAAGACCACAATTTTGGTTTCTCTTGAATTGTATTTCCCTCATTGAAACATGTATCAAAAGAACCAGTGTAAAGAGCACCTGTTGAATATAGAGACCACTTTTCTTATCTCCTTTGAGTGGTCTTTACAGAAATGTATAGAATTCCCTCTGTACAAATTTCCAGGTAATCATGAAATTCCCCCTCCATGGTCAGCTTTACCCACAAGCAACATCATACTGTTTAACTCTTAAAATACATTTAACAAAAATGCAACAATAATAATATGCAGACATCTAGATTTTCTTTTAATTAACCATTTTACATACACATAAAAAAGTAAATAAACATTGAACACAATACAATAATTTTAATTCATTGAAATGAAGTTTTATGCCCCCTTAAAATGCTATACAATAAGCAAATGGATAATGAAGTTATGAAATAAATGGATGAATCAAACAAATTTAACAAGGGGAAAGGGGAAGTTAGGGGGGGAGGGATTTATGACTTTATCTTTCAGACACAGATAATCACAACTGACACTTACCTTCCATCACGGATATAATTTTCAGCAGCATCCAAAAATCTTCTGATTTTCTTGAGCAGCTTGTAAAGAGGGAAGCATTCCTTGTGATCGGGATCCAGTTTCAAACATTCTCGTATATCTCTACATGATCAAACAAAAATCAGACGAAAATCAGTCAAATGGTCAATACATGTATTTGCTTTAATAGCATTTTACATTTATAATCATACAAATATGTAATACACATTGTTAGGGCAAGGATAAGAATAACAAATTGTTCAGATACTCTAACTGCAGTTAATAGCAAATCATGTACAAAAAATTGCAATCAATAAAAAATGTTGTTACTGTATCCAGCGTTCTCGCCAGAAAAAAATTCACCCATGTCGGGGACTTGTGCTGCCACTCCGGGGGGTGGGTGCGGGAGGGGGGGATCACCCCTCCCTCGCGGAGCGCGGAAGCGACGGCCTTTTCATGAAATAGAGACGCCAAGGAAGCCCCATTGTGGCGTATTTTTAAGCCCACACAAATGCACATAAATGTTAGGCCTGGGAGTAAACATCGATTGATCATCGATTGATTAAATGATTCGATTGGCATGCCGCCAATCACCAATCGATTAGCAAAATTTACACAAATCGAATGTTCGGCAGATCCCGATTATGACATTGGGAGAACTCGAATACCCAAGTAATAATAACAAAATGACAAGAAAACAATGATGGCACTTCATACAGGTTTAAAAATTATGGTACCGAGAGAATTTTTCAAAAATAATCAATGATTGTATTACATTCACAGTTACACACCAACATGAAAGCGCTCCGAATTTTTTTTAATCCCACCCAACCTTGCCCTCGATACACAAAATGAGTTCATTGTCTGCGTGCACAAAACAATAAGAAAACACACAACCAAGCTCACTTGAGCTGATTGGACCTTCGGATAGCCAATGAAACTTTTGGGGAAACAAAGAAGGCAGTGGTTCCCTTATCAGGAGAGGTCATGACTTCAGAAATAAATTGACCCCTCCCCCATCTGTGTGTGTGTGTGAGGGAGAGAGAGAAAGATAAGGGTGGGAGCCGTAGAATTCCTTTGTTTCAAAACAATAATGCAACCTTTTTTCTATCCCCCTCACACAATGAAAACTACATTCCAACATGCGCCCGTCTTCACCGGTACTTTCTCGACTAGTCTTCAAAAATAGACCCAGTTATACATGTAGGTTCAAATGATAAAAAATCATAATTTTATAAGGTATTTCAAATTAAATATTTTTCAAAATATTTTTTTGAAATACATGTGTAGAATCGTGGACAGTGCCACAAGTGGGGGCGGGGACATGGTGTGGGCAAGGGATGAAATTGTTCAAGAAATGCTCCACCTGGGGTCAGTCTCAAAGAATAGTTCATGAATGAGTTGTTTACATCGTTGGACTTTGCACTGGCTGTTCAATCTGGGCTGATTCATTCATATGCAGGGGTGTGGCACTTGGAGGGATGCATGTATAATACCTACTTTCATTTATTCTAAACATGTGACTTTGATGGAGATTTCACCATAAAGTAGGTCAACTATTGTGACTTAAAAGACCTGATTCCCGACGAACAATCGAATCATTCGATTATTTTTTCAGGAAATAATTGAATGGTAAAAATGACAATCGTCCCAGGCCTAACATCCATGCACCATAGCGGTCACGCACAGTTCTCAAACTCCTTTGCTATTCGTTCATTGTGTGCAGAGAGGGCGGGATAAAATGACAAACACAGTACAACTCCTTTGCTATTCGTTCATTGTGTGTATAGAGGGCGGGATAAATGACAAACACAGTACAAGTACATGTTCCTTGTATGTACATACAATGCATTTATTCCAAGTTCAGTAAGCGCAGCTACCGGTAGGTCATAGAGCATAGCCGGTGTGATGTGCGGGGCAGACGGGGGAATAGGCAACGGAACGACCGTACCGTGCCGTCATATGCCCGCAATAGCAGCCGCGAGCTAGCTGGGCGCCTGCCACTTTCCTAGCCGTAGTAGGCCTGTAAGTGGTCTTAAGTTGGTGGGGTCGACTTCGGCGCAACCCGATAAATGAAGTTGATATCACTAAGATGAGTTCATGGAGTGTATTATTTTTTCTGAATATTTCCATTTAATTTTTCCACGCATGTCGCTGAAATTTTACGCATGGTTCCACTTGGTCTCCATTTCCGCACGCATGGTGTTTGCACCATGCGTGTTATACACTGGCGAGAACGCTGACTGTATCTCTTAATATCACAATCACCAGTGTTGATCAAATCACTTTGGAAAATATGAAAAAGAAAGAAAAAAGAGAAACATATCAATCATTTTTGATGAAATTCATAGTTTAGGCATTATTTTTTCAAATATCATAAGTTTGACATCTTCTACATACATCGAGTACCTGTGTTCAGTCTTGGAGAACCCTCCCCAGTCCTCTAATCTCTACCTCTTCCCCTCCCGACCGAATATTGACACCCCAACCCCACAAAACAAATACTTCAACCTCCAAACATTCAAAGACAAAAGCAATGAAACTTGGAACTTTAAAAATCTCATTTAATATCTATAAATTGTGAAGCCCTAATGAAAACCTAACACCACCCCCCACCAAAAAAGGCAAGAAAATAAAGAAATTCAAACTTACTCTAAGGCCATATCTAGATCTCCCATACTGTCATGCGTTCTACTCATTTCTAGATAGATTTCTGTGCTGTCTGGAACCAGTTTAGTTACAGATCTCAGATCATCAATGGCCTTGTATAACTCTCCTAACCCTGTATAGACTTTTGCCCGTTTCCTGTGCATATCTGCATTCCAGGGTAAATACTGAGAGCAAAGGAAATAATGATAAAATTTAAGACATCAATGTTAAATATCTAGTACCGGTAGTTTATAATGAAGATGAGACTTTTGAGTGGAATTTCACAGAGATTAGAGTCCATCTTAAGTCTATGCTGAAGAAGTGCTAATCAAATGCACACATTATATTTAACGTGTGAAGTGAAGTTTCAGTCATGTTTAAATCTCTGGGAAATACCACCTTGAAATACCTTGAAACACCTTGCAAGCCAAAATCGGATGACTGGGGTAATACTATCGTCGGGTTGTAGAGACATTGTTCTAACGTATCAAAATGCTAGTTTTATAGCACAACATTAAACCATCTTATCTAGCAAGACCTCAAATGGCTTTGACATTGTTTTGTTTGGAAAAAAGTAATGATGTGGGTCATACTAATAGTTAATTTTTTCCATTTTTTGGGGGGAAGCAGGATAAATTGAAAACAAAAGATAACCTTATGAAGGACTGCACATTGTTTATAAAATAGTAATGAAATACATGTAGTACTCATATATTGCTTTTGTTCCAATGTTGTGGACTGGGAAAAAGTATAGTATTCTGTTTTCATTTGATGCACTGTTATGAATATTTGTTGAAAATTTATGTATTTCATTTTCAAATGCAATAAAGCGTAATCAATACAATTATTCAAAATATCCTCATTTCTTGCAATTATCTCAGCAAATGTAAATAACTGCTTACCATAAGAACCTTTGAGTATGCATCTAATGCTTGTTCTAGTTGATTTGATTGGAATTGTTTGTCTCCTATTGCTATTCTCTCCTCAACGGTGCGGGTCATTCCAAGCTGCTTCTCAGCCTCTTTATTAGATGGATCAAATTTCAACTGCAAGCAGCAAGAAAAAAATCAGGGAAAAATAATTTTTAAAAATATTATTGGAACTCCAAATATACATTAAAGCTAGAATTCATGAAGTTGTGTTCAATCTCCCTGGAGTAAACTTAATTCATGGCTTAACTAACTGCTGTATCTTAATTAAACCCACTGAACATTTCACAAAGGATGGGCTGTGGAACCAATGGGAGAAAATTAAACATAAATGGATAAACTTCAACCTAAGGATTAAATTTAAACCACCATTGTGATTTTTTTACTGTATTCGTACAGAAAATCGTATAAGCAAATATCATAAATACACCTATATTTTCAGCAAACCTGAAATCTTGTGTCCATTCAATTGTAAACTGAATTATAAGTCACGGTTCGTATCCTATCTGCTGGCCCAAGCTGATGAATTTCATTCACCTTTCCATGCCAGTTAGGTTCAGCAAGAATAGGCGAGTTTGCCAATTGCACCACTTGGGTTAGTCATATGAATTCAGATAAAGGGACACATTTCAAAATGTACTACGTTATCAACAGTTTAACATGGGAACTCTAGTAAGAATCACATAAAGTAGCAAAGAATGGAGATTTAAAGCAGGTCGCATTTCATAAGTTGGGTATGCAAAAAGGGTGGCGTATGAACAATTTTCCACACGGTGCCATGGATAAATTGTTGCTACATCACAGCATCTTGACCAAATTTATTGAGTAATATCTCATTTTGAAGCTAGAACTATAGGCTAAATATATTACTATGAATTAGATCAATACAATATCAGGAACAAAAACTATAGCACATTAAGTTTGAAGTAACAGGGGTGGCGGAGCCGGTGGATGTGGTAAATGATAAAATATTAATTAAACCTAATTAACAACTTACTATAATATGTAATATGACTGTTATCCTCATATTTCTGGGTGTTTTAAAGCAGGGAACAACTAAATGTCATAAAAATTTGACAATTTTGAAAATATGCAGCAATGGAATACATGTGTATGTCAGCTCTGATCTGCAACCTAATCAATTAGTAAACCGGAGAGATTTGGTTAATTATCTAATTTGTAATCTTAATTTTTAGTACAAATGTTGTGTATCATTGCAACAAACATTTCTACCCATGATGTTGTCATTTTGCCAAGTATATGAATACAGTAACAGGTATTTTGGGGTCAAAAATGTGAAATTAAATACTGTTAATTAATTAGTATAATTAATACGCATACAATAATAGATAATTATTCGATTTTTGGTACAGATTTAATTATTGATGTTTCAAGATTATAACTGCAAAATACTAGGGTGATCCAATGTTGCATTAACTTTTGACACCATTTTATGTGCAGCAGGTCCAATTTGAGGAAAACACATTTCAAAATTCACATTTACATTGACGTCTATGTAATAATTAGCTGTTAATTAGTTATTTTAAGGAAAAATAAAGGTAATCGAGACTTAAAACTTTTTCATTATTTAGAGAATGGTAATAGCTATAACATATCAAAAAATAAAATTTTTGACCATTTTTACCCTGTTCGCGAAATTGGACCACCTTATGACATGCGACCAGCACTAATTAAAAAGGGAATGAAAGTCCTCTCAAAAGATGTAGAGAAGAAGGAATGAAGGAAGAAAAGGAGGGGAGGAGGAGGGGGAAGAAGAGGAAGAAGAGGGGGGAAAGAGAAGGAGGATGATGATGAAAGGGGTAAGTGGTAGAAAAAAAGGACAACAGACAGAGAAAACGAATCCAATATCTCACCACGGCAGCATAATCTTCCCTAGCTTTAGCAAGATGTCCCTGCTTAAATAGTACGTTGCCATGGTTGATGAGAGCGGGAGTGAAGTCCTGCTTGAGAGTCATGCTCTTCTTCAAGTCTGGTAGAGCCAGTTTGGACCTTCCTTGGGCCAGGTAAACAGCAGCTCTCTTGTAGTATGCCATGTAGTTTTTAGGATCATTGTCTTGACAAAATCAAATAATAATCCTTCCATTAATAGAGGCATATCTTTACAGAGATTTCAACTGCTCTCTTTTTGAAGAGATTTTCATTATAGCCTACTGAAGGTTTCATATTTTCAAAGATTGTATTAAAATATAATACACAATGTCTGTTAAAGAAACCTGCACCCTTACGTTAAAATATGTAGGATGAATAATAATTATCATTGTTTTCTGGGGTTGCCATGCAGTCAAGCTTAGCTTATAGCGGCATCCTTCTAAAAATCTATATGTATTAATAGAAAATGCAATTTTGTTCAATGTTTTGCTTGTCAGTTATACGTATATTATTATTGTATTTTCTTTGTTAATGTATTTATGAAAAAGTGTTGCAGAAACCAATAAATAAATGAATAAATGAATAAATGAAAATTTATACTATTTTTCTAACCAGATATTTTATTTTCATACAAAAAACTTGCAATTTATTTTTAGGCATCCCTTCACTAATGTATAGCTTCATGATATCCAATGTTGATGCATTATTTGAATACATTCTGACCCACACACACATAAAATTCATACCATACTGTGATTAATGATATAATGTTCTGCATTCTTTCATTAGGCATAATTCACAAGGGAGATTTTAAAAACTTTCTCCTTGTTCCATGCTGTCCTGAAGTTATTTCTAAATGTACAAATGACTGAATTTGATCTCAGCCTTGTTGTACCACAAAGGTCGGCAATGGATTGCAAATATAAGAGTGCCATTCTGATTGGTTCCTGAACATTATTTTTTTAAGGGCACAGAACAATTGATTTAATGACTCATTGCTATTCAGGGATTGGTTGCAGACATCCAATTTTTTTTAGCCCCATTTGCATATTTCTTTTAGGGGTGCACATAGAGAATGTCTAATCGAGTGCTCATTACCCTTGAGCTTGAAATTATGTTTATGAAAGGTAATTAATTGGTTTAAATTCCTTCTATTTTTTTAACCTATATTGTGAATTTGGGCCTGACATCATGTTGTTCTAGAGGTTCAGAATGTACAAGTGGATAATACATATTGTTTGGTAGTAACCTTGCATAATCAGGAGTCTGTCTCATTAAGCTGTTTCTAAGTTAATAAGAGCGACTTTAAGAACGACTGGTGGCTAAATAATCACAAATGAACATTTAATGTTGAAGATCATTTACCACAAGAAAGGATCACAAGTCATTCTTAAAGTCACTCAGACTCTTAACTTACAGCTTTATGAAGCTGCCCCCAGAAATGATGATTTTTTTTTTCAAACAGATCAAAGTTAGACTGTCTTTATTATGATTATAAATTTTCTTTAAAGGTCAAGTCCACCCTAACAAACGTTGATTTGAATAAAAAAAGAAAAATCAAACAAGCATAATACTGAAAATTTCATCAAAATCAGGTGTATAATAAGAAAGTTAAGGCATTTTGAAGATTTGCTTATTCTTCAAAAATTTCTCTCTATTTCTATCGTTCTTTATTGTTTGAATTATACAATATTTCAATATTTACAGATTTGACAATAAGGACACTCTTGTTTAAATCACAAAATGTTCAAATGATAATAATTTACACATGTTCACAGAGGAATAAAACTTTGTTTCATATGACAATGACTAGAAAAATAGAATATTTCATATTCCATGTAATGAAATACCAAAGAAATAGTGAATTGATAATGTCATCAGTCTCCTCATTCGCATACCGAACAGGATGTGAATAAAACTATTTTATGAAATCAAACGAAACTTTAAAAGATCATAACTTTATTATTTTACATCCGATTTTCGATTAAATTTTCAGTGTCATGCTTGTTTGATTTTTCTCTTTTAATTCAAAGAATGAAATGAAAAGAAAGTAATTTACTAGGTTGCTATGAAATAAAAAAGAATACAGTAGACACTTTACACTATCACATCGAAAGTGTTTACTAAACAGTCTAATGGTTAATTCATTACTGGCACAATTGGTAGAATAAGACTGGTAAATGTTTATACCTATTGCAGAATTGTATTGGGCCAGTGCATCAGCAAGCTGACCAGCTGCTAACAAAGTGTTTCCGGTCTCCATGTATTTCTTGGCCTCTGCTTCTGATTTGGCTTCTCCATCTGCACAGAAAACAAAGAACATCCATAAATTTTTCATGAAATACATGAAAAATTGGCATCAAGCTCATCTCTAGATTTAACCACTTGTTCACTGCTACCACCCTGCCTGTGGGGAATCTACAGGTAGGACTATGGCATGCCAATGTTGTACAGAGCACACACTTTAAAAAATCATTTAAATATCACTTTTGTGACCAAAACTACTAATTTCCATACAGTTGCAATTTATTTTTCATTAGTAACTTGGGAATAATTTTTGTATTCACCAGAGCGCTCAAAAACTTGAATTTTGGGCATATTTTTGTGTACGCCCTCTACTGGTGAAAAGTAATATGGCAAGAAAATTTTCATTTTTTGATCTCTATTTTTAATTAAGAAAAAAATAATTTAAAGAATCAAATTTAAATAAGAGCTAAGTTGTAAGAATAATAGGTGTAATGGAAATTGTCAGTGTAAAAAAATCAAGCATTTCCCCAAAGAAAAAGAGAAAATTAGCCGAACATTACCACCCTTATTTTTCCACACATGGAGATATAACTGAGAACAAGGTTATATCATAACCTTGTTCATTGAATGAGTGGATTTAACTAACATTTGAAAGACTAGAATAGAATATATGCCAATTTTTCTTCTATATTTTCATTCAAACTTCAAATTCAATCAATAAAGGGGAAAAAAGCTAAATACAAATTAAAAAGAAAATTGGAAATACTCAGAGGCAGAGCTGGAGTTAATTGATGGGTCAGTAAGTGTTTTAAAATGTTGATGCAAGTAAGATAGAAGTAGAAAAAATCAATGAAAGAAAGTAATGACTTTTTATTTTGAATTATTAAGTAAAAATTAGGAACAAAAAATCCCTAACATGAAATTCAGGAAATTGAATGATCTCGATCAGATTAGACTCACGACAACCAGATAACTCGAACTCAATTTCAAGCAATCGCAATCTGTCATGTCTGTACATCTGCCTCTATGAACAACTTGTAATCTTTTGTAGATCCTTACTATGATCCTTAAAATCGGCAAAGACAGTGTGATTTCATAAACAAAGTATTACTTTTACTTTCGTTAGACAAGTGAATTGGGCCTTGCTTGGCCTATTAGTATTACTAGGCCTAGTAGTATAGTGAGTGATTGTATTACCGACCGGCCTTGTATTACCGAACGCGCGCATCATATGCGTCAGAAAATAATCGAATACGCTCAAACATTTGCAACTTCCTTCTAAAGGAAACTTAAATAGAAAAATGATGAAAAATTATCAAAAACACAATTTCGAAGTCTTTATATCCTCAAAACAATAAAATATGGTCAAAATAGCTTATCAGTGACTTTGTTGTTTTCCCAACTTTTCCCATAGAAAACACACGTTCGGTAATACGATACCTTTTCAAGTGACCAAAATATTTCACTTGCGAGAGGGGTCCGATTGGAAGCCGATGTCGTAAAAATGAAAAACAATTTCGGCAAAAATTCTGCATGTTTATATTTTGTAGGTGTTTGTGTATTTATGGTGAAAGTTTGGTGAATTTTATTGGAATAATGTGTTTGATATGCAGGCCTCTACAAATTTTTTTTTCATCACTTGCCCTGTTGGGCAAGTGATGAAAAAATTTGCTTGCCCGATAGAAAAAACTGCTTGCCCAATTTTTTAAATAATTTTTTCATTAATGAATTATTACTAACATTGTTTAATATTGTATGATTTTTAAGTAATTTTTTTCACTATGCTTAGAATCTTGGGTGTGTGTGTGTGTGTGGGTGTTTGTGTGGGTGTGACTGTGAGTTGAACTTTGATATAAATGAATTCAATATCTAATTTCTACTTCGCCTATTCCAGTACAATAACCTGTACTCGGCCATGTAATAAAGGCCCACATACCCTAACTTTTCCTGAAGTTCTTTGAAAACGCAGACTTCTACGAAAATTGCATTTCTCTATTGGGAAGTCTAAATTTGGTGAGAATGTATTCATTAATAACTTAAATATACATGACAATGAAGAAATCATCAAACTTTATTGGAAGTTTTGAATAATATACCCGAAATGTAAACTCTGTCTGAAACAGAAAATCACCATCATTGAGGCCTTTACTGAGCGAATTGTCCCCCAGAGCTCTGGCAGAGAGACAGAGCTCAGACTGGCTAGCTATAGTATGCGCACGTGTGTGAGCCTCCCGCCGGCCTTGTAAAATAGATGGAGCTTTGTTTGATGATTTATTGTCTGATATTTACCTCATCCCCTCAAAAAGGGAAACAAATGAATTTTAAGTTATAAATAACAAATACGGCAAGTTATTTTGGATGTTAATAGGCCGTTTTGAAAAGCAAAGCCGAATGACAACTCACCAATGCGCGGTTACTAGACTGTGATTTATTTCCTGTGTAATTCTAATTATTTTATCACAGAATTGTGATATCGGAAGGGGGAAAATGTGCATTAGAAATTGCACATGGTGGTAGTCATAATGGACCCCTATACTACATTCAACTGTTTCCCGGCCATTGCGTTGATTTTTTTCATACCTGGTACCATGTATGGAAATACGTGGTACAGAAAAAATAACGCAATTTCGGAATTTGAAACTGCGCTACTCGCTATTTTTTAAGGCTTATTCATGATTTTGAGTGTGGATTTTTGATGATTTATGGAAAAGCGAGGTACGGTACAGAAAAAAAGACGCAACAACCACTTGCCCGATCGGGCAATTGACTTAGAGAAGTGCTTGCCCGCACGTCATTTTCACTTGCCCCGGGCAAGCGGGCAAGCGGGTTTGTCGCGCCCTGGATATGATCAAATTCATGAAAAGTGTTCGGTAATACGATCCACTACCATAGTACATGAGACTACAACAAAAAACAAGACAAAAATTGTAATGGATGGGACTACGGCAAAGGCGTGAGCAGCAATTTTGAGATCTTACCATCATAATGAAGAGACAAAGTCACCAAGAGAACTGGAATCGAGCTTAAAAAGTTGTGCAGATTGAACATATCCCTTCGTTTCGCCATCATTGATGAGTTAATGCTTGACAACAATCTGACGTTAAGAAATTACCACCACTGCGACGAAATCGGTCCAGTAGCGGACTCGCAATATAATAATACACGTATGTTTTACTTTTGTCAATTTGATGTTGGTCCAATTTCTCTCAAAATAATTATATAAGTATCATTAAAAAATAATATCAATGCTATTTTTTATTTTGTAGAAACTAAAATATACTTAGATATATTTTATAATTAACTATTTTATATTAAACTAGTCAGTATACAATATCTAGCTTCAAACTTGGATTGAATCATTACATTGCACTACACAAGAAAGATGTGTTGCGATTTGATTGGTCAAATAAGGACTTCTCAAACGTCGAACTTACACATGGACTTTTCGGCTCCACCCATCAACAAAACCACTGTTGATTCTCTGTGAATTGTTGTTGAATTTTGACGCATGCCCGAGTCTTTTTTTTTTTAGTGTTACTAGTGGCGCCTCAATTCAAAACTGTTCACAAAACAAAACAATTTAGAAAAAATACTAAACAGTCTAATGATTAATTCATCACTGGCAAAAATTGAATGGGGTGGGGGAGGGAGGGGGCCGGTGGAAATACAGGGGAGGGGTCTGGTAGGCCTATACATCGTGATCATATTGAGATTTTATAGAGATTGGTAAATATCATGCACAAGGCGGCGCCTACAAAATTTTCAAAAGCTTCCGACAAGAAGGTTGATTTGCAGCAAGAGTATTGGGCTATCTAAATGTTCTGTGAATTTTGGGAATACCTCACCATCAATGGAATAAGCCATAAGGTAATGAGTCCATTGCCCGAAATGTTCTTGTTTTTTCTGGTATATCTTTACAATTCAGGGGCGGATCCAGCCTTCGCCAATAGGGGGGGGGGGGGGCCCGGAATTTTTTCAGCCATATTTTCCCCGATCGGCCGCTCGAATACGATTTTTGCCGGGATTTTTTGTTTCTTTGAAGGGGTAGTCCTAATGGTCACTTTTTATCTTTATTCTTATGACACATAAATGTATAATGCCACAACCTTTATTTATATAATGCGAGCGCGAAGCGCGAGCTAAATTTTTTGGAAATCTTATGTATTTTTTCCTAAAATTTTGAACATTCTGTGTATGCAAGTTAATAATTACGTAAAGAGTGAGCAGAAATGAAGTGATGGAAAAGGTACTGTTAAATACTTGCTTGCAATTAGTCATGAAGACGTTACACATTTTAAAAAATCAAATAATGAGCGCGCGAAGCGCGAGCCGAAATTTTTTGACAATTTTACATAAGGAATTGAAATCATTCTTAGCACGTTTGGCCACAGACCATTCCCTACATTGTGGCGGGCTTTTAAGATATATGAAACAAAGTCCGCTCGTCGCTGTGGGCTAATCATGTTTCGGCAATTCAACTGCAATTTCAATCATTTCGCGATGGATATTGCCATGTTATTTTGTGGTTCCTGACTTTGTTACGTAATGAAATTTCATAATTTTTTTTCAGTCGTGACGAAGAATGTCTATGCTTTATATTGATTATAATATCAATTTGTCGCAAGTGTGATTTCTAAGTGAAAATATGCTTTGTTTATTCAAATATATTTCTTGAAAAAAAAATCATTTTTTCTAAGCTAAATATCGGTTACCAAAATACGTTAAATGTGCACTTTATTTCACTGTTCAGTAAATTCAAACTTTTATCTATATAACAAGACCAATCTTGTGAGGAATAAACAATTCTAAGAGCAAAAAACGCTGATTGGAAAGATCGTCTTCAATGGGCTGCTGTCAGCTCAGCTGCTCACGCTCATTGTGTGACGTCACTCAGCTGGAGCTCGCAAGAGGACCGATGGAAGGCAGAAATATGGCATGAAAATAAATCATTTTTGAGAGCTGATTTCTGCAAACTCTAATGACTATTTTGAAAAGTGAAGTTATATATCTGATTAGTAATACTTCTCCTTTACAATGATGACCACAAAAAGGCATTATAAAATACTTTGGATTCTTCGAGTGTCTCCTTTAACAGAATAGTTATATAATTAAACATGCGAGCACGATGCGTGAGCAAAAAAATTCCAGATTTAGACCTACTGAACAAGACACTCTATTCAATTAGTTTTTGTAAATCATAAGTGGGGATCTTCCATTAATAATGCGAGCGCAGAGCGCGAGCAGAAAAAATTTGTATACGTTTTGAATTGCTCAAAATTGTACCTGTTCTGCTTGCATTTAGCCATGAAGATGTTACATATTTCAACATTCAAATATTGCGAGCGCGAAGCGCGAGCTGAAAAATGTTGACCTTTTTTACCTGAATAATGGAAATGCTAAGCACTTTTGGTAATCTTGGAAGGACTCTAAGTATATAAACTAAACTTTATTGATGCGAGCGCGAAGCGCGAGCGGAAAAATTCTGGACACTCTATTCATGTTTTATCATGAAAAGGATAAGTTATTTATCCGCGAGCAGACACTTTTTGATTTTGTGATCTGAAACTGGATAATGATTTAAATAGAGAACAATCTGCGTATCTGAATTAACGTGTGTTTTAGATTTCGACCTAGAATTTGGGTATTCTAAGTACCTTTCTTATCATGAAAATCAATAAAGCGAGCGCAAAGCGCGAGCTAAAAATATATGATATTCCGATCTAACAAAGGGTCAATTTAAGCTCTGTATTGCAAACACTTTGTGGGAAAATTGTGAATTGTGATGGATCACAGTTAAAAAGAGCTGATGTATTTTATTATTATTACCTTGAGTTTTTACATAGGACCGGGACATTCTATAAGGGCATTATGTCATCATATGAAAATGATGACTATCTTCCTATTTCTCTTCCTAAGCATGAGAGCGCGAAATCTGTTAATATTATGGCCTGAAAACTGGACAATGTCATTTAAAGCACTTTTGTAATTATGAATAAGATGCATGATATCTATCAATTCGAGCAGAAATCACGAGCCGAAATTTTTGATAAATTGTCATCAAAGTAGTTTGATTTAGAATTAATAATGGATATACATAACTCACTAATCAAAATGCTAGCGTCAGGCAGCGCTAGCTGATACGTTTTGACAATCTGACCTGTGTAGGGAACTTTTTGAGAACTTTATGGAATACCCATACAGGAAAATAATAGGTACCTGACAAATCAAATTTTGCGAGCACGCAGCGCGAGCAGAAAATGATAATATTCAGACCATAACACAGACATTTTTACGGAGCACTTTTTTAAAATCAATTTGTAAATCAAACAAAATAATGAAAGTTCAAAATTTTATATCCTAACAAATAGATTTTTCAAAATATTATTTTCAAAGTCTTCCCCTCATGGTTTTTTATTCAATCATGTTCCTCCTCTTACGTTTGCCTTTCTTCCTTTCTCCTCTCTTTTCCCTTGTTTAGTTCCTTTTCTTTTTCCTTTCCTTTTCCTTGTTTTTTCCTTTTTTTGCTCCGCCAATAGGGGGGGGGGGGGGCGGGCCCCTCGGGCCCCCCCTGGATCAGCCTATGCAATTTATAACATCGAGAATAATATGATTATCAAGATGGTAAAACTTTTGGGGAAAGTTGAGTGATGTCACCGATGACATCATCTACTAGCAATGTTTTTTAATGTATTTTTAAACACATCATTTTATGACTAAAAAATGTCAATGTTATACAGAATTGACAATAAAGGACAACATTTTTAATTGAATAAAGGAGAAAAATCCAACAAGTATAATACCAAGTGCCACTTTAAAGTTCAATAACTTTGTTATCTTTTATCTGATTTTGATGAAATTTTCGGCATTTTGCTGTACTTTTAGCCAGGACCACCCCTTTAATTTTTGGATAAAACCTTTTTTTTGCTTGTCAAATGTTTTCGTATACGAAATCCCCTTAATTTTGGTTACTCCCTTTTTGGTTGGCTTGTCAAATTTTTCCTCGTGAAAATGTGCCCCCTCAAAAAATGCTGGATCCGCCCCTGGATGACATTTAAAAAATTCACCTTCACAAAACAGTTATATGCACATCCGGGTCGGTCTGCAAATGAGCGGACTGATGGCATCACTCACTCACTAATTTCTTATGTATGTCATTAAATAAATGTAGAATATGAACTATTTCAATTTTCTCCTCTTTGTCATATGAAACAAAGTTATATTCCTCCCCGAACATGTGGAATTACCATTGTTTTCACATTTTTGGTTCAGTCAAGTTTGTCATTATTGTCAAATCTGTAAAAATTTTTGAAATATTGTATAATTCAAACAATTAAAAACAAAAGAAATATTGAGTGCATATAACATGTTTTGTGAAAAATAAGCGAATGTATAAAATGTTTAAATTATCTTATTTTTTATCCGATTTTGATGAAATTTCAGCATTATGCTTGTGTGATTTTTTTTATATTGATTAAAAACATAGTTTTTCTAGGGTGGACTTGACCTTTTAACAAGGAAACTATCCTTTTTTTAATCAGAACTTAAAGGCCTATTATGTTACAATAATTATAGTTCTGTATGTTCAGGGGGGATCAAACTTTGTTTAACTTTATGTTATCATGAGGAGAAAAAAAAGTTTCATATTTCATGTATTAACATAAAAAGAGATGATATCACAAATGTCCTCGTTTGTATATAGATGATACGAACCATGTGTGACTGATTGTTTTGCAAAATTACGCGAAAGTGTAAAATGTCCTAACTTTCTTGACCAACACCACTTTTGATGAAATTTTCAGCGTTATGCTTGTTTAGTTTTCTCTTTTGATTCAAATCTATACTTTTTGTTGTTCATGTGTGATTCTCTAAAGGGGAATCCATTAAACGAATAAAAAAAGTATGCGCGGAGTGATAAAACTAGAAACGGAAAAGAATTATGGTAATTTGAAAGAGATGGGAAAAAGATTTTAAAAAAAGTCACTAACTCATTCTTCAGACACAAAATTTCAAGCACGCTTACATATATTGTTTTAACTTTCATTTAAAAAAAATAACTTTTTAAACAATTTGTTTAAAACTTTTAATGAAATTTCTTGGAGTGTATATATACAGACTTAACCCTATCTAGGCCGGGGGGGGGGGGCCTCGGAGGCCCCTCCCCCGGTCATATGAACTCCCAAAATACCCCACCTAGATAGGGTTCAAACACGCGTGCACGACAGCACGAGTAAAAAATAAACAGCGATTTTACAATGTTTCAACAATGTGCAGGATATATTTTTCATTCAAAAGTTAACAAGCTACATCATGGAGGGCAGTATTGAAATTAATTAGATTCGTTAGTCTATATAATATGATTTACATAGAACATTTTCTCAAATGGCTTTACATTGATAATTAACAGAAAATTGCTCACATCGACATGCCTATATAGGCATTAAAAATTCAGTAGTATAGTAGACATGATAAAATAGGGAATAAAGCAGCTAGAAAAGGTCTATAAATAAATAGCATGCATGTTGAGGGTTCCGGTATAACTGACCTGTAATCACGTTACTGATCGACCCTCGATCAATGGGGTTATGGGGGTGAGTTTATTTTTAATTGGAGTATATCCTTATTTGGACGGTTTTGATGTACCTATAGTAATGATTTCCCCCGGATATATTTATAGTTCCGCGTTCCTACTCCATCTTTCATTTTCCTATTTCAGCTAGTCCTATTCAGATGACCCTTCCTCATAATAGTCCTGCGTTCAGCTGGGTTCACCTTTATTTCGTGACCCGTGCATTCGCGCCCACGAGAAACATCTGTATTTTTGTGAAATAAATAACGAGGAAATGATATTTAGATACCCCCATGTTGAGGTAGGCCTAGAATAGAGAACGTCATGCGTCACGCCGGTGAGCAATTAAGCTACCTCATTGTGTTATACGGTTGATTTAAATTGTAACGATTGACCTAAAACTTTTGGGGTTGCCCTAATTCAGTTTGTTGTGAATGACGTCTTCTATTACGTAATACGGATTATCATGCCGATCCCTCTGAGTTGAGAGCGCCCGTTCTGCATGTCGTCTGCTTCCAAACTATGTTGCCTATATATAACGCGCCATGCTCAGGCGAAACGACTATTCATCTACGTGTATTTCGAGCGACCGTGGCACAAATCTACTTAATACAGTAAAACAACTTATTCCTCAAATTTCAGGTAATGTATACTGGCTATGAGCATTCCAGATGATGATGTGGCTACTTTATTGATCTTAGGAGCGAGTAATTTGCAAATTGTGAAGGATTTATGTACGTTTTTATATATGCCCGGTTTTGTGTGGCAATTTTTGGCTTTGGCTTTACAGCCAGTGACAAGTGAAAATACGATGCCAGATAATCTTTGCGGTAGTACGGAGTTCGGGTAGCTGACACACGGGCAAAAGAGCGGGGAGTGGGATCGTACTGAGCTGAGCTGGCGAAATTCAGAAGTACTTACTAACTTAGATTCGCTGAAATTGAAACATGATGATGCATGATGATTCAAAGATGATGATAAAATCAGGTGCTTATTGGTGATACGGATGAATGTGGTGGTGATAGGGCCCTATCATAGGGGATGCATGATGATGATGATGTGCACTATATAGCCGGTGATGATGAATTGCATATGGTGGTAAAACAAATAGTGGCTACATGAGCTGGTGTTGATTTGTGAAAAAGATGGTGTTGGTTGTATGTGAGCACATATATGATGGTGATGAGGATGGTGATGAATTAATGATGATGAAGAAGACAATGACGATGATGATGGATGATGATGATTTTGATGATGTAGATGAAGATGATGTTGATGGTGGTGGTGATGATGATGAAAGATTATGATGATAACGATGATGATGAAGATGATAATGATGTTTATGTAGATATTGATGGTGATGTTGATGGTGGTGATGATGATGAAGATGATGAAGCTGATGAAAATGATGATATCAGGTGCTGATTATACACGATGAGGATGAATGTGGTGATAATAATGAATATAGTTATGATGATGATGATGAAGATCATGATGATGTTGATGATAAAACTTAATATGATGCCATATAAACACCGATATCGTGCTTGGGGAAAATTGCTGAAGTGGCTACCTTAGCTAATAATTTATGACTCTGCCCAGCCCAACTGTTGGTAATGAGGTAATGATAAGACTAACACAAACATATTAAGGACCTTACAAAATGATGATATTTTCATATGCATTATACTTGTGATATCTTTTACATAAATTAGTGGAGGCAAACATTGTACTCTCTATTGAAGGAGTGATCAAGAGAGAGAGAGAGAGAGCTATATATTTTTCATTTGTTCACTATAATTATGGATACATAAAGCCCTGTGTAGCCATTCTCCATTGGTTAAGTAGCTCTATGCTTGTTTCACAATATGCGAGATGTAACTTTTGGTGAGCTTTTATGTTGACAAACTTTAGTTTGAACTCATTTCTGAATTCTGAGTATTTATCCAATTGGCTCTCCGAAGCCTCTTTGTATACAATCTGCATTGTTCTGTGTGTTTGGTTTTAGAAGAATGGGGGTAAACTAAACAATTAAGCTTGAGAATAGATTTTCACTGACATCCTCTCTCTCTATAACATTCCTTTCTTCATTCTTATCACTTCCCACATTTCCCAATTTGCTATCTTTTCCCTTTCATTTCATCTCATTTCTTTTATTTTATTTTTCAACAAAATACAAATCAAGATTCTGTCTGATTTCGATCGAATCCCCTTAAATTTTCAAGAGCAAGACAAATGAAAGAAAAGAGAAAGGAGTTAGGGGATCAAATCCCCTGAATTGCAAAGCCTGGCTACAGGCCTGCCTATTCATAATGATCTTTTAAATGCTACTTTCCTATGATATCATTTTCAGAATACTGGTCTATCCCAACAAATACAGGCCTGCATTCTTGCAAATACTAAACCCTCTTTTGTAATTTTCATATTTTGCTGTGACATCAAAAGTCGTCAATTTACTTTATTGAATAGTGAGGAAAAGGGTAGGCTGTAACTTTATTTCAGGTCGAAGTGTAATTCCAAAGTCATTTCTTTGATTGATAGTAGGCCTACAGTGTTTTCCATAATTGTCAGATGTAAACATCAACCCTCTGGCAAAAGAAAACAAAATTTATTGTTTGTATTCATAAATCTGTTATCTTTTATATCAGGATGTAGATATGAATAATGAAATTCATAGTGTCTTGTCAACAGTTATATTGACAATTCTTAGTCATGTTTATGAGTCATTCATTGAAATCTTCATACATTCAAATTATTAAAAAGCTATGCCCCAGCAACTTTAATACAGTTTGTTCCTGGTTTACAAACTCTTGTTATCATATTCTAAGCTGATTAATCCTTGTACTATTAACAAAGCTCTTCAAAATCATTGCCATGTCATTAAAAAAAAAAGAAGAACATTACTATAGTATTCCCAAGATTCTGGGCCAATACCGGTAGTGTTTTTCATAATGCAAAAGTTAATCCTATACTTTAAGTATCTATTCCATTATCTTAAATATGAGCACTTTGATAAGTAAGCAATTGCAAAAATAGTTGATTTTGTTATAAAGCGGTATTTAAGCTTTGGTAAATCCACCCAAATGTGTTGGTAACTATTCCTGTTTACTAGTATAATTACATGCGTATACATGTAAGTCGTAAGTGTGTTGATGATAGTAGCTCTAATATGAGATTCCACTCCCCCCAAACCACTCCTTGACTCATTACACTGGCTTCCTGCTAGACATCAAATAGTTTTCAAGTTACTTCTGTAAAGTTTTCAAATCTGTTCAGGTTCCTCAATATCTAAATGATTGATTGATGCCATACACCCCTCGTAGGAATGTATGAGCCTCTATGCAGTGCCCCACTTCGTCTCACAAAATTATAACCGTAAACTGCATCCAAATATTGGAATAGATGTTTCTCAGGCAATCGCCATTTTATCTCTTTAATTAAAAGGGGACTTGAGACATTTCTTTTTACCAACCCAGAGTTTTAGGACTGCATAATTACATTTTATAGTTAAACATATTCTTTTTCTTGTTGTAACCACTTTCCATTCCATTCTTGTAAAAGCACATAATAAAAATGATGATGATGATATGATGATGATAATGATAATAATTATCATAATAATAATTTTGCTATTATACAAAAACTTATTTTAGTTGGATCTAGACCATAATAAAGAAAAATGTATTTTTTTAATAGTTCTGAACATAATCATAGTTTAAAGCTTTCTGATGTATGTATGTATATAGCCTATATATATATATGCGATCACAAAATCTGTAAGCTAATCAAGTGTTGGAGGGACCTTTAGTCAAGAATAAAAATACAGAGAGATAGAGAGAAGGTGCCAGATATTCCCAAAAGTAACTTTAGAATTTTCACAAATTTATGCATTTTGTAAGATTGGAATGTGGGATTAGATTCTCCAGTAAATTAACATTGAACCCTCACAAAATTTTCAGAAAGGCTTTATGATTCATGAATGCCTTTCCCTTTCAATCAATAATTCCTAATATTGCTGGCAAATTAAAGCACTTGCACAAGAAGTAGTATTTCCTGTTCAATACAAAGAATGAATAGATGGGACCTTGAAATGTGTAGGTGTGGATACTACTGTTGACTTACAATACTGGTTTAATGCATGGTGTGGTTTGGATAAGAGTGTGGTGGAGATGTCATAGAGTATTTATATTTTGATTTCATAGTTGACTGAATATTAATACAGAAACCTGGCAAGAGTCACAGGAATCAGGTTTGTTACTTCCAGTTGTGTGTTGCATTTTATTGTATGAATATCACTTCCTTTTGAAAGATGAATCCTTGTTATGGTAATGATTTCAATAAATATGAGTTCATACAGAACCCCATAAAATGACTGTCAAAGTGTCTGATACCGTTTTCATACTGAAGGCGAAGTGGAGTTACTCTGGAATAACTCCGCATTGAGTTTATACGCTTGTACTGCGGACCGACTTTAAACCGTCTTTCATATTGGCAAGCACCGCAGCGGTGTATCCGCAGTCGTTGCCATGGTTTCCAAGCGAGTTCGCGCCATACGTGTGGCGAGATCACAGCGATAAGCGCTTACCGCATTTCCGGTGCGGAGTAACTCCGTTTGTAACCCTCTTCTCGAAGTGGGTTGAGTACTCCGCTTTGAATCCGGATCGAACTGATCTCAGAATTTTCATATTGCCCTCCAAAGTGGAGTAACTCCTCCTGGACTCCGGACTAACTCCACTTCGGCTCTCACTATGAAAGGGGTATTAATATATACATGTATGTACAGATTTATAGCATCCAGGTGCCAAAGGATTATGGAAGAAACTGTAGGGCCGTCTTCACCAGCCCGAGTTTTCGAATTCTGAAGTTCTGAACAATTTCAAGATTATTTGTAATGGGGAGATTAATCCATTGATTAATTTATTAATTTTGAGGTTGCAATCCCAGGTCAACTTAGGATCATATTTGCAAAATAGCATGCCATTTACAAATTATCCCACTAATTCACAGGTGCAGACGCACTCTAAATTATCTATTCACGGCGTCAAACCATAATGCATCGATGCCTTGCTCGAGCACGAACTGCTCTTCTTGCGCTGGTGGAGACAGATTTTTCTCGAATCTCGAGATTAACCGCGAAGAGGGCTGATCGGGCTAAAATCTCGAGATTGAGCCGACTCGGGCTGGTGCAGCACCGCCTATGTAAATGCTGAGATATTAGAAAAATAAGCATACATGTAGCCTTCCAGTAATGTTCTTTTTCCTAGCAATAATAATACACTGTCTCTCGTACTCTGTGCTTATCTGTATTGGTGATCATTCATTGATTTCATGATGTAACAAAGTTCAGTTTATGTCTATACTCTGAGGTAGATCTATGATAATGCGCGACAATTATCATTGGTTTAGAAACTTTCTCCTGACTTCAGTATTTTACTGCAAACTACATCATGAGATACGAAGAATACTGGTACAATATGATGGAATTGTATCAGGTCATGTGTCTTGTCTGCAAACAAATTTATCAGGCTTGATATTTGGGTTACAAAGTTTGTTAATTTTAAGATATTGGGAGATATAATATCAGCTTAAATAACATTCAAGTAGAATGGGATTGAGCATCACCTAGCCAAGAAAAGAAACAAACTCACTGCACACTTTAAGAAGTGGCGATTTGATATATGATTTTTATTTTAGATACAGGTAGTTCCCCCTTTTCCATTCTATTTGTTTTTGTATCTTAAATTGAGACTAGTACAATGCACAGAGTAATATGCTACAATTGATTATACATGTAAATTTATCTTGATGTGTATTCCCTTTAGAGTAACCTATATCGTCCAATGTTTTATTTTGATTTATGTCACCCTTTTTATTTTTTTTCCATTTATTTTTTTATTTCATCTTTGTTTTGTGATTTTACTGCTTTTGAACTGTTTTAAATCATTCCAATTACCTGTAAATATTGTGATTATATGTGATTTTGAATACCAATAAAACACATAATTAAAAAAAAAAAGAATGACATTGACAGGAAGCAGTGGGGAAAACAAATCAGGATCAGATAAACATGGGGAAAATGACACCACAAGGGAACCCCAAGTACTCTTTAAGTGGAAAGTGATTGTCCTTGTGAAAAAGATACCAGTAAAATTATGATATCTATTGTCAACATATTTGAAGTGGGTTGAAGTGCCACATGCACAATGATAAACTTGAATTTTTCACTACAATTTTCACTTCCTCCTGACAATTGCAATTAAAAGTTTTTTTGTGTATGCATGTGGTAATGTGATTTTTTTTATGTTTCTTATATTTGTATTTCTTATATTTTTATTTCATATTTCAATGCTTTAATGTCTGTATTTCACTTTTAGTTTTGATTTTGGATTTCTGATTGTGTCTTCCTGGATTCTTTCTTTCTTTCTTTCTTTCTTTCTTTCTTTCTTTCTTTCTTTCTTTCTTTCTTTCTTTCTTTCTTTCTTCCTTTCTTAATTCCTTCCTTCCTTTCTTTCTTTCTTTCTTCTCTTGTTTCTTCAGGGTGTCTCTTTTTATTTTCTATCATTTTCTTTCCCTTTCTTTTTTCCTATCTTATTTCTTTTTCCCCTCTCTAACATTCCAAAGTGGGCCAAGAGTATATAAGTCTGAGTTAAATGCAAAGTTTTTAGTATAGTTCTTCTCTATATTGCATTAAGTCCAGTTGGCCGATATCCGTATTTCTTCCCCCCACAAACCACATGTACATAACAATATGCTGCAATTTTCTTTTTCTTTGCAGACCATTTCAAGACGAATGATCACTCAACCCTTCACCCGACTGACAAACATGAAACTAAGGAGAGAAAAACACAAATGCCACTATGAATAGAATTTCCTGATGCCTGACATTTTGGTAAAATCTGTCTAGAAGTTTATAGATTGGATGATTTACATCAAAGAATGACAAAAAGTAAATGCTTGGTGCCACTCATAACACAATAGTAATCCCATTGACTGAAAAGCCTCGATCTGCCAGCTATGAAATATTTCTGTATTCTAAGTGAATTAACTTTAAAAGAGGTTGCAAAGAGGCAACTGGGGAGCGTGTTACGAGAGTAAAGTTGACTTGCTAAAACTGAAAGAACACGGAAAACTGGACTACACAGGCCTGTATTTTTATACACATCAATCCACTCCATGTGACTGAGTGCCTTTTCCTTGCAGTTTCAGTACGCTGAATGCTGAATTCGATCGACACTAGTATTATCGAAGACTTTATATTGATCCACTTAGTATTTTGAAGACATTTAAAGCCATTTGGCTTGTCAGACAAGGGCTTTAGGAAGTTTCTCTTTCCTATTTCATGATCAAGGAAGATTTCATCTTTCCTGTAGTGACCTCTGCCAGACATTTTTCAAAGTTCATCAAGCTCTTGGCCGCCCCTGAAGCAGTCGAACAGACCAACAGTGAGCTCCAGTGAGGTGAAAAATTTGAAATAGTGGGGGGAAAAAATTGGTGTTCGAAAGTAGGAGGAAGGAGATTCATTTTGTGCTGGGATTAGTTTCTGCACGGATTGCAAATAAAGTTGGGCTGATATGTCGTCCCCGAAGCATTCACCGGTAAGGGCAGCCCTGTCGATGCAGCTGAAAGCCCACCCAAACCTGTATTCGAAGACCGAGGAAAGCTGGAACGCTGGTCGGATGGAGGAGGACGCTTTCATGCAGAACAGAGGTTCAAACTCCGCAAACCACAGAAATACACATCATGCAAATTCTACAGGTAGGATATTCCCTCTTTTTTTATGAATCACAAAGCTATGTCAATTTTTTTTACTTCCCTATTGATGATCCTTTGTCCCAAAGTTTGAAGTTTTTGTGGACACAATTTACTTTCAAACTTATTTCATTGTAAAGTGGGAGAGTTATTTTACATTCTTACTAGTAAAAAAATCAATACATCTACCAGCAAACCCAGGAAGTTCATTGAAAAAAGGAGAAAAATCAATAAAGCTTTCCTTGCCAACAATTAATGCAATGGTCAGGTTCATTGTGAGGAGCTATTTCTCATGGTACATGTACCTATGTGAAAGAGGTGCTTTTGTCAGAGATATTTTGACTAGTTGAAGCGATGGCCCTAGCTTTTCTCTTTCACTGTATAAAGTAGGGGCAATGTGAGATTATCATGATTTTTGGTATGATACAAAACAATCATGGCGCTGAAACAAGAACTGGAAGTAAAAACGGCCAAATTGTTTTCTTAAAAAAGTTATTATAAGTTATTACAGTAAATCCATAATCCACTGGAATTGTGCATGACAAGAAATCCCATGAAACAGCTAATCTACATGTTTGCTAAATAACATTTCCTTTTAAAATATTCAGATGAAATTATAACCCTCTAGAATAACAGAGTATAATACCAGAAGGGTCGGTTCACTGCAAGCTGGCAAAATAATGTGACACAGATGAGGTTTGAATACATGAAGAGGAGTATCGGTCGAAACTTAGATTATAATCTTCTATTACTTATGCAGCTGTGAGGCAAACCATTATGTTGTTTAATCTACCCTTTTTTTCGGGGGGGGGGGGGGGGCATGCGTGGTGTTTGCATCTGCCCTTTAAATAATTTGCTAATTTTGTCTTTCTCCTTTTCTTATTAGACTCCAAGTTTTGCTGCATGTCAAGAAAGTCTTTATGGATAATCGGTGCTGTGGCTTGTGTGTTTCTAGCCATTGCTTTGGGCTTTCTCATCGGCTTCTTCACCCACTATGCAGTCTCCAAATCTTCAGTTACCATGACAACAGCAAAGAGGAAAGAGATGCACCAACAGGCAGTGGGAAGTGTTACGCAGAGCAGTATAGGAGAGTATGAAAGGTATTTAAAACATGACTATTAAACATTTTATATATTTTTTTTACTGAAATTTTTCTTAAAATTTACCAAATATGTGCACAAACTCCTTTAATTTCACTTTGTGAAATGCAAAAGCAGCCTCATAACAGGCTCAGTTGCTTTTCTACCTCACTTTTGAGTTTCTTGCCCCCCTTTTCCAGAAAAAAATATTCTGTGTACAACCATGAAGCTATTTGATTATTTTGCC
Organism: Lytechinus variegatus; assembly: GCF_018143015.1. Lineage (NCBI taxonomy): Eukaryota > Metazoa > Echinodermata > Echinoidea > Temnopleuroida > Toxopneustidae > Lytechinus > Lytechinus variegatus. The sequence goes on from NC_054755.1 coordinate 29,219,195, forward strand.
ATTTTGCCAAACCACATAATGTTGAACCTTGAGATGATAAAGACAAATTTGAACTATATAATTGGTTTCTCAAGAGGTTTTTCTTAAAATTTTGTAATTTCCTTGTTTCAATCAAATGACTGAGTGAAAAAAAATTATTTTTCTAACTTAAAGCCAGAGGACTTTCATAATCAATGAAATTAGTTTCATGTTTAGATTTTGGTCCTGTTTTCATCTTCTGAAAATGGTTTGAATTATTTATCAAAATGTTTTGAAAGTCCTGCATGTATTGCATACAGTTTTTGTCAAGATTCATGTTGATTCAGAAGTCTGGGCTTTGTTTGCTCTATTTTAGGTAGGACATGTAAATGTTTAATAGGAAAGGGGAAGGGGCAGAAAGTGTATTCCGTTGCTTAATTGAGGGTGAAAAAACATGGTACAGCAATCGGAAGGCTTGTTATTTCTTTTGTGGCTTAATATTTCACATAAATTATCTTAACCCTGTCCCTTATGTAGAATGAGATTGCACCCTCCTTTTGCATCACTTAATACACAATATGTATCTCATTTATCGTCCCTATTTGAATTAAACAGTTCAATGTGAACGCAATTGAAATTGAAAATATTCAAACCTGGTGTTTAAGTTCTTGGAGGATACTTTTGAATCTCATGCACCTCTCAAATTAATTATTCGAAATATCTACATAAGATGATTAGGATACTGTAATTGAAAGCATATTTTGGTTCAGCACATGCAGGCCCAGTTCAGCACATTTTTTCACCATCTTTATACCATATATCGTCGGCCTTATGCCAAAAGGGCCTTAACCCGATTTTAGGGGTTCTGAATATTTTATAATAAATTTAACACATTTCATGTAAAACTTAATAACTGAACACGTTTATCGAAATTGGCTTCAAAAGCAAAAAAACGACCACAAACTTTTGATTATTAGAGAGGCCAAAACCTTTAAACGCCATTATCTCGGAATGGCCAAAAGCAGTTAAGGCCCTTTTGGCATAAGGCCGACGATATGCAAGACAGATGACCAGGAACATAATTTTTAAACCCAAATGTACACGTGAGCATACTCGCTAATAATTTCAAACAGTGTTGTTTCCAAGTCACCAAGTTTAAGACCTTAAAAAACTAGCCATCCTTTAATTTTCCATATCGGAAGCACTTATACTTCCTGTGGATAAAGACACCATATCAATTTTATCCCTTTTTAAAGGGGAAGTCTTGTCTGCTTGTAAAAGGGATGGATTATTTGTGAGGTAAAGTAGACATTTCAGGAATTGGATGTTGTTTGAAGGTTTGCATGGTGGCATGTACAATTGCTGATGTGGATTACGGTTCACCATGTGGAGTGTTATAGAAGCAGTGGATAGAAGAAGAGAAGGAAGTGGATAGGCGAGAAAGTGGAGATTTGAGAATAGAGTATTCTTTCTTGAGAATAGTCCTGAAAAGGACTGTAAACCAGAAGGAATGTTGAGTGAGAACAGCTTGAGTAGTAGAGCTGATGAGGAGATGCTGGCTTGCATCGGCGAGTAGAGATGATGAGTAGTAGAGAGACTCGACGTTTCGGACAGGTTGACTGTCCGTCTTCAGGAGTGACGACGGACTGAAGACGGACAGTCAACCTGTCCGAAACGTCGAGTCTCTCTACTAATCATCTCTACTCGCCGACGCAAGCCAGCATCTCCTCATCAGCTCTACTACTCAAGCTGTTCTCACTCAACATTCCTTCTGGTTTACAGTCCTTTTCAGGACTATTCTCAAGAAAGAATACTCTATTCTCAAATCTCCACTTTCTCGCCTATCCACTTCCTTCTCTTCTTCTATCCACTGCTTCTATAACACTCCACATGGTGTACCGTAAACCACATCAGCAATTTCAGGAATTGTAAGCAAATACACTCATCATTGTAGTAACTGGGCAACATAACTTGCGAGCTCTCTTCCAATAAAGTTAAAAATATATATGTTTTCCTATTCAGAAATTTGAGCTCATACATGTACCCCAAATTTTACTTGAAAAAGTTCATTCATCAGTCAATACAAATTTCTTGAAGAACAAAACAAGAAATGTTATCAAATACAAATTAGAAAATTGACACTAATGATATGTTTTCACCTGTTTTCATTTTTGCATTAATGTATTTGCTATTGCTAAATATAAGTCTGTTTAGGTATATGTTGGAGTGCGTGTGTGTGAGATTGAATGTGCATGGATGTTTTCCCATTAAGAAAATTTAGCTCAAAATTGTACATGAATTTGTTTTCCCCAATCAATGCAAAACTCTTGAAGAACAGAAGGTATTCTGGAGTACAATAGGCAAATAAACATATTAAAGGGGATTTTATTAAAAAAAATCATTTATGGAAATCCATTGATAGAGATCAATATTCTGTTGATATTTTTTAAATTTGTGATTGAATGTTTAATTGCTTTCAGCATCCTCTTCCTGTATGTAACATTCAATACCGGTATAAAAACATACCTTGATGCAAAATTCATGTAGTTTTCACTTTCAGTTCTTTCAATGGTTTTTCTCTAAAAAAAACACTTTCTTATTCTCACAAACTTTTTTTAAGGGTTGATCTCAGATTTTAGTCCTATACAACTATTTAATGGGATTAAGTCTTTAAAGAAGGAAAGAGGAAGGATGTAGACCTCGTATAAATCATTGAGGGTATCAATATTAGAACCACGTGGGAATTGGTGCCGGCATTGTATTATAATTTGCAGCCATGTGACAACCTATGAGAAGATATCAAAAAGGGAATTTCCTATAAAAATCATACTCAAAAAGCAATAATAATAATTATCAGGGTTGTGACAAAATAACACTGAATGAATATTGGAATAGGAAATTCATCATACCTAGCTGTATGTTGACTGGGCCTAAATTACTAATTTACCCATATTAATGAAAATTTGAAGAAAGGATTGTAATGTGATTGTATTCTTTCTTGAAAATTGGAGAAGTAGAAAGATAAAATGTTTGAACAATATGAGACAATCAACAAGAAAATTAAGACTACCTGACTGAAAAAAGTTACTAAAAGTTGTAATCCTGAATATTTCAAATTTTCCACTTGAATGAATTTATTTTGATGAAGGTTTATCTCCTTCATATCATCCTATATCATTCTATTTAGGTTTTCATGTAAGTTCTTAAAGGAGAATGAAACCATTGGAACAAGATAGCTTGTGTGAAAACAGAAAAATCAAAGAAACAGAACAACGAAAGTTTGAGAAAAATTGGACAAATAACGAGAAAGTTATGAGCATTTGAATATTGCAATCACTAATGCTATGAAGATAGCAAATTGGCAATGCGACAAAGATGTGTGATGTCACTTGTGAACAACTCTCCCCATTACTTTAGTATATATTTCACTTGAATTGCCTCTTTTATCACATCTATCCATAGATCATGTGTTCTTTCTACATGAGGGTATGTAATACATATTTTTTGAAAATACATCATGGATAAAGAGTTTGTATCATCATAAGAAAAAGCAAAAAAAGACATTTTGAGGGTATTTTACAGTCCACCAAAGGGAAAGTTGTTCATCAGTGATGTCACACATCCTTGTCGCATTGCCAATAGGAGGATCTCCATAGCATAGTGATTGCAATATTCAAATGCTCATAACTTTCTCATTATTTGTCCGATTTTTCTCAAACTTTCTTTATTCTTATTCTTTGATTTTTCTGTTTCTACACAAGCCTATTTGTTCCAAAGGTTTCATTCACCTTTAAATTGTAATTGTCAGTGTGGGTTGGAGTTCCCCTATCATGTGTATAAAGCAGCGGGGAAAAATAAATTGTATTTTTTTTAAACAATGACCAAATCCTTCTGGATACACATTCCTTAATTGGTATTCATACCATAATCATCCTTTACCAGTTTACAAGTGGCAGACGATATTAAGGTAAATTGCCAATTCGTCTACTGCCAACTGGTCCACTCACCACATGGTCTTCTTTTATTTAGTCTAATCCCATTCCTTCCATCAACATTTTGTCTAGCAGTCATTTGGTCCAATAACCATTTGGTCCAATCATCACTTCAGTCTATTCACCATTTCGTCTGTGACCATTTCATCTCGTAACCAGTTGATCTAATATCCATTTCATTTTCATTTATTTTGCACAATTAACATCTAGTCCAATTAGACCAAATGATATGGAGTCTATGGACTAAATGGCTATTAATTGGACCAATTGGTTATTAGACAAATTGGTGAGTGGACGAATTGGCAATTAGACCAAATGATAGTGGACAAGTTGGCAATTGGACAAATTGGAAATAAACCAATGATAACGGGGGAGGACTCGGCCGGACACTGAATATTAATCCTTTTTGTTAACCAAATTGCATGATTTTGCAAAGCAAAAGACACACACACACAAAAGGAAACGATTAAAAACTGGTACTCGTTAATCTTAAAGGGGGGTTCAAGAAAATGGAACTTCCAATAGGTGAATGCTAATTGCAGGTGGAAGGGGATACCATTGTTAATGATAGGCAATATGGGCATATGACCCTGACCCCTGCATTGCCTTCATTGACCAGTAGTTACCCTTCTTATGTTTTTCCCATTCCAGGTTACATGCAGGTCAGCAGTGTCAGATAGGAAGTTCTTCTTGCCCGGGCAACCTGACACAAACCCTCGCCTCTCAGCTGTCCTCTATGGGCTTCAAGGTTTCCACATCCATGTACAGCGTCCTGGTCTCCTACCCAGACATGACCCGGATGAGCAGTATCCGTTCCGTGGACCCACAAGGGAATACCCTCCAGATGGTCCAGCTCTACGGGGGTGAGCAGGATGCTGGGCCAAACTACAACATCGCCCCAGCAAGGGGGCCTGCGCAGTTCTCCTCCGGCAGCGGACAAGTGTCCGTAGGTGACCAGGTGCCTTTGGGCTCTGCAGATACTGTTCTTGTAGGAACCGGTGGGGATTCAATGGTGCTGACCAGCGGAGGATCGCAAGCAATGCCTGTATACACACCTTATACTGCTTCTGGTACAGCCCAGGTATGTGCCATGATCAATTTTTTGGGTAGTATGACCAAATATAAAAACTATTCAATTACCTGTAGATGTCCCAAGTGCTATTTAGGACATCTGTAACATAATGGGTTAGCAATATCCAGGGCAATTTAAGTATTTTCTGCCCAATTGGGAAATAATGAGAAAAACTTGCAAATGCTGGGAAGTAAAGAAATGATTAAAAACTGGTACTCGTTCTCACATCTAAAAGGGGGTTCTAGAAAGGAGAATACTATTAGCAGTTGGAAGGGGCTACCATCGTTAATAATACGCAGTTGGGGCATATGACCCTGTGAAGATAAGGAACTTTGGCACCAACTTGGAGAGGTAATCCTTCGTCCTGCAATGGCCTGAACATGGCTAATGATGATGACGATAATAATTTCAGTAGCTTATAACAGTAACTTGACTCTGATTCCTATTTATTATGTTTGATGATTTAAACGCTATTTTAAAAAATGTAATCTCTTAAGGGTGATCTTGTGTATTTGAACTTCGGAAGAGAAGCAGACTTTCAAACTCTGAGGGATCTTGGTGTGGAGGTATCAGGGAAGATTGGACTTGCACGGCAGGGCCAGGGCAGTGCTGTAGATCAGGTAAAAATGGGTTATACATTTAGGCCTATCTATGATAATAATATATGCAATTAATAGTGAGCTACGGTATCTTAGCACTGTTAAGCCTACAGACTCTGTCAATCCACAGAGTCTCATTTTCTTCAATGCTTATAACAATGTATAACAACAGAAACAACATGATGGCTCATATAGATTAGACAAATGAATTCATGAATTCTAACCAATTCTAAAATTTAAAAAGGAGAAAGGATAAACTTCAAAGTTAGGTAGAAGTTGACGATTTCAGTTTGAATTTTTTTCTGTATGCCGGTAGACAGTGAACCAGCTCTAATCCAAAAGTGTCCTTGGATCTATTTAGTTGCTTCTGGAAGGGCATTTTGTTTCCTGCAGATTTATTTTGAAAATCTTGAAATTTCAATTAAAGTTGTCTGATTGTGCTATGTATATTAACAGTGTACTACTGTAGAAATAATAGCGGTAGTATCATGTATTTTGTCCCTTCTATATGGTATCATGCGTTCACATGTGTCCTTGAAATACAGAATCAGTACTCTCACCTTACAATATAAAGGAACAAGGGGACTTCATTGCACGTTGGCTGCATATAATGATGTTGCCCTCCTTTTTACTTTTGTAGGCCAAAGTTGCTGCAAGTCATGGAATCTCTGGACTTCTTCTCTACCCTGACCCCGATGACATGACCTCTGACATGCCAATGACCTCTGTGATGACCCCTGACATGTCTGGTATGAGCGGTGACCCTTTAACGCCGGGATGTCCAGCAAGAGGTAAGTGCTATAGCAGTTCTGTGATAAAAGATCTTTTCATTCAGTTAAAGATTAACGCTATAGTTGCAATGATTTCAAAAAAAGTTTGTACATTATCCAATAAAATGACCAACAAAGTGTCTGTATGCATAATTAAAGAAATATGAGCCAAGAGACTTTAGAAGAAACTGTATCATTGCTTAGAAATTAGCAAAATAAGCATGCGGGATTCATGCAAAATGTCAGGTATTTTTCCAAGAAATATTGATTCGATTTCCCTCATGTGCTTTATCTGTGTTGTACGTGATCTACAGTGTTGTGATCATTTATCAAATTTGACATGATTCAGTTTATGTAGCCCTACCAGATTAAGACCCACAATGATATAGAGACAATTAATCTTGGTTTTACAGGCTTTCCTGTCTTAACTCAGCTACTTTCATTTTATCAATTAGCATGCATTACAGCTTTGAAAGTCTTGCATAGTATTTAACTGTATTTACGTTGATGAAAACTAACTGTCTGCACAGCTATGAAGCTGTTTTTATTTCATTGGGCAGATTTCATAATGTGGTATTACATTGCAAGATAATGAGATAGCATGAATTTATCTTGTGTACATGTATAATTCATATTATATGAATACCCATGACAAGGTATTGTCCTGTCTTATATTAAAATATGTGATACGGTATGCACAGTTTATGGCACAGTGAGGTGATATAAAATTGACGTGCAATGTGGAAGCTGAGATGATTTTTAGGTACAATGAAAACTGTTCAAAACACTCCCAGGAGTCTTACAAAGAGTTGGGATTGATCTGATCACTCACAACTATGGAAAGCCAACAAAGTCAACATATAACATGCATATTTGTTACAAAAATATCTAGATATGACTGTTTATCCATAAATTCATTGATTTCTTGAAAATTTGGTGTGTTCTTCTTTGTTAACAAAGGACATTTTGCAAATTTCCTGTAGGAAAGAATGATGACACTGATGGATTTCCAGAGTTACGATTGATTGGATCAGTCATAACTCTTTGTAAGACGGGGCCCAGATCTTGTATTTTTGCAAAGAGAGATACATGTACAAAGTTTTGGGTTCCAATATTTTCCATTTTATAACAATATTGTCAATCCCCTATTGATGTCTTTCTGTCACTTTAGATGGAATTTTCAGAACTTCCATGAACTCTGTCGACCTTCCCAGCATTCCGATACAACCTGTTTCCATGGCAACAGCAGCCATGTTGCTGACTAATCTGACTGGAATTGCTGCTGAGGGGGACTGGGTCGGCGGTCTCAATGTGAGCTATCAGATAGGTCTAACGGGAGAAAGTAAGTGAGCCATTTGAAATTCTTTAAAACAGTGCAAATTGATTCTGAAAAGATCACAAATATGTCAAATTAATCATCTCTAGAAATCTGGAAATCTTACTGATGACAATCTTGATATTTGTGGTATATATGTCTGTCTCAAAGCTGGGATGATAAAGACTAAAAAGAACAAAATTTGTGGTCTTCAGTTTGCTAGTTCTGTAGAAATTACAAGATTGAGGATTTCTTTGACCAGCAGGCATCCTTAACAAGAATTGAAAATATATTTAGAATTCCTCTGTATCTCTAGTCTCTCCTCTTTTACCCCTCTTCTTTCATTTCTTTTGCTTCTTTCACTTGTTAATTAAAATCTTATGACATAATGTATCAATGTTATATTTATCAATATACTTGTACAATTAGAAAGAATTTGATTTTTTTTTCTTTATCAAATCATATTTATTTCAAGATGTCTTTCGACCATATAAAACATAAAATAACGTAAATATAACAATTTAAACTATAATAATGTACATAACATAAAAAATTTGATTTTAATTTTTTTCTATTATCATCATCATCATTATAATAATCATTGTCATTTTCATCGTCGTTGTTGGCATAGTAATTGTCATCATTGTCGCAGTCATCATCATAGCCCTTTCATTATTATCATAATCAAGATTGTCATCATCATCATCATAGTCATCATCGTCACCATCATCATCATTTCATCATCACCATCATCATCATTATCACTATCATCATCATCATCATTATCACCATCATCACCATCATCATCATTATCACCATCATCACCATCATCATCATCACCATCATCATTATCATTGTCATCATCATCACCATCATCATCATCATTTCATCATCATCATCATCATCATCATCATCATCATCATCATCATCATCATCATCATCATCACCATCATCATCATCATCATTTCATCATCACCATCATCATCATTATCATCATCACCATCATCATAATGATCCTCATGATTGTAATCGATTCATCTGAATTCCGTTTTAATGTTTTCATCATTTTTAGCCAGACAGCCATGGTTTGTAGAGCTAGACATTCACAATGACGTCATCCAAAAGCCGGTCTACGATGTCGTAGGAACAATACAGGGCTCAGAGTATCCAGGCAAGTATCCGCTCAACTAACTGAAGCACTTAAAAAAATGGTAGAAGTTATAGCTGAAGGGAACATAAAGAGAGTGACAGAGAATAAATGAAAAATACGATAAGGACAATGGTAAATGCTATAAAACATTATGGTATAAGACACAACACAAATTCAGAAACAATACAAGGCAGTATGATCACAGCAGTGTCACTCCAGATAAATATCAGTAATAAAAATTATGGAATATTACACAGCAAGGAATTTCCAGATAATTTTAAAAATCATACACTATTGGAGTGGTGGATCCCATGACATATGTTATGCCTAGAAGGAAGCAATATGTGATTTTAAAGATAGTGGTGAAAATCTGAAAATTTGTGAAGAAAGCAAATTTACACAAATCAGCCAGTTTGATGCATGTTTGATTATTTGAGGATCCCCATGTATATACAACAAGATATTTCAAATTTCCATAAAACTCCCTTATTTTATGAACAATTTTAATAAAAGTAATTTTATATTGATCCTTTCATTTTACTCTTTTAATTGTCAGGATGATTCCCCCAATTTGTTTTGGTTTCCTTGGAAATACTGTTTATTGATTTATGTATCTCTGTTAATTCTACAGATGAATATGTCTTGCTTGGAGGTCACTACTCCAGTATGATGACCTCTATGGTGACCGCAGGGTCGTCGTCGGCGGTGATGGAGTCAGCGCGGGTCATTAGCGAGATGATGGAGAGTGGCTGGATGCCTAGACGCACCATCATGGTTGGACTGTGGGAAGGGTCAGAGTTCGGCCAGGTGGGATCTACGGAATGGGTGGAGGTAGGTAAAAATCACCAATTCGTACATTGCCTGGTGGTGCTAACTGGAATTATTTAACGAGAGCGCCCTCAAGGCTTCTGGCGGGCATTGGGCCATTGCCTACTTGCCCTTGTAGGATGGCTACTTCATTTTCCTCTCATTTTCATGGATTTTCCTCTCTGTTTTTTTTAAATGTATGTAAATATTTTTTTATGTGCGAATAAAGATGATTATTGATGGGTCTACCCTCGCTTCATATACCTTCCATAGATGACTTATTCATATTTCATTTTTTTTAATTGCAGGATAACAGACTTATTTTGAGGGACAGGGCTGTGGCTTATATTGATCTAGCAGGAGGTGGTACCGGTACCATACTCAATGCACAGTCTTCACCCATGCTCAGGGGAGTTCTCATGGAGTCTGCCGAAAAGGTAGGTGGATTCTTCAGTGAGATATGTGATTATGTTAGCGGTCTGGATGGTAATGTGATGATGATAATGATGGTGAAGATGATGATAATGATATTCATGTCTCACATCATTATCGTACTCAATACACAGTCATCACCCATGCTCAGGGGAGTTCTCATGGAATCAGCCGAACAAGTAGGTGGATAAATGGTCCAAAATCAACATTGAGATTATGTGATTATGTTATAGTGGTCTGGATGGTTGTGGTGGTGATGACGATGGAGATGAAGCTAATAATGATATCAATATTTCACATTTACAATTACAACCATTGACCATAACCACAGTTTACACACATAAGGCGGTGCTGCACAAGCCCGAGTTTGGTCTTTCTCGAGATTTTAGCCCAATCGGCCCTCTATGTGATTAATCTCGAGATTCAAGAAACCTTGTCTCCACCATCGCAAGAAGAGCGATTCCTGGTTGAGCGAGGCATCGATGCATTATGGTCTGACGCTGTGAATAGATAATCCCGAGTGCGTCTGCACCTGCGAATTAGCGGGATAATTCGTAAAATAGCGCGCTTTTTTGGAAATAATCCCAAGTTGACTTGGATTGCAATCTCGAGATTAATCCAGCAAACTAGCGCGATAATTGCATCTCCATTACAGATAATCTCCAGATTGTTCATATCAGGATAATTTGCCAGATCACAAATAGCGCGCTGATTTGAAAACTCGGGCTGGTGCAGACAGCCCTGTAGTCATCACCCATGCTCAGGGGGAGTTATCATATAGTCTACTGAACAGGTAGATGTATAAATTGTTTAAAATCATCAGTGAGACAATGATTGTGGTAAGAGTCTAAATTAATGGTTGTGGTCATGATGATGGTGATGATATCAATGCCTTACATTTACAATTACAATGACAAGAAAGGAACAGGACTACATGCTAATCTTTGTTTTATTCATAAATGTTTGATGATTATGTTCACAACATTGATTTGTCATAAATGTTCTACATGTATATCATTATCGATTATGATGATATAATTGCAATATTGATGATGCCATTGATATTAATCACTTTTGGTATAGTTAATAATGATAATGGATATGATGCAAATTACATTAATGATAGTGTTTTTCATTGATGAAAATATTATGATAAACATGATAATGATCAATGATGATGCTGGGATTATAATGAATATTGTTGTAAAATAGTAATGATTATGATGTTGCTAATGATTTTATAATGAAGTTCATATATAGTGATTGATTAGTGGACCTATAATGATTTTTTGTGGCTATAGAAATAGAGGACATATTCAAATTTTATTTTTATTCATTTTCAGATTGGTATATCATCGATGGTAAACCTAGATGCTTTGAGCGGAATGGGGGACTATGTACCTTTCTCTCACTCTGTTGGTATTCCTTCAGCTAGTATTGAGATTATGAGTAGTCATGACATCAACATTGAAGTAAGTGTTCATTATATATGATTTGTCAATTCAGATTCATTTATTTCCACAGCAAAATGAAAAAAAATAAATGAAACCACCAAACCACTAACTACTGTGTGGTCCAGTGGTTGGAGCATTGGACTCATAATGGCAAGGTTGTGAGTTCGAATTCCCACTCTGCCATTGTCTCCACTTTGATAAAAAGGCCCGAGAGTAATATCTGTCGTCTATAAAGTCAGTCTTTTTGTCTGATTAACCGAGATGTAAAATGTTTTCTACGTAATAATGATAATAATATGAACATTTGTAATGCGCCGGCATCCATCATAATAAGATGCTCATGGCGCAATAAAGAAAAGAAAAGAAAAGGAAAAAGAAAAAGAAAGGAAGGAAGAAAGAAAACCTAAAAAGAGGGGTAGAATAACAATTACCTAAAAGCTTGCGTGAATAACCAGGTTTTAAGAGAGCTTTTGAAAGTGGTGAGACTAGAAATATTGCGGATTTCTATTGGCAGTTTATTCCATAGGAAAGGCCCAGCATGTTGAAATGATCGATCCCCCCATGAATTATGAGATTGTGGTACAGCGAGTAAGAATGAACTAGAAGACCTAAGGTTGCGAGAGGGATTGTATGGAGTAATCAAGGAATTGGTTATATACCAGTTTGGGGTTATACCAGCAAATCGCTGTCCTGCCAAGTTTCCACAGGAGTTACAACAAACAGAAACAGACTCTTGATTGGTCGATTACACTGGTCAGTCCAGTCAAGTATAGAGGGATGCTTGAATGCATCCATGAAGGAATTTTGAATAAAAGCCATTGTAAACTAAGCCAGTTCTACTAATCTGTCTGCAAGACCAGTAAAGGTATATAGCCAATTTTACATTACAACAAATGTATTGCAAATTTTATCACAGACATGTATGGATATCATATAGGATTTGCAATGTTTTTTTTTGTTCCTATGAAATTGCATATTTCATTACAAACATGTACAATAAGTCAATATGCAATATTTGTCATACTCATAACATTGCATACTTCATCACAAAAAATGTTTGGCAAACACACAAGATATGCAACATTTTGTCGTACTAAAAACATTGCAAATTTTGTCACAATCGTACAAGAAAAATGTATGATATGCAACAATTTGTCAATCTTATAACATTGGGTCTTCTGGAGACTATTATATACACTGTGACATCATGCCATCCCCGACAGCTCAGATTTTTGCACATCTCAAAGTTACTAAATCCATTTAAGCAACACAGTAGGCAGTTTGAGGATCATGTTTATGTCTTATTTCATCAGATGCTACCTATCGATGGCGGTGCTATCATGGGTGTGTCATCGGCCCAGCTTGGCACCCAAGTCATTCTCTCCTTGGCTGATGATGATGTGTTAAATCTAGACGCAGGCGCTATGGCGGACACTGTGATGACCTACGTGGACAACATTGATACTGTGCTCAGCAGCACTATGTCTCCTGATGAGCCAATGTTTGCGGAAGGTGCAATAAGTGAGTAAAATACCTTCTAAACATCAAGTCCACCCCAAGCATGAGTTGTGTTGATTCAAAAGATAGTAATCAAATGAGGAGAACACTGACATTTTCATAATTGTTGGATCTAGAATAAGAAAGTTACATCATTTTTCAGTTTTGCTTACTTTCAATAAAAAGTAAAACACACATCATTGGCAGTATGCAAATGATGGGCTGGACTGATGATGGCACAGACTCATAGGCCCAAATTCACAAAAACCATGGTTTATTTATACCATGGTTTTTATAAAAACCACCTTTGTGAATTTGGGCCACAATGTTTAATTATGCATAGTGAACATAGTGAACTATGCCACAAATTTCTAACAGCACAGAGTCAATTGATGAGCTTGTTTGACAATCAAACCATTTGTATAGATTTTTTTTACCATTGAATTATGAGGTAAGAGCACAGTAAAAAAACATAAAAAAAAACATATGGTACAGTAAAACAAATTTTCTTAGATATTTGACTTCTCATAATATTATATTAGTAAAGAGTTAGATCATAGCCTAGTCATAAGCGAACTTCAGAAAACAGATCTTTGTCTTTTGTATTTTATTACTTGAAATAACAGATGTAATACTGTAAGTGCATAATGTTTTCTGCAAATAATGTCAAACTTGTTATTTTGCCGGCGATATTTGACGCAGAATATTTAAATCAATGATATACCAGCACTACTCTTTCATTAACAGTCGTAAGTAGGTCTTAATAGTCAATTTTGATTTCCATTCCATTTTGATTTCACAGCTATGCTGAGATCCGCCGCCACAGATTACATGACTGCAGTCCAAGGCTTGCAGGATGCTATTGGATCAGATTCAATTATTGACTCGCCAATTACCATGACGATGGTTAACAGTCGTTTGATGACCATGGAACGTTCATTCATTGACGATGCAATAGGAGGGACCATGGGGTGAGTATGAGATAGGCGTAATTTGTGAAAAAAATTACTGTTTTTCCACATTGTGCCAATATACATGTATATGCAGGATCTGATAAAAAATGGGAATTTTCACTGGGTTCTTTAATACCTTGCATCTCAAATATTTGGGAGGAAATCCATTTTTAATGGCAGAATATTCAAGTGATGTCCTCTAACCCCCCTCCACTTTTAGTAAAAAAGACATCAAGCAACTCAGAATCATCTATGTGTAGGCTTTCCCACGAGGTACACTGTTCCGCAGCCCTGTTCTTGTTACCCCACTCCTGTAAAGCGTAATTTTATTTAAAAACTGTAAATACTGATGTTAACTTATAACCATCATTGCTTATCATGATAATGGTTTATCACAGATGCCGTATAGCAGTCTTCCAATTTCATGCTTTTTCAAGCTTCATATTTTACATTATGTATGGGGCTTGAATGTGTTCTGGCTTCTTTCCAGATGTAGTAAAAAAGACTGGCATCCCTGTTTTATCAAATAAACCATCATTCTGATAGACAGCTGGATCCTAGGATTTTTATAATGGTAGCATGATATTGATTAATATACAAAGGGCAATACACAGAATAAATTTTCTTTAGACTTGCCCTTGGCCATTCAAATGAAAGTAATGCACACATTGGTACATAAGCAGGGTAAAAGTGTGATTTATATTTGTTTCATTTATTTTTTTACACATAGGAGTGTTCTTTATGGAATGTCAGGTACAGACACCCTCTCAACAGTTTCTCAGATGCTGCTGAATGAAACAGGTACTGTTTCAGTAGAGATGGTTCATCAAACCTTGTCCAGGCTTCAATGTACAATACAATCAGCTACACAGTCTGTTGGCATGTCACTGTCATGACACAGTTTAAGTTGAGGATTCTTCAAAGACTTCCAAGGATTCTCTCCTGGTGATCCAAGTGCCTTTGCAGCTGTAGGTACCTATAAGGCAATTTGATTTACATTAGCAGTTCAAGTATTAAAGACATTGCCAGTGATTCAGATTCAACGAATTTGTAATACAGCTAAATTTGTGAAATCCCAAGGGATTTCAAGATTATTTATAGTCATCTGAAGGTGTGAATAGGCCTACATCTACAAATAACTTAAACTTGTAATTATGTGGAGAGTAAAAAACAGGCTGAACCAAATTTGGCTCTAAATGTGAAGAATTTATATTTTGTCATTTAAGAGGGATTGGCTGAATGAATAAATTAGCTTGAGAAAAGGAAATGGCCTAGATGCAGAAAAAAAAGAACGAACAAGTGTTTGATACACATCTTAGTGGGGAGTGACATAATCGATTAGAATATAAACACATATTTTCAAAATGGCCTTGAAAATGACTGATGGCAGTGGCAGGATGTGAACCAATGCCATCAAAATGACTGATTGCAGCAGTGGGATATGAAACAATGTCATTAAAATGACCAATTCGCAGAAGTGGGATATGAACCAATGCCATTAAAATGAGTGATGGCAGCAGTTTGATATGTATCAATGTCATCAAAATGACTGATGGCAGCAGTTGGATATGTATCAATGTCATCAAAATGACAGGTGGCAGCAGTGGGATATGAAACAATGCCATCAAAGTGACTGGTGTCAGCATTGAGATATGAAGCAATGCCTTCAAAATTAGTGATGGCAGCAGTGGGATATGAACCACTGCCATCAACAGAACTTGAGGCAGCAGTAGGATATGAACCAATGACAGCAACAGGACTTGTGGCAGCAGTGGGATATGAACCAGTGCCATCAAAATGACTGATAGCAGCATTGGGATATTAACCGATGCCATCAAATGACTGATGGCAGCATTTGGATATTAACCAATGCCATCAACAGGACTTGTGGCAGCAGTGGGATATTAACCAATGCCATCAAAATGACTTGATTGCTAAAGTACCAAAAGCACAGGAATGCTTGGGTGTTTCAGACCTTTCTTTCTCAGTACATCTTACCAAAAGAAGAAGGAAATAACTTATCTAAAATATGACCACTAGTCTAGACTGGACCAATATGTTTGCGATAAAACATTTGAACATAATACAACATTTGTATTTTCCAAATATGAAGCAATGCACATCATAAAAAAAGCTGCAGATGATCAGTGATGGCCATAGTCATTCTAAAGTTTTTAGCAAGTCAGCATACAGATTCCAATTTGTTACTTTTTTATAGGTATGCAAATTTGGTAATTCATATTGAATATGATAATGGAATTAAATGGATGTTCATAAATGTACATCATAAATTTACATTCCTTAATTTATTTCTAAAGTATCTTTTTAAAATTCATCTTATTTGTATTTCATGGAGCTGGGTATGATGATAGGCTCTCATTATGTAAATCTGTGTGTATATTAAATCCATTATGACTGTGTAGATATCAAATAACCTCTTGACATGGTGACCTTTTCCATTCTGTAGTTGTGGTTTCCATTCATCTTTACATATTTTATATGACATTTCTTATTGTTGTGTTTTGTGACAATTGACCTATTTTCTTCTATTTGTAAAAAAAAGTTATCATGCGTTGCATATAGCCTTGGGCATTAAGAATCATGTGAATTATAGTATTGTATGTTGTAAAATATAAATTTTTATTAAATGAAATTACAATTCTTTTCATTTTGAATATTATGTAAATACTTATTTATTTTGACAATCTTTCATGTTATGACAAGCATCTTTTAATATCATTATTACATATAATTTTTCCTATAAGGATGAAGCTTCTTACATAATTATTGACATTTTAATGAATTTTTAATTACGGTATGCAGTTGTGTAGTAATTAGCTGAGATATTTCTACGCAGAGTAAATTGTACCTTGGATAATTGGCACCATTCCAACTTCCAGAATTTACATCAGAGAATATGTGAACTTTTTTTTGCTTAAAGAGTAGCAGAGTGATTGCGTCACAAAAAATTTTTGGGGGGGCATTTCAGCTTTTTTGTTATGTTTTGGAGCATGATGAAATACCTCCACAACCCATGTCTGGTGGGAGTCGGTCCATGGGACCCCAAGATATGACCTCAAGAATATGTAATTAGCCCCATTGAAAGCAATGTATTATTGGCCTGGCTCCTGAAATCTAGAACCAGGCCAATAATACACGCTTCGGTAGTCTATATTCCCACCACTGGGTGAAAATTTTTTTTTACACCTTTAACAATCATCAGTTTATTGAAATTCATTTTCATAAACGCATTATTATGGAAGAGTATCCTCTCCCATATAATTTTATTCCAACTTTATGTCATATTATATTCATGCCTGGATAATCAGAAGGTATTCTTTGGCGTAAATTTAATCTGTGTGTAGCATTTCCTATAATCGAGGCGGAGGCTGCAGATATTGTCTTTACCTTTACATCAGCAATACATCTAATAAGGAAGACTATGACGCAGCAACCGCCTGTTTACTCTCGTCTTGCATTAGTTCTTGTACTTTTATTGACTATGATTTGCTGCTGGTTTTTCAATAAAAAAAATGCCACCGGACATTAAATAACAAGAACTAAAGCAAGACCGGGTTGTATTGGGGGTGGACACAAAGTACATCTCAAACATTTGATAATTGTACAGTATTTATTATCGTTGAAATATACTTTTATCCTGGGGTTTTATCAGTCATTCTAATCTTATTCAGTATGTATTACATATGTTTGAAATTAAAATGAAAATTTGCATTCATCGACTGGACATGCCCAAATGATTTAATTCAATAGTTGTCGTTAAAGATTCTGTTTGTGTATTTTTACAAAGATGTGAACAAGCAGAGTAATATACTATGGAAGTATTGTGCCGTGAGATCATTTTAAGTTGAAGTCTCTCTGAAGTGCCAGCATTTATCTTCATTTTCCTCTCTCCACCCAGGTGTTATATGATGGGTGATATTTCTATTCACCCCAGGAGAGCTTTGGTCAGTGACCTCCAACAGTGACTATCCATGTCCCTTGGAAGGGAGGGGGGGGGTTCTGGGAAGTGCTGAAGCAACTCCCAAGATTAACTAGGGGTGCTGTAGCAACCCCAAGATTTGTGGAGGGGGGGGGGGGTGATGGAAAGTAGGTTGATGTGGTAAAATGAATTGTATCTTAGATCACGTTGAGACAGCAATGAATTTTTTTTTTGCTTGACAAATTCTTTTCTGACCAAATCCCCTTCATTCTGGAGTAAAAAATGTGTACGTGAGGGTGTATGTGTGTGTGTGTGCTTTGTTTGGTTGCTTGTTAACAAACCAGCACCCTCTCTTTACAAATCGTTCCCAAGCTCAAGTGACTGTCAGTATCATGTGAAGTGGCTAGAGTCAGGTTATTATCATCTTGATCAGTAGCATAAAGGGCCAACGATTTTGAGGGTCCTGACATAGCATATGGGAAAAAAATTATAAACGGTTGCAAGTGAGCGAAGCAAGCGAGCAAACATTTTCCTTTTCTTAAGTTAAAGTCTAATATATTAACAGATGTTGGTTTGGTATCCAACCAGTATCATATTTCAAACCTTTTCCCACCTTGTCTTCCCTATCCTCTTTCTTTTTATTTTTTTTCTTGGTTGTGGAAGTGTTTTTTTTTTTTTTTTTTTGGGGGGGGGGGGGCGCCAGAGCACCCAAACCGCAATTTACATGAATCTGATGTCTTCCCTTATTTTCATGGTTCATGGCCATACACAGAATCTTTTTGTGGGGGGGGATAGGATGCGTTATATTAAAAAAAAAAACTCAACAGCAAGGGAGCGAAGCGACCAAGCTTGTCATTAAGGCAGTGTTGCATTTTGAAAACTAAAATTGTAGGATTTCCTGCACACTTTTGGTGAATTTTGTGAAAATTGTCAGTAAAAAATGTAAGTTTTCAAAATTTTGCGGGGGGGGGGGACTGCCCCCCTGCTGCATACCCCCATGTACCTGTTTTGTGGGTTGAGAGCCTGGGAATGGACATTTAGAATGACATGAATTTAGATTACGGGCACTTGTCCTATCTACTATCTACCCTCAATGGGATAGGTTGGGACCCTTATTTCAATTCAGGGAAATGAGGGAATTGATGTCAATGATCAATTTTAGTGGAAGAGCGAATTTTACTCATCATTAAGACTAGTTCACAAAAGGATAAGTTCTGAAACGAGATCGAGAGAGAAAGGGAGAAAGAAGAAATGAGGGGGCAATTAAAAATAGACAGGCAGAGAGAAAGCAAGAAAGAAGGGGGGGGGGGTCAAATACAAGTGATGTAAAGATGTTAGGACATTAGTATCCTTTTTTCTTAGGGGAATAATGATCTGATAGCCCCTGATAGCGGTTCTTTTTTATTAAATTTCCTTTGAGCACAAGCCGAGTGACAAAAATGATGGCAAACAAAAAACAAAGCTATTTCCACCTGAAAGAATTGATTGAAGCCTTTCTAAACATATTGACTAACCTCTCAGATGGAGAGGTGATGGTGGATATCATGCTCATACATGGACTTTCAAATGTGGATGTGAACAAAAAAAGAAACAAGTAATCATCTCATCTCGGACGTTGGAAATCGCTCCTAAAATTGTGTCTGACCCGTGCTAAACATGCGCCTCTCGATAGGTGCGAACGGGTTTGGGATGGACGGTAATAATATTGTCCTTTAATATGTGTTATCCCATGTAGTCAATTTAACTTTTGAAACACAATGTCGGTCAATCAGCTGGATCATTAATTTTCTAGCAAGCGATGATTTTTAAATATCCTTCCGTTTATAAAACACCAACGGTTTGAATTTGAGAGAACTTTTTTTTGTCTTAATGGTAACAAGGTGACATAGCATTTAATTCTGATCAGCTACGCCATGCCCCAACCGGCCACCCATACTCAGTTTCCCCGAGACAACGGTTCTATCATCATTTGAAATCCTCCTCTGGTCTAAATGAGCTTCGTCTGTCACTTGCTAGTCATCAGATAGCTATCCAGTCATTGATACATGTTTGTCGAAGGCTCAGGGAAGGGTTATCCTACGCTCTTTCTGGCGGGTGAGGGCCGGGGGAGACAGAGAGTGCAACAGAGGCCACTCAATCAGCACCAGAACTTTGGGTATTACTACAAGTGCCATTAGTGGAAAGTGAGCTAGCCATTTAAGCTTATTGTCGATGGCCCGGCGTCATTTTATACTTGAGATTGATGGTGGAAGAATGAGCTGGGGCGGCGTCACAGGAGAAGGGGTAGGGGGTAAGGGGATAATCGCCCCTATTAGAGTGTAGAGACGGGGGGCTTAGGGGCACTTGCCCCCCCCAAAAAAAAAAAAAGAGGAAAAAAAAAGCCAAAATATTTCAGTCATCCCCCCACCCATCAACACGGATTTACGCCAGTGAATGAATGAATCTTTCGATAGTGGAGATAATTAAAACAGATTAAGGAAAAAATATGTATGTTTTATTATGGAATTTATTTATCATGATATAAGTGTAGACAATATTATTAACATAGCTGGTCGTTTGAAATGTCCACGGACTTGCAGGCAGACAAGCCTTCGTGGGAGCAAGGGACCGGGGCAAGAATAAAAGAAAAAAAAATGTTCATCAAAGACAAAATCATTCAAGCTAGGGAATTAAAAATTGAAGAAAAAAACCCTGATGAATCCCGTGCAGATGTTGGATAGATTTGTTTGAAAATATTCAAACGAAGGAGGCGGTGGGGGGGGGGGGGGAGGATACCCCGTACTTTCCTTGCGAGCAACAATGGACTATATACTTCAATAATAGATTATAAGTTTAATACTCTTTACTTCTTACCATACTATAAAATGGTTTGTTTTATCAAGTAAGCAAACCGAAACTATTTAGGAAATAACATTGATTGCCCTGGTGACCCAAAACCAAAGTTAAGAGTTGGAAAAGTATTAATTGCTTGGAAATAATTAAGATCATGAAAGAAATGTCGTAAGATGAACAATTTTAATCGGAAATCTTTGTTTAGCCAGAAATAAACACGATTATTGCATCCTGAAAGTAGAATGGAAACTAAAAAGGAAAAGAAATATACAGTATATTAGAAGGAGTCATTGAGTAATTAAAGCGCATTTCACAGAACTACGATTTAAGCAGTCCCTCATTATTCATTTAACCGTATGCAGTTCTCATTTGCATCTTGTCTGGTCAATGATATCTTAATTGCCTCGCTTCATTTGTTACTGACATTACTGACATTGTTTCAGCAGAAAATTTGATGTATGCAGGTAAGAGAATATAGATCATCTGTATTGACATGAACTAGTGCTTCCATATCTTTCTTGTACCCCTTATGATAAGAGATACAAGAAAATGATATTTGACTGTTGCCGCATGTTGGAAAAAAAAACAAATCTCAATGGCTTGAAAATTGTCATATCATTTATTATCATGTGTCCAGAAATAGAAGTCGTTCTTTAATTATTTCTATTTGCGGTCTTTTATGGATCAGTTTTTTGTTGATTGATGTGTAGATTAAATTATTAAAAAGTGCAATTTTTATGGCTCACGCGAAGTGGTTGCGAAGTCGAAATTCGGGGTGTTTTCCCGCCGTCTCCCGCGGCAATCGAATAGTTGAAGGCGCCATGTTTACGTGGCTCACATATATTTTTCGAAGGTTTAGCAAGGACGCAATTTATATTTAAAAAAAAGCACAAAGTCCACCATTCGTATTTCATTCAACAAAAGAGCGGATGTCAGTAATAAAGAACATTCCGCATGAAATGATAATTTATCTCGCCATCTATCTAAGTCGATGGCATTTTAAACCTTGGAAAAGGTGGAGAAGGTTACAAATATTTAAAGGTGCATGGTCCCTGGATTCAGAGGGCGCTGTTAATTGGTCATACGTAAGCGCTGCGGAAGACGTCAGCTCACGGAGTCCTTTTATTTCCATGCGTCACCTACAGCTGCCCAATGAGACCAACGTTTTACGACGCATACACAGATCCTACATGTTCCGATTTCCCAAACTCTGACGATTCTCAGTTTGTGTGCGCTTCGACTGCTGTTCGAAGATATTGGCAGGTTGGGCTGCTGTGAGAAGTGACGTCAGCAGATGTTTGGGCCGATGCCGATGTAGCCAAAATGTTTTTGATATGTGTATTTGCATGTGTGCACGTGCTGCACGAAGGGCTGATGATTGACAGCTGCATGCAAATTACGTCGATGATCTTTGTAATGAACATGGAGGCGAGTACAAACCGCCAAAAGCTCCGGGGTTCGTGCACCTTCAAGCACCCGTTTTGCGCACTGATGTCGCATAAAGTACGAATGATGGACTTCGCCATTTTCGGACATTTGCGTCCTTCATAAAACGTCCGTGAGTCCCTTGCAGTTTGCGCGTAGTTCTCATAGCATATGTCCAACCTTTATGTGTTCCGTGGATTAACTAGAGGCACAAAATAATAAAACACCATTTGACAATCTCAAATATCTAGAATGTTCCAAGAATCATAAGCAAAATATTCAGGTAAACGTCGCGTCTTGCGAGAGACATTCGGCAAAATTTCGTGGTCTGGCTGTGGATTTAATTTCCGCCAATCCCGCGAGCATCACGCAAAACGTTTGGACCTGATCCTCCACAAATTGTTCTTGTGCCCCGTCATGCCCGTGAAAACCACAATTTATAATTTTTCCTTGTTTTTTTCTCTTTTTCTTTACCATTCTTCATCATCATCATCTTCTCCCTCTTATACGTCTTTTACTTTTCCTTTTTCTTCTCCCCCTCTTCTTCCTCCTCCTCTTTGTTCTTCCCACATTCTTGCTCCTTCGCTTTCAACATTACATTAGGACCATCCATGGTGAATCTATCGGGAATCAGGATGTTCAATCTTCTGCCAATCACTCCCACCATTTTCTTCATTCTGGTATTCACGTTAACATTCAACCACGGGAAGGCTTCCGGTCTTTCTAAATCATGTGAACAGGACTGGAATTTGAAAATTGCTTATTGCTCAAACCTCCATCTCAGCTCAGTGCCCATCTATCTTGTACCAGATCTCAGAGAACTTTACTTCAGCGGAAACCTCCTTGGTAGGCTTAGAAACGATACCTTTCTAAACTACCCCAGTCTCAGGGTACTCAAATTAAGCAGTAATAACTTATCGGTGGTGGATCATGGCGCCTTCACACCTCTGAAGAACTTGGTTGAACTGGACATTGGATATAATACGTACCTAACTACACTGAAAAGAAGTATGTTTGACTCTAACAGCTTTTCGACTTTGCTAGCCGGCTCTGTGAATATGGACTCATTTGGAGGCGACCTCCTTGCATGTTTTGCCCGAGATGCCATAGTGAATCTTCAAGAAAATAGCATTCGCCAGATAAATTGGACAAGTTATTATAATACTTTCTTCGACGTTAACCTGAATCAAAACAAATTTCGCCAGCTTTCTGATGAGAATTTTGTGGTAAACAGTAAAATCAATACATTGCATTTATCGGGAAATCCGGTGGAATACATTACTCCCAGTTTTGTTTCTTCACTAAAAGTATCCGTTCTTTATTTAAGAGAGACCCGTCTGGCAGTATCGGAGTTTTCGAATTTCTTTTCTGGAGTCAAATTGTCACATTATATTCAGGAGATAGGATTGTCAGATTCCAGCCTTCATTTAATAGATCCAGGTTTCTTCTCCCCTCTAAAGGGAAAACGTCTCCGAACTCTTGACATTTCTTTAAGTAAGATTGGGAGTGTCCAGAACAATTCATTAACAGGTTTAGATGGGTTGACTCAGCTTCTCCTGGGCTGTAACTGCCTGGGCAGTGTTGAACCAAGATATTTTAACGGAATGGTAGCTCTAACCAAACTCTCCCTCGAAGAAAATAATATCAATGTCATCAACAGTCAAAATGAAAGTTGGGATCTATCACTAACTCATCTGAATATAGCTCGTAACCAGTTTAGGGAGATTAACAGCTCTGCATTCCAAGGACTCCATACTCTCCAGTTCCTTGATTTAAGTGGAAATATCGAATTGCGTGTCATTGATGAAAATACCTTTGCCAATGTCCCGTTCCTCAAAATGTTAGATCTGTCAGGTACATCTATAACTGATCTGCATGCAATACACCATCTTCCTTTCCTAACTAGCCTAATTCTACAATCGGCATATTGTCCCAGTCACCTGATCCAGCCAGGTAATCTTGGTAATGAAACGCCTTCTCTGGCTGAACTAAATTTAGTCGACGCTGAACTCTTTACAAGCAAGCTATGGGATCCCAACAGCAAGACTTCATCTTTTCTTGGCCTGTACAGGCTATCAAGGCTGGAGCTATCAAAGAATGCACTGTTTCCCCTGCCTGTAGGGCTCTTCAAAAATCTATCCAATCTTAACATTTTACGTTTAGATGATTGCAAGATCCATGAGCTGAATATTGGTGTTTTGGATGATCTTAGAAACTTGTCCCAATTAGATTTAGCGAATAACCTATTTGTTTTTCTTCCTCGAGGTGTATTTGACAAGATTAAAAACTTGAAGGAACTGATACTTGATGGGAATCAATTATCATATCTTGATTCAAATCTCTTCAAGTTCAACATGGATCTTACTTATTTAGACATTTCCAATAATAATCTAGCGGGCTTGAACAAGAGCACGTTTGAATCCTTGGACAGACTTCGTGTCCTTGATCTGGCGTATAACCCTTTGGTCTGCAACTGTGATCTTAAATGGCTACACAGTTGGTTGAAAGGATCAGTAGAGATTGTAAATTCATTGGATACCACCTGTCTCTATACTCCGGCCACCCTGGCGCCCTTCGGGGGGAAGCAACTGATCACCTTTGATCCAAGTAAAGATTGCGCTGTGAACATCGCGCTATACTGTGGCCTTTCCGTAGTTGTTGTGATGCTTCTCCTAATATTAGGTTTGGCATACTATCATCGATGGTGGATTGGGTATCAGTTATTCCTCTTCAAGCTCTGCTTCATCGGTTACAATGAAATCCGTGAGGACGTCCCTCGAGGAAACTTCCTGTACGACATCGCCATAATGCTTCACGAAGACGACGAGGAATGGGTCGATGAACACCTTCGGCCAGCTCTCGCTGAAAGACTCCCGGATTACGACCGCATCGTTTGCGGTGATAACGAGCTCATGATTGGTATGCACTACCTCGACGCTGTCCACTATGTCGTCGAAAAGAGCTTTAAAACTATATTCGTCATTAGTCGTGCTGCTTTGCGGGACCAGTGGTATCTTCTGAAGTTCCGGACAGCTCTTGAGTACATCAACGACGTTGCAACGGAGAAGATGACTCTTCTCTTTGTTGAAGACATTGGTCATGAAGAACTTCCTTTCCTGATTCGTTTATTCTTGAGCGATCATCGACCGTATCTCGTCTGGTCTGATAACGAAAGGGGTCAGCATTATTTGTGGGAAGAATTGGTGAAAGTCGTCACGGTCAACCTTAGATGCAACAATCTGGTACCTCCGTGATACTGGTAACTGAATACGAACAGGGTATCTGAAGCATTCAATGAATGGATCGGCCCTGATGCGATTACCATTGTCATAATGATGAATTACAGCGAAAGCGCAATTGTACACCCACACCCACATAGTCACCCTCATAATTACTCACACACATACACACACACACACACACACACACACACCAGTGATCATCCAAACGTTGTTGTTTAGTAGGTCCATGTCCAAACATTGCAAGGAAAATAAATGTCAGCCCGATATTATGGTTGTTTTAGTGTCTAGGAAAGTTTGGGGCTTTACGGGTTTGTATTTATGCGGATGTGGAGTGTGTGTGTGTGCGTGTGCAAGGTGGAGAAAGGGGTACGTACCGCTTGGTAAATCTTCTACGAACTCTCTTTTCTGTTACTGTTGAAGTGTCACCCCCGTATAGAACTCCGCTTTAGGCTTTCTCTCGTATTTTGCCTCCGATCCTCTCTCCCCATCTCGCCTACCTCGAACATTCTCTTGCTCTCTTTTAATCAAAGCGCCATGTTTCACATATGCTGAAATGGAAACTAATTAGACCGATGCTCACGTGTCATGGCGGTGAAGATTCACACAAAAAAATTCCCTTCCAGAGCTTATGAATGAAATTTGATTATCCTCTTGGCAGCTTATTTGATTTTCGTTATCAGACACTCGACAGACAAAACTCCGCCGTTTCCGGGTTACCCACGCGCTCTAAAATCTATCTTTTTGAAATTGAATTCAAAACACAGAATTTAATGTCCGGGTGGGCTCTGACTTAATACAAATATAACTCCCTTCTTTATTGTAAAAAGAAAGTCGTGATGAAATGCCTGACCTAGGCAACAAAACTATGTTCGGCATGTTTCCTGATGTCGGTTAATGGCAGAAGTTGTCCAAAAATATAATAAAGATAAAACCCAAGAGATAGGAAAGCAATTGACAGCGAGGTCTTGAATTTTCATGCCCCTACTATTGTTGTGAAATGCGATATAATTTTTAGTAGACGTGTATATGCGTCTGTCCTTACGTCTTTACAAAATGTTTAGAGTAAATTTAATTTCCTGACAGATGGTCTTAATATCAATTAAAGGGTTATCCTGGCAAATAGTTTGTAGTAAAATATCAACATAAAAAATATATTACAGAGGGTTTAAAAAAAAATCCATCAAAGAATACAAAAGTTGATAGAATTTTGATTATTTGATTTGTGACGTCATATGCGAGCACCATTCCTACATATCGTATATGGTAAAAAAATCAATGAAATTTCTTGTCTCAGAAAATTGAAAATGTTTTTTACCGTACCTATCAATAGACAAATATTTTTACGTCCATTCCTAAAAACAAAACAAAAGTAAGTCATCGCGAACCATTAGAAGAATGAATTTTATTCATTTTATATTGTGTAACATAATGGGTAGCTGCTCGTTCATGACGTCACAAATCCCAAACTTAAAATTATGATAACCTTCTAAGTTTTTAATGGATATTCCTCAAACCTTCACCAATATTTTTAAAATTATTTTCCTGCTATTTTTTTCAACTAAACGGGCGTCGGAAGTTCCGATATTCAGTCTTTCTATACTGGCGGATATGAAAGACGTAAATGAAAGGGCAAGCAAGTGAATTTATGAGTTTATTTATATTTGGAAAAATAGAGATATTCGTAAATCTGCTTTGTTTAAAGAAAACTGAGAACGATTAAGTATAAAAATGCAAAGGAAATGCATGTACAATTTATGAACAAGCAAATAAAAAGGATTGTGTATGTGATATCTTTATACTACTTTGTAGACATTGAAAATTTGCACATTCACTTTCACGACATTTATATAGAAACGTTATGTGTAAATTTGAACTTGTAAAAATTAGGTTTTTTTTTTGCATTCAAAACGATTGAAAATGCATATGCTGGTAAACCTCGTGTTAAAGGGTTGTTTGTAAGATTGATTATATTGTTTTATGCAACAGGCCATACGTTTGATCAAAAGGTTTCGGGATGTACCGGCCATGTAGTAAAGTGATATGATTGTGTTATAATATAGATATTGCATGATTTCATAGCGATTGAATGTCCACGTTCGCGAACTTAACCACAGTGTTACACGCGTAAAATGAAGTTTACTGTATAAATGAAGGTGTTTATATTTCAATCTTGTCGTTGCTTTAACCATAGAGCTATGCTTTAACTGTTTGGCAATGGTGTTTTTATATATTTTTTTTACATCGGTATGCTCGTTTTACGGTATATTTCGTTTGTCGAGCAAAAATTGAATTTTGCTAAAAACCAGTTCTAACTCTAATATTCCTAATTATTTCCCGTATCAGACATTTGAGCTGCATCATTTACAAAACCGAATATATTGCACAAGATTTTCTGAATATCGGGAAAGGATATGTATATTGTTTGTATTTTCTCGGTTTCTGTGCGTGTATTGACTTTGCATGCAGAGACGACTCAACATATACCTCTGGATTTTCCCTGGTCTCACATTTGAGGATTCGAATAATGATCCGCGCACCACTATTTTAATACGTCATGATAAAGACAACGCTGGATCCAGGCGCTTACAAGTACGTCATCATAATAAAGTGAGAGACTAGAACCTGTGTTAACATGACATAATAGAACTTTTTTAAAGAAATATCACAATTATCGTGATTTTTTTCTCTAGATATCTGATTTGGATGATAATAAAGATATTGACTGGCTCTTCTTTCGGGGAACATCAAATAT
Organism: Lytechinus variegatus; assembly: GCF_018143015.1. Lineage (NCBI taxonomy): Eukaryota > Metazoa > Echinodermata > Echinoidea > Temnopleuroida > Toxopneustidae > Lytechinus > Lytechinus variegatus. The sequence goes on from NC_054755.1 coordinate 29,247,385, forward strand.
ATTGCCCTTAACAGATCTATATTGCCCTCGTCTAAAGACTCGGGCAATATTATTCTTTTGCTGACATTTCCATGTATTTGATGTTCCCCTCAAGCCAGTCAATATTACATGTTTATAAATATTCAATCGGCATCATTATCTCCATTTTTATGGTGCTGGTAAGGACAGCATGTACAGCGACAAACTTAACAGGGGCAGCGTCAGGGGACTGGTATAGTGGGGGGGGGGGGGGGGGCGACCTGATAATTTCCTCAGATAAATTACAGACGTAAGAATTACACGATTTACTTATACCTAGTCTGCAGGCACAAACCCTGATTGAAACTTTGATCTACAAGTGAGTGTCGATCCATACAAAGACTAGCACATAAAAATGGAACTTAAAAAAGCATAAAACTTGCTGGCCTTTCACTCTAAATTACAGGGATTTAAAATAAGTCCAGCTGGACTGTAGTTAGGGACCAATCAATTTCTGGATTTAGTTTTAGTCTTAAAGACTTAAATTTAAATCTCAAATGATTTAAATTTAAAACTTTCGAGATTGAAAAATGAATCTTATGGATTCAAACTAAATCCGGAATTCGATTGGTCCCTAACTACAGTCCATGTGGACTTGATTTAAATCCCTGTAATTTAGAGTGTTAGTGTACACGAAGTATCATAGGCTTCACATTCAGACTCCTTACTCAAACGAAAGGTTTGCACATCTCTTTGCTATACTCCTCTTCAAGTATTTCTTCTTTTTATCCCCCCTCCTTCCTCCCTTTTCTGCTCCCCTACCTCGATTTTCTCTTTACCCGTTCAAATTAGCATGTCAAAGTATCCTTGGTGCCTGAATGAATAGGGTCTTAATTAATGCAGATTTAATTGAGTCCCATCGGTCGTTAAGAAATTACTAATTAAACGGATCTTATATAACGGAGTTGGTATATATGGCGGTCATCGAAGGGGTATAGTCTGTGTTTTCTGTGCGTAATGAATGACATAAAACTCGAAATGGCACTAGATATATCAATCGTTGCTCAGAGATAGGTATAGGCACTCTTGATCTCAGTATAAAAAGGAGTTGTGGTTGAAAATAAACTTCTACGCTGTGCCCATCATTTTCTTCATCTATTTTATTCTTCTGCTTTTTATAATCTATTCATTTAAATAACTAAATATTCAATTTCAAGATCAAATAACGTCACCCAAAATTTCGCATTTGGGGTTAAGGTCTAAAGTTCGTTATTTTCTATGTTTAAATAAATTGTAACTTCCTTGTCTCCAATGAATGTGCTTGTTTTTGTTATACAACAAATATTTTCATACACTTGTTACACAGTAAATATGCTGTTTAATTTTTTTATACAACGCTGTTTACTATATGAACCTTACAGTAATTGTTTTAACAGTTTAAACAAGTGTTTAAATCTTAAACAACAAAGTTTAATTTTGAATATCTAATCTTCAATAAATTAAGCATGATTGTTTAAACTGTTAAACAACTACTGTAAGGTTCATATAGTAAACAGCGTTGTAAAAAAATCTTAAACAGTGTTTTTACTGTGTATCAACACCATTCCCACTTTCATATAGTTTGTCATTTTATTGTCTCATATTGAACAAGCCTTGTATATTTTAAGTCTGAATGATTAGACAACCATATATTTTTTAATTTCACTATTTCTTTTTTATCGTTGTTTCGTTTCAGCCTCCTGTGTTTACTGTCACATGATTACTTTACATTTTATTTGAATTCTGTCACACGTACGGGGATCTCTTAAAAAACAAGCGTTTCTGTGTATAATGGAGAAAAAACAAGTATAAAAAAAACAAGAATAAGTGAATGAATGATTGAGTGAGTGATGTAATTAATAATTGAATACATATATAGATGAATAAACATGGAGGTAACTAAATAAGTAAAGCTATTATGCTCATTTCATTATCTATATTTGAATTTAATTAGTTTTATGATTGTGTTGACTATGCCTTTGAGTTCTAAACTATATGAGAAAAAAAATTCAATAACAGATATGGAATGATTATATCCTATCGTGCAGCGACCTTTACAAGATATTTTCATAGTTCATCCTACCTTGGAGTTCTAATCCAATTCACACATCAATTCGCTGACCCAAAGGTCTGCGGTTCCGACCAGCTTTCAGGTGGATCAGCGCACATCAAAGGCACTAGTACCGCTAATTATGAACATAGCAAGGTCGATATATAGGGATAAATGCTTTATTATGTTTATTGGAGAGGAGTTTAACGGAGAGACAGTGTAAGTAAGATGGGGGGGGGGGGTTGAGTAAGCAAACGTGTACATGGATAAGAATGATGGAAGAAATGGAAATAGGGGGGGGGGGGGACGAGAGCGGGGCTGTAAGGGGTGGGGTCGAGTAAGCAAGTCGCTTACATAATACGTATACACGGATGATGAATTAAAGCAGAGAGATTTGTCCTGGTAGACCTTTGAATAAACCTGAGAAGATTTATACAGGCAGCACCGCAATTTTTATGACAAACATTATTTGCATCTAAAAATTCACTTTCGCACTGGTGATGGAGAAATATAATTATGCTCCACAGGAGCTACATGATTTGCAGAAAGAAGTCTTCACTTTATTGGAGAGTGATTTTTTCTTAAATTCCAGCCGAAATGTGTTAAATCGCAAAGTCGCTCGTTTATACGTTGCGCTAAGAAATCTGGGATCTGCATGCTCTTGAGTTTGATCATTATAACTTCCTCGTATTGATCATCATATGCACTCTGAGATGGTACTGTATCACTCTCTTCCAACGCTGTGGTGGATACATCTGATAAACTTCTTCAACAACCGACTGCGAACTGTCGCCACTTCTACTGCCAGCAAGGCCCAGTGGCATCGCACGCACATCGTCCGCTTCTCCGCCCCCAGGTGCGCGACCGTTTAAACTATGCCGCCACTGCCTCATTAATGTTCCACCATCTCTCAACAATATATCCACTCCTTACCAAGCACATTTTCTTTTCTCATCAGAAGCTACGTTTGAACCGCATGCTTTCATTCGATTGAAAAGAAAACGTTTATCTCCGGATTTACAACAAATGTCGTTTTGACTATTCTTATGATTTTATCAACCTAGAAATTATACTTCGGTAGAAAGGAGAGAGAGGGAGATTCCGCCCTCTGTCGGGTCACGACACTTTCGTCGGGAAGCTGTCAGAAAGCCGGCTGTTCATACATCGTCAGGGCTCCTACCAATCGCATCCACCTTGTTGACATCTCCTTGCCTGAACATAATATCTGGGTTGGAAGGGGGTGAGAATTGGAAACTATTTCGTTGTTGTGTTTTTGGTGCGATACGAGACCTAGGGATTCGCTTCCCTGATACCACTTACTCCTGAAAAGCAGTTGTAACACGTCGTCGGTCATTTTCGGTGGTGAATCTCTTTCTTGGATCATTATAGGACTTAGAATTGGTATTCAGCTAGAGGATATTGTCCCGCGGAGGCTTCTATGATCGAGCTGGTTAGTTCTATTTTTTTTCTTATATTCAAATGCGATTATGTAATATGTTGCAAGGGTTAACGCGATTTTTTTTAAAATTTACTTGAACTTGTCCGCCACATTCTGTATGGATGGTATTGTTCGAGTGTTTTAACATTCAACGAATAATACTCACTTTGGAGCAGCAAAGTAAAAACGAGGTAAGAACTGGAATCTCCCTCATCTTTCGTGAGTTTAAAAAAAATATAGTGAAAGGCCTATAGGTCCTACATGTAATGCAGAGGTGAGGTGAGTTTACCACAACTCATTCCATTGTCTCCTTCAGAATATGTTGTCTACTAATGTAATTACTCGGACTATAGACCCTAATATTTGTCTAACTTCATTGAACTGTATTTACAGGGGCAGAAAGTATGCATTTTGTGACCGTATATGTATTCCAACATTGTTTCGTTCAACAAGGAAATGTTAAGCTGGTTGTTTAAGTGTAATGATGATAAAAAGGGGAAAATATTTTCCTGTGTTACACTTATACAACGAAAGTTATTCTTACATGTTGCATTTGCTGTCAGTGACGATTAGACAAAGATGAAATTCGTGATTAAGGAATCGCCAAAAAATATTTTCATTAACATCGGTCCATTTTTACGGGCGTAATCCTTGACAGGACGGATTTTTCCCCTTCGTAATGAAATATTTCTTCATGTTTCATATCTCTCCTCTTTCACCCCTATGAATACAGCTGATAAGTGGTATTCCTCGTCAACCTGCGAAAACAGGTGTAAGGCTGGATAATTTCTCACATCGTTTTCTTCAATCCATTGTAGTCTGCTCCAATCGTTGAAATTTTTATTTTCTCTGCAACAGTTAGACTGACACGTACATGATTATTTAAACTGTAAGATAATAATACACTGCAAAAACTCTGGTGTTGATTTAAAACCAGCCCGGAATCTGTGTATGTCCACACCAGAGAAGTGTTAAACAACACCAATTTCGTTTGGGTCTAACACCAGATAGGTGTTTATACAACACCAACTAGTATCCAAACAGCACCGGTTCGATTCCAAACTGGTGTTGTTTCAATACTTCTCTGGTGTGGACATATATAGATTCCGGGCTGTGTACATCAACATCGGAGTTTTTGCAGTGTAGCCTAGAGAGAGAGAGAGAGAGAGAGAGAGGGGGGGGGGTGTTACACCCACAAATGTAATAATCGCCCACAAATGTAATAACGCCCACAAATGTAATAACACTTTACCCACAAATGTAATAACGCCCACAAATGTAATAACACTTTACCCACAAATGTAATAATTTCACCCACAAATGTAATAATGCACTTTACCCACAAATGTAATAATTTTTGATCGCCCACAAATGTAATAATGACTTTACCCACAAATGTAATAAATTTGAAGGGATTTTTGGCAAATCCGTTCTGAACTAAAATCGTATAGTAATGCGTTCATTTAGCACAAAAGTGCAAAGTCTCTTTTCCTGACCCGGTCAATTACCAAATTATAATATAAATCCAAAGTCTTTATTCCAGACCCGGTTGTTTCAAAAATAATAATATGAGTCCAAAGTCTTTATTCCAGACCCGGTTGTTTCAAAAATAATAATATGAGCCCAAAGTCTTTTCTCCAGACCCGGTTGTTTCAAAAATTATAATATAAATCCAAAGTCTTTTTCCAGAATCGAGCTTAGTCTTTTCTCCAGACGCTAATGGTAAATTGAAAATCATGCATAGTCTTTGCTCCAGACCCGGTAACTAAAAGCTGAAACTTTATAGTAATGTGTTTATATAGCACAAAAGTGCAAAGTCTCTTTTCCTGACCTGGTCAATTAACAAATTATAATATAAATCCAAAGTCTTTATTCCAGACCCGGTTGTTTCAAAAATAATAATATGAGCCCAAAGTCTTTATTCCAGACCCGGTTGTTTCAAAAATTATAATATAAATCCAAAGTCTTTATTCCAGACCCGGTTGTTTCGAAAATAATAATATGAGCCCAAAGTCTTTATTCCAGACCTGGTTGTTTCAAAAATAATAATATGAGCCCAAAGTCTTTATTCCAGACCCGGTTGTTTGAAAAATTATAATATAAATCCAAAGTCTTTTTCCAGACCCTGTTGTTTCAAATAATAATATAAGTCCAAAGTCTTTATTCCAGACCCGGTTGTTTCAAAAATAATAATATGAGCCCAAAGTATTTATTCCAGACCCGGTTGTTTGAAAAATTATAATATAAATCCAAAGTCTTTTTCCAGACCCTGTTGTTTCAAAAATTATAATATAAATCCAAAGTCTTTATTCCAGACCCGGTTGTTTAGAAAATAATAACATAATTCCAAAGTCTTTATTCCAGACCCTGTTGTTTAAAAAATAATCATATGACCCAAAAGTCTTTATTCCAGACCCGATTGTTTCAAAAATGATAATATAAGTCCAAAGTCTTTTCTCCAGACCCAGTTGTTTAAAAAATTATAATATAAATCCAAAGTCTTTTTCCAGACCCTGTTGTTTCAAAAATTTTAATATAAATCAAAAGTCTTCATTCCAGACCCGGTTGTTAAAAAATTATAATATAAGTCCAAAGTATTTATTCCAGACCCGGTTGTTTAAAAAATAATCATATGAGCCAAAAGTCTTTATTCCAGACCCGATTGTTTCAACAATAATATATCTTCTTCTTCTTCTTTCCTTGGTTGGCAACCAGTCAGGATTGACTATTTTTGCCACAGCTTTTGTTCATTTTCAGTAGCTTATTATATATTTTTTTCCATTCCTTTTTTCCTTCTCTCTCTAATTTTTTTTTTCTTCCTTTTCTTTTCTGTTATTTTCTTTGTCTTTTTTTTTCTCTTTTTTCTTTTCTTTTTCATTTTATTTTTTTTCTTTTCTTTTTGTCTCCTCTTTTCTTTTTTTTCTTCTTTTTTTTCTTTTCTTTTCTTTTTTCTTTCTTCTGTTTTCTTTGCTTTTCTTCTTATATTTCTTCTTTTTTTTCTTTTCATGAATTCTTTTTCTCTTTTCTTTTCTTTTCTTTTCTCTTTTTTTCTTTTATTTCTTTTTTGTTTCCCTTCCTTTTTTAAAAAGATTAATTTATTTTTCTTTTGATTACGTTCTGATTCTTTCTTCTGCTACAGTAAGCTGTAACAGAAAAAGCAAAAGTAAACTGGATTTGTGGCCTGATAAAACTCCAGGTTTCGGGAAACCGAAACTAAAGTATTGGATGAAAGTGCAAAGTGCAAAAAACAAACAAAACAAACAAACAAACAAAAAAAAAAAAAAAAAAAAATTAAAATAGAACTAAACAAACCAACAAATTAACAACGAAAATTTTCTCTTCATCCTTATCTCCTTTCTGTCCCCCTGGCGAATCACCAAATCAAAAAAAAAAAAAAAAAAAAAAAAAAAAAAAAAACTCGGATAATCAGCCAAGGGTAAGAAAGAAGGAGAAAAGTCTCCTTTCTTCCTCCTTATTCAGACTTTATATAGTCGTTTCGTTCTGAGAACGAAACGGACCAGTGCAGATTGGGTTTCTACTTTAGTACTCTTTAAGAGATCCATTATTTTTTGGGAGGTTGAAAGATTTGTTTCTGTAAGTAGCATGGCCCTCTCTATTATATATTTGGGACATTCGATTAAGAAATGCTCAACTGTTTCAAATTTGTTAGGCCTACATGTATCACAAAGTCCCGTGGGGTGTATATTAAGTCTTTTTAAATCGTAGTTCAATCCTATTACACCAAAACGGAGTCTGTGGATAATGGTTTCGTGGAATCTAATTAGGGAACAAAAGAAGGGAGAATTAACAGTGGGATGGTATAATTTGAGGAGGCTGTGGGATTCATTCCATCTTTTTTGCCATTCTAGATTGTATCTTTTGAAAATGAGATGTTTTATTTCTGTTAAAGATAATTTGTTGTTGATTTCAATTTTTTTCTGCAATGCATTTTTTGCTTTTATGTCCGCCATCTCATTTCCACTAATACCGCAGTGGCTGGGGATCCATTCAAAGTTTATATCTATGCCTAAATATGTTAAATTTGTTAATAGGGTAAGAATTTCCGAGACAAAAGGTACTTCTTTTTGTTCTGATATTGCTACGAGGGAGCTTAATGAGTCACTAAATATTACTACTCCTACATATACATCAATATTTTCTAACCAGTTGAGGGCTAAGATAATTGCTGCTAATTCAGCTCTATATGATGAAGTATAATCAGTGAGGCGTTTAGACTGGGAGTAATGGAAAGCTGGAACGTAAAAGGAGGAAGCACAGGCTCCAGTGACGGGTTCTTTGGATCCATCTGTGTAAATATGGAGTTGATTTGACCATTTTGAGTTAATAAGATCGAGGCTCTTTTGTTTTTGGTATAAAGGATGGTCATGTTTATTTAATTCCTTGTTCAGTTCTACTGAAACCTTCGGGCGTTGAAAAAGCCAAGGAGGAAAAGCGTATTTATATGATTCTACAGAGTAGTTTATTTTTTCCGCTCTGATTCCAAAAGGTTTGTTATTTTTTTGAGTTTTGGATAAATCGAATTGCCAGCACGGTTTTATATTAAGCAAAATTGGATGGTCTTCATATGTTTCAATCTTTGTTCTGAACTTATCTGTGAGTACTCTTCTTCTCAGGTCGAGGGGCATTTCCCCGAGTTCAGCCTGCAGGGCTTCTAGTGAGGTAAGAGGGAGCCCCCCAACACATATCCTTAATGCTTGATATTGAATTGCATCTAATTTTGCTTTCATTGTTTGGGATGCACTATCATAGGCCTCGCACCCATAATCCATTAGTGATCTTATTATTGCCCTATAAACAATGAGGAGGGATTTGGAGGAGCTTCCAAATGAAGTTCCAGTAAGGCTTCTGAGAATGTTAAGTTTCCTTTTACACCTTGTCACTATATCCTCGATATGGGTATGCCATGTAAGTCGGTGATCAAAAGTGACACCTAAAAACTTTTTAACAGAGTTGAAAGTTAAAATATTTTCTCCTAGTTTTATATCAGGGCAATTATTTTTGGGGGCTTTTGTAAATAATACCAGAGCAGTTTTATGAGAGGAAAGACGAAAGCCCCATTTATTAAACCATTCGTGTAAATTATTAAGATATTCTTGAATATTTTTTGAGGTTACATCTAATTGATTACCAGACATCCAGACTGCTATATCATCTGCATATATAGATGTGGTGACTGGATTGATGATAGGGATGTCCCTCATCATGATATTATACAATATTGGACTAAGAGTACTTCCTTGTGGGAGTCCGTTTTGCATTACATAAATTTTTGATTCACTCTTTCCAATTGTAACTTGGAATGTTCTATTTGAAAGGTAGTTGTAGAGAAAAGTTAGCATTTTACCCTTTATACCACACTGCAGTAATTTGTAAATTAGACCTTTTATCCACAATCTATCGTACGCCTTTTCGACGTCTAAAAATAGAGCCAAAGTATGTTCACCATTATTAATAGTTTTTTGAATAGTGTTTTCCAAATCAACAATACTATCAGTGGTGTTATGGTTTTTTCGGAAGCCGCTGATTATGGGAGGCAAAACATTATGTTTTTCAATGTACCATTCAAGTCTTCCTTTAACCATGCGTTCAAATATTTTGGAAAAGCACGAAGAAAGAGCTATTGGTCTATATGAAGAGACAAGTTTAGGATCTTTCTTTTCCTTAAGAATCGGAACGAGAGTAGAATGTTTCATTTCATGGGGTATATTTCCCGAGTCCCAAATTTTGTTCATTATTTTCAACATTACTTTTTTAGATTTAAGAGGAAGATTTTGATAAACAATATAAGGTATGTTGTCTTTACCTGGGGCTGAATTTTTGCAGGTTTTGAGAACCTTTTCTAGTTCCAAAATTGTAAAAGATTCATTTATTACATGATCTAAACCCTCAGATTGTGCCTGAAGTATCTCCAATTCAAGGTTGGGTAGTAGGTCTTTTGTTGGAAAGGTAGATGATCCTATTTCCTGAAAATGGGTACCTAATAATTCTGATTTGTCTGGATCTTTTGTTATTACCTTATCCTTTTCAATAAGTGCCGACATTCTGTTAGATTTCTTGCTAGTTAAGCCGTTCATCCGTTTGATTGTTGCCCATATTTTGCCTTCGGGGACGAAACGGTTGAGTTTCTTACAGAATAAATCCCAATATTCCTTTTTCGTTTTGCGTAGAATTTTTTGTGCTTCTGCCTTTTTTTCCTTAAAAGAGGCAAGATTTTCTACAGATATATGTCTTGTTAATTTATTTTTAGCTCTATTCCTCGCTTTGATGCTTTTGGTACATTCGGGAGTCCACCAAGGTATAGGGTTATGCTGACTTTTTGTGTTAGAAGGAACTGTCTTAAGAATAATATCTGTAAGACTTTTTATGAAAAAAGTATAAAATTCTTGAGGACTTTCAAAATTTATGAATTCATCCATCAATTCTTCACACTTCTTAGCGAAATCAGCCCATTTTGTATTTTTGAAAGACCACAATTTCATACGACTAGAATCATCTTTTTGAGGAGCGGTGTCTTTAGAGATATCCATAAAAAGCTCTATCGATATAGGAAAATGATCACTGCCAAAGGAATAATTGAGGACCTCCCAGGAGCATCGGTTTGATAAAGCTGGGGAAGTTAAAGTAAGATCCAAATTGGACAATTTTCCAGAGAGAGGATCAAGTCTTGTTCCTGAAAGATCGTTTAATATAACTAAATTGTGTTTATTAATGAAATCTTCTATGATAAGACCGTTATGATCATTTTTTGCACTGCCCCAAAGGCTGTTGTGGGAATTAAAGTCTCCTAGTATGAGAAACCTATCAGTATCACAGGCTATACTCAGTAATTTATTTAAAATATTTTCATTTAATTTTTGACATGGATTGTAAAAGTTGACTATTCCAATATGGGACTCGCCAAAATACACTTTAATATGTTGGATTTCATGTTCTTCATCAAAATGAGGGGTTAAATAGTGGACTGTGTTGTGGATGTAAAATGCACACCCTCCTCTATTTTGATTTATACGGTTCCTGGGTATACATGTATAATTGGGAATGTTAAAAATATGATCTTCCCCAAACCAAGTTTCTTGTATGCAAATAATGTGATAGAATAAATTGTGAGGGTTACTTAGGTATCTTATAAGTTCACTGCCATGGCAGTGTAGGCCCTGTGCGTTCCACTGCAATATTGCTAGGGACGCCATAATAAGAAAAAAACTAGCTACCTCCTTCTGCCTGTGGGGTAGGGGTGGATCCACTTTTAAGCAATCGTCCAGTTACCGATTCGACCAGGGCTAAAATTTCATTCTTTGTTTTTCCTTCCGCAAAAATGAATATAAGATAAGTAATAAAATTTATAATCTGTTCATTGTCTGCTGTTGTTAAAAAATTACTTTTCGTTTGAGGCTCGTACCTATGTTCTTCTTTTCTTGTTTGTTCATAATTAAAATCCATTGGTACTTCTGTTTGTTGTGCCGTCTTTTGGGGGAGGGGTTCTTTTGGACGGACCACTGAAGGGGCGGATTTAGTTTGAGCTACACGGGGATCAATTTGGTGCTTGTTGGTTGAGTCTACATTATGAGGCGTGGTCAAGTTATTTTCTGTTGTTTTTTCTTCATTAGCGAGCATTTTTGCGGCGTTAGCATAAGTTGTGTTCTTAGTTACTTTTATGTGCTGTATTTTCTGTGCCTTTTTTGCCACGGCACAGCCGTTGTATGCTGCAGAATGTCTACCCCCGCAATTGATACACTTCCTATCTTCTTTCTTTTGACATTCCTCAAAGGTATGTGCTTCTCCGCACCTAACACAACGTATCTTTGCTCTGCATTGGGCTATGCCGTGGCCAAAACGTTGACATTTGAAGCATCTTGAAGCACGGGGTACAAAGACCTTAACTGGGAAAATTTGAAAACATAAGTTTACTTGTTGGGGGAGATTTGTTTTATTGAATGTCAAAATTACACTTTTGAGGGGTATCTCTTCGATGGGACCATTTTCATTTTGTTTTGCTTTCTTAGTAATTCTCTTTGCAAAAGAAACTCCTTGGGTCTTTAGCTCCTGCTTGATTTCCTCTTCTGAGATAGCTGTAGAAACCCCATAAATAACACCCTTCACACCGGCTCGCTTTTCTTCTATTTTTACTGGGATGTTGCCAATTTGGGTTATTTGTTGAATAGCGGTCATTTGCTTTTGGTTTTTGCACTTGACAATAATGCTGTGAGGGAGAGAGATAATATTGTCAATTGGATTGGGACAAGTGCTTTTAATTGCTCTTGCTATTTCTATGGGATTTACGTTATTGAAATTCTTGTTTTTTTCTATTGGGCTAATATACAGAGTAAAATTGGCCCTTCTGTTTGTGGATGGGGTGCTATGTATCGTAAAAGTTGTGTTGCTTGTACTATCTGACGAAGATTCCGCCCTGGGCGTGATATTTTCCACGTCCAAGCTTCCTTCACGTCTTCGTTTGCCGCGAAATTTGATTTTAGGTGATCGTGCGTACGTGACAGTCCGGAATTCATCGTCAGTGGTATCTTGCAATTGCGGTCCCGTTTTAGCGTGACCCTGTGCCATGATTGGTCCGCCGTTAAGGGCGGGGTTTTTTTAAATTACGTGTTAGCCTATGCGTTAGTGTGTGCGGAATGGAAAACAGTTAAAGGCCAACAAATCCTGCTTACCTTTGCTTTCTCTTTGCAGAAGAAATCCAAATATTGGTCCGAAATTATCCGTAAAATATGCGGCTTGATGAAAAATAGCAATTCTGATAAAGAAAACCAAAACCAAAAGGAAGGAAAGGAAGAGCTCGGCGAGAACCCTTCCTCTTCCGCGCGCTCAGAATGAGAGCTTAGATCGAGCTTAGTCTTTTCTCCAGACGCTAATGGTAAATTGAAAATCATGCATAGTCTTTGCTCCAGACCCGGTAACTAAAAGCTGAAACTTTATAGTAATGTGTTTATATAGCACAAAAATGCGAAATCTTTTTTTCCAGACCCGGTTAATTAAAAAAATTATAATATAAGTCCAAAGTCTTTTTTCCAGACCCATTTATTTCAAAAATTATAATAATTATAAAAAAAAACAAAGACCCACGATCCTATTTATGTTGAATAACATGGAAATATAGCGTAGTCTTTCTGTCAGACCCAGTTATAAAAGTCATTAAAAACACAACAACAACAACAAAACAAAGACCCTGCAACCATTAAAGGTCAAGTCCTCTTCAGAAAAATGTTGATTTGAATCAATAGAGGAAAATCAGACAAGCACAATGCTGAAAATTTCATCAAAATCGGATGTAAAATAAGAAAGTTATGACATTTCAAAGTTTTGTTTATTTTTAACAAACTAGTTATATGAACGAGCCAGCTACATCCAAATGAGAGAGTTGATGATGTCACTCACTCACTATTTCTTTTGGTTTTCATTGTTTGAATTATACATTATTTCAATTTTTACAAATTTGACGATTAGGACCTCCTTGCCTAAAGCACAAAATGTTAAAATAATAAATTTCCACGTGTTGCAGGGAGGAATGAAACCTCATTTCACATGACAATAACGAGAAAATAAAAATATTTCATATTTCATTTAAGAAAATACAAAAGAAATAGTGAGTGATTGATGTCATCAGTTCTTCATTTGCATACCGACCGAGATGTGCATATAACTGTTTTGTGAAATGAAGCGAAACATTAAAATGCCATAACTTTCTTATTTTACATCCGATTTTGATGAAATTTTCAGTGTTATGCTTGTTGAATTTTTCTCTTTTTATTCACATCAAGTTTTTGTTGGGGTGGACTTGTCCTTTAAAAAAAATAATTTCTTGTATATTCCTTCCTTTTTTCTATGAATAAACCTAAATAACAAAACATTAAAATACATATGAAAAAAAAAACTGAGAAATAAGATATCAGTAAGCAATAGGGGGATTACTTCCCGAAAACGATAAAGTTGTTGATTGACGATCTATGATATATTATATAACAGAAAAACATTCTAACAAGAGGGGATAACCATGGCATTCGATTCCATGTTTTTATTTGGCAATAAGTCATGATTGACTATTTATGCCACCCACTGTATGAGAAGTAGGGTAACAATTTTATTTAGTATTATTTTCATTACTTCCTTTTGTCTCACCTGCATAGCAGAGTGAGACTATAGGCGCTGCTTTTCCGACGGCGACGGTGGCGGCGGCGTCAACATCGAATCTTAACCAAAGGTTAAGTTTTTGAAATGACATCATAACTTAGAAAGTATATGGACCTAGTTCATGAAACTTGGCCATAAGGTTAATCAAGTATTACTTAACATCCTATCAGAGTTTCATGTCACATGACCAAAGTCAAAGGTCATTTAGGGTCAATGAACTTAGACCATGTTGGGGGAATCAACATCAAAATCTTAACCTCAGGTTAAGATTTTGAAATATCATCATAACTTAGAAAATATATAGACCTAGTTCATTAAACTTGGACATAAGATTAATCAAGTATTACCAAACATCCTGCATGAGTTTTACGTCACATGACCAAGGTCAAAGGTCATTTAGGGTCAATGAACTTTGGCCGAATTGGGGGCATTTGTTGAATTACCATCATAACTTTGAAAGTATGTTGGTCTAGTTCATAAAACTTGGACATAAGAGTAATCAAGTATCACTGAACATCCTGTGTGCATTTTAGGTCACATGACAAAGGTCAATGAACTTTGGCCATAATGGGGGTATCTGTTGAATTACCATCATAACTTTGCAAGTTTATTGATCTGACTTTTGAAACTTGGACATAAGAGTAATAAAGTATCACTGAATATCCTGTGCAAGTTTCAGGTCACATGATCAAGGTCAAAGGTCATGTGAGGTCAATGAATTTTGGCCACATTGGGGGTATTTTGTTGAATTACCATCCTATTTCTGTAAGTGTATTGGTCTAGTTCATAAAACGTGGAAATAAGAGTAACCAAGTGTCACTTAACATCTTGTGCGAGTTATAGTAGTTTTCAATGTCAGCACTGCTGCTATTTTGAATCGCGTGATGCAGGTGAGACGGTTAGAAGCATTCCACTTGTTTATTATTATTATTTTTTGTATATTCATTCCTTTTTTTAATGAAAAAAAAAACACAAAACCTTTAAATACATATAAAACAAAAAACTGAGGAATAAGATATCAGCACACAATATGGGGATTACTTCCAGTAAACGATAAGGTTGTTGATCGACGATCTATGAGATATTATATAAAAGAAAATCATTCTAGCAAGAGGGGATAAAGTTTTAACAAGTTCTTCGGTATTTTAAATTTTCGGTGTACCAAGCACTATTTGTAATATATTCAGCATATATATTATTATTATTATTATTATATTTTATTTATTTCACTTCCATCAAACAAAAACAAGTTGTATACCAACTTACGGTATGCCTTATCACAGGGTTTTATAGTTTGGGAGATGCTGGTGTCTAAGTTTTTAGATTAATCTTTTGCTTAATTTGTATTTTAAGAGAACTGGATGTGGGGTAAAGACAACTCTCTAAACCCAAGCATTTAACTGGGTTCAATTTTAAAGATTGGTCTTAGCTTTGATTTTTTTTCACTATTTATTTATCTTATAAATAGCTGGATCTAGACGAAGGTCTAAGCATAATAATAATGTTATTCAACAGGAATAAGAATATGACAAAGTCTTATGTTTTTAAGATTGTTTGAATTAATTTCTAAATGACTGGGTCTGGAATAGAGACAACGCTCTAAACATGTGCTTTTGTACTTGGTCTTAATTTGGAGGATTTTTGGTTCTTAGATTCGTTGTTGGGGGTTGGGTTTTATTGTTTTTTTATTCTTGAAATAATTGTGTCTGGAGAAAAGTCTACAATCGATCTCCATGTTATTCCACAGTAGTTAGATTATTGGCTATTTGTTTTAGACAATTTTATTTTTAAATAATAACCAAGTCTGGAAAATGGACGTTTTCTTTGCAAATGCATAATTACAATGTTTTGTAGGGGTCTTAGTATTATTATACAAAAGAATCTGGGTGTGGGGTACAGACATATTTTTTACTGGGTGTAACTTTTGAAAACTGGTTTTAGATTTGATTTTCTTTTTTAATTCATTTCTTAGATAACCTGGTCTGGAGGATGTTATTCCAAGAGAATATGATAGGGTCTTATGTTAGATTTTTTTCGTAATTTTTGTAATAATTAGGTCTGGAATAAAGAAAACATTCTAAACCTCTTTTTAAAAACATGTTCTTAGGTTCAAGGATTGCTTGGTATTAGATTTGGAGTTATTTATATTTTTACTCTTAGCCTTATTTTGAAAAACAAATGACTGGGTCTGGCTGAAAGACTACGCTATATGTCCATGTTATCCAGCATTGATAAGATTATGGGGTCTTTATACGGTTTTTGTTGTTGTTCTATTGTTATTTACAATTTTTGAATAATAATAATAATAATAATAATAGCGGTATTTATAAAGCGCCTTTTGCCTGAGGATACAAAGCGCTGCTATTATTACCCCGGCTTTAGCTCGAGCTGCCATCACCGGCGCTCAGTGCATGCAAGGAATTAATCCTGCCGGGTACCCATTCACCTCACCTGGGTCGAGTGCAGCACATTGCGGATAAATTTCTTGCTGAAGGAAAACAGGGTTTGGAGAAAAGGCTAAGCTCGATTTTCTTTTTTTCCACTGGAATATCATTATGGTATCTTAGTTTGGACTTATATTATATTTTTTTAAATAACTGGGTCTGGAAAAAAGACTTTGGACTTACATTATAATTTTTGAAACTACTGCGTCTGGAAAAAGACTGGACTTTTGTGCTATATGAAGGCATTACTATAGGGTTTTAGTTTTTAGTTTTAAATAACCGGGTCTGGAGAAAAGACTATGCTTGATTCTCAATTTACTCATAGCGCGTATATTCACAATACGTTCAGTATAATTTAAAACAACAACAAAGACTTTGATTCCACCAGTTTTAATTAACTGGGTCTGGAGACTAGGCTAGGTTCGATTCTCATTTTTATTCCACCGGAATATCATTATCGTATCTTAGTTTGGACTTATATCATAATATTTGAAACAATCGGGTCTTTGGACATATATTATTATCTTTTGAACAACCGGGTCTGGAATAAAGACTTTGGATTTATATTATGATTTTTGAAACAACAGGGTCTGGAAAAAGACTTTGGATTTATATTATAATTTTTGAAACAACCGGGTCTGGAGAAAAGACTTTGGACTTATATTATCATTTTTTAAACAATCGGGTCTGGAATAAAGACTTTGGACTTATATTATTATTTTTTAAACAACCGGGTCTGGAATAAAGACTTTGGATTTATATTATAATTTTTGAAACAACAGGGTCTGAAAAAAGACTTTGGATTTATATTATAATTTTTTAAACAACCGGGTCTGGAGAAACGACTTTGGACTTATCATTTTTGAAACAACCGGGTCTGGAATAAAGACTTTAGGCTCATATGATTATTTCTTAAACAATCGGGTCTGGAATAAAGACTTTGGACTTATTTTATTATTTTTTAAACAACCGGGTCTGGAATAAAGACTTTGGATTTATATCATAATTTTTGAAACAACAGGGTCTGGAAAAAGACTTTGGATTTACATTATAAATTTTTAAACAACCGGGTCTGGAGAAACGACTTTGGACTTCTATTATCATTTTTTAAACAATCGGGTCTGGAATAAAGACTTTAGGCTCATATGATTATTTCTTAAACAACCGGGTCTGGAATAAAGACTTTGGGCTCATATTATTATTTTTGAAACAACCGGGTCTGGAATAAAGACTTTGGATTTATAGTATAATTTGTTAATTAACCGGGTCAGGAAAAGAGACTTTGCACTTTTGTGCTATATGAACGCATTACTATACGATTTTAGTTCAGAACGGATTTGCCAAAAATCCCTTCAAATTTATTACATTTGTGGGTAAAGTCATTATTACATTTGTGGGCGATCAAAAATTATTACATTTGTGGGTAAAGTGCATTATTACATTTGTGGGTGAAATTATTACATTTGTGGGTAAAGTGTTATTACATTTGTGGGCGTTATTACATTTGTGGGTAAAGTGTTATTACATTTGTGGGCGTTATTACATTTGTGGGCGTTATTACATTTGTGGGTGCAACAGGGGGTAATGTCGGAGAGTTCTAAGGTAATTATTCGAATAATTTTGATACATGAATTATTACAAGAACGTATTGGTAATTGTTTACATCGTTTTCACTTGCAGATAAGAAAAGCGAAATATGATCCAGCAGGTATAATAATCAGATATTCTTAAACGAATACGTCTTCGTGCTGGTCTGGACAGAGCTTTTTGCACTTCAGACTGCTCTCTCGCTATATACATATGCAATTTTTGTCAATTTTTAGTTTTACTTCTTGAATTTCGCTCTTCAATGAAATTCAAATAAGCATCATGTTATGGTGAAGAGCCTCTTTAATCTACATCAAAATTGATATCAGGAAAGCCATAATCCGTCTTGGACCATTAAGAATAATGGAATAGCGCCAAAAATAATGATAATGATAATGGAAATGTCTCATTGGGCGCACAAATCGTCCAGAGACGCTCATGGCGCTATAGCTCAACAACAGTTCCTTTGGATATTCCAGATACATACATGTATAAACAATTAATTACAATTAAGTCGAAATTTTATTCAGTGTGTGCAGCCATATCCCAGATTGACCGTCGGCGTCGAAATACTTCCATGACTTCATGCTTCAAAGATTGCACTGCCATTCTGATCAATGTCACTTTTTTAGAAACTGTGCCCGATAGCTTAAGGCATGCTTGAAGCAGTTTACCAAGCTCTCTGACTATACAAACTGCATTATCAAGGTAATTCAATTGAAGGGGTGAATAGGATGCCTTCTTCTCCCCTCCTTCACCTTCTAATTGTGAAGTACGTGGACTTGTTGAGATTCTTTATTCCTTGTTGTCGAACGAGTCGGGGATATCCTTTCTCCAAACATACCAGGCCTCTCCACGTCTCACCCCGATCCCTCACGACGTAATTGCACCCAATTCCGTAATGAGCATCATGATGGTGAGACCAAGGTATAAAGACGGTCACAGGGTTAGTGTGTTAACGAGTCATGTCAAGCGGTACAGATGATTCCGCATTTTAGCCCTTTCTTATTGTGATCTCAACCCCGAAATCCTATCCCATTTCGTCTACGATGTCTCATAATTATACCTTTCTTTATATAAAATCAAGGATTCATTTTTTTTTTTACTTATGCGTATATTTTGTTTTTTTGTCATCGGCCTATATCTATTTTGATTCAAAATGATGATGATCATCATCATCAATTGAAATTACATGTAAGTAATAAGAAGGGTATCATGATCTCTTATAGGCTACATGTTTTATGGCGATGTATTTAGAATAGGCCTACTAGTATATGCGTTCTAATAGTTATGTATTGTAGGTTACAATCACCACCGACACCACCATCACCACCACCATTATCACCACTACACCACCGTCACCACAACTACCACCATCACCATCACTACCACCACCACCATCATCTCCACTACACCACCATCACCACCACTACCACCATCACTACCATCACCACCACCATCACCACCACCACCACTACCACCACCACCGTCATCACCACCATCACCACCACCATCACCACCACCACCACCATCATTTATATATTTTATATCACAGTAAATGGAGTACAGATGCTTCGAACATTCTAATGGTTCTGCAATATCAGGCGGTGCTTCCATTTTTACATAACAGAATGTATGGCCAGCGAAATATTACTCTTCAGCTACCATCCCAATCCATCTCCCCTCCCCCACTCTACTTCATCAGAGTTCGCACCCCACCCCCTCTCCTCAATCTGAATCTCCTCACCCCTTTCACTTAAACCATGGAGCGCACACCATGCGTTCCGATGGGATCTTTTAATAAATTGCATTTTGTGATAAATGTGAAAGTTCCAAACAGTAAAACTATTTCATTTGAAATTCGGCATAATGTAAGAAATAATAAAATCCCGGGATAAAATCATGATTTTGTTTTGCTCCAAGCTCGTGGTCGAAGTAAAGTAAAAATCGACTTCAAATCGCAACCTATGATGACGTCATTACGATTTGGATTTGACTCTGCTGGTATTCCTGTATACAGACTACAGAGAAGCTCGAAAACTGGGCGTTGTGGCGTGCGACTGTAATCCAAGCTGTGGGGAAGTTACAAATTGATATGCAGAGGTTCGAGCCCTGGTCACGTCTTTCGGATGGTGACGTTAAAGGTCGGTCCCAGACGTAAATAATCATATCTGATTGATACACGTCTGACAAAACTCAAATACACACACACATAGACTGAATTTCTATTTCAGTAGTCCTAACTCTATTCTTATCTCTGATCGCTATTATTTTATCGGTTGGAATGCTCAAATCAAATGTTATATTACAATTTCTTTGACATTCGGATCGCAACGAATCGCGAAGTGTACGCCTGGCTTGACTAGTTTATAAGGTGTGATTATTGTCACGGCTTATGTTATGAGTTCGTTAATGTTTTTCACACATTCGAGACCGAGATCGATATTCAGGGTTGAAGCTGTGACAGCTCTTACTGTCAACGACCGTAAACATTCGATTGGATACTCCATTGTATCATGACGAGTATCTATCATGGCTATTGTGTGATTTTCAGAGAAAAGAAACTGTTTGGATATTTATTGTTATTTATTTATTTCAAGTGCTGTCGTCTCTGTAGTTCGGGGAGCACTGAACTGATGATACTTCACCAGCTTTCTTTCAAAATAAATATTTACAAAACAGTTACTATAATTGGATTCAATGCAATAGAACTATAAAAAATACACAATCACAAGCAGTCGTAAGACTGAAATATGCGACTGTTTACAAATAGAATCGTACATTAAAAATATCAAGTAAACGGTATAAGTAAATATTCAAATACAATATACAAATTCAAACAAACCATAAATGCATTATATTGATGAAACTTGACAGAAATTACACCATTAAACGATGCAATCTTTTCAGATATTTCTTTTAGAAGGTTATCATTGAGAAAAAAATCTAATAAATAAATTTTCTACTACGATAGGCTTTTAGTAAATAAGAGGACTTCAGCTGTTACGATTGATTTTTTTTCACCAAAATTGAATTTTGTTTTTTGGACTCATTCATCATGGCAGAACCAACTCTTAAACCTATCCTTAACATGCTTAATGATTTTCTTGTCTTCTTTATATATAATTAACACCAGTCTCATCTTCCTTGTTGGCACTGTATACAAGTATAGTTATCTGTGAGCAAGAAAAACAACAACTTGTATATTAATTTGCTGTATATTCGAGCAAAATGCGGCAAAGTCTGGCAAACTCTGTTCATTACACGTCCGCATCTCGATATTCATTGTTTAGTTTGTTTTATTCATGTTATTTGCCTCGTTGGAATAAGATCAGTAGACTTAACTCTTCCCAGCACATAACAAAGAGTTGATTGCTACCAAAGGGTGTGATTGAGTTTCGCATTTTCAAACATTTTTGCAATAGGTGTCGACGAGTTCCAATCAATACGGACCGTGCCTCGTACAGATTTGAAGTACCGCTGGTGTTTTGAGACTGTCGTGACGGATGAAGGGTCCAACAGATCTGGGTATCATCTTACAAAATAGTTGAGATTGACCGATCAGCGTCAACTAGATGGAAATCCATCATTTTCATAATCTTTTTTGCCCACATGAAATTTGCTCAATGTCTTTTGTAAAGAAAGGGGAAGCACAATAAATGGTCAAGAAAACGATTTATGTGTGAGTATACATTATATCTAAAAATCATTTTGATTAAACATGCGTTTTAGATGTTGGTGTTGCCGGCTCTCCATATTTGTGATTGATTGGATCAATCACAACTCTTTGTGAGACGAGACCCTTGACGCCACATCATGGCAGCATGTACATACCTGATGCCGTAGTTGAGTATGCCTCATGGACTGGAGATAGAGATGCGGCGTTGCAGGATTAGGGAGAACAACGGGGACGGACGGGGAGTCGACTCTCCAATCGACTCGCTAAAGTCACTGCTGCATTGCATTGAGTTGCATGGGCGAACGAATCCACAGTTAGATTTGTAATCTCAGTCTGAAATGTACTTTGAAGATTTGTGGAATATGAATATATATATGAATAAATGAATGAATGAATAAATAAGTAAGTAAATAAAGAAAGAAACAAATAGATGAATAAATGATAATGAACTATATTTACTGTACAGATTACCTTCTGAACCTTCTGAAGTTTACACCGGCAGGGCAGTAGTCTGCAAATCGCCAGCGTGCTGCTCACGTGTGGGTTAGAGTGTTGCTCTAAAACTTTCTACTGATGTTTTGTTTTTTATATCGGGATTCAAGTCATTCCAAGCTCTGATTGTTCTTGGAAAGAATGAGTTTTTGTAAGTATCTGTCCGGGCAAATGGCACTTCTATGCGAGTACCACTATTATTCCTTGTCTCTCTTGTCGAGATCAAGTTAATGTATTCCTCTTTGTTTATATCAACATTATTATTCTGGATTTTGTACATCATTGCCAGTCTGTTCTTTTCCCTTCTACTTTCCAGCGTATCGAGTTGGAGGTCTTTTAACATTCCACTGACGCTAATTTCACGGCTATAATCACCACAGCAAAAACGGGCTGCCTTTCGTTGAACCCCTTCAAGAGTTCTGATTTGATCAGCTTTATAAGGATCCCATGCACAAGTGGCGTACTCTAATACTGGTCTGACTAACGATTTATAGGCTATGACTTTGACATCCCTTGGACAGAACCATAGATTTCTTCTTAGAAAGCCAAGGGTTTTTTGGGCTTTGTTAGCTGTTTTATCCACTTGTTCCCTCCATGTTAGTTTATTGTCCAGCTGAACCCCCAGATAAGGATGGGACGTTGTCTTTTCTAGCACCTGTCCACAAAAAATATAGTCCCTGAGAGGAGGCGATTTCTTCTTAGATACTGCCAAGACGGTGCACTTTGAAGGATTGAAGCTCATTTTCCATGTACTTTGCCATTTTTCCAGCAACCGAAGATCATCTTGCAAGTTGCACATGTCTTCCTCTTTTGCGACTGGGGTATACAACAAACAGTCGTCCGCGAACAATCTAGCCTGACATTTTAACTTGTCAGGCATGTCGTTGATATATGTCAGGAACATCAATGGTCCGAGAACTGTTCCTTGCGGAACGCCTGATACAACATCTTTGGAGGATGACGTGCTCCCTTCACATATTACCCTCTGTGACCTTCCAGTCAAGAAACCCCGAATCCAGTTTAGGAGATTTCCTTTTATTCCATAATAATTAAGTTTACCAAGGAGGCGTTCGTGCGGAACCTTATCAAAGGCCTTTGTGAAGTCCAATATTGCCATGTGAATGGAATCTCCTCTATCAAGAGCTTTTGCCACATCATTAACTGTTAAAATCAACTGTGTTTCTGTAGAACGCCTCGCTCTGAACCCATGTTGAGAGTCCACCAGAATCCCGTAGTCTTCAAAGTGGTCCATAATGTGGGAGTGGACAATGTGTTCCAGGACTTTACTCAGAACACATGTCAGAGAAACCGGTCTATAGTTATCTGGTGATTGCTTATTTCCTTTCTTGAACACAGCACAGATATTTGCCTCCTTCCATTGGCGGGGAAGGGTGCCAGTATCCACTGATGTTTGGAACAGATCGGTGAGAATAGGTGTCAACTTATCCGCGAACATCTGCAGGAACCAAGGAGGAATCTGATCTGGTCCTGGAGCTTTGTTGGGACCGAGGTTCCGAAGTTGTTTGAGCACACCCTCTTCATAGATTTTCAAATCTGGAATGGCTGGGATGTTGCTTGTGCCCAACTCCGGGATATTAGAACAGTCCTCCTGTGTAAATACTCCAGCAAACTGAGCATTAAGGACTTCTGCCTTTTCTCTTCCATCACTAATTATTTTGTTGTTAACTATCAGATCTGCTACACCTGTCTCACTATTGCCAAGTCGTTTCATGTAAGACCAAAACTGCTTGACATTATCCCTCAGTGCATCCGAAAGTCTATTAGACACGAACTCACGCTCTGCTGAGTTTAGCGACTTTCGCAAGGCCTTCTGAGTCAAGACAAAGTTATCCCAATCTGAAGCTCTCCCTGAACGTTTAGCTCTGTTGTACTGTCTTTGTTTTCTTCGTCTCAATCGGTGATGCTGTATGTTAAACCATGGGAGGCTGTTTACCTTGGCGGCCTTCTTTTGTGGTATGTGAGCCTTCATGATTCTTTTCAGTCCCCCTTCTATCAAATCCCATTTCTCTTGCACTGAAGCTTCTTGCAATAAAGAGTAAGTTCTCCCTAAATCATCTATGCTGGAGTTGATTTGTTCCACGTTTGCTTTCTTCCGTACGAAATAACTCTTCCTAGGTTGCCTCTTCCATCTCGCTTGCAAATTCAAGTCGGCTATAACAATGTCATGGTCACTTACCCCAGCAATAACCTTGACATCACTGACAAGACCAGTGTTGTTTGTGAAGATTAAATCAAGTATATTTTTTTTCCTTGTCGGTTCCTTAACAACTTGTGTCAGATCAAATCCAGTTGTAGTTTCAAGGAGAGCCTGGGCTGTCTCCTTGGAGGCAGCATGATTTGCCAAAATCGTTGACTCTTCCCAATTCACATTTGGTTGGTTAAAGTCCCCTGAAAGCAATATGTTATAAGGCTTACCCTTCCTACTTATTTTCCCAAAGGATTGTTCCAGTTCATTGACTGTATCTTTATCATCGTGTTTGTGCTTATAGACAGTTCCTATCAACAGTGTTCGTCGACCCTGAAGCTCAATCTGGGTCCAAAGAATCTCACCATCTCCCTCGAATTCCTCCTTACGTGACATCACCAAGTCATTTCTGCATGCCGTCAGGATACCCCCATGCTGACCCACTTGTCTATCCCGTCGAAATACTACATAGTCATCTGGGAAAATTTCATTGCTATGAATTGAAGAAGATAACCATGTCTCGGTTCCTTGCACAATGTCAGGTTTAAACTCCTCTAACAAGACCTTTAGTTCAGATTTTTTATTACAGATACTCTGGAAATTTATTAACATTGTCTTAATCACATTTTTTCCTTTTTGCTGTTTTCTCCTTCTTAAATGACCATGTGTCTTTCGTTTAGGTTGAGATCTACAAGGAGCTTCTTGGGCTGGAAAATCTGCCAAATTCCCATCATCACCATCTTTCAGAACAGAAAATATATTTGAGGTGGTACTTTCGGCAGATGAATTAAATAGTGAATCTGAAATGTTCATTCCACTACATATTGGGCAGATCCACACACAGTTCTTCCCCTCCAATTTGCTGTATGCTTCATCATCAACTCCACCGCAATGTGCATGTATCCATCTGTTACATTCATCACACTGTATACCCCTATCATGTCTCGTAACCATTTCATCACACATCCCACATGGTTCCGGTTTACAGTTCGAACATATCCAAGGCAAACTATCTTGATGAATGCTCTTATACTCAGCAGCTGATACTCCAACGCATTTAACATGAAACAAGTCCTCACAATCATAGCATTTCAATCTCCGACTGTTTCTCGCAAAAAGTTTACTGCAATTACTACATCCTGGCCCTGGATTCAGGTTAATATCCCCGCTCATCAAGAGAATTAAAAAGTAACCAAAATGCTTTCTAGGGTTTATGAGAGATGTTCTTGACAAATGGTTACACGAAATTATGTACAAAGAAGAGTATCTCGTACAATCATATCTTGGTATAAGATGAGAAAAACCACTGTCCCATTCATTTTCCTTAGCGTTATTTAGCGTAGCCGTAGACACATAAGCATCACTGACCATTCCCAAGGAAAAATATTTTCCCAGGAGACACCAAAATAAGATGTATATAGTAATGTTAAACGAAGACATTGCGTCAATTTAGCTATCAAATTGTAGACTTCAAAACCAAATCAAATCCTCTGTTCCTGCAAAAAGATGTCTGTGGACTTTCTCAGTTTAAAAAGTAAAAAGTTCAATTCCTTTTGTTAAAATGTCTTTCTTAAAAAGAAGGGGGATGACCAGTTAGGACCAAATGTTTTAAAACTTTTTTTTAAAAATCACAGGCTAAAAAGCGTGGTGTGGTGTAAAATCACATTTTCATTGCTGATTCAGTGATTGACTGTCGACATCATCGTGTATGCCATGGTCACATTTGTTCTACGGCGGCCGTACGGCGAGTCGAAAACAGCCGTTTTAACATTTTTTGTCCAAATTCAAATAGGTGGTTTGAATCAAAATTGATAAAACGGCTGTATTCGACTCGCCGTACGGCCGCCGTAGAACAAATGTGACCATGGTAGTAGCAAGCTGCAGTGTAGAGACACTCTCAACGACACACACTCTTCACATTGAACATGCAAAGCCAGGTTCCAATATTGTCAAATAATGTCAAAGTCAAATACAGCATGCATAAAGTACAAAGAAGTATAATAATAATTTTTACTTCCCTGATGTGGTGTTCCTCAGTTGCATCCCAGAAAGCTGGCAAGAATATTGTCCCTCCAGCGGATGACTTCGGCAAAACGGAGAAAATTCAAGATGGCCGCCGTTTTCCCGCCAAAAGTCAATGACACAAGAAGCAAGTTAAAATGATTAAATGTATTTGTTAGTCTAGATTTTATGTCCTTACTGTAAATCACAAGTCATATTCGACCTTCTAATTCAACATACCACTGAACGTACTATAGAAGGTTTGTTAGTATGCCATGTTTACATTTGGGCAATTGATTATGCGGATGATGCAGATTATACTCTATTTTCAGTGAGCCCATTGTTAATTAATTCAAGTAGAATTGTAGAAACCATATTCACTGAACATGCTGAAGGTTTACCCAAAGAATTAGGCGCGTTTAGCAAAGATGTGCTGCTAGACCACTTTCCCGTTCTCTGTCATTCGTACGTGACGTATCTATGTCGTAATGACGTCTATTAATATCAGCCGTAATATTCCCCCTTCAGAAAAAAGGGTGGGGAAAGCAAAATCATTAAAAAGCTTCGTCCTGACCGGGATGCATGATGATTTGTTGTATTTTTAAGGGGTGGGGCGTCGTGATATAGTGGTTACGACTCTCGTCTTTTAATCTGAGGGACGTGGGTTCGTTTCCAAGCCATGTCATGTTTTCCTTCAGCAAGAAATTTACTCAGGTGAGGTGAATTGGTATACCTAAAATGAAGAAATAGCTCGAAGAGCACCTAGTCAGCCCAACTATTAAGCCGAGGTAATAATGATAGCAGGGCGAACATTTTTTGGAACTGAAGCGACTACCCTGGGTAAATATGCCGTTATTTACATATCATTAGCTTGGAAATCAATAAGTAGTAAAACTTTTATAATAACAAAAGAATGTCCATTAATCTATAAGATTCATTAATGATGATCGTCAATGAATAGTGCAGCCTACGTAATTCCCCGTAATTAATAGGACCTTGAAAATGCAACAATAAGGGTAAACATGCCCTTAACAACATGATTAGCTCGTCAAGCTCGAATCGGTGAATGTAATATTTTCTATTCAATAATCCTTGATATATAGATTCATTACCATGTAGTTTTAATTTACTAATGACTATAAACTATAAAGTAATATCTAACAAAGTGCGAGAGGGTAATCTCTTCCCTTTCATGTATTCGACACTTGCTTCTGTCATTAGCAGGATGCGCATGAGGTGAACTTAATGAGGAAATAGAACAGAGCCGAAAGTACAGAATAATTCGTGAACATGCAGGATCCGTTGATAAGTTGATTATATTCAGACCTGGACCCCGTCTTACAAAGAGTTACGATTGATCCAATCAATCGTAACTCTATTGAAATCCATCAGTCTCATATTTTTTTTTACATGAAATTTGCAAAATGTCCTTTGTAAACAAAGGAGAACACACCAAATCGTCGAGAAATCAATTAATTTCTGGATTATATTCATATCTAGATTTTTTAAAAAACAAAAATGCATTTTGCATGTTGACTTTGCTGGCTTTTCATAGTTGCAATTGATCGGATCAATCGCAACTCTCTGTAAGACGGGCCCCAGAAGTGTTGCAGTGTATGATAACGTATCTCGCATACGAATTAATGAGTGCGCGAAGCGCAAACCTTTTTGTATTTGTCAATTCTTCCTGCGCCCTTTTTCTTAATATTATTTCTATTTTTCTACTTTTTGTTCCTTTTCTTTACCCTCTCATCCCCTTAGCTTCTTTTTCTTCGTCTTATTCTGTTTATCTTCTTTAGCCCCCTTTTACGCACTTTATGTACTATTTTTTGTTTATATATAAAGTGCTCGATATTCAGAATAACCCTATATTCAACCATGGTCACGATAGTAGGACCATGGACCTATCCATGGCAGGATCATGTTCTGATCACACACTTCTGGCTAGACAATTTTACGAAATAAAATAGCTGGGAGGTTTACCTCACTGCTGAAAGCGTATATTTCAATTTCAAATGATTTTGCCTTGGAACTAAACCTCTAATCTGAGTTTATGACTTCGTATACTCTGACAGATTCAATAAAGCGATTGGTACTTCAAAACCTATTCTAACTCGTAATACGCCTTTTATAGCTCCACGGTCACTGAATATACCACCCACAGACAGTAGATGATCCCATCATAGAAAGTATGAGAACATTTTGTATTTAAAGGGAAATTATTAGACATATATATATTCCCTATTACAATGTCGTTAGGGATAATGCAAATTGAAACGACGAAACACAAATAAAATAACTGTTCATATAGCTTTCAAGTAATTGTATATTTTTAATGAAAAATTATTTTTTTTTCATAACAGCCTTTTTTATCATTTACTAACAATCATTCTCATCCATGTTTTATAAAGTTAGAAGTTTCCTAAAACAGAGAAACCAAAATCGTCTCAGTTTGTTTGAAATAGTATTCGATGTGAATCATTGTATTGTTTGTAGGATATTTTCTTAATTATTCATTATATGTAACGAAGTTAGTTATTCCCTTTATTGGATTCAATATGTTTAGTTATTTCCCCTATTGGATTGAATTCATGTTTAACCAAAAAAAAAAATATATGCTCGTATGAAGAACGAATACAATAGTTATTATGTTCACAATCAGGACAATGTCACAACGTGAATACAATGTATTAGATTACCGAGATAATTTATGTAAAAGTATAGGCTTACACGAGTAAATACACAATGAAAATACAGAGGTTCGCCGATATAATTTCAAAGCTTGATTGGTTGCAATACCTTTAAGCTTAATTTGCATCACTAAATATATAATGAAATAAAGAACATAAAACGGTAACAAAGAAAAAAAAAAGAAAATGTAAAAAAGGAAACTAATTAGAACGGAAAAAAAGAAAGACCGCCTTGATATTAAACAATTAAGTATCAAGTTAAAAAGTGTAAAGTTGGAAGTTTGGCTTAGGCCTATATATGACATGAAGTTTCAACGAAGTTTGATCGAAGGTTTTTTTGGGAAAAAAACATGTAGGTGCTCTAGATCACCTTTGAAAAATGATGAATAACCTGTTTATTGGGATGGGATTTTCTTTTTGTTTTGACAACAAGCTGCATGGAGACAACAAACACCCATTAGGCTGCTCTTGGGTCGAGGGGTCGCCCTTTTTTGGGAATTGAGGGTGATAACATTTGTGCGCGAAGGAATTTATGAAATCGAAAGGTCTATGAACTTAATTGTGTCAAAGGTCACTGCTTCATTCAGCTCTGGTGGTAGTATTTTCTAGTACGTCAAGACATTGTAGGGTCCATAGTAAAAACGATTCCACGACATTAGCTACGGCGACAATTGCTCCACCATACATTCCACACACAAATTGAATGGACAACTTAAACCCTGGATTTAAAAAATACACCCTATCTTAAATCCAGCCCCAAAACTTTCGTAAAACCCTATCTGCCTATCGCAACCCTAACCATATTGTCGTCGGAACAAATGTCGCGTCGCCTTTAAAAACAACGGCTATAACACGCATAACGTGGCGTGAAATTGATTTTTTTAGACACTGACGTGCTACCGATTGCCGAATTGAACATGAACCATATCAAATATAAAATTTAATTTCGAAAATGGATTTTAAAAATCTTTTAACTTATTAACTTTCAAATTGAAAACAAATTAAACATTCAAAAGTCTGTTCTTATCATGCCATAAAAAGCGATTATTTGAAAATGCATGTTTGTTTTTTAATTTTCCTAGAATGTATCAATATATATGAACAATTAGATCACTTGATATAGTGTTAGGGATTATGTGGGGAATGTATTAGAATATTTGTTAAACTGCATGGTATAATAAAATTGAAAAAAATTCAAGTTTTAAATAAAAAGAAAACTTTTTATAGAAGATTTAAAAGCAACAAACTGATGAAACTAATGATCCGTATTTTTATTTTTATGATCACATGCACATCACGTCTGCATCTTTCTGGATTCATTAAATATATGAAAAAAATATAATGTCAACGAATTATTTTTTTCCGAAGTGAAAAAGTGACGGAAAAAATATCTATCCATTGTATTACATAGTAAAAACGGTGTTTACCATTTTTCCATCCAACGCTCATAACTATATGAACCTTACAGTAGTTTTTAAAGAGTGTAACAAGTGTTAAAATTCTTAAACAATAAATCTGATGTTGTAATATATAATTATCAATAAATGAAACATAGTTGCTTAGACTTTCAAACAACCACTGCAAGGTCCATATAGCAAACGGCATTGCATAAAATGTTAAACAGCGATTTTACTAAGTAGTTCGTTGTACATTGCACTCTAAATCATTGAGTAAAATTTACCCAATATTTCAATTCAATTCAAATTTATTTTCATTCTTCAAAATGATACAAATAAGTACAAGATAGATTGATTCAATTTAAATAAACAATAGCATGAACAAAATTCAATATTGGAAGAAAAAAAAATACATATTTGAAAGTAATCTAAATATAAATTAACATACATGTCAAATTAAATCAATATAATCAATATCATTAGATATAATTGAATCAATGCAATTATATATCATAAGAAGAATGGAGGGGTCCACTGAAAAGCAAAGCTTGTATAATGTGGACCCCTCAAAAAATAGATACAAGGAATATTGGGTAGAAAGGGAACATGCATGTTTGCTGGGTATTTTTTTTTACCCCGTATTGGGCTATTACAACGCAACGTTGCGTAAAATTTAACAAATATTTGGTATCTTTTACCCAACCAACATGCTTGTTCCCCTTTACCCAATATTGGGTAAACCTCCACGAGTGTGGGGACTGATAATAGAGAGCAAGTGTTGTCTATTTGCTGTAATGTCATCATTGGGCACTTCGCCTGTAGATTCACAGTATGATACCTTCCTCTTCAAGTCCTTTTCAACCCAAACCTGTGATGCGATGGCACGTTTTTCAAATTGATTCAATCATTCGCATCCAATTTGGAATAGCGACACTGATTAAAAAAAAAAAATGTGGGTCACTTTTATTGCAATCACCCGGGATTGATATCAGTTCAGTTTCGTTTTTTAAAGATATTTTCCCCATTTCCAACAAAACCAGTTGGCCTACATCTTATGGAAATATTATAAGAATCAACAGTATTGAAGCAGGAAACAAACATGCAAGACAATGTATTGCATAAACTGTATATATCAGTGTAAAAAAATAATGGGTAAAATTTTAGCCAGCACGAGGGTATTTTGTCCAACCAATTTGGGGCAGTCCGGTGTTGGTGTTAGTGTTGGCGTTGGAAGCAAATTTGGATTGCATTTCCTATAGATGCGACTTTTCGGGACCATCTTTATTTTATGTTCGGTGTTGTACTCAATACATGTAATAAAAAAATGAGCTAACACCCAACACTAAAAGATCAACACTTTTACTTGAAATCACACATTGGTAGACCTATCGATGCATACCGGGAGAATGTCGTGGCAATATGACCACGCCCACCTTCCATTAATGCTCACACTCAAGTTTCCCATGGCTACAGAAACCTTTTACGCGTTGAAAATCCATCTTTTAGAATAATTTTATTATTATGGACGTTTCCATGATCTAATTACTTACTTATTACTTCCCTATCATTCACCTTGAACGGCATTCTCTGTACTTCATTGAGCTGCCAGTCAAGTCTGAGCGGTTAAATATATATAATTAAGCCCTCATTTGGAGTTTATGGCCAAATGACGGGCTGTTTCAGCTGATGTGAGGGTTAATTACTTAATCACAATCAGCTTTTTGCCCGACAGCTAGAACATGGCTATGATAAACGTGTTTAAAATTGCAAGACTGTCGGAGATGGTAGTTCGTTGACATCATGACTCGGGAGAAAAAACAATGTTCGGAAAAAGTAAGCATAAACGGTTAAAAAATAGTACGTTGTTTAAACTTGTCACTCTAAAAAACACGTTGTTTGAACTTTTTTTTATACAATTGCTTAAACTTTTTTAAACAACTTGTTAAAAACAGTTGTTTAAAATTTTAAACAATAGTTGTATAACGTACTTAAAATGTTAAAACAGCGTATATCCAGTGATATTTTTTTATTCAGCACATAACATCATGGTTGAAATAATTTGAACGTATTTGTTCAGACTAAATAATGCAGTTTACAGCATTAATGAATCAACATTCTACATGTAAGCTTTTTATTCTTATTATGGTAAACGTGTAGTAGATATATAATGGAAGCGTATATATGTATGTTAACTTTAATAACAGAAAATGATTTTGTTTTGTAGAAGTTATGTATTCATTAGTGGTGGTGATTTTTTCCCTGATTGCTTAGAAAGCATGAATGCTTACAAGCATCTATTTATTTAGAAAAAAATTAATACCGTACGGAATGTACAGCGCCCCTGCTACTGTACATGGCGTAATGCTACATATATATATATATATATATATATATATATATATATATATATATATATATATATTACAACCCTGTAAATCTGGTACTTACTTTCATCTCATAATGAAGCATATTATATTTGGAATTAATTCGTGAAGGCGCCATTTAAATGAGGGGCCAACTTTCATTGCCTTAAAGGCCATATCCATGATCCTATAACGAGATATGTACTGTAACTCAGCTAAACATAGTAACTATTATCCATTATGACGTCATGGAATAACGGGACTCCGTTATAAAAGGATTATATCCCGCAATTAGCATCCTCATACCCTACTCGGTGTCAGTAGTATTCTCTTTAATCCGATACTGACTGCGGGTATTTGCGGTATCGGTGGGGGCAGATATATCGGATTATCGACCGGGTTTTGAGAGATCATCGCCTATGTCAACGGGCGGGTTTTAACGCATGAATTATTAATTAATTTGAATAATAGGATAGGTGTGAGAGGGGGCGCGGTGTGTCTACATGTTGTATTGTAAGAGGTGGCGCATGAATTGTAATGATTGGTATTGTTCAACCCCTGGAGGCTATATGTTCCCATTGTGTCGGGTATCAATTGCAACAAAGGTGTGGAAATTGGGATGTTATTGAAGTTATCACAATGGTGAAAAGAGTTGAAATAGTTTCTTTGTGAGACGCGTCGTGTCCTCTCCAGCTTCGGAATGCGCAGAAGTTATCATAATCATTACTATACTAGTGTGTAATTGAGTTTTCATAGATGTGTATCAGTCAGATATGATTATTCACGTTTGGGTCAGACCCTTATCGTTACTATCAGAAAGGCGTGACCGGAGCGGGAGAGAGGAAAGGGGGAGGGGGCTAAATGTTCTGCTGACCCTTATTCCATCAACCTACTTCTCCCACTTAAAGGGATGGTCCGGGCTGAAAATATTTATATCTTAATACATAGAGTAGCATTCACTGAGCAAAATGCCGAAAATTTCATCAAAATCGGATAACAAATAAAAAAGTTATTGTAGTTTAAAGCTTAGCAATATTTTGTGGAAGCAGTCGTCATTAATATTCATTAGGTGGGCTGATACTTGTGTGAATAATATGTCTCCATTATAATGAAATAAGTTGCAGCAATAAATATCTAATGCACTAAATAAGTTGTCATTCCAATTTTTCTAGTTCTTGGAGGAAAAAATGAATAAATTTAATTTCATATAATAAAATACAAAAGAACAAGTGGAGATGTGACATCATCAGCCCACCTATGACGAAATTTTTCACAAAATATTGCTTAAACTTTAAAATTCAATAACTTTGTTATTTGTAATCCGATTTTGATGAATTTTTCGGCATTTCGCTCAGTGAACTTTCAGCCCGGACCATCCCTTTATTTATATTATCCGACTCCCATGAACACGTTGCTGAGATCCACATGATAAAGTTGAAATGCTGCCCAAAAAGTGTAATTTGTGTTCACTCATGCATTAAAGTTCAATTTAGTAAACAACCAAAACTGGTCACGGTAGATCATTAATTCATCACAACGCCCTTAACTTTGCAAGTTCCAAAGGATTTGCCTCTCAAAAACTGAATAAATTGGAAGGCTAATTTCGGTCCAGCCTAATTTTCATACCCTTTGTTTCAGTGGGCAGTGCTTGCTCAAGCATGAATAGTTTTCCAACTTGTTGGTGTCATTTGAAAGTTGACTTCGTTGGCTTCCGTATTTCCCCCAAAGTGATATAGTTCTTATTTGGCAGCCGTGACAAAAGTTTATAGTTTTTTAGGGGACGTACTGTACACGGATCCGAGGCACAATTAAAATTTGTAATATAAAAGTTCCTTTAAAACAGAAGTGTGCCCCCCTTTTGAAAGTGAAGACCTTTTTTTCTAATTCTTATATTTATTATTTTTACTTCAATTTTTTTTTCGTGGACGAAATGTCGTTATTTTGTTGAAAAGATAATATCAAAACAAGTTTTTGAAAAATCGGAGAAATAATGAGAAAGTTAACAGCATTTAAGAGCATATTGCAAACACTTATGCTATGGAGATCCTCCCTTTGGCGACGCATTAAATATTTGTGATGTCACATGTGAATAACTTTCCCTTTGATGGGCTATAAAATACCCCGAAAATATCTGTTTTTGCTCTTTTTAGGGTGTTACAAATTCTTTATCCATAATTTACCCTTGGAAAATCTTTATTACATGCCTTCCTATAGAAATAATACATGATCTACTGATATATGTGATAACGGAGGCATTTAAAGTGAAATATATAGAAAAGTAATGTTAAAGTTGTTCACATGTGACATCACACATCTTCGTCGCGTTGCAAGCTGGATGATCTACATTATAATAATGATCTGAACTTCAAATGCTCATAACTTTCTTATTTATACAATTTTTCTCAAGCTTTTGTTGATCTGTTTCTCTTGTTCCAAACGTTTCATTTTTCTTTAAGGACAAGTCCGCCCGAACAACAAGTTGATTTGAAATAAAAAGAGAGAAAAAAGTATAGCACTAGACATTTTTATCAAAATCGGATGTAAAATAAAAGTAGTTATGAGATTTTCAATTTTCGCTTAATTTCACGAAACAGTTACATGCCCATTCTGATCTCTGTCCAAATGAGGGGACAGATGACGTCACATACTCATATTTTATTTATATTGTATTTTATTCCCTTAAAAACATTTTAATTTTTCCTCATCGTCATTTGAAAAAAGTTTGTATCCTTCTATCATTAAACATGTGGAATCAGTTACCACATACTTTATGATTCAGTCCAGTTGGTCCTTATTGTCAATTCTGTAAAATTTGAAATTTCGACTTGTATTATTCAAACATTAAAAAAATTGTATATCACTGGGTTGTGCATATTACTGTTTGCGAAACTTCAAAATGTCTTAACTCTCCGAGTATACATCTGATTGTGATGAAAGTTTCAGCGTTATGCTTGTTTGAAGCTGTCTATTGATTCAAATCAACGAATTTTTCGGGTGGACTTGACCTTCATTAAAAAAAATACAAATTACGATGTTTATTATGAGCCTTTCAGTAGTGTTTTAAACGGTTTACAGGAGTGTTTAAATCCTGAACAATAAAGTTTGATTTGTAATATTTGATTTTCAATAAATTATGCATGGTTATTTAAAGAACTAATGTAAAGTTCCTTATGTAAACACCGTTATATAAAAAAAATATAAAGCGTTTTTTTCTGTGAATGAGTAGCCTCCTGGATCTGCCCCTTAAAGTGTAAGAGAACGGAACAACAAGTTTAAGTATTTTTTGTTAATATTTCAAGTACAAGGTATGTGTATGTGTAGTTATCGGAGATGGTGTTCTGTGAATACTGAGCCTATTGGGCTAACCCTTGAAAGTGTAGAACAATGGAACGCTCAGTTAGATTGTTACTACTTAAAAAAAATGTATGTCTTGCTGAAGCCCCCTCCTCCTCCGAAAACATTTCTGCTTAAGGCCATCAAGCTCCTGGATATTTACGACAATCGCTTGGGTTTCGTAAACTCCTTGGAATTATTCTACAATGCGGTTCAAGCAGATGGGGGGGGGGGAGATATAGCATATATTTAGCTACACATTTCTCGCTTTTTGGGAACCCCACATTTTGGGCGATATTTACAGGGGTAAATAAACAATTATAATCATCTATCACATTCGATAGTGATACTGAAGGCCTATAACTTTTCGATGTGTCCTGTGAATAATGATTCTTTTATTTTTTATTCTTCAGATTAATAATGTTTTTATTATATTATTATTTTATTAATTAATTATATGTCATCACAGACCAGAAATATAAACCTAAATCGTGAACTAGCACATTGATGCAAAAAAGGTGAATATTGCTGAAACTTCCTGAAAGGAATGATTTTTAACAGTCTATACAATAATATACTGCAAAAATGGTGCAGTAAATGTATTGTTAGTATATTGTTGGTGAAAATGTCGATAAGCATTGTCGAAGAAAGAGTAATATGAGTTGGGTTGTAGATTTATGGAAGTAATGAATTTGTAAAAAAACCCCAACAAAATCATAAATTTATTGTCTATTGGCAAGATGTGACACTTGTAGGTTAATATTAAAATCATCCACTATGTATGATAATTTGTTTTCTTTGTTTATCTTAATGATAAGCGAGTTCAAATTTTCATTGAAGATCCATCAGCTGCTTTCGGTGGTCTAAAGAAAACAGCAAATGCGATATTTTTTATAGTTACTTTAATTTCTAAATGGGTAAGTTAGTAAAGGTACGGAAATATTACGATTCGGAGCAATCGCGCGAGAAAGTTTGCGCTCTTCGAATGCAAATTTTGGCAAGCTTCAGCACTTTAAACACCTTTTAAATTGTTTAAGATGACTCTACGCATTAACAGTACATATTACCGAATAAATGATGATGATTACATTATTTTTGTCTGAAACGTGGATGATGATTGTACAGGCCACCACCTCTTGTGAAAAGTTAGTGGACGCATCCCACATCCTCCGGGATTTACGTCAGTGATGACGTCACTGAACTGCAAATTCTGACTAGAAACGATCAAACTAGTACAAGGTTGAATTATAAATCAAGATTTTTTGAACTTTGTAAGCGAACGTATTAGCAGATTCTTGGAGAATGACTGATATGAATAGTTTCATGAGAACAAGAACGAAATGATCCTAATAAACGATGATTCTTAAAACTTCCGTTATCTAATAAATCCAGTTTATTCCAAAATCATTTCAGGCAAAATTACAAAAGGAGATAAAGATTTATGTTAGTATTATGCCAATTCATGGAATAGACGACTTCACACTACTTTGTCACATTCAGTTATCTACTTTTGTAACAAGTTTTACGAATTTTCTTTTAGTCTCCTTTGTGGGGAGAACAAACATTACTATACGAGCCTATGGAAACCCAAGGGTTTGAAATTTATGAAAAGTTAGGGAGTAAGGATATGTTATTACGCTAGCTCTGAAGCATCGTTTCACTCCCAAATTCTACAACTACAAGCTGGTGATATGAGCTCGAACCAGGTTCCACTAACACGTACATATATGAACAATATCACGATTCTTCTAATCTTTCACCAGACCCGTTGACGAATATTTTTTTCCGTACATGGAAATGCTATGGTACATTATTCACAAGTTGATCAAAAAAACTGAAGTGCGCAGGCGCATGGACTGGAAGAGTTGTTAGCTTAATCAATTTGTACATGAACGAATAGACGAGCACACTTTTGTACATAAATGAATGGACTCCATCCCAATTTCCCCGCCTTTCTATAGTTTCTCTTTCTCTCTACCCTCTCTCTTGCAATCTCTTGCAATCTCTTGCACTCAAGCTCGGTTTATTTATTGCCTTTCTCTTTCTCTCTCTTAATTTAAAACAAATACATAATTGTGTCTTTGAAAATTACGTTTGTTTTTGTATCAACATCACCAGTTCGGCCACCTCACACGACCATGTTAATTTTGTGCTGCGTTGTAAACATGGTAAACTTGCTGTCCGATGATTTCTCAGTGTGGATTGTGTGAGCCTAACAATCTTGACTGTTTTAAAGGTACTTTAGAGGTAAGTTCCAATTAATTCTAATTTTCATGAGTATCCAGATGACCAAGTCGTCGGCGGTTATCCGAACCGTCGCACAGATACAACAGTGCAAACCCATTCAGAGAAATTCGACTTCAAAGTTTACTATAATTCCAACACCTTCGTCACAGCTTTGAAAGATTATCAATTGCTTGACAGTCCTTTCTTTAAGTATGGTATCTTAATGTTTTTTTGTGTCGCGGTGCACTCGTTACAAGCATGCTTATACCTCGGTTTATTCATCGGCCGTACGGCGAGTCGAAAACAGCCGTTTCATTGATTTTATTTCAAACCACCTATATGTAGC
The DNA here is from genome assembly GCF_018143015.1 of Lytechinus variegatus. Lineage (NCBI taxonomy): Eukaryota > Metazoa > Echinodermata > Echinoidea > Temnopleuroida > Toxopneustidae > Lytechinus > Lytechinus variegatus. Next base: position 29,285,795 of record NC_054755.1, read on the forward strand.
TGGTACAAAAAATGTTAAAACGGCTGTTTTCGACCATCCGTACGTCCGCAGTAGAGCAAATGGGACCGAGGTTTTTATTTAATACTGAGCATGATGAGTGGTTACCTCCATTGATTAGGCCTCTACATTTTAGAAATGTATTAGTGCTTATACCTTTGGAAATAGATTTTTAATTGAAATGTTGATATTGAAGACGTGAAATCTCAAGAGCTTCAATCTTGTGATGTAGATTTAGTGATACCGTATTCACATACCCAATTTGACAAAAGCTATCAATACCAAGGGGTAACATAAAGAACCTATCAGTTACCTTGATCAATGAAGCTTGTCTTTGCCTGTAGAAATTATGTAAATTGCTGTATGAAAATATAAGAATTACAAACAATCCGAATTATGATTAATTATTGTAAAACCCTCCATTACACAAATTGAATGCTTGATTATTGAATGCTTAATGATTAAAGTCGCACGCTACACGCCCAATTCTATTACTTTGTTAATAGAATGATGGGAGGAGAAATTTTACAGTATCATGTCTTTGAATTGAATTACGACTCTCAGGTCGTTATGATTTTTTAAGGCTTCTCAAAAATGATTTCAAAAAGCGTGATTAAAATCTATTGTTAGCAAATCTCTGCGCCACGACTGGATATGAAATTAAAACTACAAATTACAAAGAGTAGACTAAAGCTTCAAAGTGACATGTCGAAAGCCATGTCGAATTAATAAATTTATTATGTCGGCATAGCGAGGTACTTTATCTTGCGAAGTCGAATTATGAAAACAAAGTTTCTGTGTCGACATTGCGAGATACCCTATCTTACCATGTCGACTCACAAAAACAATATGACGTATGGCGATATTTATCTTTCAAGGTCGACTTAAAAAAACGTTTTGTGTCGTCATGGCGAGATACGTTATTTTGCTAAGTCGCTCTATTTAAATAAAGAAATATTGATACATTCCGTTTATCTATAGGGTACTTTTGTTCTTTTATGTTTTTTCTCCAAACCTTTGGCAATATTTTTTTTCATTTTTTTCTGCTCATTTTACAATAAACTTTTTGTCAGGGTGAACTTTCCCTTTAAGTAACGATCGGTCTATACAGTAACATGATGATGCCATTTCATTATGGAGCTACCTTGGTACGATCCTCGCATTGTGAGGTTAACAATAGATCACTCCCATCGAACTGTCGGGATGATTTCATGATTGACCGAATCGTGATGTCCTTATCATCGCCATTGTGTGATTCTAAGTATTTCTATATATCATTTAGAAAAAAGTATAAAATCAATACCTTAAACGATGAGACGAAGCACAATCACGAGAATAGTAAGAATAGTATTATGTGCTAGAACCCCAGCGCCCCCCAAAAAAATGTTGCATGGACAGAAGATTTGACGTATAGTTTTTAAGTTTAAGGCGATGGGGAAGAAAGGGGAGAGGAGGGGAATAGAGCGAGGGAGAGGGAGAGAGAAAGAGTGTGTGGGGTGTGAGTGTGTGTATGTGAGAGAGAGAGTGGGAGATAGAGATACAAAGAGATGGAGAGGAGGAAGAAGGGCAATGAGATAACTGTATGGATAATTAAAAAAAATCTAATTACAATTTGTCAAAGCAACAAAAAAGGAAATGAATAAATCAAACTATAACGTTGGGTTGGATGAGTTGCTGTGTCCTCGGTTGTTGTTATTTTAGCTTATGGGCGGGTATCATTCAGCAGTGAATATTGGCGCCAAGCCTTTTTTACCAGCTTGCTCTTCCCAGTAAAGCCCCCATGGATTATTCTAGAAAATGTTCATCAAGCATTTTCATAGGAGTATGTCACATTAAAAACAGTTAAGTAAAACTTCATTCAATTTTGGGTGATAACAGGAAAGAAACATGTATGTTAAATTGGTAATATTTTATCCCATATTGGGATAAATGCATAGTTTGTGAGTAAGTGTCAACGTAACTTTGTGTGACAATTAATAAATATTAATAACAGACACGTCATGTTCCCTTTCTACTACAAATGGGAAAATATTTTTTGGAGTGGCGTAACTGGCAAATCTCGCAAGGAGTGGCATAACTTTTCCTAAAAGCAGAAAGAAACTTCAGAAACTTGTAGAATTCAAAAGATTTCTGATAAGCAACCCTCTCTATGCCCCAAGTTTCATGTACGCTAATGGATGTATCTAAAATGCTCTACAGAAGTAGAGTCGAGTAAATTGACAAAATCACACTGATTCGATCAGCATGAGTTGTAGTTGGTGTCAGAAACTCGAGAGCAACTCTATACTCGTGGGGTATCACCTTTATCTGCTCTAGTTCTAACGACCTGCCGCAGCTAGACTGAAAACTGTGTGTCGTTATTCGTTCGATATACAGAAGACACAGTGTAATAATCAGATGTGGACAGGACTAAGAGAGAATTCGAAGGCTGTCTTCGAATGCATATGACCAAATCCATGAAGGTACGCTAATATCAAACACTCTCAGATATATTATATTAATTTAATTAAAATAAAAACCATAAGTTGGTTGGTTAAAGCAAAATCAGTCATTAATTGAATATAATTTCAATGATAAACACAATTAACCTGCGAAACAGGTTTTTGAAAGAGTTGAAAGGTCGAGTATTAGGACATACATGTACATGTAGGTGTTGGGTAAAAAAGTCCAAGGAACGGCTAGTTGGTAAAATGCTCTGCATATCTGGGGGGGGGCCTGTTTTATAAAAAGTTACAACTAAGGTAACTTTGCCATTATGGCAACTACTATAGAAACCTTGATTCTGATTGGCTGCTGAGCCCTGTTTCCATGGTCACGATGGTAGTTGTCTTAAGGGCAGCGTTACAACAGTTGTAGGTTCGTTATGGAAATAATAAAACGTGACCGTCTGCGTCGTTCTTTCAGTGTTTAAGAAATCCAAATCATTCACAGAAAGCATTGAAAGGACTTACTGCTCTTTCACGAGGTAAAAAATCGTAATATGAATGATGATTCCAGGGAAAAACAAAGCTAATGACGAACATTTAGTACGTGTGAAACCAAACTAGAACATGATTCGAATCACGAAAGCTAATCACAGTCACGATCATCATTATAATGATGATTCAAGATACACGTGTGAAAAGGCCCCTAGATGATTCAAGATTCACGTGTGAAAAGGTTCCGAAATAACACAAGTTTTTAATATTGTACATCCAATTTTTGATCAAACCCAATCAGGATGTTAAGAGACAGGGAGATAAAGGGCGATAGGAAATACAGATAGAAGGAAAAGAAAATAGCAAGGTAGAGAGAGAGAGAGAGGGGGGGGGGGTGGGGTTGGGATTGGGGTAAGGAGAGAGAGAGAGAGAGAGAGAGAGAGAGAGAAATGAGAGAGAGATATATAAGGGTGGGGCTTTTTAAAATAAAATTGCATCACGGAGATTGCTTAATATCAATTTTAGTGATTCTGGTGTATTAAAAACAAAGGAATTAAAACCACGTGACTTACCATCATGGGATGTAAAACCCCTTGCGGATCATAACATCGTATTGATGAAGACAGGCACTTGGTCAATAATAGAAAAGCCTCCAGCGAATCACTGTTTCCAATTTTGCTTTCCAATAATTCACTTACATGTAATGTCTCGGGGATATCTCCACGGACGCTATTTTCAACATTTGTTTTTATACACGTCTTTGTTCGCATAGGCTAAAAATTAAATTGCTTTGCTGTTAAAGAAGTGTCCCAGATTTTGTTTTGAACTTTAAACCAAAGGAAACTGTTGAAACCTGTTTCTTATTTTTTTGCCATGCTTGGGTGAAGAGAGCAATTGGCTTCGATCCTTTTTCGAGTTTGTGACTTTTTTAGACTGATTTGCAGGCAGGGTTCAAGCAAAGTTTCATATTGATTGAATAGAGGCACAGGGGCGGTGCCTGGAATCTTTTATTTATACAAAAAAGAGTGGGGGGATTACAAAGTGTGTGAAAAAGACGGGAAGTATTCGGATTTTGGGATTACGTCATGCAGGGAAAGCGATGTGTGTGGACAAAATACTCAATACATTCACATCTTCTTTAGAAAGCTAGTACATGTAAATTTCGATCAACTGTCGATAGCATAAGTTTTGTACAAGTGCCTTAAATGTATCGATTTTCAATGGGACCATGATAAGACCATTATGAAGAAAAATAATTTATTTTGGCGGAACAACCGCATGACGTGTAAAGGGGGTAAAATGTCAATATATATATTTAAAAAAATGAATGATCTCGAAAACTTAGAGCAATAACGAGGGCATATTTATGAGTTTGTCACATTGCGTTTTGGGGGTATCTTGTTTGAATTCGCCTGAATATATGTTGGTGCTGCCATAGAAAATCGTTGATTAACTTAATGTTCTTCCCTGTACTACACTTAATGTTGTTAAACGGGTCGGATCACACGGGTTGACAGTTGTATTGTTGGATGCCCCACCCCTCCCCACCCACTTGGAATTGAAGTCATAGGCCCGTCTTCTGAAGTCAGGTTTAACTTTGATAGACCATGTTCTAACTCTGTGCTAAAATTATGGGAAGCCGAAAGTGTCAATTTTTTTATTAAGTTGTATGTTTCTTATGTTTACTGTGCTCTTTCCTGATTCATCGGTGGTGAAGACAATCATCTATTTATACTTCTTAGACAATCATGAATGATTTGAGAGCCAACTGAGCTGAAATATGATATCTCTACTGTTAGTGATTTATGTGGAAATTGGCTATCCATACTTAAACCACAACTTTAAACCTGAGTTTAAGTTAAACATGGCTTAAGAATACGGGCCATACAATACACCTCTTCGCATGGGAAACTCGTTTAATTACCGACGATGCAACTTAGTTTGATAATTCATAAATCGTTAATTATCCACTGCATCGTGTAATTGTAATCGCAATTCGTCAGAAACCATTGTTTATAATTGGGTCGATGGCAGATAGAGAAAGAAAAGCGAAAGAAAAGCACTCCTCGACTTTTCAACCTGTTGTCAGGGACTCGAGGCTGGCTGTCCAAAGCTGCATTTGGTATTCCTGATGATAAAACTGCCATTCAGAACAAGGTATGCTGTTTTTTTTAAAATAATTTTTATGTTTATGGTATATATGATTTTGATACTGTATAAGCGGTATTGAGGCAAATCATGAGGTAATAAAGATTGAATATAAAACAAATGTTGACAATACGAACATTGTATTAAGTAACATTGTAACGTTGAAACACTGCATTGACCCCCCACACAAGTAAAAACAACAAGAAAAGTGATGAATTCTTAGTGACAGACACATTTATTATTATGATTATTTAATCATTAAATTATGTTCTACATGATGTGATGATGGACTAAAATCACGTTGAAATTCGTTAAAATGATCATGTTTATAAATGTAGCAATAATTCGAATCGTAGCAAAGGTAGTTTCTGTTGAAAGAGAAAAATAGGATCAGTCAAAAGCATGGAATGGAAAAAAGAGAAGGTAGTGGCAGTAGGGGAGGGGGGGGGGGGGGCTGGGTGGATTCTCTTTTAACCACATTTTCTGGGATTTTTTTCCGAATTGATATTGCGAATATGCATGAGAGGATTTGACTTTCAGCTGTGGGCACTAACCATGCTAACCGCAGTTGGATGGATAAAACTGGGATTAAAATGCTATGCATTTCATCATCAATCTCATCCCAAGTGGTTTATGGAATTCAAGAAGGCAGACAAAAATTATATAGAACTCTATCCGATGTATCAATTTTTTTTTACCATGTCCTTATTTGTAATTCTTTAGCTGATTCACACAAAGTAATCAGCAAACTCGATTTTACAGATCACACTATCTAATGATGTAGCAGCGAGAACGTGAGATGGGTCTTGTGGCGGATACGGGATTGATGGGGGGGGGGGGGTGGGGGGTGACAATGACAAACGTAATCACTGCTCAAGGAAACCATTTTGTCGTTAAACATCGTGACAAGGAAAATAAGACAAGAAAAGAGCTCTAGGGCGGGATCAAGGCCTGCCCCTGAATTTCCTCTTAAGGGGTCAAGCATCAACTCTTGATCAAAGCTTGATGTAGAGATGCATGCATGACTTTGCGAGGGTTGGTAGTATAGATTCGTTCATCTGAAATCAAGCGACAAGTTAATTTCGTTGGTCACAAATGACCCATATTATGCTGAAGAATATGATTTGGAAAATAATTCCATAAAAGACTTTATAAAAGATTTTATCAGGTAATAACGTTATTTAATTCGATTATATCTTATTCTATTCTGAAATGTTATAAAAAGAATGCTACTATAGCTCGGCTGACACTACAATGCAAACTAAATATTGTGGAAAAAGATCTTGCTGTTGGAAGATCAACATAGTATGAAACAGTATGCATTTAACCATACAACAAACTTTGCTTTAAACGTTAGAATATCATGTAATTTCCCTTCAAACACCTAAAAATGTATGATTTAAGACTTCCCTTTTTTTCTAGAAAATAATTCATTTATTACATAAGCACATAAGTAAAACCATTGCGTAATAATACAAGTATGAGCGAGGAAGTAATGAAAATCACCCCCAAAGCCAATAGAAAGATCTGCTCCTACAAACTTGCTGTTCCACTTTGGAGAATAATTTTTTTTTAAAAATAATATCAATAAAAATAGTATTAATAGTAATAATAATAATAATAATAGTAAATGCAACATTTATATAACGCTTAATATGATAGATAGAGATAGAGAGAGAAATATATATATAGAGAGAAACTCCGTCGGGGAGAGGAAATGTTATATTCAAACTCAATGGCCCGTATTCTGAAGTTGGGTTTAACTTAAACTCAGGTTTAAAGTTGTGGTTTAAGTATGGATAGCCAATTGTTAATAAATCACTAATGGTAGAGATATCATATTTCAGCTCATTTGGCCCTCAAACCATTCATAGTTGTCTAGGAAGTATAAATAGACGATTGTCTTCACCATCGATGAATCAGGAAAGGGCACAGTAAACATAAGAAACATACAATTTAATAAAAAAATTGACAATTTTTGGCTTTCCATTATTTTAGCATAGAGTTAGACCGTGGTCTGAGTTAAACCTGACTTCAGAATGCGGGCCTAGGTAGGCAAAATCTGTATAATATTATGTCTGGATAGATGGATAAATAGATATAGATGATGATAGAGGAAGAGAGAAAGAGAGAGAGGGGGAGAGGGGGCGATAGAGGAAAGGGAAAGCGAGGGAGAGAGGGAGTGAGGGGAAGAAAGATGTAAGTACATTTATTTGTAACTGTACATGTTTATCTATTTCTACCATTATTTACTTTTTTGTCATTAAATCACTCATTTGGCACACGCACTTCATTCCAACTGGCCCCTCTATCTTACCTGACTTTGTATTAATTTGTCACGTTTATGCTCTTTTAGATTCGTGATATTTATTGATTTTACCAAAGCCATGCGAAATGCGCTGACCTTGCTATTGAGGCACTCTCCAGGAATTGCAGGCTCTGTGCAGATTTATTATTTGTTTTTATCGATCTGATGTCCAAATGCAAGATAATCCTCGAAAAAACAGATTTCTTCCTTATTTTCAGTATGTGTATCACAAAGAATAATAATACTAGACAAAAAGGCCTGTTTACACGACACGCTCTCGATGATGTAGTTACACAATCTTATTCATTCTCCCTGCAAGGGAAAAGAATCCAGTCAGTGGGTATGAAAGATGCTCTTATACTCTAATATCAAAGGGTAGCATGAGTATGCGATTGCGAGAGAAGATTTTGCCATGTGATACCCGCTGTCATTGGTATACAATATGAATAACAGCGGTCCAAGTATACACACTTGGGTACTTCGCATGTTATATCTCGTATGGATTTCCAACAATTTATGATTATATTATGCTCTCCAGTTTAATAAGTATGTAGGTGATTCCTTAATCATTAAATCATTTTTCAGGGCAACAAATTGAACTTGAATCTAATGGTTTACCTACATGTATCATGCTTTAGAAGCATATTTTTGTTCCAGAATTACATAAGTTAATGAATCTGACATTTGTACATGTCCAATAAAGTTCCCAATACGATATACTGATCAAAGTGATAATGAATAGGCACATTAGAAGGCGACTAATAGATCAAAAGCCTGTAACTTGATTTATTCTTACTCTCCTCTGAAGTAGAGAGAATGGAAGGACAAGGGACAAGAGACAAGATGCGGTGGTCTAAACATATCATTTTTCTATCCCTCAGCTTTCTCGCATTTATGCAGAGGCTCTCGGCTATTTCAGGTAGATCGGGTGAAATGGCCTGACACGTTCACCATTCTCGAGCTCGTCCTGACCTTCAGGTGCTTCAAAGGGGAAAAAATTGAATTGCGATGGATGGGTGATGTGTCCCCACAAAAATAAAACTGGTAGTCTGCTGTGCAAACCCTTCCTTCTAGTTAAGTTGTCTTGAGTACACAGCCTAATGACTTGTGAACTGAAGGTTGTCTCGCTCGGGAATCGAAACAGCGAATTGTAAAGGTGCTAGCCTTTAGTGAAGACACACTTGTTGATCGAAGTTCCAATCAGGGTCTGTGCCTGCAGACTAGTAGGTAAATAGGTGAAAATGAGCACGATCTTTAAGTATCAAGATACTAACACGTCTCCGTAATCTGATATAAACATTTGATTATAAAGATGATAAAATGTAGTCAATGCAATCGCTATCATAACACTCATCAAATCTGATAAAAAAATCTGTCGAATTATTCATTCTTTGTAATGACATTAACGTGATCTACAATATCATTAATTTAAATGTTACCTTCAAATATGATAGAATTGTTATTTACAAAAGGTGTTCCTCGTCGTCTCTATGTTATTGTATTCTAAATCTAATAAAGTATTTATAAATTTATTTATTATATTTATTATTTGTTTACCGTTTTATCTTTATACAAGTGAAAGCCAAATACCGAAATATATTGCACAACGTTCATCAGGTGATACAAAACCTTCCACTAGCAACTATTAACAGCACCTAGAGACTATTTTATACCTCTCAAACCAAATAGTCCCTTTAACTTGACTCGGCTATCGACTTTCGGTCAACTTCTCAGTCCTCAATGAGCTTCTCGTTGCACTCTTCACGAGGTATATGGAGAAAATTAGCTTTGAATTGATCAGAGACCCCGTTTACAGTGAAAAAAGAAGAGGGACGGGGAAGAGGTGACCAATTTGGTCGTGAGTGCGTATAAGGGTTACTCTTCATAGTAGTGTTAACGAGCGGGTATGTGTGTGTATGCGGAGTGATATTGTGCGAGGGCGAGTGTGCGTATGTGTGGAAGGCTGGGGATGTGTGTGCGTGTAATGTGCTGTGTGGGTCGGGGCGTCTGCTTTTATGTGTGCTTTATTATTTTGTCAATTTTAGAAAGCAACGTTGAAATACATCTGTTCATGATGAAATGCTTTAGTAAACAATATGCTGTATATTTGATGAAAAAAAAACAATCGCATGGGAAAGGAGAATACAAGTAAGAAGAAAATACTTTAAAGGACAAGTCCACCCCCAAAAAAGTTGATTTGAATAAAAAAAGAAAAATCCAACAAGCACAACACTGAAAATTTCATATAAATCGAATGTAAATTTGCTTAATTTCACATTACAGCTTATGCACACCCTGGTCAGTTTGCAAATTAGGAGACTGATGACGTCATCCAATCATCATTTCTTTTGTATTTTATTATATGAAATATTCTAATTTTCTTCTCATTGTCAAGTGAAACAACGATTAATTCCTCCCTGAAGATGTGGAATAAGCATTGTTTGATACTACATGGTTCAGTCAAGTTGGTCCTTATTGTCAAATATGTAAAAAAAAAATTGTATAATTCAAACAAAAAACACAAGAAATAGTGAGTGAAGGACATCTTCGACTGTCTCATTTGCACGTCAATAAATTGTGTATATTACTGTTTTGTGAAAAATAAGCAAGAATTTAAAATGTCATAACTCTTATTTTACATCTAATTTTGATGAAATATCAACCGTTATGCTAGTTTGATTTTTTTCTCTATTCAAATCAGTTTTTTTTTTCTGGGGTGGACTTGACGTTTAATTTCAAGATGTGATATGATTCTTTTGAATAACTGAATTTTCTTGCTAGCTCTGATCATGCTATCCTTAGCATTCAGTGAATACATGGTTAAAGGTCAAGTCTACCCCAGAAAAATGTTGATTTGAATAAATAGAGAAAAATCAAACTAGCATAACGCTGAAAATTTCATCAAAATCGGAGGTAAAATAAGAAAGTTATGGCATTTTAAATTTGCGCTTATTTTTCACAAAACATTCATATGCACAACTCAGTGACGTGTAAATGAGTCAGTTAATGATGTCCATAACTCACTATTTCTTTTGTTCATTAGTGCTTGAATTATACAATATTTCATTTCTTTTTAAGATTTGACAATGAGGACCAACTTGACTGAACCATGTAGTATTATAAAAAAAAATGCTTATTCCATTTGTTCAGGGAGGAATTAATCTTCGTTTCACTTGTCAATGAGGAGAAAATTAGAATATTTCATATTTCATACAATAAAATACAAAAGAAATAGTGAGTGGATGGCGTCATCAGTCTCCTCATTTGCATACCGACCAGGCTGTGCATTTAACTGTTTTGCGAAATTAAGCAAAACTTTAAAATGTCATAACTTTCTTATTTCACATCCGATTTTGATTAAATTTTCAGTGTTATGCTAGTTTGATTTTTTTCTCTATCCATTTAAATCAGCTTTTTCTTGACCTTTAATTTCAAGACGGATATTCTTTTGAATAATTGAATCTTCTTGCTAGCTCTGATCATGCTATCCTTAGCATTCAGAAAATGCATGGTTAAACGTGGAAAATGAAGGGACGGGGTCTAAAAGTGATTGCTCTAAATTGCATGTATTCTCACTTTGTATATACGTTATACATTTAATATGTTATCTAAAATTCATACAAAATCGACCAATCGAAATAGACCATGATGACAGTTCTGATGTGTTACTATGGCAACTAATTGTAATAGCTTGGGCGATGGTTGGCTTTTTTTTCTTGTATGGCCGCTTGTTCCTTGCAATGTAGTTTCTAGTAGTACATTTAAAATCTTGTTTTTAAGGGCTTGTCAACATCATTACTTGCATTTCTAAATTGATGCAGTCAAATCGTCAATTGTGTGGTGAGGAAGAAAATGGGAGAAATAATCAGGTTGGTGAAACATACTAAGCGAACTATAATAATAATCATAATAATTGGCATTTATATAGCGCTTTATCAATCAACGACTGTTCAAAGCGCTTCACAATAATATTATTACCCGGTCACTGGATTCATAGCATTCCAAGCAGCCTGTTAGGCGCAAACTTGCTAAACCAACCACAATAACGGTTGTTTCCTACTGGTACCCAATTAGCACCTGAGTGAGAATGGCAAAGTGTGGATTGACGCCTTGCCAAAGGGCGCTAGGCCATGGTGGGATTCGAACACACGACCCTCTGATTACAAGGCGAGAGTCAGAACCGCTACACCACGGCGCATAAATGTTCGAATAAATGTCAGTACTTATCTCTTTTTGAATCGTCTAGACGCCATTAAATTCATGATAATGAGAGTATTCAAAGGTATTCTAAGTGCATATTAGACCAAGGAGATATTTTGATGATCAGTCATTTCTTTTGGACATTTGTTCTCCATAAATTGTTATATTGTATTATATTGAGATGTTCCTTAAATAGATTCTTTCAGTCTATAGTGTCACTTGTCATTTAATTTCAGCGATAATCAGTGATGGTAAACAACCCAAGTCTATGCTTCGCACAAAAACTTCTTATCTTTACACAACAAAAAAAGTAAGTCCCCCTAAATCAAATTGCTGTAACTTTTGAACGGAATTATTTCAAGATATGATATTTCGTAGGTGGTTTTCTACACTCATTAGGCAACTACTGGGGAAATATGAGATTGATCGGTTGATTCATGCATGAGTAATCAAAGATTGAATTAAAAATGACCATTTTTGAAAGTCACAAGAGTCGTGTTTCAGATTGTGCAAATACAATTTGGACAAAACTTGTTTTTTAGGTGAATTTCATGGTGTGATACTGGTTTACTATCCATCATTCCACACACAATTTTGATATCGTATGTTCATGGTTGAGTGAGCACATTGTATTGCAGGGGCCGCGGAAGCGGGGGGGGGGGGGGGGGAGGGAGGGTTTCAGCCCCCCCACTTTTTTTTTAAAAAGCATGTACAAAAATGTAAAAATGACCATACGATTGTGATTTTTGGCATGGTCAGCTCCCACCCTCCCACTTTTGGCTCAGCTCCCCCCCCCCACTTTGAAAACCGTTCCGCGGCCCCTGTATTGTGACGTATCATCATAGGGCGTTATGGTAGTATTCTTTACAACTTGCTAGATCATGTTAAAATTTGAAAATGTTGGTGGCTCCCCCGATTATAAACTTCTAGGTCCACCACTAATTTGCCCATAGATTAAACTGATCATGAGAAATTGTTACGAAAAGAATACATTTATGCCGTATAAAGAGTATTCATTCGTAAGTTTTCGAATGTGCTCGCTCAACCATGAAAATGTTTTAAGTTCGGAAGTGTGTGGTGATAGAAATAATGGATGATACAACAAAAACATTCGAAACCGAATTTGCCCTCAATATTCACTTAACTACCCTTTAAAACGAGTCTGTGACATTGAAAATACCAATTTTCCCACTTTGGTGCGTGCTCACTCATCCATGAATAAACATATCGATTTCATTTTTGCACAAAATACTGCCCATAGGTTGCTAAACATTACTGCCAAATGGCATTGCTAAAGACAGCCTTGAAAAAAAGTTCCACCATATTGAATGAGGGGTTACTTATTCTTAAACATATGCACCCATAATGTACACAAGTCTATGAGAGAAGAAGTCAAAATTTTCACAAATATGAAATGAGGGTTTGTTTCATGGACGGTTTTTGCTACTTCTGCAAACAGTTATTTCATGAAACTTCGCACATTGCTTCAGAGTAACACTATCAAAAAAAGGTGCGCACATCAAAATAACCATTCAACACTGCATAGAGTGGGGCCAAGGCTTTGAACTTTCTTCTCATTTGCATAATTTTCGAATATTGTGTGCTCACTGATGCATTAAACATCGGGATTTTCATAAAAATCAAATCAAATGAACTATACAAGGAGGTTTTTAACAGATATCAATAGTAACGAATTGTATTTTTTCCAATAACGTAAAAAAGAGAGCATTACATTCCACATGTTCATTCAAGCGTAAATGTTTAATTAAACGCCTTTGAATCATTGAAGCATGTTAAATGGTCGTGAACATAACGAAAAAGTTGAGAAAAGATCATTTTCAGTTACCAAAATGAAACAATACTTGCCTATTGTATTTGAAAAATCGTATTTTTTGTTTTAAATAAATGTTCATTGAACCGTGAAACGATGAATATTGTTGAAGATACTCTTCCCCAAAATAACTGTCATCATATTCTTTCATTCTTACTGATATAAATGAGTAAAAAATCCAATTATTGCAAATTTGGACTTGTGTTTATTCAACCGTGAAATTTAGCCAAAGAAGTTGTATCGTACTTTAGAAAGTACCTTTTATAAGCCTTCTGACTATTTTTCATGATAAGAATGTGGAATTAGTTCGAGGAAAATGGAATCAAAGTCATGATATTTGGCTTGTGACTTTTGAAAAGTGACATTTTTGCCTTCTGACGGTGCTCACTGAAGCATGACGCAAAATAAGTCCACAGCATTTACTCAGAGGGTAGCTTATAAAATTACCTACACGCTCATGTAAAAATATACTAAAAACTCGCATTGGTTCGGAAATTATTGATGTTTGTTTAAGGGGGGGGGGACTTACTTTTTTTGTTGTGTATATATCAGAGAACGTATAAAAACCCACAGGGCGATGGGAACGATTTTTTAACAGGGGTTGCTGGTTTCATTTTCACTTGTTGTTGTTGAAGCCACTCTATATCTCTTCATATCCGTCCAAAAGCCGGTTTGTACAGGTAGACATCATGGGTGGCATTAGGTTTAACCATAGCCTAAACTAAAAATTTCGACCCCACTTCTATGGAATGCTTGCTTCATAATATGTCTTCCATATTCTTGGCAATTATGATTTACCAATTATTTGAATAAAATTCGTTATATTTATGTATATTCCAATATTTCCCATTTCACGGCTCAATTATTATTTTAGACTATTTCTTGCAGCAGGATAAGACAATTTGCAATTGATGAATAAGTTGACAAATGTCACTCCATAGATGTGTGGTCTTAGTTAACCCAGGTTTAAGTAATCCAGGGCCATTAGAATGCCACCCCATATGTTTAGGTATAGTTTGGATTTATGCTTTATCGGTTACACAGTAAAACAAAAAAGCCTGTCCCTCTAACAATTTGATAATTTGCATTATCATATTGTGTTCAGATTTTTAAGTCGGATTGTGTTCTAGATATTATGATTATTTAAATTTACATACATGATTATCGACCCGTTATATTCAAGTTGTGTATTCGCCGATTATCTCTTTACTTGTACGCATAATCAATAATTAATTTTTCGTAATGGTATTTTCACTTTTAGTTCCTTTGTTGTTCTTAATTTACTGAAATATCTTGTATTCTTTTCTCTCCTTCTTTCGTAGCGCTTTGAAACTTATGTATAAAGCGCTTTATAAATGTTGTATATTATTATTATTATTAACGACGAGTTGTTTAAACCTTTTTTGTAACTGTTTAAACTTTTTAAACAACTTGTTTAAATAGTTTAAACAATTTTGTAACAAGTTTAAACCGTTATCTAAAAAGTTTAAACAGTAGATGTTAGAGTGACGGGCTTAAACAACGTGCTTAAAGTTTTAAACAGCGTTTTACAGTGTAATGGAATAATACCAGCAGCCTCTGGGTTCAATCTGAAAAGTATACATTGATGTTATTATTATGACACAGTATAACAAAATACTGGAGAATTTCCTATTTGCTTTGTAAATCTGGAACCTAAACCTATCATTTCTGAACACCCATCAGCAAAATTTTAATGTGTTTCAAAATAACACTGTGTAGATTAGGAAACGATAACAATAACATAGTTCTCCCCATTTTCCAGTTTCATGACCAAGTGGAAAAAGAAAGAACCCCCCCCAAAAAAAAATGATGAATGCTCCAGGATATCACTTTATTCTTTCCACCCTCCCAATTATCTACCATTAGTTACGTTGTTTTTACGAAGGAATTACTTTTATCCCGGAAAGGCCGTATTGCCAGTTGGGCTATGCCCACTTCGTCTAATTCCCATTGATTTTATCTCTTACATGTATGACATATCTGAGTTCGTTTAATTACTATTTGGTCCAATTTCCGTCTAGCAAATTTACGATTTTGTCTCATTTTCATTAAAGTTGTATGTTCTCATTTCGTCTAATATCCACTTGGATCTCTTTCCCTCCTGTTTTTTTTAGAATAGATTAAAAATTCTGCTGCACATTGTCATTTTGTTGCATATTGTTTTCGCAATGAATAAAACAGTGAAGCAGCAACCTTAATTGAAACTCCGACTCCTATGAATTGCAAGTCATTAAATAATGTTTGGACTAATGCATCACTTTATTGTCGTGATTGTCATATTCGATTCATTCTTTCCTAGACTGATCTGGCTTAGTGGTAATCTAATATTTTTACTTTTGAGGCCTTGCTTGGCATTCATGGACATGGAATAGGGATCTTTGCTAAAAAGTGAGCATTTTTAGTGGGAACCATTCCTCGACTGAGTAAAACTAAAAAAAGGCAGAGAATATCAATGCATGTCCTTTTGTGCTCCTTGAGTAAAATGCAGGCTTTTGAAAAAAAAAACCTTATCAAGAATTACTTATCCTAAATCATAACTTAAATACAAAGGAAATCCAACATAAATATGGATGTATGCAAGGAGCGATTCGTTTGATTAGATTGGAAGAACTCGGTTAAGACTGCTTTCATTATTTTTGACAAACAGCTCAGAGTTCGGTCAAGTGTAAACGAAAAAGTAGTTCTGGTGTCATAATGATGAAAAAGACTTTGGAACATAAGTAAAAATGTCCATAATATACGGATTGTGTATCCAAATTCATCCACTGAACAGGCCGTTTATTTGTTCTTTGCCTTCAGAGGGATATTAGAATTGAGAAACAGATTTATATTTTTATAAATGTTTCACAAAATAGACAAATTAAGAACGGTTACAAAACGGGCCCTTGGTGGACTCCCTGGTTTGGCATCCAAACCAGAATTAGTATCATCATCTCATAATTGGCTTCTCAATATAAGAATATGGTTAGTAGTAGGCTTTTGTGATTTTGGCTTCAATACTTTAATGTACATTAGCTAGAATGTGGCAAAGTACATCTAAAGCTTGTTATGACTTTTAAGGACGATCTCATATTAGTGATAATATTCATTTTTTTTCAAGGTTCCCTAGAACCCCACCTTTTTTTTAATTTTACATTCCTCGACCTTTCTTAATCTCTCGAATTTCTTGTTCCGAAGTCAGAAACACTTGAGCTTATTACGGGTGGGGGTGTATTTTTTAAATGAATTACATCTCAAGACGTGACGTGTCAATATGAATTAGGATAAATATTGACAAAGGAAATAAGAAAAGTGATATACATCTTCTTACCTGCAGCTGATCAAGTGTTAGCCACGTGCTCAGACCAAGAGATGCTATCATGGTCATGTGTTCTCTTTACATGTATCGGAAGCAAGTGATGATGATGTATGGATGCGAGACGATGGGTGGAGGGATTAGAACCACGATCGATGAGAGATCGATGATGACGTTGATGAACATGAGGAAGATGAAAGCATCGGAAGACAATGAAAGAAATAGATTCGAAGATGGTAGCAGCGAAATGATAACACGATGAAGATGGTAACAGCGAAAAAACAATGAGGAAGATAGATTCAAAGATGGTAGCAGCAAAATACAATTTGGAAGATATCGAGGATGAAAGCAGCATGAGACTAATATCAGGAAAATGAAAAGAATGATGCAATTCATGCAGGTCAAGAGGTAGAAGGAAAGGCTGGTCATGATTTTCTGATAATAGAGAGACTTGATGGAGATGGGCATCGAATATCGAATGGTACGGATAACGGACGGATAGATATGAAATAATTGCGAGAAAAGGTGATTGAAAGCGCATGATCTCTGAAAGGTCACTATATTGGAATATTCAGAAAGAGTATTTCGTTGGTATAGATGGGTGGGGTTAGCTATTAAAGGGAGCGTTTCATCAACACTTTTGTTCGACAAGTTTTCTGAATTGACTACTTTCCTTGATGTTGGTTGGCTAAAAAGCACTGTTAACGCGGTAACTGTCGGACATAATTGGACTTTCATGAAACGCTTCCCCGGTCTTCTAAAAATTGGTCCATTATAAGACATTTCGTTTGGGAAATTAATATTGATATGATTATATTTTACCTGAATAAAATGTAGAAAATAAATAGAAAGCCAGAGAAACAAGATGAATAATAATAGGCATTTGTACAGCGCCATCTATCTAGAAATATTCTATTCCGAGGCGCGTTGTTATTAGGTGCAATGAGCCTAATTACATCAGGAGGGCTCAAGATATTCGTTCGACCCAACCCATTCGAATTTTTTTCAATTTGATGTTGCTGATTGACAAAACTGTATGAATATGATTCAAAATCTAACACTGATTCTAGAAATGGTAACTACTGAACTTCCTTCGCCCAAATTGGGAAGATAAAAAAGTGACTTGGAACTATTTTTTTGACTGGCGGACTAATTGGGGCTATTTTACTGCTTGAGTCGATTAATTTGATCCATTCATAGTTACCTTCATAAATGGCAATTTATTTTTAAAATGAGCTGGCTACGCTACCCTTTCCTGGTCAGATATGGAATGCCAGATATATATCCTATCCAATGGTAGTAAACATTCCACCCTCTAATTTCACATTTATTTTTTATGAATTTTTCAAAAGTGCCATTTTAACACACAAGTCTATGGGGTATGTTTTACGCGCGTGACACCATTATTATTACCGCGGCTTTTAGCTCAAGCTGCCTTTCAGCGCTCGGGAATTCAAGGAATTAATCCTGCCGGGTACCCATTCACCTCACCTGAGTTGAGTGCAGCACAATGCGGATTAATTTCTTGCTGAAGGAATTTACGCCACTGCTGGGATTCGAACCCAGGACCCTCTGTATCAAAGTCCGAAGATTTATCAACTGGGCCACAACGCTCCTAAATGAGAGACATAATTGTAATGGTAACAATTAATGGGAAAGGAGAAAACATGTAAGAAGAAAATACGTCGATAGAAGGTAGACTACTAAAAGGAAGTAACCGAGAGAGTGATAGAACATTAAAACCAACAAAACTCAAGAAGGTGACAAAAAGAAATCATGATTTCAAAAACAAGTGATAGTTGCTGGTGAGTTGAAAGAACTGATGGTGGGTAGGAAGGGGCACTGGAATTAGATATGTCGTTGGCGTCAAATACTGAAAGACACCTCAAACGTCTCCTTGTTGATATCACACTGGGCGTTGTGGCGTGCGCCTGTAATCCAAGCTGTGGGGAAGTTACAAATTGATGCAGAGGTTCGAAGTTCGAGCCCTGGTCACGTCTTTCGGATGGTGACGTTAAAGGTCGGTCCCAGACGTAAATAATCATATCTGATTGATACACGTCTGACAAAACTCAAATACACACACTACCAAAGAGTAAATCCCGTTTCCCTGGGAAGCGGGGTTGCAGTATGTTATTCTCCATAGGCAGCACCCGCTGGAATTCTGGAAGGTGTGAAAAAATTGATAAATGTAACAAACATGACCTTTATTTCTTTTAGTGAACCCCTTCTCTTTTTGCTTGTCAAATTAACATCGTCACCCCCGGTGAAAAAGAATCGTTCCTAGGACCCTGGTAAAACTTGCCCCTCCAAACCTTTTTCATGTTTCTCCTACTGCTCCGTTGAAAATCGGAGATCCACAGATGGATCTGCAGGTCGGATGCGCTGTAAGGTGCTAGTTTTATGTCTGGGAGATGTCTGGATCTACGGTAGATGGCAAGTGATTTCTTAAGACCGTCATGAAATTTTCTAAGGTACGACTCTATTTATGGCTAGGCCTAATCCATTAACGCGAAAGATACTATTCCAAGCAGTATATTAGATTGCAAGTTGCCCTACTGAATTCTACTGTTATCATGCTAATACTAATGGACAGTCATAACCTCTTTGGTAACCTAACGCCTAACGCAGTGTAACTATTTTCTATGACCAAGGAAGTTCCTTGCTACGACGTATCAAAACAATATGCATTGGACTGCTTTTTTCCGCCATAACTTCGAGGGCACCATGATGGAGGGTTTTCTGACTGCTGAGTCGGGAAAAAAGGGAGTTATTCTTTGCCAGCTAAGGCGATCTCTGTTTATGACACTAATTTTGATTTGGAGCCTAGAAATGGAACTACATTTTCATCTTCCTCGATATTTCATTTAGAAACACGTTGCTTTATGATTCAAGAATCATGTCTGCAACAAATTTTCTTTTATTGAATATTATAGAATACCAAAATAGATCTTGAGTTTTACAATGAAAAAGCTTTTTCTGAATTGAGATAGAATTTGTCTCTGATCATACAAACCATTAATCTTGTAAACACTATGTTATAAATGCCTTGTATACCCGCGTTGTTATATAATGCATCTGAGATGAACTGTAGAATAAAAGTTTAGATATCCCTTTCCAAACAACTCAAACCACTTTCGGTGGATTCCTCCAAATTTAAAAGGCAGTGGTGTCTCCTTTTTAGGACCACCAAAGATAAAGTGATATCCTCATATAATCTATCCTGGCATAATTGGTCGTAAAATCGACCAATAGATCATAGAATAGCAAAGTTTTCTGTTCTTGAGGATACCTGCAGGTTTAGGCAACCAAAGGACACTTATGACGCATTTTTTTTTTATTATGACGCATTTCTTTGTGTCACTTGAACGATGATTCAAAGATATAAAAGCGTATCCTTTGTTAGCTTCTCTCATTCTTTGGTGCTTATCGAAGCCTTTCCATCACCACCTTTCGGCTTTTATTTGAGATTTGTTGGGTTCTGTAGGGTAACACGTTACTAATCAGGATAGAGGGTTTGCAGCCTGGCGGATTATGATCGCTCTCATAGTGCCATCCGTTAATTGTCACTTTATTTTGACACCATTCACCATTTCTTCTGTAGTTTATCACTCTGTGTATTATGCTTTTTGTGTGTTTATTTGTTGGCTGGGGGGGGGGAGGATACAAATATGTGTGTTTTTTAGGACTAGAGAGAGAAAGGGGTGAGCGAGAAACAAGGAGGCTATGAGGAGTAACGGCATATAATTATCGAAAGCTTGCTCATTTACCTGGAAAATAAAAATTTATACGTGGATGATTTGATTTCATTCTGCGGGCACTTTAGAATATTATCACTGCCTAAACCGATTTATTTCCAACCATGCTCTAAATTATCCTATTTTTTTTCGACCAAACTCAACCTTAACTTGGCCTATATTTTTTTACAACACGATCCCTCTCCCCAATATTGATGTACGTTTCATAAACTTGTTATTTTGATTACATATTTTTTTTTTTGGGGGGGGGGTTCTTGGTTTGGTGCATGATTTCATCAATTTGTTATGAATGCTATGATCACATTTCGTGTTTCGGTGTTAATTCATCACCACAAATCGTATTAAAAAAATAATAAAATGTACATAATCAGAAAAACAGACGCACACTTATGTAATTATTTCTGAAGTACGAAATTCTGTTTGATTTTATATGTCGACTAAACTATTTAAACCGAAAATGTTTAAAGGAAAAAACACATACTATTCAAGAGAGACTGTTATCAGAGGGTTGGATATATGTATTTTTTTATCGGTACACTAGGGGAATCTGTGACGATTCAACGGCACTTCCAACACTATTTTGTTATTAATTTGTAACCCAAGTACTGCTCGATACAAACCTGTGCTCTTAAACGCTTTCAGGCGAAATTAGAGAAAGTTTTGATGCCGAGAAAAGTGAGTAATCATGGTTCAATCTATTTAAATCTGAAATTTCAAAGAAAGCCTCGATATCGGAGAAAACAGTCGATATTTTAGTTTGATCTGCGACTTCTCCAACACGTGGAGGCAGCATGATCAATGGAATTCGGCAATGCATAACGTTACTGGTACTTTGGAAACATTCTCGCCTTAAAAAAACAACGTGTTGAGACTAACCATGTTAATGGGGGATGAAATCTTCTTTTTTTTTTAAAGTGATTGGTTAACAGTGGTTTGACTTTTAAAAAATCTGAGCTAGAAGGTCACACTTGTCACCTGTGTCTGTGATATGTTACAAAAATGAAGCCCAGAAAAAGTTGCGTTAAAAAATGACCATTTAGTGCTTCAAAAATTGAAATATAAAGTGACCAGAAACACCATCATAATTTCATCCCATACACTTATGTGTACTATTGAGGCGTCTATAAGACGCCTATTTACAAAATTGGGGTTTGCCTTGTAGTTTTAGCTTTTCATTCTCAATAATGGTTGTTTTCAGGGTTTATTAGTTCTAATACATGCACTTGTACACATGCACCGGGACCCACCAGGATGTAGCTGGGAATTTCAGTGGTGAGGATGCAGGATGGTACTTGTAGTGATTTGTGGTTTCTTTGTCGATCTTATTTGTATCTATATTTTGTATATGTATACGATATTTGTATCCAAGTGGACTGTTGCCGCGTTAGAGCCATGAGTGTCTCTTGACAGTGGCGCTCAATAAGATACGCTATTGTTGTTATAATATTTCTTGTGACATGCTTTGGTACACATCAAGTTCGCGGAAAGCTAAATTAACAAATAAAACAAAAATGCCCGATAATACTGCCCCCTGCTTATTGTTGGGTTTTTCGAAGAAAAAAAGTATCAAAGTATGATTTTCCTCCTTTAAATGTATTGCCTAAGCAGGCTTCACCATTCAACAGCTTAATAGAAAATCATAAGGCTTCAGTCACAACAACGAAAATGCTCTAAACCGACCGATTGTGTGCCATTGGAAATAACGTAGTAGTTTTGGTCGGTCTGTAATCGGTTACGACTATGTGACTGAACCCTAGCTTTCAGGCACAATCACAACACCTGCTCGTATTTAAGATTTATCCCGTTTTCTCGACTACATGAGTTATCTATTGCCTCAAGCAAAATTATGGGACAGATATAATGGCCACACAATAACGGATTATCAAGATGGTATTTAACTCACTTTTTCTATGATAATGACAATATGAATCATATTGAGACAACAGAGCGTTTGTGGGGGTGAAATTTTCACTCTTTAAAGGCGCTGTCACACCTTGGAGTTTTAGACAGCGTATACCCGATGTATAGGCCCGGTCACATATAGGCGACGCACGAGGGGCGCATGGCCCACGTGTTGAATTTTTGCAGTTTTGGTCAATGCGTTGTTACTCGCTAGATCTGCGCAATTGTTCGTTAAGCGTTCGACGAGCGCGTTTTACCAACGTTATGTATTCGACGCTCTCCGCTTGTGCGTCGTGATATTTTGAGCATGCTCAAAAATATGCGCAGAGCTCGACGCATGACTCTATACGCCATGAAGTCGCCATACATTCGCAAAGCGCGCTAGACCAACGCTAGACATACGCTGAGCCTACGTTGACTATCCGTCGCAAGTTCGGCGGCTGATTTCGAACGAACAACTGGCGCACACATAACGTGCTTTCCAACGAACACGCAACGAATATGAACGAGCTGAACGAGTGCTGGACGAGTGCTGAACATGTCTCTAACGCACACAACGTTCTTCTTGCGTGTTCCTAACATATACCTGACGTGTGCCTAGCGTGTATTCGGCACCAACTCCTCATCACTTCTCTTCCAGCCCTCGAAAGAATCACCTCGGAAGATGGATGATCCTGACATTCAATTGGAATATAAAATTGCAGTTCTCCAACATCAGCAGAACCTAATGGCACTGACTATTCACCAACTACAAGTCTCCAGAAGGAGAAAGGAAAAAAGTCAACGAAGATACTGGGTCCGACCCTGGATCGGAAGGAGAAGACAGTTTGGCTTGTATGATCAACTTCTTGTAGAGCTTCGCAACGAAGACCAGGCAGCCTTCAAAAATTTCATGCGAATGCCACCAGAGATGTTCGACGAACTGCTAACAAGAGTGGGCCCGAGTATCACCAAACAGAATACAACCTACAGAGATGCCCTCGATCCTGGCCTGAAGCTTGCTCTCACCCTTCGACATCTTGCGTCTGGGACCAAGTATCGCTCAATGTCCTATGGATGGAGAATCCCTCACAATACCATATCCCTGCTCATCCCAGAAGTGTGCCAGGCCATCATCGAAGAGTACAAGGGTGAGATGATGAAGTGTCCCACCACTCCCGATGAGTGGCGTGCCATATCTGACCAGTTCATGGAGAAGTGGAACTTCCCCCATACCCGTGGTGCTCTCGATGGAAAGCATGTCAGCTGCAAATGTCCTCCAAACAGTGGTTCTCTTTACTATAACTACAAAGGATTCTACTCCGTTGTCCTCATGGCGCTCGTAGATGCAGATTATCGCTTCATCTGGGTAGACATTGGTGGTATGGGATCGGCATCGGACGCTCAGATCTACAATGCTTCTGAGCTGAGAGAATGTGTTGAAGATGGCAGTTTAGGCCTCCCGGATCCCGATCCTCTTCCCAACGACAACCAGGATGTACCATACTTTTTCGTCGGCGACGATGCATTTGCTCTACGCCCTAACATGATGAAGCCGTACAATCTTAGAGGTATGACGCAGTCGGAGCGCATCTTCAATTATCGGCTTTCCCGAGCCAGAAGGGTTGTCGAAAATGCCTTCGGCATTCTGTCCAACAGGTTTCAAGTTCTCCTGACCACAATGCAACAGCAGCCAGCTACCGTCAAGCTCATTGTCACGGCATGCATCATCCTCCACAACTTGATGAGGACAAGGTACCCAGGTATGCAGAACCAGCAGCTTGACCGTGCCGAGAACCTTGGTCATGACTACGTCCCAGGAGCATGGAGATCAGGCCTTAACATGCAAGACACCATCTCTGTCGCTGGCAGCAATACCTCCAGCAGGGAAGGAAAAAGGCAGAGGAATCTTATCAAGCACTGGGTCAACTCCGAAGCCGGTGCCGTTCCATGGCAGGACAAAATGATATAGACAACATTTATGTGAACAGTTCGGGCAGCTATTATTATACAGAGATGTGATTGATGATGGTTGATTAATGCTTTGTACTATTTTATTCCATTCTTTATAAACTGTTTATTTGACAAGCATGCACTTGCAAACATACATAATTATACAAACTCACACACACACACACTCTCACTAACAGCGCAAATAATTCTAAACACAAATCCACACACACTTTTCTCCTACATGTGTCTATTCTTAGTTTTTTTTTCATATTTCCCCTCTCTTTACCTTTTGGCTCTTCTTTGTAAAGTATTAGAAATATTATGTATAGTGATATTCAAATCTGCCGGAAACCTTTTTTTTTCAAAAATTAACTTTTGTTTTCCCTGCCTGATAAAAAGACACTGATTTGAATGTAAAATATTTTCAAACTATTTTCGTTGGTAGTGTAACAAAATATATTTTCTTAATAACACAGTATTATTTCTACAAATGTATGCATTGCTTTATAGGATTTTTTTCTTTTTTACTGGATATGACCCGAGTCTTTTTTACCAAATGTGTTCTAATGTACTTCTGCTCCCATTTTCCTGATATTCCTTTCAATTCCTATTCTTTATCTTTTTTTATTATTCATGTCCTCTCTTTAATTATGTAATTATATTTTGTAATTATCATAAATTAGATCTATTTCAAGAACTAAATGTATTCGCGTTTTTATATTTCCATTTCATTGATTATTATGTCGACTTGTATATTGTGTAGATCCAACTTGCATGTTGCAGAAGTATAAGTTTAATAAACACATTTTCATGTAGTTTGACAAGAAACAGGACTGTGTTGTATTTATTCATTGCACCAATTGTTTTTATTAAAGGCCTTGCAAAGTTGATTAGTTATACCACCATCCACTTTTTATTGGGAGGAAGGAAGGGGGGGGGGTACAAAACCGAAATGGAATAAACTAAAATCATTATAAGTGTTTTCTTTCTTAGCATTACTATAACATTAAAATCTTTGTCTCAATCTTTTGCATAAAATTTTGAATTTATTAACTTGACAAGTCCCCTTCATGCTTGACCCATTACACTCAAGATTTAGTTTACCATAGTTACTATATCAGTTTTCATTGTTTATTGGTATGATTTGAAGCTATTCCGGTAATAGCAAATCAATAGTTTAAACAATATAAACGAACAAAAATGAACAAAAAAGAGGTACAAGCACTGAAACTTTAATTGAGATACTTGTTCAAGAGGGATAGTTTCCATAATCTACTGTACATTAAACAAGACGTGTTATAATGAGAAGGAAAAAATCGATTGATTATGGTGAAATAAACATTTTACTATGTTTAATAACCAACGCTTTCTCTTTTGACATTTTTGTAATATTAAAATCGAATACAAAGCAAATTGTTTAACAGTTGAAATGAGAGGTTGATAACAATCATTTACCAAGACTTCCATTACCACTTGCTTTCAATCTACACTGTCAACGTGAGAAATGGGCAAACACAAAGCGTATTATTTCAATTAAACATATTAACAATGAAATATGCATTAAAAAGCAAAACTGTCCTTGTGCATCATTCTATAGCGTCCCTCCCAATCTTGATCAAGACTGATTCTCTCCGGCACCAGACATAGTAGGAGTATTTATATCCCTGGGTGTCATCTGGCCCGAGGTCGGAGATGCCATCTGGGGAGCGTTTCATAAATATTTTCATCCGACAAGTTATCTGACATTTTCCCATGATTTTGATTGGCTGTAAGGCACTGTTCCTATGGTAACTGTCGGATGAAATGGGACTTGTCGGATAAGGGATAAAATGTCCGACAAGTACTTTCATGAAACGCCCCCCTGAGCTGACCTGAGGTTCTTTTTAGTTTTGCAGCCACAGTCACGTGACTAGAAGTTTTCGGTCGCCGGCTGCGCGTTGAATGCGCAGTGCATGCGCTAGCCATTCGTTCAACACGCTCGCAATACGTGATGCACTCGTTGGGAGGTTTTGTATATGCGCCCTTTGTACGGTCAGTATGCGCCAAGTATACGTGCAGCGCGTTAGCAATATGTTATGTATTCGTTGCAAGTTCGCTAGCCTTTCACAAATTCTGACAGGAGTTGAGCGCACAACGACGCACTGGTCCTATTTTTCAATTTTCAATGCGCGGGTCGTGCGTCGGGCTATATGTGACCGGGCCTTATGAAGAATTTGGCAAATACGCTGGCGTACGTCGAATACGTTACGGGTAAGTTTTGCATACGTTAAGAGTACGCTAAAACACGCTGGTATACGTCGTCATACGGCGAGGTCGTCGAAAAATTTTGTGCAAGCACAAAATTTTTCAACGTATGCCAGCGTATGGCTCATACGTCCCGCATACGCGGGTCATAAGTTGTAGGCAAGTTACGCGATCGTTGATACACGTTGACACACGTTACTCGTAAGTTACTCATAAGTCGATGTACGTCGAGATAATGTCCAGCGTACCCTAAAACTTACTTCTAACCTATGAGTAACGTGCTTTGAACGTATGTGTAACTTAACTTCAACGTATGTTGACGTATGAAAACGTGCTCGGACGACCACGAAACTTACTGAACGTGTTTATAACTTACAGCTACCGTATAATGGCGTATTGACAACGTTTATAGGAATTGGTATATAAAGGTGGGGTTCACAGGAGTTTTCTTCGGCATGGCGGTGGTGTTGATACGGTGATGTATCGTGCGGTTATGATTTGAATAGTCGAGCGGCAGCCTTTTTATGGGCTACGACACGTGTTCGTCAGCGATACGCTGCCGCGCGCTATGCGTAAGTTAGGCTAACGGTAGGGCATAAGTTGTGTACGCCGGCAATACGCTAAGTATTCGCTGGAATACGTTACTTATAAGTTAACGAAGCGTTCGATATAAGTTACTAATACGTTATGTATACGTCCAACTCGTTATGAATACGCTAAGTATACGCCCAGAGTTGAAAAAAAAAACAAAGTTCAGCGTATGCCGACGTTTTAGAGAAATTTTGATACGTCGGGCATACGCTGTCTAAAACGCCAAGGTGTGACAGCGCCTTTAGGGAAATCTAGAAAATTAACTTTGATGCCCATGGTTTTGTGTCCATGTTTTAATCAATGCTAACAGCTTTGTCTTTATAATAATACATGTGTTCAGCGCTTTCAAAAGAGCAGTGTATACATAAATTCATTACCTTATTCATTAATTTGCAGTACATGTTTGTCCTTTCTTCTTTGTCTATGTATTGTCATGAGTGGCATTTAACTCTTTGTAATATTTTGATTTTCTAATGTTACTCTGTTATCATTTTGTGAAGGAAAAGTTGATTAATTTGAAATATGAAAATCTCTTATTTGATCATTTATTTCAATTTAATTATTCCGTTTTTGTAATGCCTGCGTAGCGGAGCGAGACATAGGTATCACTATTTCCGGCGTCGGCGTCGTCGTCGCCAACAATTGTGTTATACACCCAATAACTTTCTATAGCTTCGAGGCGGGATCAACAAATTCATACCAGAGGTCCATCTCCTGAAGGCGCAGGTCAAGTTCGAATATGAGTCGAATTTGAATAAGGTCAAAGGTCAATGAACTTTCCATGACTGGCACTGTGCTGTGCTGTACACACAATAACTTTAAACAGATATTAAAGATATCTGACTGTTACTGTATGTTCGGATGCTTTTTGCATCTGTTTGTTCCACTAATGGCATGACCTTATCTGTTTGTTCCACTAATGACATGACCTATAGTTTTGACATGCAGTCTCTTCGTGACTGCAATATGCAGGCGAGACAACGATTGGCGTTTGCCTTGTTGGTTTTATTTGATGTTATTAAGATCTTGCAATGAAAAAAAATGAAATTGTAATCACAGTAGAATAAGCAATATACCAAAGAATATGAATTCAAAATAATGTCTATATAGGATGAATGGCTTCCATAATACTACACGATCAAGTTGATCAAAGTGATAAATCAACATAAGTAAAATCAACGAGTATTTGAAATGACAATGATCCTTACTGTATGAAGAATAGCTTGTTATTAAAAAATTGGCCCTTACATAATGTATTGCTTCATTGTTTGGGTACACAATCTACATTTCCTTCTTTGATATCTAACACCACAGTCACATCTACGAAACAGACCCATAAACGACCGATGTGTCAATAGGAACTAATGTAATGTAAGTTTCGATCGGTCTGAGTCGGTATCATTGATGTGACTGACATATAGGCATAGTAGACTCTTCAAAAGGTGGAGATCATTACGAGTTGAACAAAGCATTTGTTTACACATAGGCATCAGCTGTATCATTTAGAAAGAGAGGGAGAGAGAAAGATGAGAAGAGACAAAAGATAGAGGGGGGTGAGAGAAGGAGAGAGGGATTGAAGGGGGGGGGGCGAAAAAGTGAAATAGGGTTGGACAGAAAAGTAGAGAGGAGATAGATGTAATAGAGATTGGGAGGGAGGGATAAATAGAAAAAAGGGAAGACAGTCAGAGAGAGGGGGAGAGAGAGAGAGAGGGGGGGGGGTGGGGTGGCGGAGATAAACTCCTCCGCATTATTGTCCATGAGTCAACCCTGAAGCTTGCCCTAATGACAGGCTATCTTTGCTTGGATACCGGAGCCTCATCTATATCTATTTACCCTACGCAATCAAATTGATGTTCTCATTCTGTAATACCACTTGTCAGCTTCAATACTGCTTGGTATCGTCTTCTAAAAATGGTCTTATATCTATTGATATAAAGAGGTGAAGTAGTGGCGCCACCAGGGGGGCTTCAGTACTGCTTGGTATCGCCTTCTGAAAATGGTTATCTATTGATATAAAGAGGTGTAGGTGTGACGCCACCGGGGGGGGGGGCACTGGGGGCGACCGACCTCTATGATTTTAATGTGGTGACAACAAAAGAACAAAGAGTAGAAGAGAGAAAAAACAGAGATTAAGGGCCTTTTCATACGTGTATCTTGAATCATCATTGTAAAGATGACTGCAATTCGTCTTTAGAATCATTGGACCTTTCACAAATTTCGTACCGTTATTTGAGTGAGACTTGACTGGAATTAACCTCCGAGGTAGAATTTGATTTCATGATAGTGATAAGCGTTTGTGATTCTACATTGGTTTCACACGTGCTAAAAACCGTCATTAGTCTTATTTTTTTCACTGGAATCATCATTCAAATTACCCTTTTTACCGTGTTAAAGGGCGGAAAGAAAGAAGAGTGGAAGAGGTCGTCGAACACTGCATGTATCATTCAATGACGAAACAATGTGAAGTCATCTTTGGGTCGCCTTGCTACCCTCCCCACCTTTCAAAATATAGTGGCACCGCCCCTATTTAAAGGCAGTACGCCATGTCCACAATGAGTACAGCATCAGGTCCAGTCTTTTGATTGCACAAATTGTCTTGGATTCACTTCCAACAAAGCACCATGTATTTAGTCTTTCTTAATCTTGTATACCAACAAGAGTTATGAACATACACACGTCCTCACACACACACACACACATATATATGTATATATATACCTATAGTAAAGAAATGAATGAAGAAGAACAATGGTAGGCGTAGCTTAAATCAAGGTTCCCCAAGAGCTATCTACCCTTTGGAAAAATTGGTGATGCTGAAAAAAATGTCTCTGCCGGGAATCGAATCGGCATCACCAATTCGATTCCCGGCAGAGACATTTTTTCGTCATCACCAATAACTTCACACACACACACATATAAGTATATTTATATTTATAATAAAGTCTAAGGCAAGGAACAGTCTACTAAGCGTTAGCCCCCCCCCCCCTGTTTCCAATAGATCAAGCGGGCCATCTAAATTATCATATCAATAATTACACTTTAAGTACCTATATACATGTATATACAGTCATGCATATGTATATGAAATAGAATATATAGTTACCTAAGCATTCATCTCTGCATCACATTTCATTATGTGTTATGTTCATCAAGGACTTAGAAAAGAAGGTTTGATTTATTTTCTGCCGGCAATGGGATGTAGATCAAATTATCTTTGTATAGTGGCACTCATGATTCAATTAATTTCAGTTTATTCAATTTTAATATGGAATTGTAGACTTGGATCAGTAAAGTGTAAATATGGACTGAGGATGGCAATAATAGTGAGATCTTGTGCGGGCAGTTTCCGTGTATTAAAATACGAAGCAATGGCCTTGATTTCGCTTCTATTCGCTATTGAGTGACGTGTACCAGGTAAGAAGTCAGGTGCAATAAATTATTGTCCAAATGACAGTACATACTAAAGTGCTGTTGACCTGTCCTTAGGATGTCATAAGACCTTATTGACATCGTTGAACCCACTTGAAAAAGTGCTGCATATACCGAACGTTTCGTCTAAATCATATTTATATAATCATTAATATGAGATGAATGAACCTCGTAGACACATCAAGGTCTTTAAGAGGTACCTAAGAAAATATATAAATTGTGTTTGCGACTTTCCTCTAAGGCTTTCTATCGGACTTCTTTCGTATTCTATGGCAAATCATGCCATTACTTTTTGTTAAATCAGTCTATAGAATCGTATGTTTATTTCACGATCGTAAACTGTCACGTCTTTTCATTGTAGAGCCTGTGACTGGAAGTTCTGGAACTATTAATGGTTTGACGAGTTGCACGAATTTCTTTTCATTTATTCAAGAAAGGCCCTCTTGACGCTTCCTTCGACCTTGGCCTTTCAATGCGCAATGAATAACAAGATACATTTACTTTAGAAATACGATGACATTTTAAAGAACAAAAATATATTCATCACTTTTAATGTTAATACCACTCATACAGTAAATACAAGGTTACACTGTAACAAAACCCTTTGATTTTACAGAAAAAAGAAGATTGTGCAGAAAGCAATAACAGAATCATTCTGTAAATTCATAAGACAGGAATTTTTATGCAATTTAACAGAACAGGTCTGTTTAAAACGGGGAAAGGGTATATCAAGAAAATTTGTAAGATTCCATACACCAAATACCGATTTCCTGTAAGATTACGCAATCTGGTAAGATTACAGGTATTCTCGAGACTCTGCTGCAGGAACGTCTTTTATTTTAAGGATAAATTTTCTAACAGTGTATGGTAATAAAACACACAATCCAACATTTTCAAAGATTTATGACAAGTTTATTTTTAATAAAGGAGATCTGAGACTACCCGATTGACTCGATAATTGAGTAAATTTATATGTTGCCTAATCAATGTAGTCAATATAAGATTCGAGGTGTCCGTTGCAATATCTCCATCGTGAAAGTTTATTCCATGTGGACAAATTGCATAATACTTCGTTATAGAACCGTTTTGCTGTTGAATGTGTATTTGAATACTAATGTTATAAGAAAACTTGGTCATATATTTTTTTCTGTAACATGCGCTATTAAGCACAAAACAGAGAATTAAATTCAATCTTATTCAATTTCAGAGTTCATAATGACTATTTTTTGGAGTAAACTGCAAGAGGAGGCACATGCAGTTCATTCCAGAAAGAGTCATAATGCACTCTAAAAGTATTTACAGTTCACTCTAAAGGGATTGATCTATTATAGTATTACCAGAGACCTGGGAACGATTATTTTTACAGGGGGTGCTGATGTAAATTTGACAAGCCCCCAAAAAAATTGGGGGGGGGGGGGGGTTCACTCCCTCAAAAATAACATTTATTTTTTGGGTCCCGAGAAACTCGATAAGGGGGTAAAAAGATTTGCTCTTTTGCATTTAGAGAGAATGAATGATGTATCATGAACATGTATGGTCTATACAACAACATATAAAATAGTTTATCTCGACAAAATCCCAACTTTGAATTCACATAGCGAATTCACTAGTGAATTCAATTGCTCATTTACAACACACCATTTATCAGTCGGTATGGTCAGTTTTTTTTAAATAATTATCATTACTGCATACCAATTCTTCCCCCTTTCATTCTGTAATACAATTTTCTATGATTACCGTTGCTGCCTGTGGTGGTTATCACATGCATTTCCTTGTTTGATCGAAAACGGGAAATCACTAGATTAAAAATAGGCAGATAGGTCATGATCCCATCACAACAGATATTGCGTGGATTAATTAGACGGTCAGAAACAAATCATTATCTCTCCATCACCCCCGTGCCTTGTCATTGACCATAAACATCATCTCTCCCGCACGCACACTCACTAACCAAAATCCCTTACGCACACACACTTTGTGTGCGGAAGATTCATGCGCGCTGATAACGGCTATTGACACAAACCGTGTTGTCTGGTGTGGCTATCACTCCGTAAAGTCCTGAAAGTCGTCTTGGACAATAAGAAAGAAATCATTACCCGATTGGTATGCTAAGTGCCGATAGGTTAAAGGCATCACCACTTAGTATCGCTATATGGTGGTATGAGGCTCCTAACTCAAATAGGAAGTTTTAAGTGACTATTCAGGCAAAAAATGACTGCGATTGTTTGATTTTTGTGTAGCTTTGCCAGAATTTATTGACATCACTCGTACGCATGATTTGTTGCTGACTGTGGCTTTGGGCTAAAAGCTTTTAACTGCGATGTATGGTTTATAAAATCATTCCCTGCAGCTAAAATTGTGTTGAACATTGTATGTATACCCAGGAACCCTTCGCTTGTTCTTACCTGGTTTCTATTCAGTGCTTCTCTCGTTGCTTTTCAGAAGTCGATTGTGGAATGCAAAGCCAGACCGGTCGCAAGATCGTAATTACTTCAAGCCAAATTGGATTTATGCTGGAATCAACAACCAAATGGTGAGTTTTCTATTTTTAGTAGTACACTATATCCTGTATTCTTGTTATAATGTTAAATAATATTTTCTCTGATCATTATGCTTGTCTTTCCATTTGTGGATCCCAGTGGTTCCTTTTTATCAGCTTATATCATGTATGCATTATTGTTATTATTTAATAAAGAAACACGATAATAATGCCTTATTGTTTATTTATGTATATATGTCCCATAATGCACTTACTCATTTGTTCATTAATAATAATAATCCGCTTTTATATAGCGCTTAATCCATCGGAACGACGTTTCTAAGCGCTTTACAGATATATTATTACCCCGGTCATCGGATTCAATCAGTCATTCCCGCACACAATGTGTGCACGTCCTCCACTCCCTGGGGAGCATTTCTTTCTTATTTATGTATCTATTAATCAATTCGTTTTAATGTGGTTGTCATTGAATTGAATTTATTCATTACAACATTATTGGCGTCCACCAATATTTTGTTGAAAACAAAAATCGATTGCTACATGACATATCAAATATATGATTTTTTCATAAATAAAGACCAATTAAAAGTTTCTCGAGAAATCTTTTTTTTTTAAATTATATATAGCATTTGAGAAAAATTAAACGGAGAATAACGTGTACATAAATGGAATTGAAATATTTATTGCCTTCGAATAATATTTGTCAATATTCGCTTGATGCCAACATTATTGACTGATTCGTTGATTGATCAAACCGTCTTTAAAAAAAAATGGGAATTGAATGTCATCTTTGTTTGTAGGATTCCCCCTTTATGTTGTAACCTCTATATGATTATACTATATACACAGAAAGACAGCCCAACTTATTATCGCGTTACTCTTTGACTGTTTGTGATTAGATTATCTGAACATTACCTCAAACCGAGAATGTCGTTTGCAGCAATCCATTAATATGCGCTTCATAATAATAAAGTCTACATACGCCTTTATCGCTTACTCTCCACAAATGATACATTACCCTCGCCTCTTTATACACACGTTATGTAATATATGCTATCACTCGTACTATTTTTGGCAATAGTGCGTGTTTTCCAAGTCATTTGATATAAATAATTTTACACGGTCTCTGATTAATATTTTTTAATTGATATCAATTTATAGAATATTGAATATAAACTAACGAAAGAAAAAGGACGGTGAGGTCAGAAACTTCATTTTGCTCACTTTGGTTTATTCTCACACACTCTGAAAATAAAGTTTACCCAATATTGGGTAAAATTGGAACATGCATGTTGGTTGGGTAAAATGATGCCGAATATTGTGTAAACTGTACGTAATGTTGCGTTGAAATAACCCAGTATGACATGTATGAGGTAAAAAAAATTACCAGCAAAACATTCATGTTCCCTTTCTACCCAATATTGGGTAAAAATTTTACTCTGTGTTTTTAGAGTGCATGAACTGCGCAATAAAAACTCGGTCAAATAAAACAAATAATCTTGTAACGATGATGTTTTGAAATAAGGAGCTTCACTTGTGACATTGCGTTGTCGCCACTTTTATTTTGTTTTTAGCTATTGCCCGTCTTTTTGTCCAACACGATCAATGTATATCGATGACAACATGACTGTCGTTGTCTTGAACGAAGAAGCCCCTCATGTGTCTTCTATAAAGCTGTCATTCAGTTCACATTATTCCACACAGGACCCGAGAAAACATATTTGACAAAAACATCTATTTTCGTACATCATCTTGCATGTTTGCCTTCATAAAAACAAAAACTTTGAGCTTTTTTAAACAGTAAACTGCTTCTTCGGAAATTAAATAAGCATCGGATGCAAAGAGTGGAGCTTGTTATGCCTGGGGACGCAGATTGTGTTCTAATGATTCCATTTTGGATACTTTAAGGTGGGCTCTTTCAAATTATAGACAATTTTCTGACAATTCCAGCGGACATAAACAAAGGAAATAAGTGGGAAATATAATTTCAGTGACTAAGGGTCTTGGTGGTAGCGATGTTTGACAAGCTGTCTTGATTTTGAGCCATTCCTGGTTTAATCCCAACTCTATCTGTCTATATAAAGCTGGTAATAGATGAGGATGACATAGCTCTTCTAATTAAGATGATCAAATGTATTTCAGAATAAAAATATAGATCAATAGAAAAGGAAAAGACGACAAATCAAGTAATAAATAAAAAAAAACAAGTAGATGGAAAAGTAAATAGATTAATGAATGGATATATTGCTGAAGCGATGAATGAATGAACAATATGTAGATAGATACATAAAATGAATTTCAAATGTAATGAAAAAAGCAAGGTAATCTTGATGTGTTATTAATTTTCGTTATAGATGGAGTAATGAATGAATAAATAAATGAAAACTATTATTGAACAATAAATGAACGAAATATATGTATAAATCATTGACGGATGAATGATACAAAATATTGATATATTCTGTTGAGGAATAGAATAAGTAGTGAATAGAGAGGAAGTTTATCATAAATTTACCTCGAATTAAGCAATACGATAAGATATTGAATCAACAAGACGTTAAAAATCATAAGGGGGGTTTCTAGAGAGATAAACATTCTACATTTAGGGACCTATTATTAATTCAAAAATGTTTGTCTTCTTGTCGCCGAGTCACATTACTTAAAATTTAATGGGCTACGTTGTTTTTCTTATACATCCGTTGGATAAATGTCACGGTCTAGTATCCGAAAAGATAAGGCAACCCCATTCAGTGTGACATGTCTGAGGCCCTGGATAAAACAGGGGTTTGTGTCGAATGAATCCTGATTATTTTGATTATGATGATGTTGTTGATGATGGTGATGACGATGATGGTGATAATGAAAATGATGATGATGTTTCTGATGTTAGTGAAAGTGGTTATTTACGTGATTGCTGAGAAAGCGTGAATGCTTGACAAGTAACTGCAGGACCGAAGGCTCAAGATCCTTACTCAGTGACGTGGTAATGACTACCATTACCATTGCGTCTCTTATCATAATGATAAAAGATTCATAAAGCCCCTCAAAATAATTTCTAACAGAACTCAAAATTGAAGAACGAATTAACTGTGTGACTTCAGTTCAGAACTTGATACCGGGATTCATTAAACATAAATTATTAAAGCTATTGAGTTGTCATGAATGGATGATTAACAGTTTACTATATTGTTTTCAGAGGTGTCTGTGCCCTAGGTATACACAAAGAGGAAGTAGAACAGAGGAAGAATATACTGAAATAAACACCTGAACACCAATACATTTTATCAAGTCATTTTTATTTCGTAATTTTAAGAGTGTTAAAAAACTACCAACAAATACATCGATAGGGATTGAGATTTTGTAGAGCTGTTGGCCACCAAGGCCCGTATTCTGATAGCAGGTTTAAATTAAACTCAAGTTTAAAGTTTTGGTTTAAGTATGGATAGCCAATTGTTAATTAAATCAGTAACGGTAAAGATATCATATTTCAGCTCATTTGGCTCTCAAATCATTCATAATTGTCTAGGATGTATAGATGGAATATTGTCTTCACCGTCGATGAATCGGGAAAGAGCACAGTAAACATACGAAACATACAACTGAATAAAAACTTTTGGCTTTCCGTATTTAAACCACAACTTTAAACCTGAGTTTAAGTTCAACCTGCTATCAGAATACGGGCCCAAGTGTTTAGGTGTAACTGCCGCGGAGGATTCCAAGCAACCTTCACTTCTTCACTCTCAAGGAAGGTTTTCACAACGCCTTATGTGTCAATGGATGAAACAAAGATAAACAACCCTCTCGGTCAGATAAATATATACAACCATTACATGGGCTTATGTAAACATATTGAAAACGTGTTTCAAAAAGTTTGATCAAAAGTGACTTCAACAGGTATACTTTTAACCATGGCCAACAACCCTCGACAAATATGCGGACTCCACTCGACACAATAAAGCTGGCATTGTTTAGACATCATTTCGCACTTGTATATCGTGCAGCCTTCGTCGGTTCACGGCAAATCAAAGTTGAAGTCACCGAATCGGCGTCGATCGGTGAGAAGTCATTGCATATTTTTTTTCGACATCATAATTTTGCATTGATGGCGAAATAGTTGTGGACTGTTCCCATTGTCTGGGTGTTGAAAACAACCCATTAGAGACCGTGCCGCTGAAGATGATCTATTCTCATCACTCGCGTAGCATGATTAATCGATATTTAAACCACCCATTCTTCAGTTCATGCTTGCCTTCATTTCTATATCTCTATTTCACTCGTGTCAAGAGCCGCTATTCTACTTCCCTCAACTAAATATTCATTCCCATTCATACATACGAATACAGGCATCTTTTTATACCAGTCTGGTACCATTGTGTATCGAGGCGCTTACAATGGCTTAATCGGCAATTTGTCAAGTATCACCGATTCGGCTAAAGGTCTGGTATTCCATTAAATACCATCTGTAAATCTAAGTCTTCTATAATACCTTCATGTCATAAAATGAGCGAATTACATATGTATGACAAATAGGGACCAATTCATCCTTACCTATTCACATGTTGTGTCTTCCAGGTCGAACCAACGTTTTCGATACCATCAACACAATAGTCTTATACCGTCATCACAACTCTTACCAATAATACTTTGATTTAGTTCCGGTATTACCTTCTCGCCAAAAGTCTCACATAATTACGAACTCGGTACTGTTCTTGAAGAGGAGTACCTTCTGTGTTGTCTTTTTTTATGGCGTGCGTGACAAATCATGACTTTCATTCAGTAAGGGTATCTTTTGTAAAGCAACGGAAGATATAGAAGAGGGTGACTTGTGTTTCGACATCAAGAATGGATTCCCTTTTATGGAATATGTTTATAATAAATAAGAGGAAGAAAACAAGCTTAGGAATGATCTAACATAGGATACACAACAACGAATCAAGCTAGGACATAGAAAGGAAGAGTGAAATTGTTTGTGTGTATGGGCGGGTTGTGTGTGTGCGTGCATTAGAATATGTGTGTGTGTTAGAATGTGTGTGTGTGTTTGAGAAAGAGAGTGAGAGTAAAGATGTTGTATGAACATGAGCTCGTAGGAGAAGGACGTGTTTTGGAGGCCTCTCTTATCTTCAATTACGTAACACGTGCAGAAATATGGCCAGTCACGTTGGTAAAGGAGGAAAGTCTGCATCGAAACGTGCAAGGTCAGGCACGCCGCCCAGCCCGGACACTAGCTTGTTACCTTCGATCCGCATACTCTTGGATAACCAATGGGAGAAAATTGACGCCAGATTAAATCTTATGCAGGATACTTTTGGACAGCGTTTGAGAAAAATAGAAGAAACGATAGATGATCTGAAGGAGAGCGTAGAATTTCAAAGAGAGGAGTCACAGGAAGTGAAAGTGAAAGTAGATCACATAGAAGGGAGCCTAAGAGTGAAGGAAAAGTTGCTACAGGAGGAAATAGACAAGTTGAGCACCTATGTTGCAAGGGAGAATTTGATTTACAATGGGATTCCAGAAGTGCCAAACGAAGACGTTAAGCAGGCTCTCCGAAACCTACATGTGGAGAAACTTAAAATCCCAACCGAGCTTGCAGATAGGTTTGAATATCAGCGAGTTCACCGTCTGTCTGGGAGCGCTAGTGTAGTTAGAGGGAGACCACGAGCTATTAAAGCACGCTTTGTTAAATACACGGACAAAGTATTAGTACAACAGCATGCAAAAAACTTAAAAGGGACAAATATGTTCATTCTAGATGATCTGCCGAAGAGGGTGAGAGAGGCACGGCAGGGACAAATTGCTGCCTTGAAAGTAGCACGGCGTATGGGAAAGTTAGCATTTTTCTCACGGGCTGACCCAGCAAAGCTCTTTATCAATAACGTGTACATGCCGCCTAACCAACAGGAAGCATTTGTCCGGGAGGCCGAACGCAAACTAGGACAAGGAGAAGGGGCTAGAATTAGGCCATCGGCAACGAGGATCCCGACAGCGAATCCAAGATCTACTCCCTCAACCAATGCCGGAGCCACAGCCAGAGTGAGTTTTAGTGAAGGAGCTACAGCGGGGGCCACAGTGAGAATCACCGAGGGAGCTGCGGGGCCAGCCACTGAGGAAGATGGATTAGGAGCTACAGCAGGAGCCGCAGAGCATAATTTAATGGAAGTGTGAATAGCGACAAAACATCTAGGGTAATTGCTGAAGTGCAGTTTTGACACTTTTTTTTTTTTTAAGCCGGAAAGTTTTGAAGAAAGCATTTTGGTCACATATTGTCACATACGATATCAGATGATGTGGAAAAATCCAAGGAAAGTGTGGTTGTGATATTTGTCCGTTTTGTTCGTATCATCGGTCTGCTCAAGTCAGCGTATGTAGTCGTCGTGTGTGGATAAGGAAAATGGCGAATGATTTGCCTTTTTGGGGGTAAATTATGGTGTGATTTTATTATGCAGGATATGGATGCGAAATTCGGCTGTTTTGGAATTTTTATGAGTTTACACAAGCAGCATTAGCTCTCTAGAAGGAATGGAATGCCAATAGCTGAGGTTTTGCATGTACATGTACTTCTGAAGAAACAAGATACTGCAAGCACACCA
This sequence comes from Lytechinus variegatus, assembly GCF_018143015.1. NCBI lineage: Eukaryota > Metazoa > Echinodermata > Echinoidea > Temnopleuroida > Toxopneustidae > Lytechinus > Lytechinus variegatus. The sequence goes on from NC_054755.1 coordinate 29,325,456, forward strand.
GAAATTATGGAGGTAAACGTACATCAGAAAAGTAATAAAGTTTGGCAAGAATGTCTGAGGACAGAAAGACAAGGTGGAAAAATGAAGAAGAAAAAGAACAGAACAGAAACAAGAGACATACTTCCACGTGTTGTGCTTTTTTTTGTGTTTTTTTTTTTATAACTTTGTTTTTAAAGGAGAAGAATTATGTAAAGATTTTTTTTTTTTATTCTGTCTATAAACTGTTCAAGTTGGTCATTTCAATTTGAGTTATCGATAAGAGTATTGCAATGCCTTTAATTTCTGAGTTTTAGATGTGGAACGAAAATCTTACGTTTTTTTTTTTTCTTGTTTTCTTTTTTTTTCTTTGCTTCTCCCTTTACCAAGATAGAGGAGAGCCTTTCAAAGTATAAGCAATGTGTCCGTTGAAGACTGCAAGAAGAAAATTGTAATATCACAGATAAAAAAGAAGTCATGAAACTTATGACGTTTTGAATTAGAGGGAAAAGGTAAAAGAAAAAAAAACATAGAAACAAGAGACATATACTTTTAAAAATGTTTTCAGCGTATTTTATATTAGAGAAATGTTTTTGTTTAGTGCATAATTTGGGTAAAGGTGAGAATTATGTGAAGATATTTTTTAGTCAGTCAAAAAATTTTTTTTTGTTCCGATTAGATAAAAGAGATGTTATTGGATGCTGTATCAAGAAAGTTGTAATATCACAGATAAAAAAGAAGTCATGAAACTTATGACGTTTTGAATTAGAGGGAAAAGGTAAAAGAAAAAAAAAAAACATAGAAACAAGAGACATATACTTTTAAAAATGTTTTCAGCATATTTTATATTAGAGAAATGTTTTTGTTTAGTGCATAATTTGGGTAAAGGTGAGAATTATGTGAAGATATTTTTTTTTTTTTAGTCTGTCAAAAAAAAAAAAAAAATTGTTCCGATTAGATAAAAGAGATGTTATTGGATGCTGTATCAAGAAAATTGTAATATCACCGATTAAGAAGAAATAATGAAACTTATGACGTTTTGACTAAGAGGAAAAAGGAAGAAGAAAAACGACAACCCAGAAAAAAAAAGAAATGGTTTCACGGCTTGAGCATATTTTATACTATAGAAATGTTTTGAGTCAGTGTATAAATTGGGTAAAGGTGAAGCATTAGGTTAAGATATTTTCTTATTCTGTCTATAACTTGTGTTTCAAGTTGGTCATCTCAATTTGAGGCATCGATAAAGCTATTGCAATGTCCTTAACTCCTGAGTTTTAAGAAATTAAGACGGGGAACGAAAATTTAACTTTTTTTCTCTTTCCTTCGCCTTTTAATAAGCTAGAGGCTTTAGCCTTTCAAGGTGTAAGCAATTTGTTCATTGAATGCTTTAGGAAAGAAGGAAATTGTAATACCACTGATCATGAGATATTGATCGTTGTTTCTTTTTACACATTACATATTTTATTTGGTTGAATGATGAATATCACTCTGGTTTGGTATATAATTTTCAAGTGGAGGAAATGTCAGGTCATTATACAAATCTATTTTATCTGCATTATTTGGTTTCAAAGGTACATAGGTATAACACATGACAAGGATAAAATATTGCAACGTCGTTACGTTTCCGAAATACATCTCTATTAAGAAATGGGCGTGGACATTCCTTTTAAAAATTGTTAGCTTTGTGTTGACTTAGTACTGAAAGAAAATGGTATTTGCAACGATAAAGAAAAGGGGTAGAAGGACGATATGACTACACCTGTGAACTTTTTAAATGGTAATGTCACTGTTGAATTGTGCAATTATAAAACTAGGGGCGTAGGAATACCTCACCCACCAATAATGGAGATGTTTTCTGAATGAAGTCTGTTAAAATGTTATTAGATGTCAGTACTCTAGGTTTCGTATCACTGACCCTCATTTGCATTAGGATATTTCTGCGTCACTAAAAGGTCTATGGTATGAAAGGAATACTTCACCAACTAATAGGGGAGGTGTGTCTGAATGAAGTTTGCTTGAATTTTGGGAGTGGTCAATACACCCTTTGTTCCTCCTGACCTTCATTTGTTACAGAATTTGTTTTAATAGTAAAACAAAAATATAAAACTATGGGAGAATAGGAGTACCTTGTCACAAATGAGGGAGGGTTTGAGAATGGAATCTGCTTTTAATTGTTAGGAAAAGGTCAGTATTCTCTTGTCCCCCATCACTGTTCTAATTCTTTGTATTACAAAATGTACTTCTTGATAGTCAAAAAAAGCTAGAGGCTTTTGCCTTTCAAGGTATAAGCAATTTGTTCATTGAATGCTATAGGAAAGAAGGAAATTGTAATACCACTGATCACGAGATATTGATCGTTGTTGTTTCTTTTTACACATTACATATTTTATTTGGTTGAATGATGAAGATCACTCTGGTTTGGTATATAATTTTCAAGTGGAGGAAATGTCAGCTCATTATACAAATCTATTTTATCTGCATTATTTGGTTTTAAAGGAACATAGGTATAACACATGACAAGGATAAAATATTGCAACGTCGTTAAGTTTCCTGGGATTAAGACTAGGAAAGAAATACATCTCTATTAAGAAATGGGCGTGGACATTCCTTTAAAAAAAAAATGTTAGCTTTGTGTTGACTTAGTACTGAAAGGAAATGGTATTTGCAACGATAAAGAAAAGGGGTAGAATGGACGATATGACTACACCTGTGAACTTTTTAAATGGTAATGTCACTGTTGAATTGCGTAATTATAAAACTAGGGGGCATAGGAATACCTCACCCACCAATAAGGGAGATGTTTTCTGAATGAAGTCTGTTAAAATGTTATTAGATGTCAGTACTCTCGGTTTTGTATCACTGACCCTCATCTGCATTAGGATATTTCTGCGTCACTAAAAAGTCTATGATATGAAAGGAATACTTCACCAACTAATAGGGGAGGTGTGTCTGAATGAAGTTTCCTTGAATGTTGGGAGTGGTCAATACACCCCTTTGTTCCTCCTGACCTTCATTTGTTACAGAATTTGTTTCAGTAGTAAAACAAAAATACAATACTATGGGAGAATAGGAGTACCTCGTCAACAAATGAGGGAGGGTTTGAGAATGGAATCTGCTTTTAATTGTTAGGAAAAGGTCAGTACTCTCTTGTCCCCCATCACTGGTCTAATTCTTTGTATTACAAAATGTACTTCTTGATAGTCAAAACATTTAGGAAAGCAAGGTGAACATATTTTAGCAGTCATTACGTACTATTATAAACATGAATTTTTATTGATTTTAAGAATGCAAGCCTAATTGATATTCCATAGAAAGGCTGTCCTAGTGAAATTAGGTCATTGAAAGCACCTTTTATAATCAAATGAGGAGTTCCTACATAAATGAATGACATTGTGTTGTCGGGGGCAATTAGGTGTGAGGGATAAAAGAATTTGTCCAGTATCCCATAATAAAATAGAAAGCATCTCAACGTGTGTATAGATTCCAGGGACTAGATTTTGATGTTTTAGATGAAAAGCTGACACGTCTGCGAAACAATGCATAGGGAATTTAGTTTTAGTGGGTTTTTTTTTTCTAAGGATAGGAGATAAGGATTTCGCATGAGTGGTTTGACGAAGTCATGAACCATGATATGTGCAGCTTCCTCAGCTATGATTGGTCCGCTAGAGCTGGAAGGCGAGGGTACATGGTTGTGTTTTGACCTCGTCACCAGCCCTTTGTGGTCACCACAGTTAGCTGGATTTGCTGAATGGTTGAATGGTCTTGACGGCAGGAGGGCGAGATGTGCTTATAAAACTGTACTCGTTCCCAGCCGGTCTTAGGCCCTGGATGTCTCGAGGATGATACGATATCAGAAATACGATATAACAACGTACCTACTTTTTTCTCTATTTTTCTTTTCTTCTTTTGTCTGATACTAAAAACAAGAAAGAAGGTCAGGTTAATTTTATCAGTAGATATTCAAAAGTTAATGCAAAGACTTAGTTACAAGTTAAATGTGGAAAGTTAAGTGAAAAGAATGCAAAACAAAAGAGAAAAGAAAGGAAAGAATGGAAAACAATTACACTTAAGGTCTTTTTCTATGAGCTATGCACTGAGGAAAAAAATATATAGTTAGTTTTATGCTTATACTTTCTTTTTCTGTTCTTCTGTTAAACATATATAGATATACAAGTCATGTATACTCCGAGTTTCGTATTGCCCTTTGAAGCTAATGAAGGTATATTTACATGTAAATATTTGAACTAAAAGTGGGCCAGGTGCTCTCTCTTTTGGCACTCTCTTTTTAAATTTGGGGTTTGTTTTGTTTTTGTTTTTTTTTACCCAATACAGAGAAAATTTTACCCATTTTTTTTTTTTTTTTTACTTTCCATTCGTATTTTTTTTTCTCTCATTTACTCTCTTTCCTTAGAATGCAATGAGGTATCCTATTAAGCAGACGAGCTTACTATAATTTTCCTCTGTAAAAAGACTATCAATACTTTGCGTTTTAAAGCCATCAAGCTTTCATTTAGAATAGGTGATGGGAGGGGCCTCGAAACTTGCATGTCTGGTTTTGGGAGATGGTAGATCGTTTTTCTACCTTTGGGTTTTGGGCAGGGGTAGGATATGGGAGGGTGGGCTTGTGTGCGTATGTGAGGGTGTATGTTAAGTGTGTTGGATACTGCCTTCATTCCTGCTGTTCTTTAATCAGGTTGAGGTTTTTTCATAGAATGGGTCATATATGTAGCTTGTGCTGTTACGGGTCATTGAGTACTATTAATGCTGTTTTTTCTTCATTTTGCACTTCCTTTCTCTCTACAGGCGTGTATGTATGGCATAGGCATACGTTTGAAAGTTTTGTTTTGTGTAAAGCTCACTGGATATGGAGGGTTTGAATTTTATCTCATTAAATGTAAGAGGTATGAGGGATAGAAGTAAAAGGAACATAATTTTTGGATGGGTCAGAATGAGGAAAGGGGATGTAGTTTTGTTGCAGGAAACTTACAGTACCTACGACGTTGAGAGGGAGTGGCGAAGGGAATGGGAAGGGCAGATGATTTTTAGCCATGGGTCAAATCATAGCAAAGGCGTTCTTATTCTTTTTAAACCAGGAATAAATTTTAAAATTGATCAGGTAGTTAAAGATGATGATGGACGTTTCGTCCTTTTGAAAGGGGATTTATTAGGGTACAAATTGGTGTTAGGAAATGTTTATCTTCCAACTAGAGATAAAATACATCAACAAATTGATTTTTTGGAGAATTTGGACAAGTGTCTCTCAAACTTATACTCTCAAAATTATTCGCTTATTTTAGGGGGAGATTTTAACGTAATATTTAATAAAGACCTAGATTACATGGGGACTAGTGTGAATGTCAAAACATACTTCGCGAACCAGCTAGAGATTTTTATAAGTAAACTTGAATTAATTGATATATGGAGGAAACAGAATCCAACAACAAAGAAATTTACCTTTAGACAGAATACTCCTCTTGTGCAAAGTCGTCTTGACTACTGGTTTATTTCAAAAACTTTAGAGGGTAAGATAAGTGCATGTGACATTATTACTTCAATAGCTCCTGATCATTCAGCAATTATTTTAGAACTGAAACCTTTTCGATTTAATGAAAGGTATGGTAAATCTTATTGGAAATTTAACAATAGTTTATGTTTAGATAAAGCTTTTGTACAAGGAATGTGTGAGGAAATCAGAGTGATAAAAACGGAGTGGTTGAAGGAATTTAATACCAAATCTTCCTTTTGGGACTTTCTTAAAATGAAAATGAGAAATTATGCATCGAATTTTTCTAAAAAGAAATCGAAAGAGAGGAGACTCAATATACAAAAACTTGAAAAAGAAATTACATCACTCGAGGAAGATCTAGTGCAATCTCCTAATAGTCCTTCAGTTATCAAAAATATAGAATCTAAAAAAGGTCAGTTAAAGAAATTATATGATGAGTCAGTAGATGGGCTCAAGGTAAGGTCTAGAGCGGTTTGGTATGAAGAGGGTGAACATATAGTCCAGTCAATATAGGGTTTGACCCACCACTAATTGCAACACTGGATATTCCACTGCAATGCTTTCCAGGAAGGTCCCCTGAACAACATACTAAAAGTCCCAAGAAATCCAAGCACTGGAAATTTATGAAATTTGCATATTATGCAAATTAGCCATAAAAAGTTAGAAAAATAAGGAAAATAGTCCAAAAATTACAAATTAAGTGTCCAAAACAATTTTATTTGAGCAAAAATTCATGATAAATAACTTTAATCAATGTTTTTAATCAAAAGTGCAAAAAAATCTACCTCATTTGCATAATATGCAAATAAGCATCCTTATATGGAAAATTGTCAAGATATTGTGAGTTTTCTCTCATTGACTGCTTGAAAATTTCAATAATGTTGAAATTTACATGCTGCTATCACTAAGGACGTTGAATAGATTCATATTAAGCTTAGTTTCTGTAGTGTCATTTGCATATTATGCAAATAAGTATGTAATAAATATTCAAGAAAACACACTGGTTATACATTCCTTAAAAAATGCAAGTAGATTATCTATTGAAATTTGAATATGGCAATGCCTTAAGTTACAGGAAGTTAACACCATATTAAAAGCCATTAAATAGACAAGCATAGGAAAATCACAAACTTTGCATTTTATGCAAATTAGCCATAAAAAATTGCAAATGAGGAAAATAATCCCAAATTTGGAAATCAAGTGCGGAAAACAATATAAATTGAATGGAAGTTTATGATAATCTTTACAAATTTAATAATTCTTCAAATAAAAAAAATGTAAATAAATCTACATCATTTGCATATATAATTATGAGCATCCTTGATGAAAAAACCCCCCAGAAATTTGTATTTTTCTCATACAAACAGTTAAACCCTCATTCCAAAGAGACCAAGAGCTCTGAAAGACTGCTGTAAGACCATAAAACTTGCTTGATCTTTCAACGAACTTTTAAAGATCTCTGATGTCTTTCACGATTCCTGATAGATCTTTCAATGGTCTTTGTGATCCTCGTGAGTCCAAAACCTTTTGAAACGGTTCAAAACAGTCTTTCAGCGGTCTTACAGGAAAATTGTTTTTGCTGGCCTTTCAGTGGTCTTTCAATGAACTTTCAAAGTTCTTATTAGTCTTTCTATGATCTTTCGGCAGTCTCTCGAGATTTTTTTCAGAGATTACTGTAAGACTCATGAGAGATCATTGGAAAATCATCAAAAGATAATTGAAAGACCAGGCAAAGTCTATGGAAAGAAATCTGAAGGATCACTTGATGCATAGACATCTCTGAAAGACCATTGAAAGATCTCTAGGACAGGTGTCTTTCAGAGTTCTTCGAGGGGTCTTTCTGAGCCATTCCACAGAGATGACAAAATTCAGTGATCTTGGAGACTGCTGTATAAGACCTTGCCAATTTTTGGTCTTTGAAAGGCCCTTCAAAGGTCTCCCCTCTGTGAATCTAGATCAATATATGACTACTAAGAATGCCTAGTACATTAATTATCAGCTTAATATCTGAAGTGGAATGTACATATTTTGGAAATAAGCATCCGGCATGTTATAAATAATCAAGAAAACTTGTGATATTTTCCTCTAAAATTCCACGTAGATTATGTAACCTTGATGACCTTGCTTGGTTGATATTGACTTTTTTCATGAGCAGTTACCACCGGAGCAGATACCCCACTCATATTGTGCAATGATGAGTCAGTTCTACATGGGTCTTACTGTTTGAATGCTTCATATATCTACCCAAGTCCTGCTCTCTCCTTTACTTGGTAGAGTCTTTGCGTTTCTTGCTAGTATAGTCCACGCTAGCATGCTCCTTGATTGTCAAGTGATCAGTATAAGATGTCACACCCAGTACAAATAAAAGCTCGTTAGCTTTGAATATTTGGTCCTTGTAGCACACCACTTGTCTTGGTGGTGAATATGAGTAACTTTCTTGGATCACGAGATCCCTGGGCATGGTTTATAAATACCAATGAGCATTTGCCCATACGAGCGACATGAAAGCCATTCATAAATTCATGATAAAGGCTTAAAGTGTATATAGACATCTTTTCAGATACAGGAATCATGATTAGACGTCCTTGCTGAATCCAGTTGCTGCTTCAGGATGAAGCATCCGTTTTCTGTTCTTTCCTCTTTGATGAATCTCCTAAGGATGGCTACTATCTCCATATATTGTAGCTATAGTTTCTAAGCAAATCGTATGCAAATAATATCAATTTCCTGATATTTATGGCAAATGGAAATTCCTCAGTGAGACAATGAACAACCAAGTAGACGTTAAGAGATGAAGGACTAAGCCAGATTATTGCCTTTCCAACAAGAGGACACAACATAACGTAACACCTTTAACATCACTATTGAATACCATCCAACATTGATTAAACAGTGTGTACCCATTCCAGGATTTGTTTGCCACTTTGTGTTACTCATTGGTATACCGTGAGGGTATACAGAGGACTAAACCTTTCAGAAATTATGGTACGACTAAGGATGTCTTCTGGAGGAATGCTGAATTTCATAGTGTCATGCAGATGTACTTTGGACAATCATACAACTCTCTGTACTGAAATCCGACAAGTCGAGCATAGGAGATTGAATGTCAATCAAGAGGACTTTGACCAGAACCAAACCATTACCCTTGTCTTCTTCCGACACAAGTTGCCTCAATGAGACACTGGACATAAATTGTGTCGGAAGAAAAGTTTTATAGGAAGGCTTGCGCATGTTGAGCATCAGCAAGGTGAAGCTCAGAATAGCTACAATGCATGAAGGAGGACCATAGAATGGTTTGTAGACAAGCCTATAGTACATAATTTGTTGACCGGATTGGCAATGATCCAGGCTGTAACAACTAGCATGTTGGAAGCCCTTAATATCATGCGCTATGACTACATTGGAAGACAACAGATTTTTTAGTCTTAGTATTTACCACTAATCATGATGATGATGACGCTGCTCTGCAAGTCCTGGAACCCTTTTGTGACCCAGACATAACCAGAGTCAAGCGGGTGTAGCCAAACTACTGAAGAAATTGTTAAAGAAAACAATCTGCATGAAGCTACTAGGCCAGATGGAATCTCTGTTACACTTCTTAATGGGACTACTCATCAGATCTCACCTGCCATAAGTTTGCTTTTCTTGGCCTCCCTTCTGTCGTTCTCATCGATATAAGAAAGGGATGTCAGCTCTAACAAACTACTCACCAATTTTAAATAATGTGTTTTGTTCTTGCCAATCGCATCATCTTGTCAGACTAACAAAATGGCTTTAGGTTGTGAAGAGCACATTTCCAGTATTTCCCTTAAATACAAACTATATTAGGATAAATATGCATGCTTAGTGATAGCAGCATAATGATTTGAACAACAGTCAATGTGAGAAAATCAAAATATCTTGACATTTTCCATATATGGATACCTATTTGCATAATATGCAAATGAGGCAGATTTTGCTAGCTTTTTAAAATAAAAACATTGTACTTATTTATTCATCATTAAAATTTTGTTCAAGTTAATTGCTTTTGACATTTAATAATATAATCTTTGGATTATTTTCCTTATTTCCTATTTTTAATGGCTAATTTGCATAATATGCAAATTAATTTTCAGGCATTGTGATGAATTCTCATGCTTAGTGATAGTAGCATATAAATGTCTACATAAATCAAATGTTTTCAAGCAGTCTATATGAGAACAATTACAATATCTTGAAATATTTCCATATAAGGATGCTTATTTGCATAATATGCAAATTAGGTAGATTTGTTTGCGCTTTTGAATAAAAACATTGAATACAGTTATTTATCATTACTTTTCGCTCAAATTAAATTGTTTTGGACGCTTAATTTGTAATCTTTGGACTATTTTCCTTATTTTTCTAACTTTTTATGGCTAATTTGCATAATATGCAAATTTCATAAATTTCCACTGCTTGGATTTTTTGGGACTTTTAGTATGTTGTTAAGGGGACCTTCCTGGAAAGCATTGCAGTGGAAAATCAAGTGTTGCAATTAGTGGCGGGTCACCCCCCTATTCTGGCTAGATTGACTGGACTAATAATAAAGAATACTTTGAACAGTTACTTCGCTCCAATAAAAAGAAAACTGTAATAAGGGAACTGATCAATGACACTGGGGAAGTAGTGAAAGAAATGAAAGAAATACAGTTAATTCTTAGAGAGTTTTACGGAAAGTTGTATTCAGGAAATTTAAATATAGAGGCTGACTTAATAGCTAACAGTGTATTTTGTAAAGACTTACCGCACCTAAGTGTTGAAAGTATGAATACTTGTGACGGAAAAATTACCAAAGAAGAATGTTATAAAGCGCTACAAAGTATGAAACTTAACAAATCTCCTGGAAACGACGGGTTTACTGTAGAATTTTATCTTACATTTTGGCCGCTTTTAGGAGGGTTACTGGTAGATGTCTTAAACGAAGCATTTGAAAAGGGTTGTTTATCAACCTCTCAAAAACAAGGTGTTATAACATTAATTGAAAAAGATGGCAAAAATCCTTTATATGCTAAAAACTATAGACCAATTACATTGTTAAACACTGACTATAAGATAATCGCAAAAATAATGGCAAAACGAATAAAGGACGTTTTGAATGACATTATTTCTCCTGATCAAGTTGGCTATATAAATGACAGACACATTGGTGAAGCTATACGTTTGATAGATGATGTAATTTTTCACTGTAACAATTACTGTGAGGAAGAGATTTTCCTTATAGCAGTCGATTTCCAAAAGGCTTTTGACTCTGTCTCACATAACTTTCTTTTTAAAGTATTAGAAATTTTTGGGTTTGGACAGTATTTTTGTTCTTGGGTTAAAACCATGTATAACGGAATTAGTAGTTGTGTTATGAATGGAGGTTTCTCCACTGGTTATTTTGATATTAAGAAAGGGTTAAGGCAGGGTGACCCACTTTCACCGTATCTGTTTTTGGTAGTTATAGAAACCATGGCTCACGCGCTTAGGAATGATAGTGTTATTAAAGGAGTGGAATTTGGTGATTCTGAAGTTCGACAAATTTTATATGCCGATGACATGACTTTGTTTGTTAGGAATGAAACATCAATTAAAAGAATACAGGACATATTCCAAGCTTTCCATGACTTAAGCGGTTTAAAGGTTAACATAGAAAAAACTAATATAATGAGGATAGGAAAAAACAGGAATGACCTGGGAACACTACCATTTGGCAATATTGTAACGGAAATGAAAATTTTAGGCGTATATTTTTCCTTGGATGTAAAGAGGATGGAAAACCTGAATTATAAGGAGATTTTGAGTAAAATAAAAAGGATTCTGGGATGGTGGAAACAGAGAGACGTGACAATAATGGGGAAAGTACATTTGCTTAAGACATATGCCTTGTCAAAACTGAATTATGTTTCGTCATCATTAGTTGTTCCAAAGTGGGTAGTAACAGAGATCAAGAAAATTTGTTTTGAATTTGTATGGAACGGAAAAGACAGAATTAAAAGAGACATTTGTTACCAGGACTACGGAAATGGCGGCTTAAGGATGATAGATTTTGATTTATTTGTGAAAACTCAAAGAGTAATGTGGTTAAAACGGTTGCTTTATGGGGAAAGAAATATGGGCTGGAAGCGTTATTTTGACTATAGCTTTAGAAAAGTGGGAGGTAGGTTTATTTCACTCTGTAATTACGATGTTAAATTATTAAATTTAAAAGCACCAGTGTTTTATTTTGATATGTTAAGGGCTTGGCAAGATATGGAGGAAAATCGGAATTTTAGTGCAGGAAAAGCTAATCCAATTTTTTTCAATAATAAAGATTATATTTTGAGAGGTAAAATGATTTTTGATGAAGACTTGTTTAAGAAAAATATTTATCTAGTAGGTCACATTCTCGAGGAAGAGCAGGTGAGAACAATCGATTATTTTCATAATTTAGGTTTGAGTGCTGAAAATATCATGGAAATTTGGAAGTTAACTGATGTAATTTTGAAAAGCGGAAAATATAATGGGAATTTCCACCATTTATGCTCGAATGATGTACACAAGTACAATATCTCTTTGAAGATGTTTGGAAAGATAATTTTACTGAAAGATGTACCTTCTAGAAAGGTTTATGAAAATTTTGTAATAAATTTACAACATCTCTATACTTTACAAATAAGGGATGGCCACAATAATTTTGATGTCTCAAAAAAAGAAATCTCAGGAATATTTATAAGACCTAGAATCACAATAATCTTACCAAAAGTAAGAGAATTTCAATATAAATTACTTCATGGTGCAATATACACCAACGAACATTTGTTCAAATTTGGTTTTAAAGATACTAATATCTGTTCATTCTGTAAACATAACCCGGAATCTTATGAACATTTATTCTGGCTTTGTAATGATGTTAAAGCTTTATGGCAGAGGGTCATTGAAAAACTTAGTTTGATAAAGCTTCAAAATGCAGAGTGGAAAGATATACATGTGGGAATTAATGGATCCGATCTTGAAGTGAAATTTTGTAACACGGTAATCTTTTTAATGAAATATATCATTTTTAGATCAAGGTCAGAAGGTAGAGTTCCTACTCAAGAAGAGAGTATTCAGAGAGTCGTAGAATATCGAAATGAAGAAAAAGCAATAGCTATTAAAAGGAACAAGTTAGACAAGCATTTATTAAAATGGGAGAGAATGTACCGAAATGGCAGGACTGAGGGCGATATCCAGGTGTGATTTGGGAGAAAGTGACTGTGTAGGTGTGTGTGAGGGTGTATGTGTGTATGTGAGGGTGTGTGTATGTGTGTTTTGGGGGGAGGGATAATGAAGTTTTCCTTTGGGATGGGTGATTCTTTGGGATGTTTTTTTTTTTTATTTTATTTATTTATTTATTTTTTTTTTACTTGTCGATTTCTTTTTTTGATTTGCTTTGTCTTTGATGAGTGCAAGCCAAGTAATCTCATATAGTTTTAAATCATTGTTGAATATTTGATACGTGAAAGGAAAAGTGTTAGGCATATTATATGTATTTTTTTTTAAGGGGATCCTAGTGTCAGTATATCTATTTGTTAATTGGTTTGTTTTGGATTTGGGTCTACTTTGTTTTGTTCTTTCTTTGTATTCCATGTATAAATAGCCCTCCACAAATGTGCAAGGGAAGACTTTGATTGGGGCGGGGGGGGGGGGAGGAGTGGTGTTTCAAACATTTTTATAACTGATTTCATTGTTTCTCCTTTAAGTTATATATGATTTATGCTGGTATTAAGTTAGTGAAAAATGTCCAAATATGAAATGTAAAATATTATGTGTTTTGAAATGTTAATTTGAAATGTTATATATTTTTGTTCATGGAATCAGAATAAAACAATATGAAAAAAAAAAAAAAAAAAAAGTAAAAGACAGGTTGATAGTCTTTGTGTGTGGTTGGGTTGTGTGTATGAGATGATGCGTGTTAGGGAGGGTGAGGGTGTGTGTGTGTGTGAGAGAGAAGAGTTTAGAGGAACAGACCTATAGGTGAGAGGAAAGGGATAGAAAAGTACGGCTACGTAGAGAGAGGGAGATATAGAAAGGGGGAGTGTGTAAGTGGGTGTGTGTACACGGGTATAAAATGATCCAAGGAGAGAGAGAGAGAGAGAGAGAGAGTATCTGAACTAATTTCTTAAAATAAGATATAGAAACGGAAGGCGCAAGTAGAACCCTTCAAAGTTAAATAGAGCATGCAGAACATGTAGAAAGAGGAAGAGAGGTATAGATAAAGATATCGAGTTGTGATCCAATTTGATCCAAAAAAAGAAGATGCCCATACTGAAATTAGATTCATGAAATTTTGTACAATTTTTTTCAATTTGAGGTCAGATTTACTGATCAGATTAAGCCAAATGATATCTACTTACATGATTATTTAAAGTTAAGTCTGTTTGTATTGATTCGGAAAATCAAATTTCGTCGCCTGAGAAGCATAGTGACGTTAACTCCAAAATTTCTTCCCCGGGCCGATTTTTCGTTTTAGAAATTTTCTAGCTCTTTGCAGTATTTAAGATGTGAATTATTTATCAGAACGGGATGGTAGGTCGATGATAAAGCTCAGCTTAAATTTTTCGGGTGAGAGCCAGGGTTAAGGTGAGTAGTCCTTGAAAAGTCAGTACATCATTTTTTTTTTGCATGTAACAAAATATTTAATTTTGTCTCGTAGAACGACAGCTACTTTTATTTCACCGCGTCGATCATTTTGGCCCCCTTTTTAGTATCGAATCTTTACTCAGTACTTCAACGTGTCGATATCGTGTGGATGTCGATGTCGACACCGAATATGTGTCTGTATATGCATCGACTACCATAATACCTAGATCATGTGGTTTAATTAAACAAAATTAAGAGTTACCCATTAATGAAAGTACTTAATATAGTTTTGAGACAAAACCATCCCGGAAAATACGAGCTTCCGATAGCTTGCCAACGGGCCCAGATTCATAGAGACTTGATTTAATAACAAGTGCAAAAAACAACACCACAAATTCTCTATCAGCCAATCAAAATCATCGATTTCAGTAGCTTTTAACTGTTACTTACTCCAAATTTGTTATTTTAACAACTTTTTCGAAAAGGACCCCAGATGACATTGTGTACGGTCTTATGAAATGCAATATTTATGCCCTGCACCTAAGCCTTGAGCCTTTTCAATATTCAACGAGGCATGCATTGAATAAATAAACAAAACCCATTGTCGAAGCGATCTACAGGTTATTGCTTTATGACTCTAAAGACCCGTTTTAATGAATGCAAATTTCTGTAACAAATTATACCATCAGCCAATCAAATCCATTGATTTCAGTAACTTTAAACTGTTACTGCAAACTTGTTAATTTAATGACTTTTGTGAAACAGACCCCGGGTTTATCAGCCTTTATTCATCGTGACATTGCGTAACTACTTTTGAAATGCAATATTTATGCCCTGCACTTAAGCCTTGAATATGCCTTTTCAATATTCAACGAGGCATGGATTGAATAAATAAACAAAACCCATTATCGAAGCGATCTACAGGTTATTGCTTTATGACTCTAAAGACCCGTTTTAATAAATGCAAATTTCTGTAACAAATTTACCATCAGCCAATCGAATCACTTGATTTCAGTAACTTTAAACTGTTACTGCAAACTTGTTAATTTAACGACTTTTGTGAAACTGACCAAGAGTTTATCAGCCTTCATTCATCATGATATTGCGTGCCAACTTCTGAAAAGGAATAATTACTTTATTAGGCCTTATTAATATTCAACGAGCTTTTGAAAGGCAATATTTAGGCACAGACTGAAAAAATGAAGAGTACTCATTATCGAAGCGATCTACAGGTTGTTGCAATTTGACTCTACACAGCAAAAACTGTGGTGTTAACCGGTGTACATAGAGGACCACACTAGTTATTTTACACCTGTGTTGAATTGGTGGTGTTAGTTTTACACTTATAGGTGTTATTATAGCACCTTTGTTGTTACATTTACACTATTTGGTGTTACGTTTAATCTCTAGGGTGTAATTTTAACACCTCAGGGTGCGGTCCTCTATTAACACCAATTGGTGTCAGTTTTAACACCGCAGTTTTTACAGTGTAAGGACCTGTTCTAACAACAAATTCAAAATTTCCAAAACATAATATCAGCGAATCAAATACACTGATTTCAGTAGCTTTAAACTGTTACTGCAAATCTGTTATTTTAACAACTTTTATGACCAGCTTTATCATCTTTCATTAATCATGGCATTGCGTATACGAGGTTTTGAAAGGCAATACTTAGGTCATGTACTTAAACTTTAAATAGGTCTTCTTAATATTCAACGAGGCACGGGCTAAATAAACAAACAACACTCATTATCAAACCAATCTATACAGGTTATTCCAATATGACTCATCAGAGAAATCGTGCACAGTATGATGTAATTCTCTTACTTCCCTATTAAGTATTTATTTATATGATGTATACAAAGGAAGAACACTTAACCGTATAGTAACAAGGCTCTGATTTTTTCTCTCCAATATATCACCATGATTATATCGTGATCATTTGTAATGTATCCGTTGATACACTCTAAAAAGGTTTATCCAATATTTACGCAAAATTTGGTTGGATATATTTTTGTAAATTTTACGTAATGTTGCGTTGAAATTCACCCTTAAAACACGCATTTTGTCCAATATGAGGTAAAAAAAAATTCCCAGCAAACATGCACGTTCTCTTTGTACCCAATATTGGGTAAAATTTTACTCCTTGTTTTTAGAGTGTGTACCCATTTGTGATAAAATGTCTAAAGGGGTTCTCATTTATCTTTAGACCAGATCGACAAACAGTACTGCGCATGATCATCATTTTCTTTATTAAAAAGCAACCCCTGTTTTATCCATCGTATTCCCTTGTGGATAGATGAATGTAAAATTTGTATTTAAAGAATAAAAAATCCAACGCAATTCCCAGATACGCGCATTTCTTGGTTGGAAGTCAAGTTGCATTTTATTTTTGTAGTTTGATCGCAAGTCTTTATGCAAGACGCCTCAAATGCATGCATGGTCACTTCAGACATGTCAGATGAGATGCGCGTAACTCGAGATAGAGTACACTCATTCCGTACGCAACTTTTAACGCGGTTGACCCAAGACCTTTTGACCCGTATTCTGAAGTCGTGTTTAATTTGATTTAGACTCTGGTTTAAGTTGTGGTTTAACTATGGAAAGCCAGTTGTTACATGAATCTCTAAAAATATAGGTTCAATGCATCAGTTAAAGTAACTCCCAAAACATTATTAGTTGCATGGGAAGGATAAGTATGACAATTTTCTTCATCATTAGATAATTAGACAAGAGCACAGTAAACCAGAGAAGCATTCACTGTAAACAAAATTTTGAAACGTTTGGCTTTCCATGATTTTAGCACAGAGTTAGACCATGGTCTAAGAAAAATCCGACTTCAGAAAATGGGCCTCTGGGTCATGATGACCATTGCTACGCGATATAATTTTTGTGAAACTCACAGAATCCATTGCAGAACGAAAACGCTGCCATAGTTAGTTTCTTTGCAATATACAACGTTCTTCAATGAAAAACTGATTTCTTGGCAGTTTTTTTTTCATCATAGATTGTGAGTTTTAGGCCGGGGTTTGGAGCACCATTCCGCGATGCAAAACTAATTCAATAACACATTAAATGCATTTGAGATGCCTGTCAAATGACAATAAACAGCTGGAAGGTCTTTGTCCTAAATTGGTGGACCGGAACAGCATTTTCGTCTTAAGTTTCGGAGCTGACGAAGAATCGCAAATATATCGTTTGTCTAGAGTCCAGGACGAAACTGTTGTTTTGATTCATCAATTTTCGACAAAGACTTTTTTGGTTGCTCTCTATATGGATGACATTTGATAATAGATTTTTTATGTTCTTAAAAACGTCCTGTGTTGTGATGCGAAAGCTCCTTATTGTAGCTTTGAATAAACCCCCATACGAAGTCACTTTTGCCTTTACTTTTGATGTAAAACAGTAGGCCTAAATGAGTGACATCTCCTCTCTAGTTCTCAACATTCTCGTATAGTGTAAAAAAGGACAAGCATTACATATGTGTGACATCCCATGAAATGAGTGGTAATGCATGATCGACGAATATCGGCACTGGGCACTTGTTCCTCGTCATGCCCGTTCCATCTGAACGAGCCAGGTTCCGAACCCCCTTTTTTGATGGAGAGCTTTTGTGCCTTGACTTCATTGGTCTACTCACAAACACTTCAGAGCAATCCCTTGGAGAATTCTTGCCCCTCTTACGAATGACTGCCCCGGTCTTCCCAAACCCCGCTCTAAACCATTAGTGGTTTGACTGCCTCCTCGTTGTCATAAGTGAATTCTTCCTACTCGTCACGATGGCAAAAGAAGCGTCCAAGGGGTACGGGGCCCAGATGCCATGCAGATGGGGGTACGGAGAGGGCCAGGGAGGATTATGTAGATGGCGGTCTCCTCCTCATCTATTTGGTACAATGTGATTTTGTTTGTGTTGTGTGTAATGTGTGTGTAAGGGAGTGTGTGCGCGCGCGCGCGTGAAAGGGGTATGTGAAGAAGGGTGATGTGTGCGTGAGGGTGTGTGTGTTATATGTGGCTGTGAGGCTGGGTGTGTGTGTGTGGGGGGGTGTTTGAGGGGAGGTCAATTTGGGGAAATTGGTGGGGAAATAAAAGGTTGATCCTCTTTCTTCTTTCCTCATTCAATGAAGGGGTGAATGTCTTCAATGATCTCCCAGGAGTCACTATTGTTTTCCCCTCTTCCATTTTGTTGCGCATCTCCTTCTTCGTCTCCTTTTCATATCTTCATAAGAAGTATATAATTATAGGGAAAACCTCAATTTACCTAATAGGCTCCCATGGTCTAGATCTGATGTAATTTTTTGTCAGTTCTATTCACCAAAACAATCAATGGGTCTCGTTCATGACCATTTGCTTTTCCCGACATTAAACAATAATGATCATGATAAGATGAAAATTGAATTGATCAAATGAGAGTATATACAAGATGCAGGTGAAAGAGAGAGAGAGAGAGAGAGAGAAGGGGGGGGGATGGGAGAGATTGAGAGAGCGATTTTGTAAGGGGACAGAGGGGGAAGATGTAGGGGAAGAAAGAAAGAAAGAAGTATAATGTATTTACGTGATATCTGACATGATCTACACAAACCGTCATCACGGTGACGTAAAAAGGTAATTACTCAAGAGATCAATATCGGTACAGTATAATCACAAAAATGTCTGTGGCAACTGTGGTTTGAAAACCGACATCTCAGGAAATAGTTTACTCTGTAATTTCAGGAAACACTTCCATCGTTCATCAAATATTTCAAATTGTATCTGTCATGTGTATCTGTCACGAACACATGTTCGCAACCCACCAGAATATCTTTTTTCTGCATGTTTCCAATTGGATTTAATTGCAAAATTTCATTACACGGGGGTAATGAAACTATGTATCGCTGGAAGTAAAGGCTTGTAAAGTACATAAGAAAAATATGGGACGTTGCGAAAAACCTGCGATCAATACTGAATAATGAATAATAACAAACATACTGCATACCTATACATTTTCCTTGACTTATGCTGAATTCAAATTACTTTTTATAAGTATTCGTATCGTTCACTTTTTTGTAATTGAATTGCAATGTAATCGATTTCACATTTTGTGTGTATTTCATATACTCTTAGGATTGTTCTTTGTGTACGAGCTGGGCCCTGGTTGAGAATCACTGCATATGCTCCCCTGGGTAAAGAAGGCAAAAATAAATAAAAATAAATACAAATTTATATTCCGTCCTTAAATCAATCATATGTCTTGCAATAAATTGCAAATTTGCGACTGATTTCTGATCGTCTTATTGCACCAAGAAGAGTAATCTGAATCGCTGCACATAGACTTGATCTATCAATTGTAAAATTACACTAGAATATTTGCGATTGATTGAAAATATTTTCTAGTAACATCCCCATAGATATCTTTAAGGTGACCAATATATTGCTAAGGCCATTTGAAGGACGACGTGATTAAAGAATGATTGAGCATGTTGTACAATGTTGTTTAAGTCCGATGAACATGCTGAAGATACTGAGTTATGAACGCAACATGATCGTGGTGATAGCTTATACCTTGGTCACATTTGCTCTACGGCGGCCATACGGCGAGTCGAAAACAGCCGTTTTATTAATTCTAATTCAAATCACCTATATGCACCTAAAAATGTTAAAACGGCTGTTTTTTATTCGCCGTACGGCCGCCGTAGAGCAAATGTGACCAAGGTATAAGTCTTCAACCCAATCATGTAAATACAGGAAATGCTACTTGTTACTTGTGTCAAACATGGGCACTGTTTCTGCACATGTACTTCCACACAGTTTGGGTTACAACATAGTCACTCACAGTCGTGACACGAGCAGAACTCTTATTTATCATTAATCAAGAGACTTCTAACTGTTGCAGTGAAGGTGGCCCTCTTTTAGCTCAGACGATTAGGATAATTGGTGCAGTTTGAGATGAGCCCTGTTTCTTGTTTAGAGTGTTGGGTAAGAATTGGCCTGGCTAGTTAGCTTGATTGTTTGGGTGACATCAGTCGAGGTGAAAGAATCGCCACCTTCTGAGGGCGTAGTGTGCGCTCGGGCGTTTAGGGGGCGCCAAAGGGCAATAATGGGGCTGCCGCCTGCATAATGACAGATTTTCAAGCGAAATCAATTGCGGGTTTGCCCCTTGTACCTTCTACATCTGTTGTCTCCTCTTATCATTTACAAAACGAAGTTGCTTTGTTTCCCCTTGTCAGTGATATTAGAAAAAAAAAATTCTGGATGGGGCTTTTATAGGATGAACTACTCCATATGCTTTAATTCTCCTTTGCCACAATTTTTTTTTCGAAACAGATCATTATTTTCCCGATCTTTTTTCTCATCTATGAAAGCAAGACTCCCTCGTTATTTTCCCTCTGTCCACTCCATCTGGTTGAAGCGTGTTCCTACATGTATTTACCTCAAGACTCAATCAGTATTAGGTTAATTATTCCTTTCTATCATCAAGATTTATTGTCTCATTACGTTCAAAAATGATTTGTTCAAACATTAAAAAATTATTAAAAATGAAAAGTTCTGCTCTAAATTTTTTTTTATATATTCCATTTACTACAAATAACGGTAGTTTTCCCTTTGTTATGTCGATTCAGATGTGATTAGCTTGTCTTTTAGATACCCCTTAATCTCTGTTTTGAATTGCCCTCCTCTATCCACCATTAAGATTGGGCGTGGTCCTGTTGCCCTCCCCCCTCCACACCAAAGTGCTCTTTATGGTACCTGTCCTATATCTATACAGGTGGGGGGGGGGGTAGAACCATTACCCATTACTCCCTAATACGAGATAGCTCTTTCTCTGGGAATGACACGAAACGTGACAAATACTGGAAACCATGCCATCACCAATCACACCTCGTACCAAATCAACGTGTCAATTTTCTCTCCCAACCTGTGTTACATGTGTCTTTTTTTGTGAGGAGCCCACTATTTATTCATCAAGAGACTACCACCATCATCATCAACATCATGCAAGAACCTCCATTTAAAGAGACATTTAACGAGGTATTCAGCGTTCATTTTTTTTATTCTAATAAAATCTATCTTCTAAAAGATTACCTCTTTCTCTCATACGCATCATAAATACGCATCATAAACCTTTGCTTGGCGGATAGCATAAAACATGTATCATTTGTCATTAATTTTTAGACATGTTAATTTTCAAACTCATCATAGTTTTTCTTAGTTCCGACGTTTTTGACTAATACAAGTTTGACCAAACTTTTAATGATTGTAGTTTGATGTTTAAAAGGTCCAAGTAATATACAAATGTAAAGATATATGAGAATTAGCCGATTTACTGTTTTCTTGCCAGATGAACATTGAACGTATACTAGTACATTTAAAAAAGTGGACAACCTTAATAAATTTAGTTTTATAGTTGACAGAGAAATGATACCCTTCTTCCAGCATGACATCAAATTGAATTTGAGGTCAACTGTTCTTAAATGGCATTCTGCTGTATTTAGCCTATAAATTACGGAAAAATGATGGTTTTGGGATGTCTGTAAACTTGATACATAGTTCAAAATTGATTTAGGAAGGACTTATTTTCATTTTGATTCCACCAAAATCTATTCGTGAAATACTGAGCACATACATTTGAAA
The DNA here is from genome assembly GCF_018143015.1 of Lytechinus variegatus. NCBI lineage: Eukaryota > Metazoa > Echinodermata > Echinoidea > Temnopleuroida > Toxopneustidae > Lytechinus > Lytechinus variegatus. The sequence continues at coordinate 29,347,148 of NC_054755.1, forward strand.
TTATTGGTACATAGTTGTTTGTCGCGTATGCACCATTTAGCAGTTTGCCCGTCTCTGTACATGTTGAACGTTTGCTCTATACGAAGTATCTTTTAGCAATCTTATCGATTCCAATATAAATTGATGCATTGAGATCCCCCCATTGTATTACTTTTTTTTTTTAGTCCAGTGAAGTAACAATTCTGCAAATCAACATGTTTTTTCCTGCATGGCATGGCATACTCCTCCGGGATTCGCTTTCTTATGAAAATAAAATCAGAAACCTTAAATTCTTCGGTTTGCAGGAAAAACAGATACAACATTTGGCTGTATCTCATATAACATATTGTGCATCGGTTTTAACGACGTCGTGGTAAATGCAAATAAGGATGGGTCTGAAATAAACAGCATTGTCATTACAATGCAACAAAAAAAATGGCTAAAAAGGTTACTGTCAACGGCCCTTTTACATGTATTCAAATTTAAACCCGTCATAAAAATAGAAGTAAAAGTGCCGACCGACCATAATTCTCATACATTTTTTTTTACAATTAGTTGATAAAAAGAATTGGCAGATTGCGATAAACTTTCATCGATGTCGTGTTTAAAGAACATTGTCTTGACCCTAAACAATCCTCGATCTCCACATTAAAAAACCCCACAGAATTATAGGTTACACTTCGTAATTCCGAAGCTTCGTAATTCCGAAGGTTCTTTATTCCGAAGGTTCGTAATTCCGAAACACGTAAATTGCCTATACCTCGATGTTCGTTAATCCGAAAACGAAAAAGGGTTCGTTAATCCGAACATTTGTGGCGTAATTCCGACGATTCGTTATTCCGAAGGTTCGATAATCCGAAAACGAAATAAGGTTCGTTGTTCCGAAGGTTCGTTAATCCGAAAACGAAATAAGGTTCGTTGTTCCGAAGGTTCGTTAATCCGAAAACGAAAAAAGGTTCGTTGTTCCGAAGGTTCGTTGATCCGAAAACGAAATAAGGTTCGTTTTTCCGAAGGTTCGTTAATCCGAAAACGAAATAAGGTTCGTTTTTCCGAAGGTTCGTTAATCCGAAAACGAAATAAGGTTCGTTAATCCGAAAACAAAATAAGGTTCGTTAATCCGAAAACAAAATACGGTTCGTTAATCCGAAAAATGAAAACCGGGAAAGCAGAGGCAGAGGCAAGGGGAGGGGGGCGGGGACACTGTTGCCGTTCAATTATTATGAGGATGCGAAGGCAAGGGCGGCCGAACGAATTTTCGTTGGGGGTAAAGCCAAAAAATGAAACTCATACGTCAAAATGGGCACTTTGGTGATATTTTCACCTTAAGATTATCATCTGCTTGAAGTCATTGTGTGTTTGATAGTGATTAAGTAGAGAAAAACTTTTTTGAAGTGACTTCTTATTATGGCAAAATGTATATTTAGGCTTTATTTTTCGGGAGAGAGTATAATGAGCGAGCGGCTTGGTAAAACAAATTCAAAGGTGAAGTTGTATAACTTTTTTGTGGTCAATTATTCTTAAAATGGCATTATTGTGAGGTGTTGCGAGCGTGAATCACAAGCTAAAACTTTAGGTTATTTCAATAAAAAATGAAAATTAGTTTTTAAAAATCCGAGCAGATTTCTGCTGTCATTAAAAAGATGTGCATCTAACTAAAGAATTAACACGAGCGCAAAACGCGAGCTTAAACATACTGACCAGAAAAGGAACATGTTAAAGAAAGCATTTAGTGACCTCTTTAGGATGCATATTTCACCAATCGAATGAGAGTGCGAAGCGCAAGCTGAAAATTTTCAATATTCCAGTCCTGAAAACTTAACTTGTATACTTTAAAAAGAGTATTTTATTTAAAAAAAAACATGAAAAACGGCATATTTATTTTTGAAAAAGGAACTTTCCCATTTGGGAAAATATTAATTCCCCTGTTTGTTATTTCATTTTTGATGCCCCCTGCCTCCCTCCCGGCGGATCAAACTCTCGTCAAATAAGGGGGGGGGGCAATTTTTTTTAGCCATATTTTCCTTGATCGGCAGTTTAAAGTTGATTTTTGTTTGTTTCTTTGAAAGGGTAGTCCTAACAGTCAATAATTAGCTTTATCCTTATAAAATAAAGTAAATATGTAATAACATGATAAACCCTTCTTGAATAATGCGAGCGCGAGCTATATATATTTTTTAATATGTTTGTGATCTTCAAAGCGAGATGCCTATGTAACTAAATTTAGATAATAACTGCTAGCAAGAAGCGCGAACAGAATTTTTAAATATATAAGCTCTGACCTGATCTAAAGGGGACATTTTAAGAACTTTTTGCAGTTAGCCATGAAGACGATGCGTGTTTTAACCAATGGCGGCGGAAAGTATTTTTTTTTGGGGGGGGGGCAAAGCAAAAAAAAAGGGGGCCAAAAGGGGCAATTTGGTGAAAACGGATATTTTCACCATTAGATTATCATCTGTGTAAAGAGGTTGTGTGTTTTGTAGTAACTAAATTGAGCACAATTTTTTAAGTGATCACTAAAGTTATATATTTACGTTTCATTTCTGCGAGCGTAGAGAGCAAGCGGTTTGGGGGAAAAAGTCAAATCTGAAGATGTAAAATTCACCTTTTTGGTCAATTACTGTTAAAAGGGCATCCTTGTGAGATGTTGCGAGCGAATCACGTGCTCAAACTTTTGGAAATTTCATGTGGGCCTAGAATGAGCCTAGAATGATAATATTGATATAGATATTATTTACCCAGGGAAGCCACTTCAGTTCTGAAAACTATTCTCCCAGCTATTATTTTTTTTTTACAAGAATGCTTAGAATGTCCAGTTTTTAGGTTGGAAAATCGGAAAAAATTGGCTCACGTTTCTCGCTCGCATCAAGTATTGTTCATTGAGGAACTCATTCTATTCCTGGTTACAAAAAAAGAAGTATGAAATGTCCAGTTTTCAGGTTGGAATATCACAAATTTTAAGCTTGCTGTTCGCGCTCTCATTATTTAGTTCGTGAGATATATATTCTATTCATGAGTCACTAAATGCAGTCCTTAAAAGATTACTTTCTGAAGCCTGTTGCATAAAACTTTTTACCTGAGAAAACTCTGGTAAAAACTGAAAACTAAGGTTAGTCTGATTTCCGCCATTGACTTTAGCACAGGGCAAAAACTCCTGTAAAAACAACCTGAGTTTTCTCAGGTAAAAAGTTTCATGCAACGGGCCCCAGGTCAGTATATAAACAAATTACAGCTCGCCCTCGCATTAATTCTTTAGAAAGATACACATCTTTCTCACGATTACAAAAAATGCTCCGAATGCTCACTTCGCGTCTTGTTACATGAAATGTCTACTAGTTTGAGCTTGCGATTCGCGCTTTCAACATCTCACAAGGATCATTATTAGTATTATTTTTATTACCACCAGCAGAAGCTGTTATTAAAAATGACATCCCCTCCAATACAAATCCTATTATCTAGAGGTTGCTCGCACGCTTCCAACACACTTTATCCCCTGCATCTTTAATTAAACCATTTGCTTAGGCAGCAATTGCTCAGATAAAATCGAAATTAGCCTATGCTTGATCAGGGCGCCTATATTCTTAATGAAATACATGCTTTGGCCCCAACACACGCATGTATCATCGATCGTTATTACTATCATTGCATAATATCGTGTAATCTTGTAATGACAACATCGTTTTTGTTACCAAAATGAATTATTTTCATTTTCGGAAATACGAACCTTATTTAATTTTCGGATTAACGAACCTTATTTCGTTTTCGGATTAACGAACCTTATTTCGTTTTCGGATTAACGAACCTTCGGAATTACGAACCTTATTTCGTTTTCGGATTAACGAACCTTCGGAATTACGAACCTTATTTCGTTTTCGGATTAACGAACCTTCGGAATTACGAACCTTATTTTGTTTTCGGATTAACGAACCTTCGGAATTACGAACCTTATTTCGTTTTCGGATTAACGAACCTTCGGAATTACGAACCTTATTTCGTTTTCGGATTGACGAACCTTCGGAATTACGAACCTTCGGAATTCCGAACCTTCGGAATAACCGAACCTTCGGAATTACGAAGCTTCGGAATTACGATCGTATGCGAAAAAAACAACTCTCGCTTCGATTTGCAATAAAATTTGGTTGGATATATACATCTTGTTCTTTATTAAAAACGTCAATTAACTGTCAATTTTTTTCAGATCGGAATATCAAAATTTTCAGCACGCGCGCTTGCGTCAAATGTTCTTTTAGTTACCCATCTTAATCATTGTTACCAAAATGCTTGGAATATCAAGCTTTCAACCGGCAACCGAAGAATGGAAAAAAGTTGGTCTCGCGGACCTTCGGTCTCGCGGACCCTCGGTCTCGCGGACCCTCGATCTAGCGGACCCTCGGTCTCGCGGACCCTTCGGTCTAGCGGGCTGTCACCGTGAATACTTTGTAACACTGTATAAGCTCTTTAATATACTGAGTTCCATTCTAAATTTAAATTGAAGCACTCATTTCGACCAAACCCAACCAAACTTTGGATGAGTTGGTATGCATATGCCCATTAATTATGCTGTAATTTTGTAATGCTCCCAAAACGAACAAAAGATGAATCCCAGCCTTTGACAAGCTTATAACCCCAAAGGAAACAAATCACCCTGCAGAACTAAGCAATGAATAATTGCATCATATAGTTTCATTGCCCTATCACCTCAACAATTATTACTCGAATCGACGATCGAGCGCAGCTAAAAGGACCATTCCAATTAGCTACGACTGATGAGGGCAGTTTTTACGGCGAGGATAACGTAAAAAAAAATCAGTGCGGTTCGCTATTGGTTGATTGCTTTGCATATTACCAAATACTAGTACACGATTGCTTCCGAGCAACCAGTATCACATTTTCTAATTGCTTCAGCTACATAGTCGTTGAAAATGTAATTTTGAGGTTATGTCTCTGTTCAGATGCAATTTATTTCCCATGTTTATTTTTCAATTGTCTATAATGTTATTTGTCTTAATATGTATTCACATCTGCATGCAATTAATTTGTTGTATCATTTTCTATGATATTTTCTAGATTATGTATATGAAATTTATTTGAAGTGATTGAATGTTAAAGATTACTCCAAAACAAAACAAATATTCGAGATTTAAATAAGTGTATATACTTCACTCAAATAAAATATACCACATGATCATGATAGTGACGACATTGCCTGTATGGTATTTGGTTTTGCATGCAGATTAATTAGGGGTAAATAAGACAAATATTGCAATCAAACGTTTCCTTTAACATGGCCGCTTTAAGTCTGCGTTCCCTCGGGCAATGGAGATTCTGATCTGTAATCTAGATAATTATCTCTTAATCATTAGCTTTACCTTATATCCAACGGATGGAATAACAGAGAAAAGAACTAATGACTTCATTGTTTCAGTTTAATTGCAAAATTTTCAGTGCGAGGGTCCATAGCCGCTAGGTACGACAGTTAAATCCGACAGAGGTATCGCGAGATTTCTTTTCCTACCCCAGTAACCACAAGTTCACTTACGTTCGATTCACATTATATAGTTATCAAGGAATTCATTAACACGATCTTCTTGTCAACGATTATCGATATTCATAAATTAGTAACCATGGTAACTGGGGAATCGGCATATCAGGATGATTGTAGGCGAAGATGCTTTTAAGTAATCATATAAATTGATTTTTCTCTTAACAAGTACATACATAGTTATCAATAATGCATTTATCATTTCTAATTATTTGTAAGCAAGATAAAAGAGCATTGTAGATTAAATGCCTTGCGCCGGGGATCGAACCCCGGACTTTCCATGTATAGCCAGGCGCCTTAGACCGCTCGGCCACGGCACCTCCATTGATAGCTGATGATATCGATTCGGAAGTAAAAGAATCTGCTTCCAAAAATCTACAGGTATCAAAGAGAGATTTCACCCTGACATAAAGTTTAATGTAAAAATAGTCCCAAAAAATACTGACGAAGGTTTGAGGAGAATCCATCTAAGAATGGAAAAACATCATGATTTTGATTATATGATGTGTGACGTCGCATACATTCGTAATTCCGAAGCTTCGTTATTCCGAAGGTTAAGATATTCCGAAGGTTCGTAATTCCGAAGGTTCGTATTTCCGAAGGTTCGTAATTCCGAAGGTTCGTTAGTCCGTAAACAAAGTGAGGTTCGTAATTCCTAAGGTTCGTTAATCCGAAAACGAAATGAGGTTCGTAATTTCAAAGGTTCGTTAGTCCGAAAACGTAATGATTAACGAACCTTATTTCGGACTAACGAACCTTCGGAACAACGAACCTTATTTCGTTTTCGGACTAACGAACCTTCGGAATAACGCCACAAATGTTCGGATTAACGAACAATTTTACGTTTTTCGGATTAACGAACATCGAGGTATAGGCAATTTACGTGTTTCGGAATTACGAACCTTCGGAATTAAGAACCTTCGGAATTACGAAGTGCAACCGTTTTTTTTAGGTTTACCTGAATACGGGACATTCTATTCACCCATTTAATCATGAAAAGTATGGGTTTATTGCTAAAGAAGTGATGCGAGCGCGAAACGCGAGCTGAAAATTTTTATATTCCACTCTGAAAAACGGACATTTTGAGCACAATTTTGAATAAAGAACGAGTTGTGCATCTCAATTTCGCTTGCCGATTCTGTCTAACATTACAATCTTATTTTATTTTTACACATCCGGAATTATGGGGGGGGGGGGCAAAATGATATGTTTGCCCCCCCCCAGGATCGACGCCTCTGATCCTAAGTTTATACTGTTAGCAGAAACACCCCCTCACCACCGCCCTAGCGGTGGTGAGCAGGCGTGCTCGCATTATAATTTGTTGGTGAGATATGCGTCTCTTTCTCATGAGTCATGAAATCCTAGCAAGGCCACTGATTCTATTTAGTTACCAGGAATTATTTGGCACCACCCCCCCCCCCCCCCGATAATATGCACCTGTTACGCCACTGCAACGAGGCGTCTTAAACCACTCGACCGCGGCAACCGATGAAGGGAAAAAAAGTCGGTCTCGCGGGCCTTCGGTCTCGCGGTCCCTCGGTCTCGCGGACCCTCGGTCTCGCGGACCTTCGGTCAAGTGGTCGGACCCCGTATTCACTGGCGTATAAAGGGGAGGGGGGCGGAGGGGTCGTATGAAACCAAAGCTCAAGGACCAAGAAAGAAAAGAATAAAAAGGAAAATGAAAGGAACGAGGGTGAATTACACTATAAGAAATTCTATCCTTGAAATAAAAGAAGTTCCTGTAGCGGAGTCTCTAGAACACCTGTAATCTTACATTATATCATGTACCATTTCAGGATACTGGTATTTGGTGTATGCAACCTTACATATTTCCTCAAATAAAACACCCTTTTCCCCTTTTTAAACAAACGTTTTTGTTAGATTGTAGAAAAAAAACTTTTTTTTTTGAATCTACAGAATGATTCTGTTATTGCTTTCTGCAAAATCTTGTTTTTATGTAAAATCATTTTTTTTAACAGTGTATTATAATACTTATTTGTAGTATTACTGATTATCTCAAAATCTATCATAGAATGAAAAAGAAAATCGCTCGTTCACGACTTTTTTTTCAATATAATTCTTTGCCCCAAACGCAGTACTGTGCCCCCAATTTTGTGCTCATATTGACCCCGGTAATGTAATTGTATATAACTTTAAAATCTTGGATGTAATAAGTTAAATATGAATATTTACATAATAATTATCATGTTTATCTAACAATCTTTTCAATGATTTTATGAGGTGAGATGTACATGTACCGTGTACGGATCGTTGTCCGGTGTCTTAAATCACTTCAAAATATGAAAAAAAATGGTGACACCGAGCACCCATCATGACATTTCATCCAGTATCGAAGATAATATGACACGGAATCTGAATCTCAGGAAGTTCATTCATTGGTCAAGACTCTACCTTGATGATCGATGATGAGGAAAAGGCCGAAAATTGATCATGTGCTTCTCTCTCTCAAAAAAATGAGAAATTGTCCTGCGGGCATTTTGAACACCAACAAAACATACCTGTATATGGAGTTTCGCTTTTCATAAAGGTAGGCTACTGTGTTATTTGGCCAAAAAATAAGCATTCGGTGGACATCCCAATGATGGATAATATATACGAGGCAGATGTTTTTCAACGCTGCTTTTTGGTTTAATCAGATGACAAACATCGGATGGAGAGGGAGAGAGAGAGAGGGGGTGGGGGAGGGGGGGGGGGTGTAAAGCGAGCGGAATTGGTGGGGGTAAGAAAGGTGAGTGGGAGTCATTACAAATATACATTGGACGACGTGGAAATGTCATGGATTGCTGAAACCGACCCCAGACCCCCCCAAAAAAAAAGACATTGCCGAATAGTGGATTATGGGTCTTGTGGTTGGAGGAATGGGTTCGTGATCTTGAGGCTGTGAGTTCGAATCTCCGCTCTGCCATTTTCTCCACGTTGATGATACCCCCCGAGAAATTTCTATCGTCTATATATAAAGTCAGTACCTGTGCCACTATCTGGGTTCGAATCTTGTAGTCGAAGATTCGAAACTTGTATATGAAAAAAAGTTCTTACGAGATAGTCGATGTATAATTCTGATTAAAAAAAACCTCCCAAAATTGATAAATATACATTTTTTACACCCAAGTTTGATGCTTTTACAGGAGAACAATTTTTTTACAGGGGGTGCTGATGTAAATTTGACAAGCAAAAAAAAAGGTTTCACTACCCAAAAATGAAGGTCATGTAGGTCCCGAGAACACAAAAATTGTTTTCATATTAAATGCATGTCATTTTGGTTACATTTCCCCATATTTTGCACTTCTACCAGAATTCCAAGGGGCGCTGCAAGGAGAATAATTCACGCAGCACCCCAGCTTCCCAGCGCCATTTACTTTTGATTTGTTTTTCTTTTTTATTTTTAGTCAAGTTTTTGGGCTCGATGTGGCCTTTAAATGGGAAATTCGTCGGTGTACATGTATATTAACACGATTGAAATTATGTTCCAAGTCCAATAAACATATGCTGAATTTTCACGAAATTTCAATTTCCGTTCGAGGCAGATTATGTATGTAAACATAGTCATACGATAACCATTGAAAGTGATCATGATCATAAAACAATTACAAATTATCACAAATTTCTGATTTGTTAAGTTTTATTTGCTGATCGTCTGTGTATATTAACAAGATTAAACATGTATTTATGAGAGTAGGGAGAATTAATGAATTCATCAATTGAGAAAATAAGTTCATCCAATCAGCATGACCCAATTTAGCCCCATATATTGATACCATGGTATTCCTAAATCGAAAGCATGTATTCACGAGGCTCTTAAAGGGGAAGTTCACCCTGAAATAAAGTTTATTGTAAAAATAGCAGAAAAAATGATAAAAAAATATTGCCGAAGGTTTGAGAAAAAAGTCATCAAATAATTATAAAATTATTAGGAATTCAATTATTTGATTTGTGATGTGAAATGCGAGCAGCATTCCTACATAGCGAATGGTAAAAAATCAATGAAATGTCACTTTCTCAGATAAAATTGAAAATGGTTTTCACTGTACCTTTTGTATATCAATAGACAAATCATTTCACACACAATCATGAATAGAAAACAAAATTAAGTCATCAGGAACCATACAAAAATTGAAATTCATGGATTTTATATTACATAACAAATGGGGCAGCTGCTCGTTTATGACGTCACAAATCCAAAACTTTGAACTCTAACAACTTTCTTACTCTTTAACGGATTTTCCTCAAACCTTCACCAATATTTTTTTACTATTTTTTGTGCTATTTTTACAACAAAAAAGTTTTCTTCAGGGTGAACTTCCCCTTTAATCTTATTCATCGGATGGGGAGGTGTGACGGTGAATTCAAAATGGGTCTTTTTCATGTTTGTTAATTCTAAAAAAAAGACATTCCATGAAACTCAAAGAGAGAGAGAGTGGAAAAAGTGCGGTAAACTGGCTTGGATGCCGCAAAGAGCATTTCTCTATCTTCCTAAATTTTACTTGTTTTTGAACGATTAATCTACATTAAGGACATACGTATTTTTTTAATGAAAACAAAAAATTTGGCAGTACGATTCAAGTAGATTCTTTTAGGGAAACCTCTGTAAATTTCAGGTAATCTGTCTGTTTTAGCTGAGCGTAAATTTTCCTTTATGTAGTTTGATGTAATCGTTGATGTTAGAGGGAGATAGGGGGGGGGGGTGATGCGAGATAGGTAAATAGATTGATAGAGAGATGGGTATATACATGTATGCACATAGATATAAATGTACATAAATAGGGAAAGACATAAAGAGAGAGAGAAAGGAAAATAGAGGGGCTAATAAAATCAAATGCTCGTAACATATCAGTCACACTCTAAACCACTGAATTAAATTTTACACAATATTGGGTAAAAAGTGAACATGCATGTTTGCTGGGTACTTTTTCTTTTACCCCATAGTGGGCTATTTCAACGCAACATTGCGTAAAATTGACAAAATGTCTTTTTACCTACCCAACGTGCATGTTCCCATTGTCCCAATATTGGGTTAAACATTTTTTTTAGAGTGTAATAACCATGAAATTTGTACACTGCAAAAACACCAGTGTAAATTTAACACCAGTCCGGTATCTATATTGGTCCACTCCAGAGAAACATGAAACAACACCAGTTGATAAAATCAAACCGATATTGGTTTAACATTAATTGATGTTGCATTAATGCCAAAGTGGTGTTAGCCTAACGCCAAAACCGGTGTTGTTTCTACACACACATCTCTGGCGCGGACCAATGTAGATATCAGGCTGGTGTTAATACAGTTAACACCGGCATTTTTGTAGCGTAAGGACGGATAACGAACAATAATTGCTTGTCGATTCGTTTCCCTCCTCATATACACATCCCTGTCTCCTTCCTCTCGAGTTTATGATTCCTCCGCTCTATAAAGGGTCATTTTCAACCAACTTCTTTTGCAGTCATGCTCATCACAGCCAGTTACGTATGGCGTGCCAAGTGTACGCCAGTATATTCTGTGCAATTCAAGCAATTCCGTACACAAAATGTGTTTTTATTCAGACGAAAATCTTTTTGTCATGACGCTTTTCTAATTTCGTACACGAAATTTATTTTGTGTCACACAAAATCATTTTCGTCTCGACGAAATGCACAAAATAAATTTCGTTTAGACAAAATGTAATTGCGTCCACAAACTTCATTTGGCGTGCCATACAAAATGGCGCACCAAATGTCCGATGGTAAATTCCGTCCAATTCACGTCATTCCGTACACAAAAGTTTTTTTGTTCGTATGAAAATGATTTCGTCATGACGCAGTTTTATTTCGTATACGAAATTATTCTTGTCACACAAAATAAATTTTCGTCGAGACGAAATGTAATTTGGTCCACAAAATTTATTTCGTACACACGAAATGAATTTTGATCTAACGAAATAGCACCCCAATTGTCCAAAGGAAAATTCTGTAGGAAAATATGTGTTTCACTCCAACGAAATTCATTTCGTCATGATGCAGTTTGATTTCGTATACGAAATTTATTTTGTGTCACACTTATAATCAATTTCCTCGAGACGAAATAAAATTGCGTCCTCGAAATTCATTTCGTTGCGATGCAAATATTTATTCCGTCAACGAAATGATTTTGTGTCACATCACAAAAAATTCCGTCGACAAAATGATTTTGTGTCACATCACAAAAAATTCTGTCCATGTAAAATAATTCTGTCTCCTCTTTCTGGCAGGGAATATGAGATCGTCGCTGATTGGCTGCACCTTGCTGCTCAAGCCGATATCTTCGCTCGATCGATATCCGGGCGCGAGACGGTCACACTCACAGGTCGGCATGTTGGTGAACCTTTCTTGTTTAGCTTAGATTTCACGTTATTCATGTCAACGAGAGCTGCAAACAACTTCTCTAATTGGTAGAATGTGGACGGACATTGCATTCGTAAGTTTAGCTATGTTTTCGACTTCAAAATTACGTTGAAAACAAAATGGGAATTCGTTAGTCGTTGCCAAACTTGCATTTGCAAGAAGCTGTGCAATTTATAGTCCCGTGTATTCAAGTTTGTGTAGGGTCCTACTGTAGTCGACCATGCCAGGCCAGGGGGGATTGGTCTTTTGTGCACACCTAAAATGGTAATGAATTATACAGGCTGATATTTAGGCCTAGATTTTGATAAATGGTGTAAAATTCATACTCAGACTGACTCAGAGCAAAATGCATGTTGAAATTGGAAACTTCATTGGATGACAAATTTTATATAATTATTGACTGTCTGAGACTCTGAGACTGAGTCAGTGATTGACGTGATTTTATTTTTAGATTATTAAAAACAGCTTTAGCTTGGGCACCCACACGCATTGCGAGGTTAGTATTAATACTGGTAAATTAAACCATTGAACCACGTTTGGCAGTGGATTTCGAATTGAAAGTTAATGAGTTAGTGGGTCGCGCATGCTGGCTTGCTGCGATCCCACTTCTGCAAGTGATGTCCACGTCCATAAGGCATTAAACACACTTCTAAGTAATGGCTTGGTTTTTCTGTGCGCTGTGGCATGTCAGGGGCGGATCCAGCTTTTATAAAGGGGGGGTTGGGGTGGTATGTGAGGGAGCGTAGCGACCGAGTCCAAGCGAGCGGAGCAAGCGAGGGTGTTTGGGGGGGTGTCCCCCCTCCCACGTAGGGAAAATTTTTGAAAATCTGTGTGTGAAAATGGCGTTTCCTTGCATCTAAAACACCACTATTTTTTATATAGAGGTCGTTGCCAAATTAACCCCCATGAAAATTTGTAAAATTAAGTTGCAATCCCCCATTTTTTTTTTTTTTAATGGGGGGATTTTTGTTTGGGGATGAGAATCAGCAACCCTGGCCTAGATTGTCACTTCCGCGGTGGCCCGTGTCCTCAAAAAAGCTGATGGGGGGCAAAAAGGACTATGTGACATTTGTTCGCCCAACCCTCCCCCCAAATAAATAATAATAATAATAAATTAAATGAATACTACATAGAAATAGAATAAAATAAAATTACAATTTTTTTAAAAAAGATAAGATTAAAAAAAAAATGGTCCCCAGATTTTTTTTTTTTGGGGGGGGTTGCAACCCCCCCTCTAGATCTGTTTCTGCATGTAATGAACCCTTGACTATGAGTTGGGCTTGTCCGTAGACTCTAATGTTAGAGTCGAGGCCTATCTCGGCTCGGGCCCAAAGATGCGCCACCGCGCACAGAAAAATCATGTGGTATGGACACCAGAAGTAAGAATGAGATCCCATGCGCGACCCACTGACTTAGATATCCACTGCCAAAAACGGTTCATGGTACAGGGTATAGGGCAAGTCCAAGAAAAGGTCACCCTAGAAGGTAAAATTTTATCTCCAATTTAAGAAGTTATCTTTGGAGGGGTAAGAAAGCCTATCGCCTGTTGTGGTAGCCTAAGTATGTTTGGCCTAGGTCCTAGCCCCACTCATTACTAGTACAAGTTTAGTTACTTCGAGCGATGTTTGTGCCGGCTCCACTTCACCACCACTACTATACGCTCCATCTGGCTGAACATCGTGTCCGTTAAGTCGATCTGATATTCCGAGTGACAAAGGTGGGATTTTATGGGGAAATATAAAACTCATGGAACATCACGATCTTTAAAAACAAAACTAATATAGGAGGGGGTCCAGTGTCCGGACATGTTATCTTTTGGTTACACTTCGTAATTCAGAAGGTTCGTAATTCCAAAACACGTGAATTCATTATTGCCTGAACCACAATGTTCGTTAAATCGAAAAAGGGTTCGTTAATCCGAACATTTGTGGCGTAATTCCGAAGGTTCGTTAATCCGAAAAGGAATAATGAGTGATAATTCCGAAGGTTCGTTAGTCCGAAAACGAAATGAGGTTCGTTAATCCGAAAACGAAATGAGGTTCGTTAATCCGAAAAAACTAAATGAACAACGAACCTCATTTTTTTTCGGACTAACGAACCTTCGGAATTATGACTCTCATTATTCCTTTTCGGATTAACGAACCTTTGGAACAACGAACGTCATTTCAATTTTTGGATTGTCGGACCTTCGGAACAACGAACCTTATTTCGCTTTCAGATTAACGAACCTCCGGAATATCCAAACCTTCGGAATAACGAAGCTTCGGAATTATGAATGTAAACAATCTTTTTGAAGCCTTCCTTTTTGTCTTTGGATTACACTAAAAATATGAATTCAATACTTGTTATCTTCTATTTTGTTCTTTATATTTCCCAACATTTTGTACTAAAATTTGATGAAACTTCGCTTCTAACTTTTTTCAAATGACTTTCTAACATTGATCGTGTGGACACACAACCTGTACGGACACACAACAACTGAGTGACCTGAAACTCAGGCAGGACGTTTAGCAATACTTGATTAACCTTATGCCCAAATTTCATGAACTAGGTTTCTAAGTTTTCATTTAAAAAACACAACCTTTTGTTAAGATTTGGTGTTGATGCCGCCACCGTCAGAAAAACAGCGCCTATAATATAATTTTACTCTCCTATGCAGGTGAAACAAAACGGAAGGAAAGAAGGGAAAACACAAATTTTGTGCATTTTCATGTATTTATTTTCAATAGTCTCGGCAGTGCAGCCGTCCTTGCATGGTAACTATTATATAAAGATTATCCAGCTCATCACATAGATTTTGGTTATAAATTATAAAAAGTTGGATAAAAAACAAATATATCAGGCGTTTCATTCGAAAGCATAGTGGGAATTATTAATCCTCGGTTGGACTGGCAAAACTACTATATTTCCCTCGGGGCTTCGCCATCAGGAAGTAATTGTCAGACCAACCTCGGATAAATAATTCAACTATACTTTCTCAAAGCCTGATATATTTGTTTACTATTTCTCATAATTCCATATGGCTTTGTGTAATTATTTTGTGTCCAGAATTACTTCATTAATATGAAATTTTATTCAGAATCACAAAAACTGCAAGCTCTCTTTTTCTCCTAATAATCAGAGACAAAATGAGCCCAAGATTTTGAGGGAGTCAGATGTGTCATATCAGGCAAAATTCAATAGAAGTTGTGAGCGAGCAAGCTTTTCATTAAAAAAAATCACATTTTGTAGCTTGACATAAAAATATTCAGAAAATGTTATATTTCATTTTTCTTTCCCTTTTTTTTTTTTGGGGGGGGGGAGAGCATCCCAAGCCTCCCCCCATCTATGCACCTCTGTCTAGTGTCTATATTACTGTTATATTGTTATTTCAAGACTAATTTTCATAGAAACGATTGGTTCAGAAAAAATATTAAACACATGCAGCCTTTCATGGAAAGTTCCCCCGGTTGTCCCGAAAAGGTGTGTTTTGTTTGACTTTCCTCCTCAACCCACCCTTTCGAGAAAAGCTCTCGCGGCATATCTCAACGTCCGTATGACATATTTGTCCTGCCCACCAGAGGTGAAGGCGAGACTAAGGGATCCAAATGTCGTCTGTCTGTCCGTCACAAACCTGTAATGACACATAACTCCACAACCGTAAGTCGCTTTTAAACCAAACATGGATGGTAGATGGACCTGGGTGACCTGCATGTTGAGCTGCAGTCAGAGGTCACATGGTAAGGTCAAAGGTCATTTTCAGGTCAACGTTAAAGTTTACATGCAACACTTTTATGACACCTAACTCCACAACCGTAAGTCGCTTTTCAACCAAACTTGGATGGTAGATGGACTTGGGGGACCTGCATGTTATGCTGCAGTCTGAGGTCATATGGTAAGGTCAAAGGTCATTTTCAGGTCAACGTTACAGTTCACATGCAAGACTCTTATGACACCTAACTCCGCAACCGTAAGTCACTTTTCAACCAAACTTGGATGTTGGATAGACTTGGGGGACGTGCATGTTATGCTGCAGTCAGAGGTCACATGGTAAGGTAAAATATCATTTACAGGTTAAAGTTTACATGCAAGACTCTTATGACACCTAACTCCGCAACCATAAGTCACTTTTCAATCAAACATGGATGGTCGATGGACTTGGGGGACCTGCATGTTATGCTACAGTCAGAGGTCACATGGTAAGGTCGAAGGTCATTTTCAGGTCAACGTTAAAGTTTACATGCAGGACACCTAACCTCGCAAATGTAAGTCGCTTTTCAACCTAACATGGACAGTAGATGGACTTGGGGGACCTGCACATGTTACGCTGAAGTGGGAGGTCACATGATAAGTTCAAAGGTCATTTTCAGGTCAACGTCAAAGTTTACATGCAAGACTCTCTTATGAAAACTAACTCCGCAACCGTAAGTCACTTTTCAACCAAACTTGGATGTTGGATAGACTTGGGGGACGTGCATGTTATGCTGCAGTCGGAGGTCACATGGAAAGGTCAAAGGTCATTTACAGGTTAAAGTTTACATGCAAGACTCTCTTATGACACCTAACTCCGCAACCGTAAGTCACTTTTCAACCAAACTTGGAAGGTAGATGGACTTGGGGGACCTGCATGTTATGCTGCAGTCAGAGGTCACATGGAAAGGTCAAAGGTCATCTACAGGTTAAAGTTTACATGCAAGACTCTCTTATGACACCTAACTCCGCAACCGTAAGTCACTTTTCAACCAAACTTGCAGACTTATGCTGCAGTCGGATGTCACATGGTAAGGTCAAAGGTCATTTTCAGGTCAATATTAAAGTTTACGTGCAAGGCTGGTATGACAAGTGTTATTCCATCCCAGTAATTTCACAATGAAGTTTCGATATAATTCTTGCGTGCCCTCGCAAATCACAATATTTCTGGTTATTTTCATAAGTGGGCGAGACAAAAATTGCTTTTGCCTTGTTTTTTAGTCATGTTCAAAATGAATTAGTGATGATTTCATTTTTCTCGGCATTTTAATCCCCAAGTCTGCATGGTTTAATTATGTTTGATGCATGTTTTGCCTTTAGTAGACAGCTGGCAGCCCTCTGTCTCGAGGAGTATTTTTATATCTTTTTCTGTATTTGGTGAGTGAAGCCAACGAAATTCAGCTGAACAACCAACATAAAGGCATGGTCACACCGGCCGAGCGTTGTTGGAGCGGTAGGGAAAGAGGGTAGAATTTTTCTCTCAAAATGGGGGAAAAAATCGAAAACAAAAAAAACTAAAATCGAACTTGAAAATGGTAAACGGTAGCGAGCAGTGATGATTTTTTTTTCTCTCCGCTCCACGACCGCTCCAACAACGCTCGGCCGGATGCCTTTACACTTAAGGGGAATCCAGCCTTGGTCATAAAATATAGTGTTGGAAAGGAGAAAATTAGATAAAACAGAATGGTGAAAGTTTGAAAGAAATCGGACCAACAATAAGAAAGTTATGGCTGCTTTAAAATTGAAATCCCTATGATTATGTAGATTTCAAAGTGGCAACTGGGTAAGTAAATTATGACAAGAGGCAAGGACAACTTTCCCATAGGCCATGTACTTAATTATCAGGGATTTGTGTTTTTCTCCTAACTGCCCTTCCCCTGGGGCAGTAATCTAAATATAACCCTGGTAGTATATTGTTTTATGTCCTCATGTGAAAGAAAAATAAAAATTTGAAGTAAAACATTTGAAAAAATGACATATTAGCCATTTTATGTATTGGAGTACATGGAAGAGTAGTCCTTGCCTTACATCACTGTGACATCACATATGTGGCCAATTTGCAGTCTCGTGGATCTAGGGATTACCAATATTCACAACTTTAAAAAAATAACTTTCTTATTATTTGTCAGATAGTGTTCAAACTTTCACCTATCAACTTGACTGATTTTTCTTATTCCCCTAAGAACAAGTTTTTATTTGGGTTGGATTCCCCTTTAACAGAGATTGAAGCTTTTGTTCTAGTTTTGGCTCTGCTATTTTTTTGATTGGATGTATTTCCTGATTTATCACAATAATTGCAAGTTTTATCATGATTTAACTTTTTGAAAATTATGCTATTATGTGATTAAGGCTACATCTCTTGTACTTTCTACCGATAGTCTCAATATAACGTTATTAATGGATTATTTCTTGTAAAAAATCCTAAAGATAGGAACTAACTCTGTGGTTAGTAGATAAATATGACTCACTTGTCCAGGTGTTGATAAACGGGCCGCTGCTGAGTAGGCCTAGAGTTTTCTTAATTATATATAATTGATTTCATGACATGTGTTTACATTTGCTGCAGATTCCCATTCAGCCGTTGGACTGAACTGGTACTGTAACACAGTATGGATGGTCAATATGAAGCAAGCTTCATCGAATTCCTCCAAGAGCTCTGAACTCTGTTCTGATCATTTTGAAGATGCTTGCTTTGACAGGACTGGGCAAACGATTCGTCTAAGACAGGATGCTGTCCCAACCACATTTAATTTGCCGCCTCGTCATCAGAAGGTACAGTAGATCTATATCATACGTGTTTTAAAGAAATATAATCTCTGTATTATCTATCTACCTTTGGTTTGACAGAACAATGTTTTGAATATTCCATTCTCAGTAGCCAAAGAGAAATGAAAATTATCCTATTCGGGAGGGTCACCATGGACCTCGGCCTATACTGTGTACCAGGGGACTGTGTATTTTAAGTTAACGCTTACTAAATGATCAAACAAATTAAAAATTTGGTTTAGCCCTACATAATTAGCATGAGCTTCTTTGAAATTGCAAAGCTAAGGGTGTATTGCTGATTTTTCATAATTTATTAAAATTCATTTTTGATAAATTATTTTATGCATAAATAGAGAATTCTCTGCTGTACAGTTAAGTAAATCTCTAAATAAGTTCCCAAGTTCTACAGTGCGTATGAAAAAATGGGATAGATTTGAAAAGTCTATAAAATTTTTGTTTCAAATTATGATCTCAATATTTTGGTGTCAATACATGCTATGGAGTCTTATCCTTCAAATGCTATTAAAATAATTTGGTTTTGTTCGTGCTTACGCAAACACAAATTTTTGTTTTGTCTGGGGTAAAAAAGGAAGCTTGCGCCAAAATGGCATAATATGATGGTCGGACTTCTTGCTATCAGCAGAATTCCTCTTAACCTTTTCATTATCTTTGCCATAATTTTCGAATTATGCAGTCAAAATTCATTTCCAAATCTACTTATTTATTTGGATAGTTGTGGTGTTGTTCCTTTTTAATATGTTCTCTTTTAGTTTTGAATATTCCTTAGGCAAGAACATTTTTTTAAACCAAATTATGGTAGAGCGTGTTTTTTTTCGAATCCTTTCATTGTGTTCTGCAAAGGTAATGATGCCTTTGAACAGTGGCATACTGAGGGGTGGGGGCTCGGGGTGCTCCCCCCCCCCTCCCAATACAAAATTATGACCAAGGAAAAAAGTGGAAAGAAAAATAACAGAAAACATAGAAAGTGAAATATGATATTATTCTGAATATTATGTCAAAATCACAAAATTGGATATTTTAGTAAAAACTGGAAATTTTTGCTTGCTCGCTTCACAACTTTTTAATGCATTTTACCTGATCTGCCATATCTTCCTCCTTCAAAATTGACTCAATACACCATTGCCATTGAAAGACATGAATATTTTCTTGTTTGTCCTGTCAAGCACATAATTAAACTTGGTGAAGGATTCAATGACCCCTTGAAAATAGGATTCATGTCTTTTATAGGTACCATTACATAAATTGTTTCACATAATTATTATCAAAGGTACCATAACATAATTTGTTTCACATAATAAAAAGGATTTGAATGATTACAAATTCTCCCAATTAAAAATGCAAATCTTCTCACTTGGGTTGACAAGAAAGTCTCTTCTTACTTATGAAGGAAAATTCAAAGGTAAAAGAAGTTCAAATTAAAACCAATGTAATTCAGGTAAATGAATAAATTTATTAGTGAAATTTGACAGCATTTTTCGAAAATTATGGCAAAGATAATGAATATATTATAAGTCTGCTGATTAGCCAAAAGTCTAAAAGTATAAAACGTCCCGTGTTCGCTCAAGCATGAATTTATTTTTTAAATGCCATTTCAAAGATAAGATCTTAGAGCATCTATTAATATCAAAATATAGATATAATATTTTGAGACAAAGCAAAGATTTTATAATTTCAACCAATAAGTGCAAGAATAATGATGCATTTGTCATTTATGATTTAAAATAGAATTTCCATTGGATTAGATTTGTAAGAAAAATAATGTTTTTGAGCAATTCTAGGTCCGACATGAACTCATACATTGTTGCATTACTGCGTATCCGGATGCCGCAAACTTGGTCCCTAAACTTCTGCGAGACTTGACCAACAAAAAAAATATGAGGACATGTTTCTAACTGTGGAATTATTGCAAAACATGTGGAGGGGGGCTTATTAAAGTGATGGTCCAGGCTGAAAATATTTATACATGTAGCTTAATAAATAGAGTAGAAGTCACTGAGCAAAATGCCGAAAATTTCATCAAAATCAGATGACAAATAATCAAGTTATTGAATTTGATAGTTTATAACAGTAGTTTGTGAAAACGGTCGTCATGAATATTCATTAGGTGGGCTGATGATGTCACATCTCAAATTGTTCTTTTGAATTTTATTATATGAAATTATGTTTATTAAATTTTATCCTCCAAGAACTAGAAAAATTGGATTGACAACTGATTTAGTACATTAGATATTAATTGCTGAAACTTATTTCATCATAATGGAGACACATCATTTACACATGTATGAAATAATGAAAAAATTATGATTTTATGAACCAAACAGAAAGTGGGGATGTGACATCATCCCACCTAATGAATATTCATGATATGACTATTTTCTCAAAATATTGCTAAACTTTAAACTTCAATAACTTTATTATTTGTTATCCGATTTTGATGACATTTTCAGCATTTTGCTCAGTGGATTCTACTCTATGTATTAAGATATAAATATTTTCAGCCTGGACCATCCCTTTAAGACCCCCCCTTCCTCCTTTGGGGCCAGATAGGGTTAATAAATCATCATGAATATTTAAACATGTTTATTTTGCTGCAAGTCCATTGAAAAGGATTCATTTCTAAACAAATATTATTCTAAATGTACTATTGAATATTAATTTGACAAATTTAAAGTCATTTTTTCATTCTTGCATCTCGGTTTATTCAATTTTTCTTCTTTTTTTAATGTTTTTTTTTTTTATTCACTCTTCTCGTACAGAATGCACACAAACCAGGGAAACCCTCGAAAGAAAGTCATTTAGATTCAGCAAGCAACCTCCCAGATACTGCAAAGACACCTGTACCAAAGTCTTCAGCACCTTCCCTGGGACTACTACTCAATGCCAAAAATCTAAGAGGGGTAAAGTGGAAGATAACAGCAACATATATCTAAATGGGGTATTGTACAGTATGATTGATCAACCAATGATACCAGTTGTATTCTGACATTTAAATCCATGTCCCTCTGACCAATGTTGTCAAATAAAAACCTTGCTTTGAGCATAACATCCTCAAGGTGGTCTGAAATTCTATTAGAAGGTACATGTACTCTTCTGTGGAAGTTCATTTTATGCTTTGACTGCTAATCTATAAGTTTTATTATCAATATGCTAGTGTTCTGAAGTTGATGTGTTAATAATCAATTGTTTTAATGTTTTATTCTATTTAAAACATAATAGATGGAGACCAGCAGCATGGCAGCAGGAGCTAATGTTGGTCGTGATGAGGCATATACCACCATCAACAATGCTGCAATTGCAGTCACCACCACCAAGTCTGCTTCTGTCACTGCCATCACCATTGCCACCGCCATTACCAAGACCACTCCTGACACAAAGCCCCCAAGTCCTCAACTGACCAGATATTGCAGCTGGAGAAGGATATACCAGGAACTTCAAAGCCAGGGCTTGCCAGTCTCCTACAATAAGAAAAATGCCATGGGCCCATCTAATGAACTAGTAGTAGAATATTTGGCCACAGTTGTAGAAATGCAGAGACTAACATACTGCCACAGGTAAAAATCAATGTCAGATATGATGGATAGTCTTTGAAATATGGGTTGCAGAATGAATATCAGTAAAACCCATCATGATGTGCTATCTGATTTAACCCTAAAAAGGCCGTGGGAGCCCAAAAATTTTCACGATAAATCCACAACGTGAAAGATTGTGCCGCGTCATTATAAAGCCTTTTTTAAAAAAAGTTTATGAGTGTTCAGACAAAATTTGTGACACCTGGGTACCCGGTTCTGCAATTATGCAACATTGTGCATTGTGTAAGTACACATGTCAGAATTGCACTAAAATGTGATTTCATGGACAAATCCAATGCAAAATCTGTTTCTAGCCAGAATTCATAATTGTATCGTACCGGTTAATGTTTATTTTTACTGATTAAAATCTATTAATTTCATTGTGCTTATGATCAGAAAATTTTGTCAACAATATAAAAAAAGTAAAAAAAACCAAAGAAATACTTAAGAAAGGAAAAAAATACATATGAAAGGTATGTGATATCAATTAATTTTTATGTGTCTGAACAAAAACTTCAAGGTCTGTGTTTATAGATTTCCAGCCAAATTCTAATTTCATGCATGATTTAGTAAAACATATAATTCTAAATAATTTTAGAATGATCAAATATACAATTTTTTCATCTGTGGCAGGCATTTTGCATTTCTTCACAATTGCGCAATTAACGGTCAATCTTGAGGGCCCCCACTCCCCTTCCGCCCATCTTTCCTGCCTCCAAAATACCCTGGCAGTCTTATTAGGGTTAGATTAAGTCTACATTAAGCAAACATAAAATTCTTACAATTGAATTCAGTGGCGTAATGAGCCAAATATTTTGAGAGGGCTAAATATGGCGAATGGAACAAAAGTTCTCCAAAGAGAGCGAAGGGAGTGTGCAAAATTTTAGAACTTTTTAATACAGAAATCAAAATTTGGAAAGATTTTGACGTAATAATATCCAGTAAATACTCTCTATTTCACCCTTTCTCGTTCGCTTTCTTTCTTTTTCTCCTTTTCTTTCTTGGTCGTTAAACATGGGGGGGGGGGGCAGTCAGACCGCAGGTCCCTATGCTAATGAGCAAAAAGTCCAGATACATCCAAATCATCTCGTGGCTGAATCCTTGCAAAATCTTGTGATTCATGAGATTTTCTTTCTCGAGTCTAAGAATTTACCTGTTTTAAAGAGAAATTCCAGTATTGGTAACGATCTCAAAATGACTTTTTACAGAATCTAATATAATGACCACCCAAGTGTCTGTTTGTATGAATAAAAAATATGTGCCAAAGGATTCTGGAAGAAATTGTGTAATTGCTGAGAAATAAGCAAAATAAGCTCATATTCCAGCAATAATAATACACTGTCCCACGTGTGCCTATCTGTGTTGGTGATCTTCAGTGTGAACATTTTTCAGCGTAGATTTCAAGATTTCACAAAGTTCAGTTTATGTAACTTTACCAAATCTAGATCCTCGATGATATACTGACAATTAAGCCAGACTTTCTCATGAAATCAGTGTTTACTGCAACTACTGGCATTTCTTTTTAACCTCAAGTTAAATTAAATATTATTGCACTATCAGATAGAGTAAAAGTTACTCTTTCATATTGGTCATTTATTTTGTATACAATATTTTGTTAAATAAGTAAATTTCTGGCCTGAAAGTGTGCCTCAAAACTTAATTTTCTTCTTCCATTTTCTTTTGCACATTGTGCAAACTTTTTATTTTGAGCCTCAATGATATCCATATCACCATAAAGCTGAACTTCTTTTCTTTCTCACAATGCCACTCTTGATATGCGGCACCTTTTAATCGGGTCAAGATCACACTTTTCCCACTAAGGTACAATACGAGATTTCTGTAATTTTGTACTTGCATGAAATCCAGAGTTCTGATTGGCTGGATAAGGTTCACAGAACAACAGGCACAGGGTATTTGAGGAGATTACCACATGGGAAGTGTGACCTTCCTACGAACCCTGGCACTGGAACCGTTGGAATTTGCCACTGGGTGGTCTATTTGACCAATCAGAATGCAGTATTCTTGTTTTCAAACTGCTTTATGTACTTGGCAAATGAAAAGTGTGATCTTGACCCGATTAAACCAATTCTTATTTTGAAACCTATATCGTTTCAAAGCATACATATTCAGCTTTATCATGATATAAAAATCATTTGGGCTCAAACACAAATAAAGTGTGAAAATAGCAACTTTTGTCTGGTGAAAATATTTATTTTATAGCATATTTTAGATCAAACTTTGAACCTATATTACAAAATCTTTGAATAAATCCAAACATATGACATGAAAGAATGATTCTTCTTCTTTACAATGGTACCAAATTCATGAAATTCGATGCACAGTTAGAGCAGCAATGACCGAATGAAAAGGTGTTATGGTCCGCGTCAAGCTCATTAAATATACAAAACATCTCAAGTCATGAATATCATTTGGATGAAAGAAGCCACTCTCTTGGGACCTGCAGTCTGACTGGGGGGCATGGCCCCCATCTATACATCAGTGATGGATTTAATACTTTTTGCATGTACGATGACGATGCTCGCTCTCTCTCACCCATCCTCACTATGTGTATATGTGTGTGCAAGATGAATTATGAGGAATAATTGCATGAAGTGACGTTTTTCAACCAGAGATTGATCCTTATATATTATTTACTATTGCATTTTTGTTCATCATATTGACCCATCTTGACCCCTTTACCCCCCCCCCCTGACAAAAACCTAATAGTCAAATGAAGTTTCCTTTTCTTTTCTTTTGATATACATGTAATGTATTCATGTGAGAAAAAAAATTATAGTGCCAAACATTTTTTGAAAATTTTAATTTATTCCTTCAGGTGAGGTTTTGTCCACAGTTCCAGAAGGACACAAAATAGTATCAGAAAGTCATGCCAGAATCAACAACTGAAGGGTTTGAAGAGCCAGATAAAGAGCCGAGAAATGTGATTTTAAAGGTAAGTTAAACTTATTTATAATTCTGATTCATTTTGGCATAGAAAGTAAGTCATAATAACAATTTGAATTATTTTTGTCTTCTTGATTTGCTCTTTGTCAGGAATCCAAATTTTAGAATTAAACTCTTAGTTTGAGGTGTTGATGATTTTTTTTTCAGCTGCAAAAGTAACAAACCAATATCAATCATTGGTCGATAATGTGACTTGCTTTCTCTTGCCAAATTGGTACATGTACATGTATATTCTGCATTTCTATAATGATTGACCCCACCACTAGCACATAAGATGCAACATGTCAAATAACTGTCAAACTCACTTCATCATGTATTTAATTATTAATATTTCATTAAAGGAGTAAAAGGACTCAGAAAGATTACCCGAAAAAGCTCACAGAATTTTTTTTACTGGTAGACCCTTTACATTCATTTGATGAATTGAGTTCATGCAAAATCAACTGAATGTTATGAGTACAAAATCCTGTTAATACACCTTACTGTGAGGCTATTCTGGTAGGTCATCCCGGGAGTGCCTGAGGATCTTGTCCATTTGGATAAATCTTGCAAAGTACCAAGAGGTGCCTCCACCCCCCCCCCACTCTATTAAGGGTTAACAATGAAATTGAAATTAGGAATAAGTTTAGTATCTTCCCGGGGGGGGGGGGGGCACTCAGTATATAATGCATAGTGGGTATGTGCCGCGGAGGGGACCCCCATTTTCACACTCAAATTTCCGTTCCAAGGCATAGCATTTTGCCTTGTTGATAAAAAGAACAAAGAAAGCCGCTCCAAGGCATAGCATTTTCTTCTTATCGAGAAAAAAGAAGAGGGAAATCCGCTCCAAAGCTAGCATATTTTTCGTTACGCCGCTCCGATCGCATTGAACGAGTCGAATTTTGGTGAAAAGCGGCCGCAGAGCTCCCCCGGCGGAGGCCGCGCTAGCTGCATCATGCACGCATGACCGTTCCGTGGGGATGCATACGCACTCACACGCTGGCGATCCGTTCCAAGGACCCCCGTTTTCACAAACATTTGTCGTTTTGAAGCCCGTTCCGAGGACCCTCCTTTTTACAATAAGCCCGCTCCAAGGCCCCCGTTTTTTGTCTCGCCCGCGGCACACCCCCACCACATTTTTGGTCGAGTGCCCCCCCCCCCCGGGAGTATCTTGCTCATATGCATTATAAATTAATTACTATTTCAGGTACTTCAATCACATGCACAGTAGGAGCAAAAACAGCAGCAAACACACAGGAGATGTAACACTACATTGACCAACAGCAACAACTACAGCAGCATCAACAATTTCTGCAGGAGATGCAAAAACCACACTGGCAACCTCAACAACATCAAGGTGTCCAACAAGCACTCCGGGAACGTTAACAGCAACCACAGCTTCAGCTGGAGTTTCAACAAACACATCAGAAAAAAACCAACAGCAGCAAAAAAAACACTTATGAATAATGAAATGAATCTAATTGAAACTCAAAAGCCAATGACGCAACATCTTTGACAAACTGAGACAATTATTCATTCTTTTACAGGATAAAGAAATACTTTTTTAAAGTGTAAATTTGCAGGAACACAATGGATGTTCCTATGTATCTATTTAATGAAATAAATTTGACTTTAATAAATTCAGTAAATTCAATTCAATAAATTTAGTGATTCAATAAATATCTACTTTTATTTGTCAATGAGTGAAAATACCTGTATTTTCTATTTAGAATGACAAAAAGCAATTTATCAATTCAATATCATCAAAAACTTTAGCAATATGGTTGTTAGGCCCTCCAAATTGTTGATATTTTGATGAAAAAGCCGTTTCTGCTGCAATATTTGACGCAACTCAAATAGATCAAATATTGTCGCAGAAATTGTCATTTGCCCCTGAAAGTATCTGCGGCAAATATTTGACGCAGCTCAAATAGCTGCATCAAATATTGCCGCAGAAATTGTCATTTGCCGCAGAAAATGGGAGTTGCCGCTGCGGCAAATGTTTTATGAAACGGGCCCCAGGTCAATCAAAATATTTTCGAATTCGTGCTGGTGAGCAACACGTTCACTCCCAGCGATAGGGACTTGTTTAAAAATGGCATAGGAAATATGCATTTTCTAAGTATGGTAAACTCATAGTAGAATTTAGGTGTTGCAAGAATTAAATTGTGAATGAACTGTATTGGTAGGTAAGACATGCGTAGAGGATTATTTGTCTTTATCCATTTCTATTTTCCACATTTTTCTTTTGTTTGACTTTATTTTCTAGGGGGAAGCCCCACTCCCCCATTCCTGTGGATGCCAATTGGTTGGGGGCTTGGAATAGTGCAAGTTAAAAGGGTGAACCTGAACTTTATAGATATCAAGAGAGAAAGAATTGGAAAGTTAAAATGAATAAAAAGAAAGATGGAGAGAGTGAGAAAGATGGTGGACTTTCAAGGGGCATTAAAAAATCTCATATTAAAACATCATTTTTGTTTTTGTAATTATTCTATTTACCCAGGGTCAGTCAAAATATTAGCATCCACAGGAGGGTGGGATCCTTCCCGCCTTAAAACTGAAATCTAAAGAAAAGTGTAGAAATGGATAAAAGACAAAGATCCTCTGCGCATGATTTACCAGCAAATGCAGCTCATTCAGAATTTAACTCTTAGAGCACCTAAATTGTACTATAGGCCTACAATATGTGTTTACCATGCTTAGGAAACACATATTTCCTAAGCTATTTTAAAACGAGTCCTACTGCTCGGAAGTGAACAAGTTGCTTCCTTACTCATATTCAAGAACGTTTTGACTAACCTCCTTTTTTAATTGGTTGCTTTGCTCCCTCACATACCCAACAATTTGTTGTCCTCTACATTTCTTCTGCTTGGTCACTTCGCTCCCTCTTACATATTCCTCAAATCTCTTGGCCCCTGCATTTTCCTTCTGTCATTTTGCTCTCTCGCATATATCCCCCCCACAAAATTCTGCTCTGTCGCATTCGCTCCCTCGCACATATCCCAAAATTGTTTTGCCCCACCCTGCATTTTTTTCTGCTGACAGCCATGTCCTGCCCAACCTCTCTCCAATACCTTGAAATGATGGGGGGGGGGTAACTTTAGATATGAGAGTGACCGAACAATTGTAAATCAGTGAAATATTTGACTTTTCTTTTGATTAGTTAATATTTTCTGTGAGAGTGATTATTGCAAAGGATTATACCCCTTTCTGTACACAAAACATACCAGTATTTTGAGAAATAACAACAGAAAAAAGACCACATTCTTCCTGACTGTTCAAATCCTTAAAAAAATAAAATATGGTAATTTTTACTTTCTCAGGCATTCATCACAGGCTCCCCAATTCCTGTCTCTATTTCTCTATCACCCCCATTCTTAATTCATCTTTTTGTCTCTATCCAACAGCTCATTTATAACTGTGGCCTTGTTCTATCCTACATGTATTCTATTCTTCTGTCAGCTTGCCGTCATTCCTACTTTTCACAAACTTTTTTCTCTTCTGACATTCAAATCAGAATGAATATACTGTAAGACATCTTCAAATTCAATGAATTCATTTTTGTTACATGCCCAGTGATAAACGTTTTCATTGAGCTATTTTAAATAATCAGAATCCACACAGCGTAAATTTTTTGTTGTAAAGTTGTGCAAATCAATGTTTGTCCAAACTTAAAAGCAAGTAATGTATAAGGTAGGACTTCTGTGTGGTTTTCAGCCTCTTCTCCAAGTTTTAATACAGTCCATTATTGTTGTTGACTTCCACTTTACCCCTCTTGGACTTTCTGGTATTCAGTAGGAGTGGTCTTCGAGAAATTAAGGTGCTGAAGACTTTGGCACTGGTGTCTTTGCAGTATCTGGGAGGTTGTTTGCTGAATCGAAAAGTCTTTTGGGAAATACCTTGGTTTGGGTGAATTCTGTAGGAGACGAATTAATAAAAAAATAAGAAAAAAGAATATTGAACAAAAACAGATACAAGAATGAAAAGATAACTATTCAAAGATAATTTTTCAATCAAATATTCGATTATCCATGAAGAACAATATTCGTTTAGAAATCAAACCTTTTGCAGTGACTTGCAACAAGATAATTTTTTTAAAAATATACATGATGATAATTGATATATAAACCCTATCTAGCCCCGGGGGGGGGGGGGGGGCTTAATAAGCTCCCCTCCCCATCCACATTTTTCATGATAAGTCCACAATGAGAAATGAGGTACCATGATTACTTTTTGGTCAATTCTGCAGAGCTTTTGAGACACCCGGATATTCAGTTACGCAACATTTTATGAGTTTATGTCGGACCAAAAATTGCTCAAAAATATTATTTTGTATACACATTTAATCCAATGGAAATTCTATTTTCAGTCATAATTGACAAATTTATCATTATTCTTGCACTTATTGGTTGAAAATAATCAAATCTTTGCTTTTTATAATCAGAATAGTGCCATGAACAGATCCCATTAAAAAAACTATAAAATACATAAGGCCCCAAAACAAAGAAATACATATGGAATTATAGAAACAATAAAATACATAAGATTAGAAATGTCATTTACCATTTATTTTTGAGCAACTTTGTTAGAAATCATAGAATTTCGGGAATTCTTTAGAGATTAACCTTTAAAACAAAGAATTCTCTATTACGCATAAATTAGCATTACTAATTTATTAACAATAAATAATTTATTAACAATAAATTTTAATGAATTCTGTAACCTTTAGTTCCATGCTTGCAGATTACATTGATGTTGATGTGTGCATTGGTTTTCGTTTTGATCAGAGGCAAGATCTGAAGAGGGGGACCAAAAAAGCCCACCTCCCCCTCCCTGGGCTATGCAATCTCAAAGTAGCCCAGGATTATGAGTTAAACCAAATTTTAAAAAATATATTTATTTAGTAGTTTACTGTAAATACACAGTATAGGCCCCGGTCCATGGTTATCCTCCTGATTAGGATAATTTTCATCTCTATTTTGCTACTGAAAATTGAATAATTAAAGCAATGTTCTATCAAAACAAAGGTAGATAAAACAGAATATATATTTCTTTAGAACGCATGTATGATATAGATCCACTGTACCTTCTGAAGACGAGGCGGGAAATCAAATATGGTTGGGACAGCATCCTGTTTAAGACGTATCGTCTGCCCAGGTCAAAGCAAGCATCTTCAAAATGATCAGAACAGAGTACAGAGCTCTTGGAGGAATTCAATGAAGCTCGCTTCATATTGACCATCCTTACTGTGTTACAGTTCCGGTCTTGGTACCGGTTCAGTCCAATGGCTGAATGGGAATCTGCAGCAAATGTAAACACATGTCATAGAATCAATTACACATAATTAAGAAAGTTTGACGTGTCCAAAGGAAACAGATGCCCCCGCAGAATTGTAGTACAAAATGTTTTTTATTGTTTTATGATGCAATTTTCTGTAAATCAATTAAACTATACACTAAATAAAATAAGATTTCAGTTCTTGATGTTTTAATAAGAGATTACCACAATTTTGTTTATGAATTTTGAACAGAAAAGTTGATATTTCCCCCCAAATTACTAAATCATGGAAATTGAATGCCTACAAAAAAAAACACTTTATAAGTAATATGACATTTCATTCCTAATACATGATTATATACGTGTTGTCCCTAGGTGTCCTGAGTCTTGTCAATCGAGGGGGGGGGGGCGAGGAGAATTTGCACAATGGAAAAATTGATATACATTGGGTTTCAAAGCTTAATTTCATTTCGGGTAAATCAATATGCTTTATTTCATTTGAATCAATTATACCAATTTTAGGGCATAAAATACAAATTCAATTCAAACCTATAAATATAGCCCTTGAACTACTTATTTTTTTAATTCAGGAATTCTGATCAAATGTATATTAAAAACAATCAGTAGGCCTATATAATGTTTTTAACCCTTATGAGACTGGGGGCTGATTTACCCCCTTGTCATATTTTGCAATAAATCCACTGCACAATTTTTTTTACCGCATCACTCACAGACTTACAGCATCACTCACTTTTTCGAGTCTCGCGCAACTTTTGAGACCAAAATTGCGACCCCCTGGTATGTGCTTTCGAAATTACACAACATTTTGGAAGTGCATGCAGACCAAAAGTTGCTGGAAAAATGTGAATTTGCGTACAAATCTATGGAAATAGTGTTTTTAGCCATAATTCATAAATGTGCCATTATATTTCCTTTTACTGATTAAAATCAATTAATTTCAACTTTTTTACGGTCAAATATGGTCCCCGACTATTTCCATTGAAACAACAATAAACACATAAGAAAATAAGTGTGATGTTGAAATATATTGAGTCTGTGAACCAAAAGTGATCATTTCAGGGGCATTATTTAGTTAATTAGAGCAAACTTTTGATTTTACGCGTAAATTAGCAATGAGATTTAGGCAAAATTTGATTATAGTTTTTTAGAATATACCATGGGTAATGCGTTTGCCAATCATCGCTGTGATCCCATGATTGACTGCCCAGATCATAAAGCCCCCCCCCCCCAGTCTTCTTAGGAAATGAAATAGCCCAGTCTATGTAGGTTACTGGTAATGTTTTTTTTTTTACTTTTTCATTTTTCTTATGTACAGATTTTCAAATTTATTACTAATAGAAATTTTCAGCAATTTCTGAAAATAATGATACAGATACAAATTTTGGCAATGACTCACATTGAGTTGTACATGAAATCAAGTTTTTAAGCAATTCGGGATCTGATAATATGCACTTGTGTATATCATAACTGCGTAACCATGCATGCATTCCAAAAATAGTCTTGAATGTTGTGTGGCCCTGCCATGTTTACGAATTTATTGTAGATAAAAGTGAGCTAATCACATAGATTTGTTTGTTAAAATGATATTCTTAATATTGATTGCTGTGCAAGATTGAACAGGGAGAAGAGGAACATGACAAAGCAATCAAGAAAGAGTAAAGGGGGGAAGAGAAAGAGGATTTATTTATAACACACAAGTAAAAAAAATGTGTTTTAAAACACACTGGTTAAAACGTGCCAACCCGGGCCCCAGTTAACGCGATCAGAAATCCATTCAATATGATTGAACTTAATATCATGCAGAAATCAATACGCATATAAATGTAATCAAAAAAATAAATTTTGAACCAACTTGCATAATGAGCTGTGAACTTAGCCTGTATTTTGGTGACATCTACCTACACACCAAATTTTTTTAAATCCATTGAATGTTTTTCAAGTTATTGCGCGGAAACCAAGGGGGGGGGCTGACAGGGGCAACACTTAATGCCCCCTCCGGGCTTCATCTGCAGGGGCATAAAAACTCTAGGCCTACTCATCAGCAGGGGCCCGTTTCTCAACACCTGGACAAGTTAGTCCTATTTATCTACCAAACACAGAATTAGTTCCAAAATTACCCAAAAGGATTAACTAGAATCCATTAATATCATATTGATACTATTGGTGGAAAGTACATACCAGACGTAGCCTTAGTCACAAAATAGCAAATTTTCCAAAAGTTGCAAAAAATAGAGGCAAAATATGCTTAAAAAGT
This sequence comes from Lytechinus variegatus, assembly GCF_018143015.1. NCBI lineage: Eukaryota > Metazoa > Echinodermata > Echinoidea > Temnopleuroida > Toxopneustidae > Lytechinus > Lytechinus variegatus. Next base: position 29,379,621 of record NC_054755.1, read on the forward strand.
ACTTAAACATGCAGACATGGGCATTAAATTTCTGAGGAAATGAAATTAACACTAATTCATATCATGATAAAAAAAATCACATGTAAGTGGACATTGAGATATTTATCCCAAGATATAAAATTTGAATAGTTTACGTAAGTAAACCATAAGGCTTTCTTCCTAACATGATGGTTTCTAGTGTTGCTGTTGGATGTTTGTGGTCTATATCATGGTTGTTCCACTTTATATGTTTGTCATTTTGCCTCCGACGAAGATTCTGCTAGGATCGAAAGCTTAGGCCCCCTTTTGACTCTCTAATTTACTCCATTGGCTCTTTTTTTTTTTAGATAAGCAGTTTTCAGCAGCTTCTTTTTGCCTTTAACATGATGATAATCAAACAGATTTTCAGGATTCCAAACATCATCAAAAAATATATTATCATGGATTGTTAAACTCTTTAGATACCTAAACGCACAATTTTATGAATGCTATGCGTATATTAGAGGAAGAATTTATTAAAATTTTGATAAGGGTCTGAAAACGAGTCCAATTATGGATGACCTGAAGTGGTAGAATCTTTGTCAATTCAATTATTTTACTACCTTAAATTAACACTTGTTATAATTTCTGTGCATTACAATTACTATTGAATGATTTATCCCACTTGTTTGCTATATAATTCATTTTTCTTTAAATTATTACGTAATAAAATTTTCAAATTTCGAGGCTCATTTGAATGTCACAGTCTATCCACATGATATCACTACATAAAGGACAAGTCCACTCCAACAAAAACTTTATTTGAATAAAAAGAGAAAAATTCAACAACCATAACACTGAAAATTTCATCAAAATTGCATGTAAAATAAGAAAGTTATGGCATTCTAAAGTTTCGCTTCATTTCACAAAACAGTTATGCACATCTCGGTCGATATGCAAATGAGAAACTGATGACATCACTCACTATTTCTTTTGTAATCTATTATATGAAATATGAATTATTTTTATTTCTCGTCATTGTCATGTGAAATGAAGTGTCATTCCTCCCTGAACACGTGGAATTACATTATTTTAACATTTTGTGCTTCAGGCAAGGAGGTCCTAATTGTCAAATTTGTAAAAAATGAAATATTGTATAATTCAAACAATAAAAAAACAAAAGAAATAGTGAGTGACATCATCGACTCTCTCATTTGAATGTAACTGGCTCGTTAATATAACTATTTTGTTCAAAATAAGCGAAACTTTGAAATGTCATTAATTTATTATTTTACATCCGATTTTGATGAAATTTTCAGCATTGTGCTTGTCTGGTCTTTCTCCATTGATTCAAATCAACATTTTTTCTGAGGTGGACTTGACCCTTAAGAAAGAAGTTATGACAGGTTTGGAGATGTCATAACTATTTGGTCAAGTTGTCCCCGATCTTGGCAAAGAGGGATTCGTGAAACAGTTCGCTAACAGGTAGCTAACTATTTCCAATTTAGTTAAGAAGTTAGAAGACTTAACGGTGTTGAGAAACGGGCCCCAGTCTACGCAAGCAGAACCAAACAGAATCAGTTTGCCACACTCAAATTCCCAATTTGCACTCGCATCAATTATTTAGTTACGTACCTATCATTTTATGATCTAGTGCATAGAACAAATGACCATTTTTTTTAGGTCGGAATGTCAACAATTTTCAGCTCGTGCTTCGCATTCCCATTATTGAAATATGTACCATCCTCATGGTTAAACAGTCCTTAACAGGATCATGCTAGAACACTTATTAAAAATTATGTTCGTGCTTGGCATTCTCAGTAATTATCTAGAACACACACATCTTGTTCAGGATCACAAACGGTGCCTAGAATGTTAAATTTTCAGGACAAAATACATCCTAAATACATATATAAAAGTTCCAAAAAAAGTAAGAAAAAAAATTGCTTGCCTTTGCACTTTTTATATAAGGCCTACGTGATTATTTCATATTGATGTTATTTTATAAGAAACCAACTCGCATATTTAATGACCCAGTGTAGTGGTCCACCCGGATACCCCCAACCAGTAATTGGGAGGAGATACCTGCGGGTCACAGTTCTGTGTGCGCACCCTTGTAGGCGACCCAGATTGGCTGGCTCCTCCAATACGCCTTGGAATGTCTTTAACAGATATATGGCACTATATAAATGCTGTGCATCATCATCTACCAACACACCCAAATTTTAAAAAATCTGATGACTTTTGATAAGATATCGTGAGGAATCCAACTCGCATATTTAATGAGCTGTGATCTTTGACCAGCATATTCCGAATTCGAACTTAGCCTGTATTGGTATCATCTACCTACACACCCAAATTTGTTCAAATAAGTAGAATATTTCATAACTCATAAAAAAGACATTATCATGCGGAAACTAAATTGCATATTTAATGTGTTTTGACCTGCCGACTCCAAATTCAAACTTGGCCTGTACTATCAGAGGGTCGTGTGTTCGAATCCCGCCATGGACTAGCGTCCTTTGGCAAGGCGTTAATCCACTTTGCCACTCTCCACCAGGTGTTAAATGGGTACCTGGTAGGATGTGAAAGCCTATGTATAATGTAGTATGCCTAGCAATTGAGTCTTGGAACTCTTGTTGGAGTGCTCCCCAGGGAGTGGAGAAGGTGCATACATTGTACGCAGGCATACAAGGTTCTGATGACCGTGGTAATACTGAGTCTGGAAAGCGCTTAGTCTCTTAGAGACGTCGTTCCGATGCATTAAGCGCTATATAAATATGTGGAATATTATTATTATTACTATGGTGTCATCCACTCCTATGGTGTCACCCACTCCAAGCTGTGGGGAAGTTACACATTGATGCAGAGGTTCGAGCCCTGATCACGTCTTTCGGATTGTGACATTAAAGGTCGGTCCCAGACGTAAATAATCAAACCTGATTGATATACGTCTGTCAAAAACTCAAAATACACACACACACTCCTAGTACCAATGATTAATGTTAATGTTTGGACCTCATAGGCGACATTACCCAAAATATGGGTTGCCGGTTGGACAATGCTGTTCTGAATCTGATTTCAAACTCAAGACTTTGGTAAATGTACGCCTTAATACAAATTGGAGTTATGCGATATGACTTTCATTTGGTGGGAAGACATTTAATACTTTATAAAATTAGTTGAAATTAAAATGGATTATATTAATGCTCACTGTTGGTGAGCATTTCTACACGATCCCCCTATTGAGATTTATAGTAAATATTTTGGAATTATATTAGTTATGCGACCCCTCCCTCATGATGATCACAGCATTATTTGTAATGGGGATATATTTCGTTCATATTCTTGTCTCTTCTTTCTCTTTTTAGCCTTTTTTTTGCTTGTTAAAACCTTTTCATTTTTTTTTGGGGGGGGCTTGCCAAATTTTATGTGGGTCAAAATTACATTCATTTTTTTAGTGACAATCTTATTTTTCATTTGTCAAATTTTACGCAAGACAAAATTACCTTCGATCATTATTACAGTTAAAACCTTTTTTTAATTTTAATTTTTTTGGGGGGGGGTTGCCAAATATAACATGGACAAAATGACTTTCCCTTTTCTTATTTATTTTTTTGGGGGAGCTTGCCGAATATCACGCGAACGAAATGACTTTCATTTTTAGTGACCATCACTTTACGTGAGACAAAATGACCGGTTTTTTTTAAGTGAGAACCTTTTTGGGAGTTGTCTAATTGTACTTGAGAAAATTCACCCCACCCCCCCCCCCTACTTTGGAAAATCTTGGATTTACCTCTAGTTTTAATCATGATTAACCCTAAATAGACTGGGCTATTTCGATGCCTAAGAAGACTGGGGAGGGGGGCTGATTCAGCGCCCCCTTATGATCTCGGACGTCGATTGCGCGATCGCGACGAAAATTGGCACACATTACCCATGGCATAATCTACCAAATTATCACATCAAATTATGCAAAAAATCTCATGTTTCATTAATTATGCTAATTTTTGCGTAAAATCATTAGTTTGCTCTAATTAATAAAATAATGCCCCTGAAATGCTAATTTTTGTTTCACCTACTCTAGATAGGCATCTGATCAAATTTATTTTTAAAAATTTCAACATCATGTTTATTTTCTTATGTATTCTATTGTTTTCTAAATTTCTTATGTATTTCATTGTTTTTCGACTTTGTTTTTCATTGTTTTTTCAATGGAAATTGTCAGGGACTTTATTTTGACCATGAAAAAGATAAAATAAATTGATTTTAAGCAGTAAAAGGAAAAATAATAATACATTTATGAATTTTGGCTAAAAACACTATTTGTATTGGATTTGTACACAAATTCACGTTTTTGAGTAATTTTGGGTCTGCATGCACGAACGAAATGTTGCGTAATTTCGAAAGTGTGTACCCAGGGGTCACAATTTTGGTCTCAAAAGTTGTGCGAGACTTGAAAGTAAAAAGTCAGCGAGCAACGCGGTCAAAAAGATTTGCGCGGCGGATTTATCACGAAAAATGTCGAGGGGGGGGGCTGATTCAGTCTTTTTAGGGTTAAGATCATGCGTATACCACGGCAGAGGCGTAAACCGCTGCAGGGGCATGCAGGCTGGCCCTTGATCCCTAGTGGATTTCACCGGAAAAAAAATCCAGATAAGAGAAAAGGAAAGAAAGAAAGAGAGAGGGGGGGGGAGAAAGGGAAGACTGGGAAATAAACGAAAAGGTCCCCCCCAAAAAAAAGGAGGGGAAAAGAGAGAAGAAAAAGCGAAATCATTAAAGGGGTGTATATTATAACTTCATTTATAATTGTTTTTCCTTCTTTTATAATGGGGGGGGTCAAAAAAATAAAAACCTTAACGAAATGTTTTTCTATAATTACATTTAGGTCTACACTCGCGATTTAATAAAAAATAGTAGCCATCTATATACAAATGATGCGTTAGAGTGGGTCAGTAGGAACTCTGTGTACAAGGTAACCACATGCACACAGTTCCACTGACCCACGAAAGAAACCCATGCATCATCTGTTTTATAGAATGGAATTTTTTTTTAATAAACCACAAAAATTAATGATTTACTGGATGCATGATAATTTCATGCGTCCGGTAAATTTAATTTACCGGACACATGATTTTTTTTACCGGACGCATGATTTATTTACTGGACGCATGATTTATTTACCGGATCGATGCATGAAAATTCCAAAATCTAATGCAGAGCGCAGACACTTTGATAACCCTGGACAACATAAATATGGGCTTAACTGGATAATGTTGCCACAAAGATATTGTTATACCCAAAATGCCAGATACAGCTTTGCATTGACTATATCTTGAGCAGTTGAGGCAGCCTCCGACCTCCAATACATGTAGCTGTGTGTGTGTATGCGGGCCGCGCCGGGGGCCAGCGCCTGCCTGGGCCTGCAGTGGATATTTCGCTGTGCACAGCCAGCCCAGGGCAGTATAGATCTAACGTTAGATCGTACATGTATGTCTGGACTTCTCAACTAACGAGTATGTGGGCAGTTTTAATCCCAATGACAATTACGGTACCGTATTTGTACTTACAGATCATTTTGCATCCTTTGATTCATTCTGCTTTGATCGAAATTCAAATTTTGACGTAAACAAGCGACGGTAACAGTACATGCGCGATGACATCACAATGACCTTTTCGGACGATTGCTTGTTTACAGTGGATATCGTTGCGTTTTGATTATCGGGATATCGTTCATGCAGCCCAGTAAAATTTTTGCATTGCTCTCAACCAATCAGATTGCAGGGATTTTCTCATCCATTACAACTATAAAAAGTTTTAAAATTGCTAAAGATCCAGAGATATCAAAACCCACCTGCTGATTTAGCACTGGGGTACACAAGCCAGGGTTATGCCCAGTGCATGCCCCCCGAATGTTCTACGTACAACCAAGATATAAAAAAATGAAGGGAATTAAAGAAACCAAAATTAGGAAAAGTGTAAGGTAAGATATCTGTCTCAAATTTAGATTTGCACGAAAGGTTTTTTCTCGCTTGCTTCATTCGCTTGGAACATATAAAGCAACTTTATTCCCACGTGCCATATGTTTCGGCCTCTTTCTTTCTACTATTTCATTTTTTTTACTCATCATGCTCCTGCCACACAGGGGTTTGCCCTAATGCATGAACAATCATTAAAAAATATCATTTTCATACCATGTGACTGGGAATTTTTTGCTCTACCCCTCCTCGATCCCTGTATCGATTTGACTTGACATGGGCCTATACCTGATGTATTCTGCTTCAATATAAAATCATAACGGATAGAACGCCTTGAATACAGGCCAAACAGCCTAACGACACACACACACACACATTGCCGTGTCACGTGACAATCAGTATTAAACGAGGATGTGTACAACCCTATGGCGACAAGGCTAGTCGCAAAAGTTGAGCAAGTTCTGGACGAATAGGCTTCAATACCCCAAGAAAAGAAGTAGTATCTAGGGACTAATTAAAAATAGTTTTCTTAATGGAGTTCCATGTTAAAATCTAGTAATTTAAGTCCAACTTTTAATTCGCGTGCACTCACTTTTTTAACACAGGAATTAATAGGCACGGTGCCTAGAGTGTCATCTACCAACACACCTAAATTAAAAAAAAAAACAATCAAATATATTTCAATTTATTGCACTGAAACCAAGTGGGGTGGGGGGGGGGAGGCAGGCAAATCAATGGACAGGTGGAACGCTTAATGCCCCCTCCGGACTTTGTCTGCGAGAGCATAATTACAGAGGAGCTGAATTTGAAGAGGGCCTGAATCAAGACTGAAACATCGCAATACGTGTAAGTGGAGTAGGCTAGGGCACTCACACTAGTACGAGGCCCGGGGGGGGGGGGCACTCAGTATATAATGCATAGTGGGTATGTGCCGCGGAGGGGACCCCCATTTTTACACCCAAATTTCCGTTCCAAGCCAAGGCATAGCATTTTTGTCTTATTGAGAAAAAAACAAAGAAAGCTGCTCCAAGGCAAAGCATTTTGTTCTTATCTAGAAAAAAGAAGAAATTCGCTCCAAAGCTTCGCATATTTTTCGTTACGCCATTCCGGTCGCATTGATCTGCTGCAATTTTGGTGAAAAGCGGCCACAGAGCGCTGTCCGACCATCGTCTCTGAGCGAGCGCACCCGGCGGAGGCTGCGCTAGCTGCATCACGGATGCCCGTTCCATAGGGATGCATACGCACGTACTCACACGCTGGCGATCGATCCGTTCCAACTTCCAAGGACCCCCATTTCACAAAATTTTAGTTCCAAACCCCGTTCCGAGGACCCTCCTTTTTACAATACTCCCGCTCCAAGCCCAGGCCAAGGCCCCCGTTTTTGTCTCTCCTGCGGCACACCCCCACCACTTTTTTGTTCAAGTGCCCCGGCCCCGGGGTACGAGGTTAGTGAGGCTGGGTAAACTTGCGCCAAGTTGCGGCCAAGCCCGCCCAACATGCCCAAACTGTTGAATAAATTTGTTATTTCAAATTTAAAAAAAATATATTTGTCATCTGATTTCAATGAAATTTTCAGCATTTTGCTTTGTATGAATTTTACATTATTTGCTAAGTTCTAGGCCAAAATATCTTCAGCCTGTATAATTCCTCACCATTTTAGGTGTGCAGAAAAGACCAATCCCCCCCCCCCCTTTGTCTGACTACAGTACACAAACTTGAATACATGGGACTATAATTTTTACAGTACGGTACACAGCTTCTTGCAAATGAAAGTAGCAGGTATGGCAACCACTACGATTTCCCATTTTGTTTTCAACGTAATTCAAACATAGCTGAACTTACGAATGCAATGTCCGTCCACATTCTACTAATTAGAGAAGTTGTTTGCAGCTCTTGTTGGCATGAATAACCATGATAACGTGAAATCTAAGCTAAACAGGAAAGGTTCACCAACATGCCGACCTGTGAGTGTGACCGTCCCGCGGCCGGATATCGATCGATCGAAGATCGGCTTGAGCAAGGTGCAGCCAATCAGCGACGATCTCATATACCCTGCCAGAAAGAGGAGACAGAATTATTTTACATGGACGGAATTTTTTGTGATGTGACACAAAATCATTTCGTCGACAGAATTTTTTGTGATGTGACACAAAATCATTTCATCGACGGAATAGATATTCGCATCGCAACGAAATGAATTTTGAGGACGCAATTTTATTCCGTCTCGACGAAATTGATTATAAGTGTGACACAAAATAAATTTTGTATACGAAATCACACTGCATCATGACGAAATGAATTTCGTTGGAGTGAAACACAAATTTTCCTACAGAATTTTCCTTTGAACACTTGGGGTGCCATTTCGTTAGATCAAAATTCATTTCGTGTGTACGAAATAAATTTTGTGGACGAAATTACATTTTGTCTCGACGAAAATTTATTTTGTGTGACAAGAATAATTTCGTATACGAAATAAAATTGCATCATGACGAAATCATTTTCATATGAACAAAAAAACTTTTGTGTACGGAATGGCGTGAATTGGACGGAGTATGGCACGCCAAAAAAAGTTTGTGGACGCAATTACATTTCGTCTAGACGAAATTTTTTTCGTTGAGACAAAATTAATTTTGTGTGACACAAAATAAATTTCGTGTACGAAATAAAACAGCGTCATGACGAAAAGATTTTCGTCTGAATAAAAACACATTTTGTGTACGGAATTGCTTGAATTGCACAGAATATACTGGCGGACACTTGGCGCCCCATAGTTACGTGCATTATGGTTTAATGTTTGTGGATTCCTCGTGGCGTTGTTATTCAGCTGGTTCATTGAAGAGGAATATAAAGTGTGCGATCTGAAATTGACTTCATTTTGATGCGTGTGATAGCCTTATTATGGTGTCCTCTAGCGGGTATGTTATACAAAGTTTTACAACGAGACAGTTACCAAGGTAACATAAGAGTCTTCTTTGAAACCTCTCTGCTAGTAAGTCTTTTATAACGTTTTCAATAAAAATGGCCAGAAAATGAGAGAGTGGACATTTTGTTCATAAACTCGATACGAGTATTTCTCTACCAGTTTTACTCGCCTATATCGTCATTCTGATTGATATTATTAAAATATTTGAATGAGGCGGTTTAAACTAACCTAGGGAATTTAGATTATTGGAATTTTCTTTGTCGTATTGCATGTTCTTTTACTGAAGAAAGCTTATCATTGCTTTGTCTTGAAATAAATAGTATCTAGTTTTGTCAAAAAGTTTTCCATGGTATTCGTCATCAAACAATTCCGAAATCAAAGATTCTGAGGATTATCATTGTATTGTCGGAAACACAAAAGGATAACAATGAGAGAAATTTAATCAAATCAAATTTTGATCAAATTATGGAAAAAGAAAAGCGTGTCTTCAATAAGCAATGAAAAATAATGAACCATAGATTTTGCCTTCATTTTCTATGATGAATATGCATTGATAAAGAAAATTATTTACCCTTTTTCACAAATCGCAAAAGAAAAAATGGGGTTTGTAAATAGAAGCAGGGACTTCCAACTCCCTGTTGAAGATAGATAGTTAACATTGGTAGTGGTGGTGGGGTGGCTCGTTTACAATTTAGAAGGATTTTATCCAGTCTGTCCAGAGTTGTTGTAGATAATTGTTGATTCTCTAGATAAAGAGAACAACGACCGTGGTATTTGAAGGGTTTTATGACTCATTTACCGCTATCAAACTCTTGTCTAGCATCATGCAACCATTGAGTGAACGGTCTATTCTGATAGCGAAATCATTAGTTCGACATGTAGCTTAATAGAACATGATGGCCAATTTACAATCATTAAAGTTGATTGGATACCAGTTTGATATCCGTATAGGCATCAGGGGAATTACGTAGACAAGGTTACAGCAGATCTCGATCGGATAATAATATTATGATAATTACTCTACGAAAGGGGAAATTCATTTGTTCTTTCCCATTATTAAAAGTTCCAACATCACTCCCCCATTATCGCTTTTAGGCAGATAGTAACAATGATGATATAAGAACCACTGGCGTGGGGGGGGGGGTTGGGGCTGGGAATTCGGCCCATGAAGTGTTTCACGACCAAGAAAATACAGGAGAAAAAGAAAGAAAAGTAAGATAGTGAGATACTTATTATTTTATTTTCTGATTAATACGTAAAACCAATTTAGGTTTTCATTTTAAAAAGGTCTAAATTGTTACTCGCTCGCTCGGAATCTGTAACAAATTTAGCTACAGACGTCATGTTCCCTATTTAAAAAAAAATCTAAAACCGCCACTAATATAAATTTATGATAAAAAACAGTTTTCCATTCTGCAGATAACGTATACACTAGGGGCATTTTGTCATCATTAGCCCTGGCCTTTACCCGGTCGGTGTATCCCCATGATCCCGGCGCACAAGCATATCAACGAATTCGATTCGATTATCAATAATGTTTTCTCTTTTCATTTATAGATCAATCGAATAATGCACAAACTTATTTTAGTTCCTCATTTTACATGCGCTACATATACACCTGCATGTCATTGCGTACTTGTGTTCTTGGTCTGATGTCTCTTGATAAAAAGAAAATGAAAATAAATGTACAACATAAGCGACCAGCAATTCTATATACACATGTTTCAATATCTCAAGCATTAGCGAAAAGCAAACCACTTGACTAAGTTACATAAAGAGGAGAAACCGAGGGTCTCGATACAGAATACGATCTGCAGGTATTTTCGAGACAGCATGGCGAGCGTTCGAAAAAAAACATTTAGCATGAATAAATATGTTGAGGGTAGTAAAGTACACCAGGATTTTCATATTGATACGTCATTCAGATTTTGATATCATCTTCATGATCAATATTTTCAAAAAAGTATTTTACATACTGCAGTATTGAGTTGACCGATATATAACATTCAAAATAAACTAGTCATACATATTTAATACGCCTTCTTCCGTTGAACCGACCCCATCAATTACTTAAAAAATTGAAGTTCCGAGTTTGAAAAAGTGGCTTCGTATACACTCTTAAAATAGTTGGACAAAAATGTCAAAATTTTAACCAAGCCTGGGCAACATTCTGTCCACACAACAATTGGTTAAAATCTGTCCAAATAGGGTGATAAAAACTAACAATTGGGTAATAAATTTGCTTAATTGGATAATAATTGCCCAGAAAATATATATTATTTACCAACATTCATTACCTTACATAGTGGACAGTACGTTGCCCAAAATTCCAAGCGTGTTACAAAATAAGAAATAGTCACGATGGCTTTCTCTCACTACCCGTGTCGCATGTAGCATCGCTGTATATCATCCATGTGCCCAATTTTCTGTATCATTTTGCAAATATTTGCGGATGATCCAAAAATATCCTCTTGAATCAACTGTCTGAGAGGATCTGAGTGTATTTAATCTGCATAAAAGAAGTGTGTGTGTGTATTCTCCAAACTCGCATCCTTACCCCATATCTCAGTTGCGAAGCTAATTTCAGATGATCACAGCATGGATCCATGAGAAGTGTAACAAAATAAGTAATTATTATTTTTCTCGTGTAATTATATCTTTAATTAACCAATTAATTAATTTATTTGTTTATTTATTTATTCATCTATTTGTTAAAATTAATTCATTTATTTATGTGTGTATGTATATCTGTATATTTTTATTTATTTATTCATTTATTATCGTTTTATTCACGGCTAACAAAACAACAAGAACAAGTGAATTGCGATTTGTCGTGGCTTTAATGAAAATAGAGATGAATGTGCATCTTTACCAATTCTGCTTTTTGTGTACAGTGTATGAATATCATCACATATACATATACCGATAATGTCTGTAACCAACCGATACCCTTGTTTAATAAGCTCCTCGGAGAGGGGTTAAACCCCGGCTAGAAGGCCCCCCTCGTAAGTTCTTCAATGTTTAAAATTCATGGCTGTTTTCCCACTGGTTCCCTGCTAGCCGGACCGGAATCCCAGCACAGCTATTAATTATGAGCTATCGGTGGATTACAGATGACATAAATATAGCATATAGAGATATATGAATGCCCATGACTATAGACCAGCCTGCCCGCCTTTAAGATCAGGTCAGGCTAAGATTAAACTTTAAGCATGACACAATTATTTCAGTTTAACAGCGTTCTCAAACATTTGTATGTACAAATAGGTCCCCCTCACCTAGGTAACGAGTGGGGACCTGCAACTTACATAATAACATAACATAATTGATTAAAATCCACATGCCTGCCCTGGCATGGAAAGGAAAAAAGGAGGTACTTTAATAATGCGCCTCTTACTGAAATCATGCCCCCAGAACTTCAACTGCTTGTTTTTCAACAACACACAAGGCGTCAACACTCCTCCCAAAAACGAGTAAGGGCGAAAACCCGCCTGCCCACTGGCCAAAATAGGACAGGAGGATAAAATTCCCTTACGGCCCACTTATGCACGACGATCGTTGTTAGGATTGGTGTGCGACCAGGTCAAACACCCTCGAATTTGGATTCGTGTTACGCTCTTCTATCAGCCTAGGCTCTGCCTAGATTCTGAAATTAACCATGAAAAGTATACCATCACCCTCCAACTACTTCATACACCATTCATTATAGAGTATCATATAGATTCAACAAATACAACTTCCCTGGAAAATATAAATGCAAAAGTACTTGTACCCCCCCCCCCCCCTAATCACACTTTGCCAAGATCAACTACTGCTGGTATTCAAGCCAACTATAGGTATCCAATTTTCATCCCACTGAAAATATTGAGCCCCTTAAAGGAACTTTAATAAAGGAAATTGAATTCAGAAAGAAATTTGTTTCACCAAACGAAATTCACTAATATGGCCATACTCTGGCAAAGGGAAGCAAGGTACGAAAGTATCACTCGTTGTAAATGACCAATGCGTGTTCGTCATTAACATATACATCAATGCAATTAAACTAAATAATATTTTCTTCAATATCTTTCCCCAAAACGATCATTTCTTCACAATTTCTGCCTGAACGGGCAGCACACAACAGATATTTAAAAACCATAACTCAAATCTGACTGATGCGTGAGCTGCTTCCTATACCAAAGGTGGGCAGTATTAATAATAAATACACCATGACAAAATTACCATACAAATTCACATAAGTATACCAACATACTACGCCTAAAGACCTGAACATTCGGCTGAACTTGAAGAAGCCTAAAAATTGGGACAATACTTCCGTCTAATTCCTAAGGAGTCCGATGCAGACCCGAGAAATAACTTTATCTGAAATGAAGCCTATGCAATCTTATCAAACATTTCTTCATATATAATGCTCATGGTAGAGGAAAATAAAACATACATAGAAATTATGAATTCATAAACATTTCTTCTCAAATGACCTGAGAAAATTATAATTTCAATCCCCAGATTTTTTCTATAACCATCCATAACTTGGATTTTTATGACAACTCACATGAACGTTTGAGGCATAACCTGCTTCATAGTAATTTCGAATTGACTTCTTCCTTGCAAACAAAAACTAAATAAACAAAATAACATTAAGAATGCACAAGGACAATAAATACACAACCATATCCATAATATGCAAGAATCCCCCCACGATATATATGTCAACATCCCCCTTAATTATAACTAGAGGATGGTAATGGGGAGGAGGTGGGAATTTTGTAAGCACGCTTTACACATGCACCGTCATCTCTCTTCATTGAAAGCCAAAACGAAAATGAAGCATTCCCCGCACTTTTATCCGCGCATAGCTCAACCGCGGCAAATGTCTGGCATTGTGCCCAAATTCTTTGGCGCGGGCGCCAAAAAGCGCTGCCCCGCCCTTTACGGGTCGGGTCACGAGCCCTTTCTCGGGCAACCACGCCCCCTTTCAAAATCAAAACAAACTAAAATGTGTATTTTGCTAGCCCGCTAATAAATCATTTTTAAATCGTCAAGCCGTCTTTAAAATCCATTATTCACGGCTAACAAAACAACAAGAACAAGTGAATTGCGATTTGTCGTGGCTTTAATGAAAATAGAGATGAATGTGCATCTTTACCAATTCTGCTTTTTGTGTACAGTGTATGAATATCATCACATATACATATACCGATAATGTCTGTAACCAACCGATACCCTTGTTTAATAAGCTCCTCGGAGAGGGGTTAAACCCCCGGCTAGAAGGCCCCCCTCGTAAGTTCTTCAATGTTTAAAATTCATGGCTGTTTTCCCACTGGTTCCCTGCTAGCCGGACCGGAATCCCAGCACAGCTATTAATTATGAGCTATCGGTGGATTACAGATGACATAAATATAGCATATAGAGATATATGAATGCCCATGACTATAGACCAGCCTGCCCGCCTTTAAGATCAGGTCAGGCTAAGATTAAACTTTAAGCATGACACAATTATTTCAGTTTAACAGCGTTCTCAAACATTTGTATGTACAAATAGGTCCCCCTCACCTAGGTAACGAGTGGGGACCTGCAACTTACATAATAACATAACATAATTGATTAAAATCCACATGCCTGCCCTGGCATGACCAGAAATACCCAATTATTCTTGGAAAATACGTGTTTCAGGTGGCCTAATTGCCAAATTACCGCCAAACGAGAATATATAATTTATTTATATATGATCGACCGCCAACAAACACGTCAAAATTTTACTCGTATCTACCAAGATATTCAATAAATCTTAGCAACCATTACAGGATCATTCTACTAGTATTCACCAACGTTATCATCCTTAGTGCTTTTACCAGGGGGGGGGGGGTACCAGGGAACATTGCTCATTCCTCCATTACAATGTATATCTAGGTTATCCATAACTGACCCCAACATGATTTAATGCATGCATACATTGAACGTAAATGCATGAGCAGCTAAATAACAACAAATGATACATTATGAAAGCATAGACACACTGGTGAAACCGGCTCCAGACCAGCCAAAACCCTTATTCATACTATCGGATCGGACGGTCTGGAGTCGGTCACGCCGGAGCGACTAAGGTAAAATGTATAAATACATACTCAACGAAGATATGAAAGACCAACTTTTAACTCACTGATAAATCTGTCCAACCCTTCATCGGCCAGATGTAGGCCATCAGTTCTGTACAGCGAAATGTCATTATGGGATATTGATGGATGCGGTATGGCTTTACCATGAAATCTTGCAGCTAAAGCCTTGGCGTACCTATTGGCCGCCCTTCTCTTTAAGTCCAATTTACCTTGATCTCCTGTACAGCCAGCGGGGTACCAAACCCTCTCCAAAATGCCCGACCACACTATTTGAAATTTGTCCTTATTGGCGTCAAAAAGTCTATACGTCAAACTAGCCAGCTTCTTCTTGGACAGTGCCTCAATGTCATTCGTTCCTACATGCAATACTACTACTGAAGGCTTTGGTTCACTCCGACCCATCTTATCTAACCAATCGCTTACCCCTTCAATTCGTAGCCCCCTTTTCCCCAACCAGCGGACCGACGTTCCAAGTCCAAGGTCAGCCTCGCCGGTGTTCTTCGCCCTGCGATGTGCCCAAAACACTATCGAGTCCCCTATGATCCACACCACAGGTCCTGTAATAGAAAACAAGAAAAGAGGGCTGGGCAGAATTTTGAAGTATGAAAATTTCCCCCTGAAAGGTCTGCTACCCTTCACCACCCCTTCATCACGGGGTTTTCCCCTCCAAGATACAATGTATGTAATCACATTTTTGACCCCTCCCCTTAATCCTGAAAGCATTGATATTAAACACGTCATTATACCGTTGTAACATTCTCTCTAAAAAGCAGAATGCTCGTAATTGTGTGATATCATTAAACCCGCACTTACTCATTCAATATTAAGCCCAGAGTTATTTTGATGATACATGTATATTGATATCAACATGTACAGGGGGGGGGGGGGGGGTCGTTATGATCAATCTGATGTTCCAAACACCTTCCAATCAATATAGTACTATCCCTTTCTTCCTTTTGTATAATGTAATAATGTATAATGTATAAACACATTCCAACCAATATATAATAATGTATAATGTATAATGTCTGAGCACATTCCAATCAATTTATAATAATGTATAATGTATAATGTAAAATGTATAAGGTATAATGTATAATGTAAAATGTATAAGGTATAATGTATAATGTATAACGTATAAACACATTCCCATCAATATAGTACCATCTCTTTCTTCATTTTGTATAAAGAATGTAATAAAGTATAATGTATAATGTATAATATATGATGCATAATGTACAATGTATAATGTATACTGTAACAAGGGCTCCTTTGTAAACAAGCCTCTTGGCACTGAACATACCACCCTGCTTCTGAATAGGGCTGAATAAAATAAAACAATACCATGTAAGCAGATATATTGAGAATTATACACCCAAATATCCAACAACCCATCGGCCACGGCTTTGATTAAAGCACATGTCCTCGTGTAAAGTAAACGCGTTGTGACATTATTGGAAGATAACTTACACCTGATTTTGGTCAAAATGTCAAATAACCTAAAATCATCATTTCATATATATTTTCGTTCTT
This sequence comes from Lytechinus variegatus, assembly GCF_018143015.1. Taxonomy (NCBI): domain Eukaryota; kingdom Metazoa; phylum Echinodermata; class Echinoidea; order Temnopleuroida; family Toxopneustidae; genus Lytechinus; species Lytechinus variegatus. The sequence goes on from NC_054755.1 coordinate 29,396,129, forward strand.
TTTTTTTTTTTTTTTTTTTTTTATTTTTTTACTTAACCATGTCGAGTCTTATATATCTCCGATGTGCACTCGAAACCCAACGCCCCATGCGTTGGATTTCTTCATCCGAGCAACCGGCCATGGCAGCGGTCGTAGCCGCCCCAATACGAAAGGAATGCGATGAAAACATTGCCGCCGGCATATCCCCGTATGTCAAACATCGTTTTATCATGTTTCCAAATTCACGCCTAGTTAGCGGGAGAGCACCATATGAACAAAAGAAGGCTCCACCATTCTTTGGGCGGATTTCTAAATAACGAATAACCGCCATCACAGGGCAGCTAACTGTCCCCAACTCTGGTATCGAAATGGTGCACCCATTTCCCCGCTGGTCAGTCTTTGACTTCCTTAGGAATAATTCCACCCTGCGATGCGGTGCATCGCCAGTGACCCTAACATCTGTGTGCTGCAGAATAGACTCACATCTATGCCTGGACTCTACTGTCAACTCACTAACTCTCAACAAACCATAAAATGCCACTGAAAAAGCAGCAGAGTACATCAAAACATCGTAATGACTACCACAAACATGCCTCAAGTAGGCGAGCATTCTATTTAACACAGACAATGTGATTGGATGCCTAGCATCTCTTCTCAAAGTACTTCGCCTACACCCTTCAATTAACCTTGTAATCACAAAACTCTTGGTCACATCCTTTAGCCCAGATGAACTCATATAAAATGCCAACCCAGATATGTATGTTTGAATAGTAGACCCTGCATATCCCATAAAGGATAAATAAGAAATGAACTGCGCCACCCATTCTACATTAGGGGGTAGCTGGGGGTCGTATCCGTACACTTTACAAAATTTCACGTATGCCCCCAAGGCAATAGAGTAAGTTGTGTGTGTTCGAGCTGCCCTAGAAGCCATCAGCAGTCGACTTCTCTCGATAGCCAGCTCTTCCAAAGACGGACTGGAACCTCCACGCCCTCCCGGGCGGCCCCCGGTGCTAACGCATGGAACCTCGGCATCTGAAATCGAGATAGTGCATCAGCTATACCATTATCACATCCATGTACATGCCTAGCCCTCAACACTATATTATTGCTTAAACATATAATCACCACCTTCCTCACCAAAACCATAATATCAGGGCATAGCGCCGACTGCTTGTTAAGTACTGCCACCACGGCCTGATTATCACAATTAAACAATATATTCTTGTCCTTTAGCTCCATGCCCCAAATCTCCAAGCCTACCCAAATAGGGAATAGCTCTAAAAAAGCTATAGACCTCCTACCGGCCTGGAAATCAGCAGGCCACCTGGATTGAGCCCACCTGCCTCCAAAGAAAATTCCAAAACCAATGCCAGCCGCCGCATCAGTGAAAAACTGAATTTCCTCGCTTCCAAACCAGCCTGGAGCCCGGAAGAAAACTTGACCATTAAAATGTGCCAAGAACTCCAACCAAACCCGCAAGTCAGCCTTAGCCCCTCTCGTCAACCTAACCATGTGAAAAGGACGCTTAACGCTCTTAGTTAAGTCAATGAGCCGTCTCATGAATGCTCGCCCTGGAGCAATTGCCTTACATACAAAGTTTAGACTACCTACAATCGACTGAATGTCTCTTAGGGAAATTTTTTGTTTCTGTACCGCCCAATTTAATTTCCCTACTAATTTCTCAATTTTGTCCTCCGGTACCCGAACCTGCTGAGAAACGCTATCTATTACCAGCCCAAGATATGACAACTGTGTGGTCGGGCCTTCCGTTTTTTCTCGCGCTATGGGCACCCCAAATCGTTCGCAAATTGCTTCAAAACAATGCATTGCCCGCCTGCAATCCTCCGAGGCAGGGCCGCCTGCAAAAAAGAAATCATCCAAATAATGGACAATATTTTGCGACTTCGCAACTTTTCTCGCGCAAAACTCTAAAAAAGTACTAAAACATTCAAAAGTGGAACAAGAAACTGCGCAGCCCATCGGCAAACAACGATCAAAATAGTAACGACCATCTATATACATCCCAAGCAACTCAAAATCTTTTGGGTGAACAGGCAAGAGCCTGAAAGCTGACTTAATGTCAGTCTTTCCCATAAGGGCACCCCGCCCCAATTGCGTCACAATATCTACCGCCGAATCAAAGGACGAATATGTTACTGTACACTGCCCCTCCGGTATGCCATCATTAACTGAATTTCCCCTGGGTGCCGATAAATGTTGAATCATACGGAACTCCCCTGGGGCCTTTTTGGGCACCAACCCCACTGGTGAACACCTCATATTCTCGAAGGGAGGAACAACAAAAGGCCCAACTATCCTACCTAAGTCTATTTCATCCCTCAATTTCTTTTTCAACGTATCCATGTGTTCGAATGCTGATTTCAGGTTTTTAACAACCAATGGGACCCTGTCCCCTTCAAAATGTAATGAAAAACCAAACTTAAAACCATTATACAAGCACTGAGCATGCTCCTGATTAGGATAAGTAGCTAACATGGGCACCAAACGTGCTAACTTAATAGGGGTCGGAGCAATAGACGACACCGCACTAGCCGTAGACCTATTTACTGCCAGCGGGACTGGAACCGGCCCGCCCTTGGCTACACTGCTTAGCCCCATGACCTGTCGCCTGGCAGCGGGAACACTTGTGCTCATAGATGCAAGCTTTGCCTCGCATGCACTTGCCTCTATTAAAGGCAAAGCACACGCCTCGGCTGGGTGTGCCATTGGCTCCGGGTCCCTTTCCTCCGAAGGGAAAAGATTTTCTCGCGCCGTACTCCCCTCTGTAGAACTGATGGCGAGGGGCATGGGGTAAATTGTGGCGCTGCCGCGGACCATTAGAGGCCACCAGCATCAACCACAACTCGGCGTCGACGCTCGCCCAGGATCGCCCGGGTAAACGCGCCTGCTTGCTCCTAAACTGAGTGTCATAGTCACGCCAGCCATAACCTGCAAACGCACGGGCTGCATGCCTTATCAAATCCATATATTTCATGAGCTCCCTGCTCCTTTCAATGTGCTTCTCAGCGTAAATTGAGGCAAATACTAGAAACACCGAAGTCCACTGCTCTACCGACATGATTTTCTTAGCCTTTGATTGAGGTTGAAGTTGCAAACCAAGACCAGATCCCGATTGACACAAACTCAAAGTGGTGTCACCTACACTCAAGGCCCCAAACTCATCACGTGCATTATTATGCTTAAGGAGCACTCCCAAATCTATATATTCACTTGCCCAAATTTTTTCCTTCAGTGAGATAGCCACTTCCACACCTAGTGGGTCGCATGCGCTAATAAATGGTTCCGGTGCCCCCAACACGGCAGAAAGCCTAGGCGCCTGGGGCTCAGATCTCTCAACACCGACCTCCACTAGATCTAGGCCTAGATCTTCGGCTACCCCTGCCGACCGCGCCGGCACTGAAACTGCTGGCTGAGCCTGCCCCGAGCTACCGGTATCCGACTCCTGAGCTACTATCTCATGCCAAGCAATAGATCTGCCCACGGGCGCCTGGCCTTCCCGCCCCACTAGATCTAGATCTAGCTCTGCCATTTTATCACCAACTTTAGACCTAGGCCTACCACTTTTTTCATCAACATCGACAACTTGAGACTGAGAGGGATTTAACTCACCGCTCCTTCCTGGCCCGTTGTTGCCGCCTCCCAGCCCCAGATCCACACTTGCGGGGGTTGACGTCGCCCGTGGACCTCTCGGCCGACCCGGCCTCCTCTTCGGTGTGTCATCTCCCTTCCTCGCACCTGCGGTCGTTATTTTCTTGGCCTTAACCTTTGGCATGATCAACTCGCGAAACTAGAGTTAGACTCGAAGCTCCGTCACTCAGCCCAAGTCCAATGAATCCTGGATGCAATCACCTCCAAAGTTCAATCAAGCGAACCGCCAAGAAAAAATTCAATCCTGAAGTTGCAAACTGAATCTTTTAGGTCCACAAATCGGCACAGCTAACTTAGTCTTAGTTCTACGGCAACAATTCCTGAGGCTGAAGTCTGAAGACAGTAAAAAACTGAAATCAGCGTCTGTATAATCCAATAAAAGTATGAATCCTTTGTGTAGATATCCGGTATAGGTAGCTAGACAAATGTCGAAATATCTGCCACCTAGGCCTAGTTGCCAGTGCCGAAAGAAAATTTTCAAAAAATTTTGTAAGCACGCTTTACACATGCACCGTCATCTCTCTTCATTGAAAGCCAAAACGAAAATGAAGCATTCCCCGCACTTTTATCCGCGCATAGCTCAACCGCGGCAAATGTCTGGCATTGTGCCCAAATTCTTTGGCGCGGGCGCCAAAAAGCGCTGCCCCGCCCTTTACGGGTCGGGTCACGAGCCCTTTCTCGGGCAACCACGCCCCCTTTCAAAATCAAAACAAACTAAAATGTGTATTTTGCTAGCCCGCTAATAAATCATTTTAAATCGTCAAGCCGTCTTTAAAATCCAATAATTATTATGTTTTTTTTGGGGGGGGGTGGGGATGGTGTGCATCGAATTTCACTCCCTCGGCCAAAAGCAAACTGGTTAAAATGAGTAAGCACTCAGATTGACAGGTGCAACCTGTTATGTCTCCTCAATTCTTTTTTTTACTGTATTCTCGTAAAAAGAAGGTTTTAAGTAATTGTGAATATCAAATAGTCTTAATATGACCGAAATAACAATTGGTGAGAGCTAGACATTTGTAATCATCTTTTTAAAGTAGTTTGTTTTAGACAAGCGAAAATATTTCTATGAAGCTGCATTTCCAGCTCGGTAGCAACAATTAGCTTCCCTCATCGATTTGGAAATTCTGAAAAGAGCATCCGTTTGTATTCCGTTCATTAATGTTGAATGTTCCTTCAATCATTCAATATCATTTTGTTGTCATAAAGATATTTTTGCTGAAATCTGATAACATGAGAAATTAAATATAAACGTTCCTTGGTATATTACGGGGTTCGTTTGCAGAAAGGGTGATCATATTGACACAACAAATACGCCTCCAAATGAATACATACAGACTTGAAGATGATGGAAGCTCTCGACAAAGTTTAGACGGAAATACTTCAGTCTCTTGGGGTTTTTGTAAATAAAAGGGATTGGTACTCAATATAGAGGCATTGGATGCTAATTGTATGAGTCAATAAGATGTTAATTTTTATCCAGTCCATTGGTTTATCAAGTGACTGATGAGAAATGTCATGAAAGTTCAAAATAATAGGAATTTGTAATACACTCAACCATCATTAAAGGGACACTGAACTCGGAACGAAGTGGAATTTCAATTTAATTCAAAATCTCAATTTCAAGTTCAATTCAATTCAATTCAATTTCTGCCAAAGGATTACGTAAATGGATCTGTTTATGCTCAATATACTGACTGTAGGAACTAGGCAGGATTGTTCTTTCATGTTAGTGATCAATCGCTAACCCTTTTTTGTCACGGGGACCTGGTAGAGTCTTGACACCCATTATGGCCATTTGATCACTATTGGAAAACTGGAATTCCTATAAGCATATTCAAACAACTCTTTTTGATGCAAATATTGTGTCAACTTTGTTTATGATGTAAAGATTAGAAAGATATCCATCTTTACGAGTACATTTTTATTTCTAAAGAGTACATGTCCGATGTTGCATCTTGGGTAAAGATGTAGTTAAGGTGTTGAGATGGCGCTGTTCAGAATGGTTTTGGAGTAGTGGCTTCATTTAAGTTATTGAATTTGCTATAATTAGCGATAGTGTACCATTATAGAATATATAAGTGAATAAAAAAGTGGTTTGATAAATTTCAATTAAAATGAAAATGAAATTATATATTTCCATTTTACGCAGTACATGTAATTGTTCTAGAATCCTCACATTCACAGCGATATGGGATAAATCATAATAAGCAATAAATCAAAATCGACTTTTAATTCAGGCATACTAGCGACTGAGAACTGATGAAATATCTGGAGTCCGCTTCATCATGTTCATAGAACTTGTTATATTAACACATTAATGATAGCAGTTGAAAGCTACAGAAATCCTTCAATGTGATTGGCTGATATTAAATTTGTTATAGAAATCGTACATTTGTTATTATAACAAGTCTTGTTGAAACGAGACCCTGTTCTGCGAAAACTTTAAACCCCCTTCTGACAAATAGTACCTCCCGTGCTATTCATCAAACTTGAAATACGGAGTATCATTGTCACTTTCAGACTATAATAAGGCCTACATCTGTCCGTAGTAACTATGATCAGGGATGTGTTAATTTTTAGGAAGGATAGGAAAGTCAAGCACGATACATTCGAAATGTATAGGAATACAAGAGCATCCCAATCACTGACAAAGCATTCCACGGGGGTTTGATATTCCATGTGGCGTGCCGATGTTAACCCTTCGGATCCGAATGGATTCTGCCAAAGCGAAATATCAGTATTTACGCCTTTTGTCTCTAAAAGCATTGTTTTTCAGCAATCTCTTTTGGAAATTTCAAATTAGTTATGGACAGTAAAAGAGAAGCTCTTGTGATGTTTTCATGCCAACATGATATAAAAGAATCGTGAAAAAAGACATATTTAATTTTATAACTACTTCCAAAATTGACAAATTTCAGCATTTTCCGACAATTTGTGCTATTTAAGAGCTCAGTCATTTTGAAAAATATATGATTATGAACATATTTTGTATAACAATTCATTCGTGGTCATGCGTGATTCTGAGATAATTAGCTTTTAATATTACTCGAATTATGGTGATTTCTGTTCGCTGATACCAATTATACATGTACGTACTAATGCATTATCAAAAACTGCACCAGCCAGATTAAAATCCGAATTTCTTTTGTTGCTAAGGGAATCTGTCGACAAATGAAAATGTCTTCATTGTTGAAACACCTGAAAAGACATTGTTAAAACCCATGTTTAAAGACAATATCCTGTCGTCGGCTCGTCAGATGGGGTTAAAGCAGGCTGGTACTAAAGCGAAGAGATTCCTATCCTTCGTAACACATCCCTGCTATGATCAGGCTACGAGTAAAATGACTCAGTCACACGAAATAAATCGATTCAAGGCCGATCTAAACGATTGCATTATTTCCAATGCCAAAGTGTCGATCGCTTTGGGGTTGGTTCGGGTGTGTCTGTGTTTCTGATGAGCGGACGATGCGCGGTCAATGTCCGGTCGGTGCATATTTTTGAATTTCATAACTCTATGCTTGTCTAGCGAGCCAGGTGTTCAGAGAGGAAGTGTAACGAATGAAATGACATGTTCTTCCTGAAACCATTGACCTACTCTAGTCCATGCTGAAACGGACATCGTCCTCTTTTTCACTTAAGACTGTCGCATCTGTGTGTTCATTTGATACTCGACAGCTGAAATCAGTCTGTTTAGAGGAGTTTTAAACATTTTTTGTGGCTTTAAAAAAAATATCTCTCCTCCTACACAGACGTCCTGCAATTATGCACGCAATATGAGCGACCTCATCATCATCATCATCATCATCATTATCACAATCATCATCATCACCACCACCATCATTATCATCATCATCATCATCGTCATCATCATTTCAACAATCATCATCAACATCATGCATCACCACTGTTACCATTGATATTGTATAAATTTCGCTTTTCAAGTTTCTTGTTGGACTCATTATTCATATTGTCTGCCACACAGTTCAAATGTTCATTCCGATTGTCTAAAATTAAATCACTTGACAAATTGTCACGATGGGCAATATGATTTTTTTTATTAAATAAATGCTCCATTTTCCTTCAATAAAGAAATATAAAGCAAATAATCACTGTTTAATCTCCGTCGATGAGATAAAAAAGAATAAGGAAACTGTCACATCCTCTTTGATGAATGTCTAAACTATCTGTCCTCAGCTTCGCTTCGAAACATATAGCTACTGGACATTCAAAATGTCTTGGAAATGATTATATATATCTCACAACTTTTTTCAAAGCTTATTATTTGCTCATTATTGAAAAACAAATGTCTTCTTGCTATAGTTCTAGCTTCAGACTTGGAAGCTCAGTTTAGTATAGATCTACCATATGAAATTCAGCTTCTTGAGCTTGTTTACTCTTCAATATATATTTTTTTGTTTTTCGCGATTGCGGCGAGCCGCTGTTTCAATCAAAATATTTACTCGACCAACAACGTTGCTATTTTTAAAGGAGTACCGACTTCTATAACACCATTTCAATTCGAAACCCAATCATCGTTCTTGTAGATATACCAAAGAAAATGTATGAATATTTTTGGAAAGACGTTGTTTTTCAGCTGGAATTTACGATAATCTTAGCACCTTATAGCAGCAGCAGTCCCAAGTGTGTTGTATGAATTGGTTTAGGTCGGAGGTGGCAAGCATACAAAGTCTAGTATATCCATCTTTTACACGCAACCACATATTGCAACTTGAAACTTCTTCAACCAAACTTGACCGAGATCGGCGATGGCACTGAAATTTGTATTTTCTTGGCGGTAAAAGAAAAAAAATCAATACAATTGAATTTTATTCAATGCAGCTTTGACTTGGCTCTCGAATCTGTAAAGTGGCGTCTGACTGCGATTATGTTTTATGGGATTGTAATTAACCGTTTTATTGACTGCTTTGTGTACCTTTGTCTGTAATAAAAAAAGTAAATAGTAGATTCTGAGTATGATATTTCTATTACTGTAATTCCATACTTATTCCACGTTTTCATTTTTACGTTCTTCAAGGCTACGTGACTTCATAACTTTAATGGAGAACGTAAATCAGGGAATTTACTTTACCCGCATTTTTGTTAATTGAAGTGCCATCTGATTCCAATAAAATAAAATCATGAAATGAGTGTATCGATATCATATTTTGTTATGCATATTCCACGAGAAACTTTCCATGATTTCGTCTCAAGAACTAACACAGACACCAGCATCAGTCCTCGGGGTCCCTTCTACATTTATCATCTCGATGGGAGGGGGGGGGGGTCCCTGTGTGGGAGCTGAAGAGGAGACAAGGGTAGGTCGTGGGTGTGTTTTGCGGGGAGCGTGGTGTGTCATATATATTTTTTCTTACTAGGTGGAGAAGTCGTGACCTATCCTGCCTATAGGCCTGCATCAGTCCTCAGGGTACCTTCTACATTTACGCATTTCGTGGGGGAGGGGGGTCCATTTAAGGCTACGTCTTCGGTGTGTTGTGTGGGGAGTGGGGTGGTGTCATATATTTTTTCGCACTAAGGGGAGAAGTGGTGACCTGTAGGCCTACTTGAGAACATAATATAACTGTAATCCTTACGATTGTTTCTTGATTCTGAATAAGTGGAAAGTTGGGGGCTTTTCCGATAATGAGGATTTTATATATTGTATGTATACTGGTACTGGACTCTTTCGTAATGATTTCATATCAACACGCACACCCTCAGACACACATACCCTCAAACGCCCACACACCCTCACACGCGCGCGCACACCACCCCCCCCACACACAAAACAGCAACCCTTCCTCGATCGGTCTATGTCAAGGGCACAAACAATCGGATACTCTGCCCACTGAAAGCACCTGTCTTTGCACTGACAAGCGTGTTATGTTTGCGGGAGGGAGGCAAACCAATACAGGTGTCTTGATCTAGGGGTAATATGATCCCACCGCGGGAGCCCTTTTCAATGATTGCTTCTTATATAGTGAGGATCAACGGAACACAAACTCCCAAATCAAACCCATTCCCGGCCCAAGGACTGGCAGCTATCGTTTCTGTTATCAATTTAAATCCGTGGACAGAAGTTCACATATTTTTGCACCGTATTTAGAGCTTACATCATCTGTTGCAGTATTTAAAAAAAACTGAGGAGTATATATATATATATATATATATATATATATATATGTGTGTGTGTGTATATATATATATATATATATATATATATATATATATATGTTATTATACATATATATTGTCTACATGTATATCCATATATTATAATAATATATGCTTCAACATTTGGAAAGACTATTATACTGCAGAATTATTAACCGAAAAAAATCTGTATTGTTTGATGACTAGGATACGATCCATGGGCAGTCTAACCTGCTTCAACGCAGTTAATTTGATGTTCATATACTTACTCAAGTTTATCCTTAATACGAAAAGCAAAATGAATGATAATTCACTCAATATTTTAACAGTTAAGAACTTGAATGGAAACCGGGTTGTATGTAGGATGTAGGATTTGTATAGCGCACGTATCCACCTTGCTAGGTGCCCAAGGCGCTCCTACATTACCCCGGCTATCCTAGTCTACAGATTCTGGTGCGCAAGCTTTTTGAAGAATTATTTCCTGCCGGCACCCATTTACCTACCTGGGTCGAATGCAGCACAGTGTGGATAAATTTCATGCAGAAGGAAAACACGCCATGGCTAGGATTATTTTTCTTCTTCTTGATGATACTCCTCAACGTCCCTATATTAGAGGAACCACCCGAGGAGGAATTGTAAGTGCGCACTTTGTTTCTTGTTAGTCCTTGTTGCTTAAGTCTTTGTTGCGAAAGTAGAAAGTTGCCTGTGTTCTAAAATTAATGGAGACTGCAGGGCCGTCGCCAGGGGGGGGGGGGTGCGGAGGGTGCGAACGCACCCCCCTTCAGAACCAAAAAAAAAAAAAAAAAAAAGATACTTGAGGGCTCTTTTGAAAAAAACGTTGTTTTTGTGTTTTTTTTCATAAAAAGCACCCCCTAGAAAAAAGCTGGTGACGGCCCTGGACTGAAATTGATTGGATGTCGGGGGGTAGAAAATTCCAGTCCTTGATGGTACGTGAAATACACGAGTTCTTAAAGCAATTGGTGCGAGTTGCGTACTTGATGAAAGATTTTTCCAATGTGCGTCTGGTAGCTCGAGTGGCCGGACGTAGATAGTCCGACACCGGCAGGGCCAAGTGCACCCAAGGCCTTGTGCAGTATACCAACCCTCGAAACTTTCCTTTTGTCGAAAGGAAATCCCATCCTAACCCCTGCATTAGTTTTGTAGCACTGGTGGTTTGCCTATAGTCACTACATACCATTCTGGCTGCCCTTCTTTGCACCTTACCAATTTCATGAAATAAGTTCCTTTGTATACGGGTCCTAAACGCTAAAACTATACTCTAAGATTCGGGTAGGACTAAAGTTGTGTAAGCTGTAGGACTAAAGTTGTGTAAGCTGTAGCTTTTGTGTGTTTGTGCATAATAACAAGTTACGTTGACTTTATTTGCAGAAGTTGTGATTTTGGAAATATGCTTGTCCTATTTAAGATCTTGAGAGATATTGACACCAAGGTATGAATGGTGGGTGGTTTCCTGTAGATCTACGCCACCCAAGTTTAATTTGGTTGTGAGAGGTGATCTAGAAGAAGTTATCCGCAGAACAAAACATTTCTCTGGGTTAAGTTTCAATTGCCACTTATTTTCCCATGCAGAAAGTTTGTCCAGGTCATTCTGTAGTCTAGTAGCGTCATTTTGGGATTTGATGTTAAAGTATATGATGTAGTCGTCCGCGTAAAGTCGTACAGTCATGACAGTAGAGGTCAAGTCGTTTGGTAGGTCATTTACATAGATGATAAACAATAAGGGTCCGAGCACTGTGCCCTGCGGACGCCTGACTGTATTTTAGCCCACTGTGAATATGACCCCCCCCCCCCCTCTAATACCACTTTTTGGTATCTATTCTGTTTTGTTCTGTTTACGGATAACCTTGGTAGGAATGAATTTATCCATTATTTTCTTAAGACGCGCTTTGAAAACATTCCACATTTGTTCCACAGATTCGTCATCTGGACCAGGGGAACAGAGCTCTTCACTGAATTCATTCAGTTCGGATTTAATGCCAGTTGAGCCTGCTTTTGCATACATATATACACTTCGTGGTTTGGATTTGGATATTTGGGTGTAGTATTTATTATAAGCATGGGATTGCCATCGTGAACACTAATTCCAGGTATGAGTATTGACCTTTCATTCGAACCCACGACCCTCTGTTTTTAAAGGCGAAAGTCAGAACCACTAGACCACGACGCGCCCACGCGTCAGGGCGGTTGTCAATTTGATTATACCGTAATGAAACAAAAATAATGATATTCGTCGAGCAAAACAACAACAAAACACACTTTTAAACAAATAAAAAGATAAAATAAAATAAAAACGAATCTAATTTTAAACGCAATAGGAATATGAACTGACAAACGAAAGCTAAACTATTCCCATGTGAACTTCTGCCTAGAATTCTAATCAATTTGATTAAGTCCTCGACACAATTGCGATCTCGACGGTTAGATATTGCTTGAAGATAAAAGTAGAGTATCATTTGAGCACTTCTTGGATTTGCCCCCAAAAGTCGTCTCCACGGTGCTTCTGTCCAATGATCATCTGATTTTCGTGGAAAACCGCGCTTTTTATAAATAAATAAGATAACATTTTTATTCAACAAGGCACATGATAATTTTGTATTCAATTTCGTGATATGGTGCGCGCATGAAATGCACACCTTTACTTCGCCTTGGGAATTATAAAGACACAATTACACATTGCGGGTTTTGCGCGGAATACAGTTTCGAGCACGTCGAGATTTAATTGATCTCTTGCGAGGAAGAATTGTTCTATATTTATGAAATAACGCAATATCTTTTGTTCCTTGGAACTTCGAAATGGAACTTTAATCAGCATTGTTTTCTCGACTGGAAGAAAAGGGCGAACGGCTCAGTTTCTTTTGTTTGACTTTTTCTTTAAGTGTTTGGCTTTTTGGTGGAAAAGTTATACACAAAAAGAAAATAAAATCTATCACAAAGGCGGCAGGAATAATTTTGTAATAACATCAATTTGTTCGTTTGTTTCGTTATTATATTCATATGAAAACGGGTCATTACAACAATACAAATGAAATGCATGAAGTTATTTACACATTCATCCAAATAGAATACATAATGTACAATGCCTTTCAATTGGAAAAGGGGATATGAAATGCGCAACAAATTATCCAGTTGAAAAAAAATGACAAAGGAAACTCTACCAATAAGTAAGTTAAATCCATCAAAAATAATGTAAATATGTAATCAGATTATACGGATACCAATTTTTAGCATTAAAAAAGCACGGCCGATGACAGCGTTCGAATCCCGCTGAGTCGCTAAATTTCATTTTGGAAAACAACGAATTACCAATAAGTGATCTGATCAGATATTGCTAAAATTCATACATAAATGTAGAAAATTAAAATGTCAGTTTTTTCTTTATTTATTATTGCTTTAAAATTGACCAGTCGTTCTTTTGAATTTATTGTTATTACTATTATTGTTAAACAAAATAATGAAATCGAGCAAAGATTAATCTTCCTGTTTCACTTTCTCTAGATCTCTGCTGAGAAATAATTATTTTCCAATGGAATCGGGTGCACCTATAAGTATATTTTGAAGATGTGTTCTTTTTTGTCCATCAGTTTCCATCACTTCGCTCGCTCGCATCTTCCTAGAATTTCGCTCTATCCGCCATATCTACCCCCTCAAAATATTTGACTCATACATGTATACGCTACTGATTTTAACCTTTTCCTTCTCTTTTCCTGATTGCTGGTAATCGCTCCTTGTCATTACCATCTGACTATCTGTATACGGTAAGTCACATGACCTGTAATTTGTGACATCTCGGAAGAAGTCATGTGATCTCTTTGGTGAAATGAAGACGGTATTTGAAGAGCACTTGACGAATACTCTAAGTGAAAAGTGAGGACTGACCAGTAAATGCCCTCAGTTAACCTGATTTTAATCATTCTAACGCGCGATGTATAGTAGGTTTATAATAAATTTGAAAAACCTCTGTAACCGCGGTAATGGCTGGGAAATTCGATTTGTCATCTTGGAAGGAAATAACTAAATACACTAAGATATCTAGTACTAGAATGAAATCGTTATTTTTAAGCCCACTAGATCGGGGAATATGCAATGTTTTTGAAAAAAAACACACCCTTATTTGATACATAGGAACGACGTCTCTAATTAATTAACAATTATTCTATTAACCTGGTAATATTTGGTCATCGGATCCTGGCTTGTCATCACAATATACACACTTTCTCCACTCCCTGGGGAAGCATTCGAACATTCAATGATTAATTGCATCGAAGTTTAGGCACGATTACATGTTTGTCATTGAGAGGTGGTTAATTTGTCGTCTTCTATATTTAGTCCCTTTCTTTATAGCATCCCTTATACACAGTCTATTTCCCGCATATTCTGGACTTATTTGAAACCAGATTCACTTTCTCTTCTTATATTTGAATATTATCTAACCATGATAAAGTTGCGTCTGATTCAATTCATAAGTATAAATAAAGATAGTATGTATATCTCTTTGGGATAAGGATCATTCTCTGGAATCCTAGGCCGGCGGGTAAGGGGTGGTCTCCGACCAGTTTCTACGTCAGGGGGAAATCCCCGATGATGTTATCTCGGGGATCCATGCGACTACCATAATCATGTCATAATCAATGGTGTCGTTTTGAGTTACCCCCACGGGTCGACATCATAACACCTCCTCGTCATTCTTTTTTGTATTATAGTCTACGTCTACAGACTCGAGTTCGACGCTTCTAACCCGGTCCCCAAATAGCCTGAGCGGAGCCATGTGGAGGAAAATGTGAAAGAGATGATTTGAAAACCAAAAGGATCTCCACCCTGAAGTCAAGTTTACACAAAACGATTAAATTGATCTACGGTCGAAAGACTCGCATTCGACTATTTAAACAAAGAAACGTATCAATGCAAATTTGCACCAGAAAAGAATCTGTGGCGCCACTTACCATCTCATGCAGTATTTTTGGATCCCAAATCCGAAGGTCGACGATTTTTAGAGCATTTTTTCTTCATAAAGATGTGTAAGAATAAGCAATTATGTACATGTATTATCGCCCTTTCACACAATAAAATAAAATCGTAATTTGAATGATGATTCCAATAGGGTAATAACAGATATTTAGCACGTGTGAAACCAAATTAGAACATAATTTGAATGACGAACGCTAATCGCAGTCACGATTACAATAACAATCATGTTCTAGTGTGGTTTCACACGAGCTAAATATTCGTCATTAGCCTTATTTTTCACTGGAATCATCATCCCAATTACGATTTTCTACCGTGTCAAAGGGCGGTTCGTAATTTCACGACGTTGGTTTTACTGATAAAGATTTAGTACATCTCATTCATTAAAGCCTATATCTCTTCTAAAGCCAAATAGCAACTTGTCAGTGACGACACGAAAGAGAACCGCTCTCTTTTCTTGTGTTTGGTCAAGTCTTCATTATCAGGTTTCTTTCTCGATATTTTCTGTTTTACATTCGGGAAAGTATTGGAAACTTGGTTGATACTTACATCACCATGATCAGCATGGCATTTCCGTACAGCCAGGCGCTCCTTTGGCGTAGTCCCTTTTCCTGGGTGATTCCACTTTGCTGGTAGGCTATGGAGTCAACGCCACTGATAAACGTTATCAATCCCACGTGTCTTGTCCAGGTCGGTGCAGGCGAGGCGTGTGCCCAAAGAGAAGTGTAATACCTCGGGGTAGATTGGATTCTATCCAAAGGATCTTGTGAAGATAGTTGATACAATCTCGCCGAAAGCTACCATGTGAAAGTGGATAGGAAAGGTCTTGAATACAGTGGGTTTTTTTTTTTTGGGGGGGGTGGACAGAAATAGATTGATGATCGATGAAAACATTCAAGTGAGCGAGCAATATGAACAAGCGCGTCGACGATGGTGTGTAAAACAATAATAGCATAATCTAATGCTTCCTTTGTGTGGATCCATTTGAAGTGTGAAAAATAGGTTAAACTTTACAGGGGGATCTCTGTATGGCCATTGGTGTATACAAGTGACTTGTAGATATATGTAGTTTCGTGGGTTTGGGGGTGGGGAGTGTAAGCTACACTGTAACTTGGATATGGAAGGGAAAGAGCGATAAGCTAGAAAAGGAGGGATGAAACTTAGGACGGGAGATTTTCGATACATCGATGGATTCTTTATTTCTTGTACTGTATTCGAAAAGTACATGAAGATGGACGTTAACGATGATCAAGAGGAAAAAGTTTTCTCTTGGAAGAAGCTCTTCTTGACCTCATTTCCCCTTTCTTAGATAATCTTACTCATTTTTATTGTCATTTTATGGTAAGTCAATAAATTCTTCAACAAAGAAAGTTTCGTTAATCTATATTTTTTGTGTAGCACTGAGGAAAACTTGTGTTGTCCTGAAATAAACGTGGGATTGATTATTGTACACCACCTGCTTATCTTGTTCACGTTTAAAATATAATGGTATAACTCGCATTAATTTGATTTCATTTTAATTCATTTCCGCTAAGAACAACTAACGATACAAATGAAAACGATGTACATGTATGTGATATAAAAAAGATAATAAAACGGAGATGGCCTACTCGATTAATCATGGTACGGCTGGTCTACCGAGGGTCTCTCATCTCTGGTAATGTACAATAATAGAAGAGAGTACCAACTTCTAAAACTTCACTTCACGACGGAAGACATATTCAAGATGAGGAACATGTTTATTATCATCATTTAAGACAAGCTGAAGATCTATCTCTTTTTAGAAACTGTAAATGTTTAGTTGAATGTCAATGATCCGAGGAACGCCGTGTTTACGTTATGTGCAGTCTTAACTGCCACATCTCAGTGAGATGGCCCAGTAAGATTGTGTTCATCTGTTTGTCGAAGAGAGGATAACAGTCTTTTGGTGCTGATTAAGGGGTTCATCGACTTGCCGAAGACACTGGTGAAATGTCATAAAAACTTTACTTTTGTTCACGTTCTTGAACATAATGATTAAATTTCCAGAAGATGTCTAACAGTTTCTTTATCTCAGCGTGATAAACCATCACTAATTGTGTCAGAAGAATTTAGACATGTTAGAACATGATTTCGATATTCATGTTTGTGACATTTATAGTCTTTGTTGTTTTATATACATTCCAAAATGTTTTTTCTTGTACCATTCATACTTCTTTTTTTTTTACTTTCATGCTTTTTTCTGACTTGCGCTTTAACATGCCTAACACGTGGTATGAACTTTCTTTATTATCATTATCATAAAGACATTTGTGATCCAAATTGTATTTGGTAAGTGAAATAAATGGAGGATATGTGTAGAAAGATAGAAGAGATGGAAGCAGAAAAAGAGAAATAAACAAAGCAAGAGAGACAGAGTAGGGTGGCACGGGATGAAGAATGACTTTGATTCAAACTGAATATCAGAAAGAAAAAAAAGAAACTTGAAACAAACTACAATAGAGAGTTAGAGATGTAAATAAAATGTTCGAGGGGGTATTATGAATAGAACGACGTTTTATCAAAGCAACATCGCTTCTCTTCAAATAAATCGGATAACAATTGGGTGATTAATGTTTCAAACATCGTTTTCATTCGTTGTGTTTCTTCCCACTTTGATTTGCAGGAATAAGAGGGGATTTGAAAAGTAATGAATAACACCGCAAATACATTTATGAACCAAGATCCTTGGATTGAATTTCCTTCGAGGCTTGCGTGCAATAGCTCTGCATGGGGCAGTTAGTCGTCTTTAAAAGTTGGATTGAAGATATCACCCCTAATGTGTGAAATATTATAAGAAAATTGATGGGACCTTGTTGTATCAGATGACACATTCAAGCACGGATTTCATGATATGATATTCGACATGACACGGCAACCCATGATATCAGTGTCTCAGCAGGTATACCCGGTTACACTATATCAAACCGACTTTAAACTAAACGCAATCATCGGTCATCATTTTGATTTGAGGTGTTTATTTATGACTTGACTGGTAAGTGTTTTTAATTGGTATCGTTTCAGTGCAACCTTGAGAGTTAGGATTTGTCTGAAATCGAATTTAAACTTATCAAATATCACTTTGAGCCGTTTCTTTGGAGAAAGAGCAATTTGGCGAAGACAATCAATTCATAACTGCAGTTTGGAGGGGCGGAGAACTGGGAAGGTGCAATGGGGAGGGTGTATAATTAAGGTTTGGGGTAGGGGGAAGGAAGGGCGTCAAATGATTTGGAAAATACAAATAATCAGTTACATCGGATGCGTTTCATATAGATCGTTATTTTTTCCTGTTTTAGATGACAGGTCTACCTTATTCGAAGTAATTTCAAGCATTGAGACAAACAATATTTTCGACCGGTTCCATGACATTTGGTCCGGTGAAGCGGCGGATCCGGTGCTCGGCAGATACGGTTCTAGGAACACTATCTCGCGGCGGAGCGTGTTCCAACTCCTGCGGAATCAGAACCAATTTCTCTTCAGCAGATATCGTTCGTGCTATCGTTTCTCGATCTGCAAACACACGGTACCCATTCCCTTCAAAAATATATATAGGAAATACCATTTTTATTTATTTAATTTAATAGGAAAATACATCAGAAGAAAATCAACCAGCGTCAACCCCGCAGATTATGGTTCCGAGTAAAGAACGATATCTGCCGTTACGAATGATCCGGATCCCGTATCCGCCGGTGGAACCAGATCTGCCGCTACACCGGCGACAATTGCTCCGATGGAAATTTGCACGTTAAGTCAAATATAAAAACCAACCTTCAACACTAAATAAACCCTAGTCTTTATCTTGCATTATTCTGGACCAAAAACTAAATAAAAATCCTAACTCTTAACCTATGCCCTCTGAGATAATAAAGCCGGAGTAATTGTCGCCGAAGAAAATGTCGTGTCACCTTTGAGGTACTCAGAAACATGACAAAGCGGCCGGTGTAATGCACACTTCATCATAATATCATATATTATTTGCTAAACAAGCCAGGGCTTTCTGAAAAAAAATCCCCAACTGAGAACTCCTGCTAACCTCCGGAAATGGTCAAATCAACGACTTTCCACTATCGTCTTGATTATAATAGGCCTGTCTATGTTTACTTCATAGTCACACTTTTTAAAAATACACCATAAATTCTAGGGAACAAGTTTAATTATTTTTTTTGTAGCTTTTTAA
Source organism: Lytechinus variegatus (assembly GCF_018143015.1). Taxonomy (NCBI): domain Eukaryota; kingdom Metazoa; phylum Echinodermata; class Echinoidea; order Temnopleuroida; family Toxopneustidae; genus Lytechinus; species Lytechinus variegatus. The sequence continues at coordinate 29,415,108 of NC_054755.1, forward strand.
AAGAGATGTATAAATATAAGTAAATAGAGGTTGAATCAGAGAATGAATCTGTCATGGACATCCGATCCTCTTTTGAAATCTCACAGCTGCACCCTGTAAGTATAAATAGGCCTAAATCATAATTTAGTTACACCATGCTATTTCCTCTTCGAAAATTTGAAGGACAAGTTCATCCCCTCCAAAATGGTTTGAGTAAAAAGAGAAAATCCAACAAGCACAACAATGAAAATTTCATCAAAATCGGATGTAAAATAATACAGTTATGATATTTTAAGTTTCACTTGATTTCACAAAACAATTATATGCACATCCTGGTCGGTATGCAAATGAGGAGACTGATGACGTCATCCACTTGCTATTTCTTTTGCATTTTATTAGAAGAAATATGAAATATTCTCATTTTCTCCTCATTTTCTAGTGTAATATGAATTAATTTCTTCCTGAACATGTGAAATTAGCATTGCTTAATATTATATGGTTCAGTCAAGTTGGTCCTTATTGTTAAATCTGTAAACAATGAAATATTGTATACTTCAGACATTAAAAAACAAACGAAATGGAGAGTGAGGGACCTCATCGACTGTCTCATTTGCGTGTCGCTGAGTTGTGCATAATATACTGTTTTGTGAAAAATAAGGGAAACTTATGTCATAACTTTCCTATTATACATGGATTTTTTTTATTTTTGGGTCATTTTGCCTCCGAAGAAGATTCTGCTAGGATCGAAAGCTTAGGCCCCTTTTGACTCTCGAAATTTTTTGATGAAATTTTCAGCGTTATACAAGACTTTGATATTTCTCTATTCATGCAAATAAACATTTTTCTGGAGTAGACTTGACCTTTAAATCAGGGAGTGTGTATTACTGATCACCGATGCATTTGTGGTTAATTGTTTGAATGCTTTAAAATGAGAAGTTTTAAATGTGGGTGAAGGGGGGAGGGAGCACAAGATGAAGAGAAATTACAATCCCTTAAATATTGTCGTTGGAAGACAGATCGATTGCTATTTGCTCCTTAATTGTTATGACTATTAAGAAAAAGATGGACATGAAGAGCCAAAGAGGGGAGGTGATGAAATATAAATAAAAAGAATGAAAGCAGTTTTGAGAAAGATGGGCTATTGGGAGAATGTAAGAGAAAGCGAGAGAGGGTATGATGATCGCTGTCGTTATGTGTGCCTGCGCTCAAAAGAAGAGAGAGGGGAGGGGGGTTGTGATCGAGAGAATTAACACAATAGTCTTCAAGAAACAGTGAGAAAGAGAAAGAGAGAGAGGAAACAAGAGAGAAACTAGATAAATGAATAGAGAACGAGAGAGAAAAAAGAAGGGGTGAGATGAAAGGGGGTGCAAACAGAAAAAGAAAGAAAAAGGATGGTTTAATGAAGCGGTGAAATATTTGCTTGATATTAGAGAATGATGGCGATGAGTGACCGCGATATGATTTTTAATCGATACGATGAGGCGCCCATTGAACTGTGTTCCTATTTATCATCCAGGCAGACCAGGGGGCCCCGTTTCACGAAGAGATGCGTTTAAACGCACCTACAAAATATCAAGCACAGGTAACGAATGCACGCGTCTAATTGGTTGAAAATCAAGTTGTGAATGATATTGAGAATTTGTGCGTTTGATTGCGCCGCTCTGGGCAACCGGCCCCCACCAGACTTGCATCGTGACCGATATTCCCAGTCGACTGTCAGTATATAGGTCCATTGATTAACACAGAAATGAACTTCCACAAACAACAACAAAAACATAAATAAACAAAGGAGAGCAAGTGGAAGATGATAGCACTTCCGAAAATGACTATTGTTTTAATGTTCGTTTATTATGATCACAATTATTTTTTTTTCAATTCAATTTTATTTGTTTGTTATGATTATTATCAATTTTTTCCTTTTTATTGTCAAGATTGTTGGTGTAATGTTAGTCATTATTATTATAAAATGATGATATTGATACTATTTGTATATCTGTTGTTACTATTATCATTATTATAATTATCATTATAATCATTATCATTATTACTTTTATCATTATCATTATTATTATTATTATTATTATCATCATGACCATCATCATTATCATCATCGTCTTTCTTTTCATCCCTACTCTTACTATCGCTTTTGCCATTACTACTATCAATGTCATTGTTGCTATCTATACTCTCCTTTTAATTATTATCACAAAACACTGATTAAAATATGGAAACATATAGTGGATAAATTGATGGATTAAAAATACATAAAGAAAAGCAACAAAGAAAAGGAACAATTTCCTAATTTCTACCCTCAAGCAGAAATGACAATCGAATTGTAACTAGCCTAATTCTGAAATGCGTCTTTTAGACATATATATGTGGTTTTTTTGTTACAAAATTAAGTTTTTGGTAGGCTTATTTTCGTCCCACAGCTGTCATGGGAATCACAACCGGTTGTTTATTTCCTTCGCAAATTTACTTTTAATAAAATATTCCAAGAAATGCATCCTTTCAGTCAACATATATGCAATGTATATTTCACTTTCAATCATGTCTAATAGTGGGTTTGAAACCGAAGAGTATATGCCATCTTCTTTGTGAGGAACAACTAAATTACTGCAATTGACTAAAAGTGCATTGCTGTACATGTACACCAACAAATTCACTGATCAGTGCGTCCGTAGTTTCATATCCATTGCGAAAAACATGCGTCCATACCAGATTATGTCACTTTTTTTGCATTTGATAGGTATGACTATCTCTTTTTTCCACAATAATGACAGTAAATTGAGGAGTCTTTATTGGTATTTCTTCATAGTTCTTTTGTTCTGTCAATAAGTTTGCAGTGGTATGAAATTTGATCAACATTGTTGTGATCATAAGCAAATTACATTGACTTAACATTCAAAATACCAATCCTTTGAGAGAATGGGGGAGGGGGTACATCCACCCCTCTCCTTAATACGTTAATGGTAACCTCACTTTTCCCATTCCCCTTACTGGTAATTAACGTTAAGGTCTGCTAGATCAACAACGATTTAATTTTGGATTGAATTTATATTATGGGCTTCATATTAGTTGCAATTATCTCGAATTTAAAACAAACACACAAGTGCACACCTTGTTACCAAGAATTCGCACAGCATTTCCATGTATTTGAATGCATGATAAAAGAGCATTGTCGACTAAATGCCTTGCTCACGGGTATAGGTGCCGCGGTCGGGATCGAACCCCGGACTTTCTATGTAAAGTCAGGCGCCTTAGACTACTCGGCCAAGACAACTCCACTTGATGACAATGATATCGGATTATAATTGATCATAGCGATGTACTACTTGAAAATGATATTTTGAATATCTAAAACTGCTAGCTCTAAACCGAAATATGGAAAATCGAATGTTTTGCATGAAATGGGGGGGGGGGCGGCAGAGTGGTATTTAATAGAATGACACAAATTCCATTCAAAATCAATAACGCCATTTGATTCTGTCAATTAAAATGTTGAATCAAAGTCAGTTTGAATATGGAAGAATTTTACGGAAGGCCCATTGTCATTTTCTCAGATGTTACTAGTTCTTAATTAGTATAGGAACTAAAGTCTGATACATTATTCGTAAATTTTTCTTGAAAGAAATAGCGTTTAATTTTGTTAAACAGGCATCGTAGCTTAGTAACGAAAGACCAACACATATGGTTTTGGGAGTAAATGCCATTGTCACTCAAAAATAGAAATTGGTTAATTTGTCATTATGTGTATAACCAGGTTGTCATGGGCTGTGTTTTTGTTGATCCGCAGGAAAACTTTGCTGTGACGTTGGACTCACGGAAAAGTTAATCACGCTCATCTCCATCAAATATTCGACCAACCACATCATCGTGCCTGCTTTTTAACTAGCACACCTTCCCAGGTCATCGGCATAGCAACATCGACAACCAACCAGCAACACTTTATCGAGAGCAGCCGGACTCTATGACTTCCACCAACTTATAAGCGACATCTCTATTCAGCCCGTGGGATTCATTGGACGGTGTCTTATGAGTATAGAATATGCGGAGCAGTTGAATAAGTTCTGATTTCAACCGCGTCAAGCGACGAATCACTTCGAAAACCCGCAAAAATAATAAAACCTGAAAAACCAATAAACCCGGGGAGAATGGACTTTTAAAGCCATCGTTGTTTGTTCGACAATTACTTTTCCCCAAGATAGGGCGACATTGGATGACAAACAACATCACCATAAAACGTAGATGAATCCAGAATTTAATTTTCCAGAGGAGATTTCTTTTGAATTTGTGTTGCTGCGGAAGACTACCCAACGGTACCTCATGCAATTTTTAACCGTCTCTCTCCCGCCGCATTGTCGCCGACTGAACTGAACATATTATACGGATTCATGAATTGATATACAGGAAGCAGAGCTAAGCCGACATGGTAAGTTAAACAGAAATTGATCCTGAATTTCTATCATCTTATTCATGTTATTATTGAAAAGATATTCCTGTTTGGAATAGACGAAACAGCCATTGTTTTGTCGCAAAGATTGGAAGACTTGCACTTAATAAAAAAAAGATAAAGTGTTTCTTTCTACGCTTTATTATAAGCATATTCTGTCTCAAATTTTAAATGATTTAAAAAACCTGGGCTATAAATACATTTTCCTAAGGTTCAATATTAGACATGTTAGAAACAAACAACTCGAACTAAGTTTTGTAAAGCAACGTTCTCTTGCCTATTGATTTTCGATAACAAACAAATAAGTAAAGCATAAATAAAATACACATTTTTGTCAACGCCGTTCTTCTTTGCTGTTGAGGAATTTATCATGTTTATTTTTAGTTTAAGCTACATACGGTCGCAAAGATAGGTACGAGCGATGCGTTCGAAATTTTGGGTTCGTAAAGATTCGTATATGGGACGTATATTCTTGCGAGCAGCTTAAGACCTTCATGGGAGATCGAGTAATTTTCGGTAAGCAATCTGGCCTTAGTTAAAATGCGACTGTTTTTTTTTTCAGAAGAATACCTTGAATTATTCTTTCGTGAGACTTATGGCCATCTTACGATTTCTCTTGTCACGAGTTGGCCGTACGTCCAGCGCACGGCACTCTCAGTAATCCATACAAAGATTTTATTCAACAGTTGCACAAATTGTGTAACTACGTCTTACGAGTTCCTTGCGAACATCTTACAAACATCAAGAGTCGTTCGTAAGTGCGCCGTACGAATTTCCTTACGGTGATTATCTTTGGCTCTCGATCATACCAAATCTTGCATGGTACTTATGGACACCTCAGGAAAAGATGGTTTTGTACGATGTAAACAATTTTTTGGACAAGACCATCGACCAATTTGCAAACTTACGAACGGTCTACGATTGGTCTGCAAACATTGTTTTGGATTCTTGAGAAGATCCTACGATGTGATCTACAAATCATTCGTACTGTGTTCGTAGTAGTTCCTAAAGATATTCGTGATCGTATTCTTGATGGTAAACCATTTTAAGAAGCTGAATATTTAATTCACCCCACTTTTTTTGCTTTAGTGAGCTCATTGCAATTCAAATAATACTAAGTTTTGTCTTCTCCATGTTCACAGTAATTACCGGAAAATCATGAAACATGATTTTCAAATATTTAAGTGATTTTTAAAAATTTAAGTGATTTGGTGGAAGCCGCATTGGTTCTGACCCTCGCCCTATAATCATACAGAATGGTTGATCGAATCCAGCGGCTTGCGCCACTTTGCAAAACCTCAATATACATTTTACCATGTTTACCACCATACGTGTAGCATGAAAATTACCATACATGTAATCTCGACGGAATCCTCTGACAAATTGGGTCCAATGACCGAAGCAGTGAATGTAATGTGTAAAACGCTCACAGAAATCATCCCGATGAAACAAGATTATCCTACCAATTGCAATTACGATAGAATGATTACCTTTATCACAGCTGTCAAATGGGGATATATTATGACATACTAAGAAAGGTGCCTCATTTTCCTCTCAAAATTGTAATATTTTTGATATTATCCTGAATTCTTCGGTGTTAAAAGTGTTCTTGAAGAAATCGTTTAAGATGTTTTTTTCCGAATGGCTGGGGTCGTAAAACACCGAGCCTATGATTATAAGCCCCCACCTGTCATAACCAAAAATAATATGTAAAGAAATAATAATATATTAAATGGAGTGGTATCGGGCTTTATATCATGTAGGAAAGATGTTTTCATCGCTATTACCTTCAATCTGACGCCAGTCGATGATGTAAATTGTTTCACCGTTGTATGTTATCCTCGACTTCATTCAAAAACACAAAATCGAAATAAATCTATGTCTTGTCATATCTTGTAACCATGACAACACCATTAAATGTGGGTATGAAGGTCGAAAACCACGTGTGCGTGGTAATATAAGCTGTTCTTACATGTTTTTATAAGATTAATAGTTTAGCTTATGATCAGTCACCCTGCTATTTCGTGTTAAGATGACCGTAAAGTCTGGCTGTTTGATTGCATTAGTAAAATCATATTTGTGTGTTTTATACATAATACACTCTAAAAAATGAAGTGCTACTTCAGCTCTTAAAGAGCGTGAATAGTGACTGCACTTCGAAGTGCTGATTTTTCTAGTTCAAATTTGAACTAGACAAATCAGCACTCCGAAGTGCAGTCACTATACACGCTCTTTAAGAGCTGAATTAGCACTTCATTTTTTAGAGTGTACGACGTTGTCTATGCTTTATGCCTAAAATATGATAATATTAGCGCATTTTAGCATCCACTTTCCCCAGACGCTTTCTGAAACGTTAAGAATCTATTGAAAATGCCGTCAAATGACAATGGACGTTTTAGAGGACATTGTCGAAAGTTGGTGGACCGGGACAGCACATCGTTTTAGACTAAAAAGGGCAAATATGTCGTTTGTCCAGCGTCTAAAAGGACACTGCCGATTTCAGTGACCGATTTTCGACAAAAGTTGCTTTAATTTGTTTAACAAATTTTCGGCATTACTCCTATTTGTTTAAGATCAGTATGCTCGATCTGTAATGAAAATCATAAGATCAGTATGCTCGATCTGTATGAAAATCATAAATCATAAGTCAGAAAAATTGGAACCAGTGGGATTCGAACCTGCCATCTACTGCTTTCCGGGCAGCGACTCAACCACCAGGCTATTCTGGTTCACGGTTAAGCCACGATGAACTGGAATTCAAATGCCCTCGATCCTCCAATTTTTTCTGACTTATGATTTATGATTTTCATACAGATCGAGCATACTGATCTTATGATTTTCATTACAGATCGAGCATACTGATCTTAAACAAATAGGAGTAATGCCGAAAATTTGTTAAACAAATTATAATCTCCTCCTATAAAAGCCTCTTAATTTACTAAAAGTTGCTTTGTTATAGGAATTTGATGAGCTTTCGACAAAAGATTCCCTGCGTTATAGAAAGCGTCTGCGGATTAATAGCTAAAATACCCTAATATTTTACATTCAGACTGCACCACATCTATGCTGGCTACCATAGTCATTAGGCGAAGAGACATTGGAATTAGGATCGATGTGAATTCGAATTGGTAGCCGGATTCGAACCCCGAATTAGGTTTTGGGTAATCTGAAAAATAAACCTCAATAAACCATCATGACCATGGTAGCATTTTTAAAGATTGTCATATTGTTCATTAAGACATCATGAATAAATCGAACGCCAATTGTATTTTAAACATGATTTTATGATTGCACAATCAAAATTTGAATATGGAATGGTAAAGAATATCATTCTGTTTAAAAGTATCTTTCAAAGTTATTAAATGACGAAATAAGAAGTGGCTATAAATGCAGTTTTGATAACCTCGTGGAGTTTGCATAATCAAATAATAACTATTTAATAAATTCATGCATGATTTTGAAAGAAAATGGACCCTTTAATGACATACGTAGTTTATGCAATACATGACGCCATAAAAGGGAGAGAAACGATCAAAAAATGTAGTAGAATCAATTCATTTTCACCACATAGCCTCCCGTGGTTCAGGCTTTTTTTCCAACCACTCCAACCCCATTTACTAAAATATTATCATAATGGGCATCGGACATGTTGAAACGTCACATTGAGTAAAGTTTCAAATCCGTCCTGTACCGCATTCAGATTATTTTGTGGGTTTTTATTTCGAATGAATCATAAAGAATGACGAATGATTCCCTGAAGGGGCAAGGACCTGAAGAGGAGATGAAAAGGTAAAACGATGGTATACATTGGTGATATCTGTATATAGCGAGTCAGCGGAAGTTCTCAAATTCATGTTTTTTTTAAATGTCTATAGTCCAGTCAATCTAGCCAGAATAGGGGGGTAATTAACCCACCACTAATTGCAACACGAGATATTCCACTGAAATGCTTTCCAGGAAGGCCCCTAATCAACATACTAAAAGTACCAAGAAATCCAAGCAGTTAAAATTTATGAAATTTGCATATTATGCAAATTAGCCATGAAAAAATTAGATAAAGAATGGAAATAATCCAAAGTTTACAAATTAAGTGTCCAAAACAATTTAATTTTAATGGAAATTCATGATAAATAACTATATTTAATGTTTTTAATCAAAAGTGCAAAAATTTCTACCTCATTTGCATATTATGCAAATAAGCATCCTTACGTGTCAAGATATTGTGTTTTCTTGAATATTCATAACATGTTAGATACTTTTATTTGCATAATACATGTATGCAAATTACACTACAGACACTAAGCTAAATACAAATTTATTCAACGTCCGTAGTAATTGCAGCATGTAGATTTCAACATTAATGAAATTTTCAAGCAGTTAATGAGAGAAAAATCACAATACCTTGACATTTTTGCATATAAGGATGCTTATTTGCATATTATGCAAATGAGGTAGATTTTTTGCACTTTTGACAAAAACATTGAATATAGTTATTTATCATGAATTTTCGCTCAAATTAAACTGTTTTGGACACTAAATTTAAAATCTTTGGGCCATTTTCCTTATTTTTCTAACTTTTTATGGCTGATTTGCATAATATGCAAATTTCAGATATTTCCACTGCTTGGATTTCTTTGGACTTTTAGTACGTTGTTTAGGGGACCTAACTTGAAAGAATTGCAGTGGAATATCTTGTGTTGCAATTAGTCGTGGGTCAAACCCTATATTGACTAGACTATTTACATAGTCGGAATCTGAAAAAATGGAAAATCTTGAAGGAGAGTGTGTGTGTGTGTCTGGGAGAGAAAATAGAGGGGGGGAGAGTTAAGGGGCGGAGAGAGAGAGGGGATTTAAAAAAAAAACATCTAGAGATAATGAGACAGGGTGTGTGCGCACGGGTGTGTGTGTGTGTGGGGGGGGGGTGATAGTAGAGAGGGTGAGCAAGAGAGATAGAGAAAGAGAGAAGAGAAAATATAAATGAGAGGTAGAGACAGAGAGAGAGAGAGAGAGATATATAAAGATAAAAGGGTGGGTAAAGTGGAAATGAAAAAAAAAAGAGCAAGGGGGAGGGGAAAATGTATAAAACTGAGAAAGAGAAAGTATGTGTAGTTTGAATGTGTTTGGATATGATTCGGGGGAGAGAGAGAGGGGGGGGGGGGAGATAGGAAATAGGTTATAAGGAAACTTGTTATCTTAGTGTGAATAATCAAATAATAATGCCTGCATTTGCTTATTTTGCATGAAGCCATGTATTTTATGCTTGCCATGGGTTAGCCCTGTCACCTCTCTGTTGGTCGTTCCTTTAAAAGAGCCATCATGCTCTTGTGTATTCATCGGCACGGTTATTTCCGATGTATTCCTGATGAAATCAAGATAGATCTCGGCCTTCTAGAAGAGATTTCTAATCCTGAATATCTGGGACAATACAAATACATAAGGAATAGAAAGACATATAAAATAATTAAAAAAAATGGGTGGGGCGACAGAAGGGGGCAAACTGAGCCAAATTGATTTTTTTTTTTTTAGAAATTATATGGTTAGATCATAGTATCCCCCCTTCTTAGCACACGGGCTACATAGAATATATTCTATACCAACATTGATCCTTTTGAATCGATGAAATTCCTCGATAGTATGACAAAATATAATTTGAGTAAGAAAAAAAACACGTTCCACAGCCAAGTGATCGATTGTGACTGGATTGCCAAGTCTAAACTATCCATCTTTTCTGTCATGGGGGTTGTCACATAATCGATCATGTACATATGAGTCGAATTTTCTTCATTCATTTAATGACTAGTCTGAAACGCTTCACGAATCCTATACATATTCTTTCGACTGCTCCATTTGATAATAAATTGACTTTCCGGTTACTCTAAGACCGCTCAGTGATGATAATATCGTTCTATTATTTTTATCGATGATCCGTCATATCACTCCGTCAAGTATGTCAGTTTCGAGAGGTTTGTGATGTTAAAGGCGCACTTTCCAATATAGGAATTAGTCAGTTGTGACCTCACAATGGAACGGTTTTAGTCGGTCACGTGATGTTGTTATGGTGGATAAAAAACAATTAGTGAAACTTATTTCACACGGCACTATTGACTCATATAAAAAATGACCTAGTTGCATGAATAACAAAATCAGGTACTATATCTGAAATAAACCCAAAATAAATTTTTACCCCCAAATTGACCATGTTGATAAAGGGTATTCTTTTTAATACCCGGGAAGCATTTGAATGAAAGGACTTATCAGGTGCGTTACCCGATAGTTACCATGGTAACACTTCTTCTTAGCCAATCATAATAAAAGCGAGATAACGTGTCAGAGGAAAAATGTTGAGGACACCCCCTCCCCTCCCCTACCTCTGGTAAAGAGTGTATACTTGTACATGTTGTATATTAACAGGTTAATGTGTTCCGCTTCTTACATCCCTAACCTGTCAAAGTATTGTTACGTCATTCGATCGGTTGAAAAACGATTTCTCATAGTAGTGTGGCGGTCAAGATTGCTATGATTTTTATGATAATGGGCCTTGGTCAACAGGGTCACTTGCATTGACCATGTGATGAATTGTGCTATAAAAATAATGGTGAAATGTTAAGAAGTCTACGGTAATATATCGTTTACGAGTTTTGATTATTTTAGGAATACTATTTTGAGGATTCAGATAGAAAATTCGGAAGTGATACTAATAAATCGATTTAATGGTATGGCGGAGATTGGTATTGGTATTTATTTTCCATATCACAATGTTACACTGTAAAAACTGCGGTGTTAAAACTGACACCAATTGGTGTTAATAGAGGACCACACCCTGAGGTGTTAAAATTACACCCTAGAGATTAAACGTAGCACCAAAGAGTGTAAATGTAACAACAAAAGGTGTTGTAATAACTCCTATAGGTGTAAAACTAACACCACCAATTTAACACCGGTGTAAAATAGCTGGTGTGGTCCTCTATGTACACCGGTTAACACCACAATTTTTGCTGTGTAAAAACAATACAAGGTAAATGTATGTACATAATAAAATCAAAAGTATAGTGAGATGGCTAGATAAACCCACTCTGCTTTGTTAGTGTGCTGGTGGCTCGTCGATGTTGTGCGATCGCATATGGGTGCTTACCAGTGTAACCGTCTAATTAGCTCCATAAATGGGTCATTACCTTTACTTGATTACACCCATTGAACCCGTCCTTTACATGTCTTACTCAATATTATTATTTTTAACCGCGTTTCAACAGTGATAGCCCTATATATGTCATTGTATGCAGATCAAACAAGTGGCTGATGAACATTTCATACACTGACCGGAAAAATTTAATAGTGGCGGTGTGCAACACATCGAGCAAACGGGGAATGAGCGTTAATAGTTTTAGACAAATTCTGACCTGAATGATAAATGTGCCCTTTGGAAGTTGCCAGGATCAGAGGTACCAGAGACACAAAATAGAACTGGATATCTAGATCCTGGGCCAACATTTACAAGTCGTAATGACATGAAAATAAAAATGGGATCATAATTTGTGCATCAATAGCGACTTTTTAATCAATATTCTAGTGTGGCACGCAGGTGATGCACTTCAGTAAAAAGTTTTTTTTAAAGTATCAAAGAGAAAGAGTAAGGGAGTACATGTATATTATAATCAGTCATTGTTTGTAAACGAAATCACGCACTCGTGTCTTAAAAGAAAACTGGTGAAATTAAACGTATAATTTAATACGTTTTTCTTTTGTTTAGTATAATGTGACGATGTTCAAGATAATGATAAAAAAGTTTATGTGTGATGAGTCAATGATTTGGAGGTATTGGATATACAGTGCACTGTGTTTAAAAATTCGTGTGGTAACAAAGTGAGCACAAAACCCCGCTAAAATACAACAATAATACAATGATAAATATAATAACATAAAGATGGCTTAAATACATTGCAGATATAGTGCATTTTGTATTTCGTGTTGCAATAATAGATGATGATTATGAAGTTCACAAAAAATAGATGGAGATTATGAGGTTGAAAGTTATTCGAATGATTCATCCCCCTTATGATGCCTATTGTGTGTGAAAACAATATTTGGAACTCCCTCCCATATACTATCCTGTTCTTATAGACCAATGGTACCAACCATACATATTAAGTTCTGCTAAAAAAAACATATAAAATTGGCATGATGAACAATATTTCTCATATTGATGAAAAACGCTTCCCTGTGAATGATTTAATATCTTCAGCAGATAGCAGCATGGATAAGATAACGAAAAACAAACACTAAAGCTGGCCACGACCCGTGTTCTTTATAGGATCAAGAGTAATAACGATAAGAGATATAGTACATTGGTGAGGCAGTAATACAAATACATGTAAGCAAACATACTGGACAGGACGGATTACTCAGCGAAAACTCGTATTATATTTATTTTAATAAACGGCGAGATTTTCGGATAGCAATAAGCCCGGTCAGCTTACTCGTATAACTGGGCAATATGATAAGAAGGATTTGTTGACACGTTTGCCGGCTTCAAAGACCATGCTGGCAGGAAAGTCGTTAAAAGCAAGTGATGACTTCTAAGAATAAAGTGAATTGATTAGAAATAGGTAAAGTGTGAAGGTCAGGTTTCAGAAACTTTTTGGTCAACGAATTAATTCAGTTTAACGACTTTACGAACAGTAGCATTTTATAGATACATATACTGTGTACGATCACTCTTAAGGAAAGGAACTGTTTACATTTCAAATTGACCTATTGCCTTTAAAATCTGAACCATTTAATTTGTCCGACACCAACCCCTTATATAGGGCAGATATAATAATGAGTATCAGGTTCATCGGCGATTGCGTGCATTAGATTTACAACATTCAACTTTGTCGAATTACTATTACCAAATATTCATAACAACTTGAAACTTAATTGTTATATCTTGGCAGTCTATCTCGTTTATATTCTTCTCTTTCTTTCCTCTCTTTCTTATTCTTACAATTTTATTTTGTTTTCTTGGATGCAAAACCAGTTTAAAGCTGCTTCAACCAATCAAGCCTTTAGCTTATGTTGCAACACCTTTGTATGTTCATTATTAACTTGTGTTTTATATATATTTAAATATCAAATTGTGTATTCTTTTACATTGTACATTGTGAACATGCATGAATAAATAAATAGATAAATAGATAAATAAATAAATAAAAACTATGATTAATTATTTATTATCGTGTGTGCTATCAGTCCTGCTAGTCCTGCCAACAACTCAATTTCTTTTTCAAGTTTTCATCTGTTACGATCCGCACCACCATCAACAGAAATGGTAAAAAAAAATCGTTTTTCTGTTATTCATCATTTTATTGTAAAACAAAGCATCTTTAGTAAAATCGAAAATAAATATTTTGGAATTTATCATTTATTTATTTAATTCTCATCAAACGTATTTACACAATTATTACAATCAATGTATATGTATGTACAAATATTAAAATGAACATTTAATGTATGGAGAATGATTATTTTGTAAAGATTGATAGCGGAAAGGGAGAACCTTTGGAAAAGCCTGATATTTCTTTGCACAATAAAAGTTCTCACAAGAATATGTATAATTTACATTAATATTTTAAATATATAGACCATACATCAGAAAGTAAAAGAAAAAAGACAACGAACAAAAAAAAATTGGATAATAATAAAAAAGAACAACAGAATAAACAGTCCCCGAATAAAAAAAATAGATCGAAATGGAATGGCAACTGCCCCGAATCGGCTAATGACACTTGTGTGATGAGTGATTTTGGTTTGAATATATTTCATGATTGTATTAAATCCTCTCTCAGAATATGAAGTTTAGATTAAAGAATGTCTACTACTAGGTGTTAATATCAATTATAATCAGTGGTTTCGAATTACGTTACGAAAGCGCTGTTGACCCGACTTTTCAGGTCAACATTGTTGACCTGAAACGTGGTGTCATAGACCTATATATGTATTGATCTTTTTTCTCTTCCTTCTTCGGGGAATGTTTTTTTTCTGTATTTGATAATTATATAAAGAATTTACATATAAACCACCTCCATACCCACGCACAGACACACATTTCCCAATTTGCCCCTTCATTATTAAGACCTTCCGATTCAATGACCAAAAAAAAAAAAAACACTGTACACTAGCCGCTCCCATGTTCATATTTTATTTGTCAGAACCTCGACATTTCAACCTTGTGGTGTATAAGTGTCAACTCGCGATAATCTCTGTCGCATTATACTTCACTTTAAATTACGTAGATTGACATTATTGCGTGGATCGATTATCTTCACGAATGGAACTATGGAAACCAATTATGGCGGGGATTAAAATTTAATTGTGCGACTGAAAGGTTTCATTCAAAGGGTAATCATTATTTTGGTTTCCTTTACAGATTTGAGCGCAAATCTTACTACGTGACCTTTGCCAAATTAGTATCCATATATGTAATAAATGTCCTCCAGATATTATTTGTATTTCCCGCTCTAAAGCTATTTGGATTGTTATATCTGTATATAACATGGTTGAGGACAGCTTACTGGCAACGGAATAATTGATATTTAGTAAACTAAGCATATACCCTAGCGCAAGAAGATTTACATTTATGTCATTCACACCACCAATTAAACAAGTTATAATACCAATGAATAAAAGTATGTCGCCGTTAATAAATTAGTGATTGTTCAACCACATAAATGTTAAGTTCAACATCCCATAGTAAAACGGATAGTGAGTTCTGATGTAAAAATTACGTTGCCAAGCAGCGTTCGAAAGCGAAGAGCTTGTACAAAGTGTTTGATACACCTCTCTCTAACGAACTCGAACCAGATATATTAAAACCAGATTGTATACACTCTCATACTACTCTGAAAAGTTTTTTTTTTATTTCAAATTAAATCGTGATAGATGAAAAAAACGAACACAGATTAATCGATTTTGGATATCACGGTGATATACATGTAAACGGCGCGGAATAATAGTTGTGGAACACCGGAATTGTCCTATTCGAGAGGAAAAACAATAAGAACCCATGTTAACTGTAACCATTATTATTGTTATAACCAATGACGAATATGCTTTTGCAATTGTCCCTCTGTTCGCAAAGGGCTACCTTGGTTCCTGGTAATAAACCCTGATATTAAAGTGAGTTCCAATTCCATTGTGTTACATCCCAGAACCCAGCTTCATCTAAATGACGTTACCGTTACTAAAAACATACACACGCACCTACACACGCGTGCACGCACGCGCGCACCTTTATTGATTGACACACACTTTCCACACACGCATATTATTTTTTCTTCTTCTCATGGGAGGTAATCAAATCAATGATACCGCGTACTAATTCTTTTTATGAATTGATTAAATCAAAGCCTTCGTCACTAGGATCTCTTGGGAATAGTTAACGTGTGGAGATAATCGAAATTTAATGATATGTTTGGTCAGATCCCAATCGGGTTGGGAACACATTCTAGATTTCGAATTAATTTCATTATATGTTTATGATAGCTGGAGCAAGTTATAATAAAAAGAAAGAATTGGAAACAAATTAAATTATGAAAGATGGAACAAATGGTGATGAAAAGAAAAAATTGGAAACAAATAAAATTAAACCATCCTCCACAAAATGAAATATATACTGTACATCTCATTACCCCTGCTTACTACCTAATAACATGAAACGATCTTTACTAGACAGACATTGAGCTATGTAATTATCGGCTGAGGTAACGTGTTTTTTTTTGTGAAGCGCTGTGGCCCAGGGGATTGATATCTGGACTAACAGTGGGCTGTGGATTCGATTCCCGGTCATGACCTTACTTTCAGTCAGCATTAAATTGATCCACATTATACTTCACTAAACCAAGGTGAGGTTAATGGGAATCTGCCAGGACACCTGCATTTATTGCAGAGCGCATAAAAAATAATAAATACAAAACTATTATACGCTCTAAAAGCAGATGTAATTATGACACATATTATTCATTCATTGCTCTGAGATACATACCAGAACAATTTTATATTGCAATAAATTTCATTAAGTATATTTATTTATTCTTTTTTTTAAGCAGCCACGTCGTACCGATTAATCATGACTGCATATGTATTTATGTACATGCTCATTCTCCGTTATTTTTTTTTTTTTTTTGTACCTCTAAACGAGGGATTTATTCATAATTCATCACACATGTTATAATAAATTCAACATCACAATATATTTAACATTTTCTCCGGCAATCTCTTATCTGGCTTCTTCAATTCTTTGTTTGTAATTATTCTATTTTCCATTTCTCTTACAAAAAGGTATTTCAAATATGAATCTCTTCTGTCTATACCATATCTATTTCTATTATGCAATATTTTATGTATACACCAAAAGGCGACTGTCATTGTTATATCTGTGTTTATATCAGTATTGATTTTTAGTAAACAAAAAGTATTCACATGAATTTCGACTTTAAAAGTATACATAACAACACTCTTAACATAAGAAAAGAATTGTTTGTTCAAATCGCATTCAATAAAAGCGTGTATTAAGTCTTCTTTTACATGACAGTGCGGACAATAGTTATCGTCAGAAAGACCCCATTTAAAAAGATTACTTCTAACGGGTAATAAATTGTATAAAAGTTTAAAATTAAATTCTCGTAAACGAAGCTCACCTATACATGTCAAGTTTCTTTTAAACACAGAAGACCAGTAAATATCAGTCTGCAGTATATTTTCCCAAAAGATACAACATCTATTTGTATAATTCGGTGTTAAACAAATTAGATTATAAAAACGTTTACTACTTATGTCACTCGCTGCGACGAGCCTTTCTCCAATTAAAAAAGTAGGAGTTTCAAGAAAGTAATTTAAATCATTTGCTGTCTGTATATTTGTATAAAACTCTTTTAACCACACTTTTGGAATAGCTTTCTTTAACTTTGCATAATCAAATAAAATATTCTGCTTGCCTTTCTTTGTTGTAAGGCGAACTATAATTTTTTCCATAGAAACAAACTGTCCTTCCTCAAAAAGATCCTGTACATAAATAATCCCACTCTTGAACCAATCTTCATAAAACAAAGACTTATTATTCCAAACAATGTTCTTATTATGCCATAATACTTGTTTGTGAATATACATGTTTCTAACAGAACCAGTTTCACATGTAGTATTATTGTTTACATAACTCCATGCTTTTAAGATTTCCAGATAAAAATCAGGTATATGAACACTTCGAAAGTCTAATAAATTACAATCATAATTACAGTGCAACAGAAGATTTAAGCCACCGATACAATTATAAAAGTAATGAGACATATCTTTCCATGGACCATCACTATCATCTAACAGTCTTCCAAGCCATCTTAAACGAAAACTGAGTATTTGTTTGGTGATATCAATCATTCGTAATCCACCTTGGCTATAGTCTTGTGAGAGTGTACATCTTTTTACTTTTTCAACCTTAGAATTCCAAATGAAATTAAAAATTGATCTATTCAGTTTCTTGATATATATTTGCGGAGTCACATCTACTGTCATAAGATGAATTACTTGACTCAAAGCAAGCGATTTTACAACGGTAATTCTTCCGAAAAAAGTTAAACATCTGCTCCTCCAGTTATCTAGGAGTTTCTGTAATTTCGACAATTTGTTTTCCCAACTTTTTTTGATTGAATAGTAGAGGTCCGTGGATATAAAATACCCTAAATATTTAACAGGCTCTGTTGTCCAACTAAGATCCAAATCAGAAAGATGCCATCTTTTACTGGTATCCCCAATCCAAAAAACAACAGTCTTGTCTTTATTCAATTTTGGACCTGCAATGTTTCCAAATAAATCTAATTCACTTAATATATTAAGTAACGACGGTTTATCTTTAACGAAGAAAAGAGTGTCATCGGCGTACTGTAAAAGCTTTAAGACGGAAGTGCATCCTTTAAATTCAATACTTTTAATTCCATCATTTTGCCTTATTCTATTTGCCATAAATTCAGCTGCTAATATAAACAAGAGTGCCGATAGGGGGCAGCCTTGACGTATCCCTCTTTTGACAGAGAATGTTTCCGAGATCCAACCATTTACAATGACCGAACTTGTGATATTAGCATAAAGAACCCTTACCCACTTCTGGAAGTAAGGTCCAAAATTCATTTTTTCTAGACAACTGTTTACAAACTGCATATTAATAACATCAAACGCTTTACTGAAGTCTACCAACATGATCGCTCCAGTTTTCTTATTCTTTATTGTATAGTGAATCACATCTTTTACGAGTCGTACATTATGGGCCGCCAGTCGACCTTTAACATAACCAGTTTGATTTGGGTTAACATTCCGAGATATAATTTTTTGTAATCTGCGGGCTAACACAGCTGCTATGACTTTGTAATCACAATTTAAAAGTGTTATGGGTCTCCAATTCTTTAAATTCAGTCTGTCTCCTTTTTTATATAAAAGTGTAATGAGACCTTTCCTCTGAGTGTTTGACATAGTTCCATTACTATAACATTCATTCAGTGCTTCGACAAGCATATGACTAATGTCGGACCAAAACACCTGATAAAATTCGACGGGAATTCCGTCACAACCGGGAGCTTTATTCTTTTGCATGGAGAAAATCGCACGCTTACATTCCGTAATTGTCAGCAAACCTTCACAGGAATTTTTATCATTATCATTCAGATACGGTATATTTTTTGATTGCACATATTCTTCAAAACTATCGTCATTTGTATTTTCATCAGTATATAAAATACTATAAAATTTCATTGTTTCTTTTAAAATATCATTTTCTTTATTGAGTATTCTTTTCCCATCTACTGATCTTATTTGGTTTATACCTTTTCGAGAAACGTTTCTTTTTTCCAAACTTAAGAAATACTTTGAGCTTCTTTCTCCTTCTTCCATCCATTTTACTCTTGCTCGAATACCTGCACCTTTTGATTCAAATTTATAAATATTTTCGAGTTCTTCTTTTACTGATTTATAATTCATTTCTGTTTCAATATCATTCTTTTTTTCATCAATCTGTTTTCCAAGAAAATCCATTCTTTCCTGTAAAAAATCTTTTCTCTCCTTTTTCCTTTCCGTATTTTTACTGCAAAATTTTTGTGTGAATTCACGAACCTTTATTTTCAATAGTTCCCACTTTTCGGAAGAAGTAAAATCTTTAGTTTGAATCTTACATATAATATTACGAATGTTGTCTTGAAAGTTTTCATTTTTCAAAATACTAGTGTTCATTTTCCAATAACCAGGACCTTTATTGTTGTTTTTAATTTTAATCTTAAGCGATATTGCATTATGGTCGGCTCTTATTGCCGGTCTAATATCTGATTTTATTACTCTGGGCTGTACATTTTTGTTTACAAGCCAATAATCTAGTCTTGATGCGATTCGTAGAGATTGGTTTCTCCATGTAAATTGCCTGCATAATGGGTTCATTTTTCTCCAGATATCACAAAGGGAATATTGTTTTAACAGTTTACAAAAATTTCGTGGTTTTTTGTAAAATTTACTGTAAGTACCTTGGACATCACGAGCATTTGATACACAATTCCAGTCTCCACCTAAGATGAGATTAGAATCTGAATAATTCACACCATTCCTAGTAAGAAAAAGTTGTAAATTTCTAAAAAATCTCTCCTTATCCTTTTTTGATGTAGGTCCATATATATTAACAAGAGAATAGTGCATAGTATCAATAACAATTTTCAGAAGCAACATTCTCCCACAATTATTCTGTTTTACAGAAATAACATCAACATCAAATTTTTGATTAAAAAGAACTGCAATTCCTGATGAATGATTCGATCCATGTGAAAAGTAACATGGTCCATGCCATTCATTTCTGATTAAATTCTCTATATCAGTTGTCCAATATGTTTCTTGTATAAAGATTATATCAGCTTTTTGTCGTTGGAACCATCGAAATATCTGTCTTCTCTTTTCTTTATTTCTAAGTCCGCGGACATTAAGACTGATCAAATGACAGACTGACATCTGAAAAATGGATGTAGATGTGTTGAATCGTATTCAAATATGCTCATTTCTTTTTTGATTGTCTTTTGATTCCTTTCTGCTTCCTTTTTTGACTGTTGACGCTTCCAGATCTTAAACGAGGTCGAACAAACTCTGGTGACTCAGCTGAGACATCAGAGAAACGAGAATCAACATGACCATTAGCGTGATGTTGACTTTGCACTGGTGTATCGCTGTAGGAAACTCCAGACGCTTGGTCTTGTAGAGGAGGCGAGTTGTTGCTGAAAATATCTTGTTGCGGGTTGCGTGTAGCGGAGACGAAACGTGTTATCTTCGATTGTGATGTTGTATCGCTTGATGCTCGATCGCGATTACGGGTGGGTCTTGACGGTTCGCTCTCGTCATCCCCGTCGTTGCTAGAATCGTCGTTCGAAGATTGCGACTCGAAGATGGGAACCACATTTTCCGTGACCTTGCTAACTGCCTCTCGTTCTTTCTGCAAGAATGTCGTGATCATGCTTTGTTGTGCTACATTTGGCGGTTGATTTCGTTTGGTAGATGGTGATGAGGCATCCTGTATTCGGGTTGAGCAGTGTCGTCACGAGGAGCGGGGGAATGGTCTGGGTCCGTAGTCGTGCAGTCTCTCTGATAGTGGCCAGGTTTGTGACAAAAGCGGCAGATCACTTCATTCTTGCACTTGGAACGGTGATGGCCCCTTTCCAGACAATTCGAACAAACCGTGGTCGAATTGTCGTTGGTGATCTGATTTGGGTGGAACACCCTCGCTTTGAAGGCGCCAAAATTGACAAACCTTGGCAGGGATTGAGAGGGGTTTTCGATGTATAACACTCTGTCCCCGGTTAGACATTCTGTCAGTTTACCATCAACACGAAGTCTTTGCAGTATGATCTTTCCCACTATTTTCAATTTCTTAGCTTGGAATTCATTCAAGATAACATCATCATGAACAGATAATGGCAAATCTTTGATCAGTACTCTGGTTAGATTGCCTTGGCTAGCAGGTAGGTATGGGTTTAGCTCAAAGACAGTGACACATGAGTTTCGCAAGTCTAGACCTTTTGATATGAGGTCAATTCTACTTTTCTGATCCGACAAGTATAACCTCCAAAGTCCTCCTATCTTCTGAATGCCACGTAATTTCGTGAAGGAAAGTGTTTTAGTCAGGGCTTTATACATTTCCTGGCTTGTTACGGCATTGTCCTTGGACAAAGGTATATCACTCTGCTTGATAAAAACAGGCTTACCTTCCGTGTTCATAGCGTGACGTTCATGTTCGTGTGCGCCTGCTTTCGTGGCGCTAGCGTAGGATGAACCTCGGGAAAGCCCACTAGCCGCCATCTTACTACCCAGTTGGTTGTAGAAAAGTTCAAAAATATAGGCAATGTAAAGTCCAAATCCTCCAAAACGATAAGATCACAGGTCGACAAAGTGTTTCTGAAAATTATGTAGTCCTTATAAAGAGTATTCGTAGTCCGATTGGTGAGATATCGAGGGATTTTTTTCTCCGGTTTTTGAAGTCGTGACTATCAATATACCGTGAAAGGGCGCCCTCCTTCATATGTGCTTGAATGTAGAAGATTGCGTTATTTCCCCCATCATTCATGTATCCCTATGTACATGTATCATAAAGATATTCAATTCATTCGACCTATATAGGTACTTAACCATTGATGACAATCCCTAAGTACTTCATTTCCGGGCATGATAAAAAATCACATCGATCACTCTAAACAAAGTCCATTATAGCCTTTTTTTTAAATGAAAATTTATTTGAATGTTAATAAAGAAACAGAGTATAGGATAGTAGCCAAAAAGCAGGGTAAATAACTCTTCATTTTCGCAAATGAAGATTTGAGTTTAATTTGCTGTGAATGTTCACGGATATTTTAATAATCTCAATGGCCCGTATTCTGAAGTCGGGTTTAACTTAAACTCAGGTTTAAAGTTGTGGTTTAAGTATGGAAGGCCAAAAATATCAAAATTTCATCAAATTGTATGTTTCTTATGTTTACTGTGCTATTTCCTGATTCATCGATGATGAAGACAATCATTTATTTATACTTCCTACACAATTAGTAAATGATATGAGAACCGAATGAGCTGAAGTATGATATCTTTACTGTTAGTGATTATGTGACAATTGGCTGTCCATACTTAAACCACAACTTTAAACCTGAGTTTAAGTTACACCCGACTTCAGAATACGGGCCTATGTATTGAAATTCATGTCGCTGTCTTATTCCCTTTTCTACTCTTTTTTTTATTATTAAATCTTTGTTTATATTGCAATGCTGTGTGTGATATTCTATGTAATTTTTTTTTGATGTATAATTATTTTATAAATATAACTGAATAAAAGAGAGAATGAAAATTGACAAATCACGTGTCTGTTCATAGATGTACATTGATATTTGTTCTTACATTCTAAATTATTTAGTGAAAATGGTACATGTGAGACGTTTGGAATCGTGTAGTGTGAACTTTTGCAAAATACTTTAAAACGATATCCTAAAAATGCTCGTTTAACCACCACAAAAGAAAGAGCGTACAACATAAAGGACACATCAATAGTACATGTAGTATGAATGAATAAACTTTATTGATCCTCCTTGAAAAAGTAACATATAACAATGTATTATGTACAATTATATGCTAACGCATATGTCGAAAACGTTTAAAAGCAACAAATATCGATAATTAAAGGAATGTAATATAAAGACAAGGAAGACGAGGAGAGCGTTGGAAGCCAGGCTTGTAATACGGTTCCTCAGTATTGAAACAATACGTTATTTGTTTGTTTAAAGCAAAACTTGATTCTAGCTAAACTGGTTGATAATACTAAAAAAAAATAGGTTGTACGTTACGGAATAAACCATTTCATCCCATCAATTTCCCGGTAGCACTTCGTGATCAATGTGCGTGCACTGTATTCTCATATTTGATATTGTGTATATTGCCCTAATTGATTGTCAATTGGTTTTCGATTGGAAATGAGTGCCAGATTTATCAAGTCTAAAGCTTATCAAGGTTTGAAAGGTCACATCCACGATGTATTTATGACGTTGTCACGGTATATTCTGTTAGCCAATCAATATCAGCGTTTAAGTCTATATTTAACGAAGAGGACGTGTTATATGGAATGTAATTGAAAGTGATCACTTTGGGTAGGCAAATATACCTTTTTGAAATTTTTGCTGTGGACCATGTTGATCAACCTTCTCTAATTCTACTCCTTTTGCACGTCAACAGTGCCGTCGAGAGGAATATATTACCCATCATTTAAAAGATTTGCTGGCACACTAAATTAAAAAGACATACACATGTATACATCACATTTGAAACTTATTCTTTTGAAATTACAAGCAAGTCTAGAAGTTTATATCAAAACACGAGGTATAAACCCTGTTATTATTTGTTTTTCTTTCAAAGATATAACAATTTCGAAGCTGAGCGGCGTTCATTCCGATAGAAAATATTGAAAAGAAGATTGCCTGGTATAGCAACTGCAGTCGACAAAATTTTGCATGCAAGGGCATCAGCCAACGGTGTTTCACAAAATGCACATTAAAAAGAAATCATTTAATCAAGTATTCGATGAATCCAAAAAGAAATAGAAATTCACATTTCTATATATCATCAATTTCATGGTTATGAGTGGCGTTCGTGATTTGTAAGCGGCGTTATTAATATAACACTATTATGATGATTACAACTATTTGCATTGGCTCCCCTTAAGTGTTAGGTTACTTGCATTGCACTTACCTTGAAAAGATTGCATGAGTTCAGGACGAGCGCAATAAAAGTTCATCTCAATGTAACGTAACCGATATACGAAGAAAGAACATTCAATTAAGAAATTAACAAAAAAGGGGTCATCTCTTTAGGCTTGCAACTAGCTCGCGACGAGTTTTCGTCTCAAATTTGGCTAGTTGCAAGGACGTCTCTGCGACCTCTTCGCTGCGTCTCAGATATACTGTATCTCCTGAAAAAATTAGTTTTCGAGCAGTGGCGTGATGAGCCAATAATCTTGAGGGGGCTAGATATGGCGGTGGGCAAGCGCCCCCAAGCTCCCCAACCCCCTCCATCTGTACGCCAGTGTCTCCGAGGAGTCGTAAGAAAATAAAGTTGTATAACTATTTTGACTTTTATATTAACAACGCCGTGATTTTTAACTACGACTTTCTGTTTTTCCTCATTCTCTTTCGGCAGTACGGGTTCATTAACATTTGTGTCAAGGCATTGGTTACAGAGAAATTCGGAGAGGAAGCAT
Organism: Lytechinus variegatus; assembly: GCF_018143015.1. Classification (NCBI taxonomy): domain Eukaryota; kingdom Metazoa; phylum Echinodermata; class Echinoidea; order Temnopleuroida; family Toxopneustidae; genus Lytechinus; species Lytechinus variegatus. The sequence continues at coordinate 29,439,815 of NC_054755.1, forward strand.
GGATCAAAATCAAGTAAGTTGTTCCCTTCTTCTTTCAAGGGATGTATGGCTGGCCACTCATGCCGTAGTCACCCACGACTGTACATCAAATATGAATGTATTTTTTCGAAACTAAATATAAACTTTAGTGTTTTCACTGACAGTGCAAAAAGCATAAACGCACAATTAAATTAAACTTATTATGGTGATTTTAGTCATGCATCAAATTTGTCTGGATTTTATTTTTTAATAACCCTGCTAACGGGCATGTTATACAAGGTCTACATTTGTTCAGGAGGTACAATTTACAGAGAGAGATGTAGGGCGAGCATTAAATGCGGAAAAGGTATACAAAGCAAAACTTATGTCATATTTTTCTTTCCCCGAAATTTTGTTAGGTGACATAGCGACGTCGATATAGGTCCCCGTTAACTTTTTGGCCTTCTATCGGCGCTAATTCATTAACCCACCGACTGTATGGTCGAATATTTTGAAAGAGTTTGTTTACTTATCATACACTATGGAAAAAACCCACCATTATCATAAAGCAATGCTCTAAAAACTGATTGGAAATTTCTGCGACAATCTTTTAAATGTAAAAGATGGTCGAACCACGGGGTGCTAGTGGCGTTCTAGAAGCTCCTTTTGTAAGGCACTTTCGACTCCATCATGTAACAGAGAGATAAGTCAACAGAATATGAGACGCTTGGGCTTTGGGGGTATGAAGTCAATGGCGGGTTGCCGCAAATTATTAGCACATGCGGGACTGGGGCGAATTAAAATTTGGCGAGTGACGTAGGATCGTTCTATTCTCATTTTCCTCTCGCTTTTTTTTCTTCTTCCTAGCGACGTCTAATTTTTTTCCATCTTTATGTGGCCATATCTTTTTATTATTTTCTTCTCTTAGTATTCACTTTTGCATTATGTTACTCATCCTCCAAACTTCAAAAATCTTCTGACATATCTACTCATCAACATCATTACCCCCTACCCCCTTCTCAGCTCCCATTATCTATCACCCCCTCCACCAGTCCCTCTCGTTTTCGACTCACTTTCGTTCGGATTGATTCCAATACTCATTCCATCTCCATCTGAAATCGATTGTAACCCTATTTCAATGTCTTGGCCATCAGAAGAACCTTGTACATAGAAACCTAATACATAATTTTGGCAAGCTTTTATTTGCTTTTCCTATTTTTATTTTATTTTTGGTTCGTACCATTGCCAATGAATGTGTGCGTGAGGTTTTGTGTGTGTCCGTGTCACTATATGCTTATCGTTTCTTTGCGTTCTTTCCTGTCCGTTTGTATTTTATTTATTCTCTCTCTTACTCCCTGTCTCTCTCTCTTTCACACACACACCCCACACGACTGCACATATTCTTTCACACACGCACACACGTCTTCTCTTTATTTTTACCCCTCTCTATGCTGCTCTTTCTCTTTCTTCTCCATCACCGCTTTACTTTTTTAAGTATTCTTGTTTTCTTTGTACCTATCCATCGATTTTAGCCCCATTCTCACACGAAGCTGGTCTCCCCCTCCCCACATACAATTTGTTCCCTTTCTTTTACTCTACTTCTTCTCCTTCTTTTCCTCCTCCTCTCAAGTTCCTCCTCCCTTTTCTTCGTTTTCTATTTTCGCTTTCCTTCTTTATATTTCTTTTCATTGTCCATCTTATCTCTCCCCTTCTCACCTTTTCATCTTTCTCCCTCTTTTTCTCGCTCTTTCTTTTCTTCTCCTTTTCTCTCTTTAAACTCTGGCTATATATGCCTACTGTTATTTATTTCGAAAGACTTCTACTTTTACGTAAGAAGCGGAAATTACTCGCCACCTTTACACTGGAACAACTGCGATCTGGCCTGGATCAAATAACATGCTATTAGCAATTGAGCCTCTAAGGGTTCCATTTAAAAAAATATGTAAAACAGCAAAAAGAATAGACTCAGATTTCTTGGAAACAACTACGAATCCTACGGACAAGATACCTCTATTGTTAACGAAGATAAATGCTTTCCTCTTCATGGCTTTTCCCAAGTCTCTCGATTTTCTCATTTCCGTGCATCAATCTTTGATTTCATAACCTTTATCTTGTTAAGGGTGGATATAAGAAACGTGAGACGTAGTTCAAGGCTATTTTTATACTTGTTCTCAGCCTAGCCAACTCGTCCTCCCTTCTTCCAAAATATGTATTTACAGCAAGAACGGGAAAGTTGCAAAGGGTGAACTCGAATGGCGCCTCGAAAGACGCTTTTGAAATGACCTTTATAAACGAAATTATGTCATCCAATATGATAATACTTTAAATGTTTTTGGCAATTTAAGAAGCAATTCCTCTTGCATTTTAAACATTTCACTTTCAGGATTTTTTGTTCAATCGTAAATGATCATAACTCCCACACAATAGTGTTTCCACATGAAGTGGCTGAGACTTTTAAATTACGATAACTTCACACTTTTGATTCCTAAAATACAATTTCTATTTTTTTTCGTTGAAAAGTGGGAATATTTTTTGATGAATTGAAGGGATGGGGGGAAGCACTGCCGACCTCATTCACGGCACCAAACCTATTACCCTTTGTGCGGAAACGAATTATATAGAAGTAAGCAAGTGCACACGGGTATGATTATACCAGTAGATCATTGAGCTCGCGCGCTTGAATCAATTGAGCTGGTTATCCTTGGGGAACATCGCTGGACATAGGAGCAGAGATTCAATTAATGTTGACCAGTTAATTTTTCGACCAGTGACCAACGCTTCTTTAATATCCTGTCCAACTTTCCCGCCGTGCTCGGCAAGTTAGGTCATAGAAGGACATGCCATTTGATGATATTTGTTTTGCTTGACTATCTTTGCGATCATTGGCAAGTATCCACACTTGGAAAACATGGCGCAGTTTGCATCTTACATATACCACATTGGGAGTTCCCTTTGGGTGCAAGTTTAAACCCTAATAAACACTATGTTCCGTAAATGATGCAGCTCTCACCATTTTGTATCATTTCCAGGAAGCACAGTTGTACCTTCTAAGAAGGGTTCAATTCTTTACCTATTGGATGTAAAAACTAATTAAACCCCAAAAGGTGCACAGTTGCACCTTTCGGGGCGCAAACAGAAAAAAAATTGCACTCTTTTCACTTCAGAAGCAAGTTGGCACCCAAAGTTGTTGCCACTATCGCATTTATGGTGCAAACTTTAACCATGTGTATAGGCCTACCGCTTTTCCAATATACATGTACCGATCCGGCATTTTTTTTCCTCCAGGGCTTCGTTACCCCTATATCACCCCCATCTTATCAGCTTTACTATGATATAGATTTACATTGTTTAATGTACGTGTACATGCACAGTAAAAAACTGTTTACGACGCTGTTTCTTATGTTAACTTTAAAGTAGCTGTTTAATAGGTTTAACAAGTGTTTACAATTTTGAATAAACCCGCTTAATGTATTGAAAACTAAATGTTAAAATTAATCTTTATTATATGTTTAAGTCTTCAAACGCTTGTTTGAACTAGCCTGTACTGCAATGTTCATTGAGTACACAACGATGTGTATTTTTAAACCATCGGGGTTTTTTTAAACTGTGTGGGTCTCGATTTACTTGTTTGTCTGTCAGTCCTTTCCTTTATGCATGGAAGATCAGACAGGAAACCAACCCCTGTGTTTACTTCTTTCACCCGTCATGACGATGCTTAATAAATCACTACACGTGGCCCTTTTAACACCCAACGTTTCCCATGCGACACTTGAAGCTTCGGCCGGGTGGTGAACGCGAGTCATGGTTCGTCAATGTCCATTGTTTGGTATTCGACCGAGTCCAAGTGATGATGTCGTTGGGAATGGGGCTCCCCCTTCTTTTCTCACTACTAACTGTTGTTTCGCACCATTGAGATGGCCGTGTTAGTAATTGCATACATCACTTAAGATTTATAAAGAAAGAACAACAAAACACATAGAATCGAGGAACGAGCCCAATGTTACCCTTATTGTTAAATCAGTGTTTGAATTTACCAAAATACTAATGAGTCAATTAGGAAATGGTGAGTAGCCATATACATTATTTACCCCAAGTCTTCAGTATCCGAATTAAGTTGCGTAAGTGTTGTTTGAAAATTCGGTTTCAAATACTCGCCTTTCTTCCGTCTGCAGGAAACTGCCATGCGATCATTTGGTTACAAGTCATGACGCCGGGCGTCTTAAATAACTAATATTTCATTTAGCGTCGTCAGTAAATTTGCAATCCTCGATGAACCCATATTTGTGTCAATATACAGAGTATTCAATTTTCTTTTCTTCTATAGTATACCGTTGGGAATTCGAAGAGCAGGGAGTGTTTCACAAAGATTTAAGTATGATTTAGAGCCACACTTAAATGCCTAGCTACGTGCGGTATAAAAAGGCATAACCACATTGGTCGAATCATGCCAAGAGGACGCGCACTACTGCATATGGATCGATAAGACTGCGTGTTGCATATCATGTACGCGTCGGCATTTAAGTGTGACTCTAAGTCACGCTTAAATTTTTATGAAACACCCCCTGCTCTCTGGTATTGCTAGAAAAATCCGATGTTCATAAGACCAAGCATACACTCCTAGACAGCGTTATTACAATGAAGCCCCACCAACCTACTTCTTACTTCTGAATTATTTATATTGAATAATTTTATGGAGGGTAGCAGTGTTGGTTAAAACTGAAAGATCCGTAAAGGAGAGGCGAGCAGGATGGGGTGGGGTCCATATGATGTCTGTTATAGAGACTTGGAGAGAGCCGCCCCTCTGAACCGCCTTTGTTATACACATACTACTGTGTATAATTATAGATACGGATCATGTTTTTCTACTTGTTGGTCGAATTTTTCTTACCATAGCAAGATCCAGTTTCAACCAACGTTTGTAAAGAATTGCTAAGCACTTGGTTTGGATAATCATTTTACTCAACATTGGATGCTATGGTTACTGACATTTTTTACACTGCAGAAATTAAATTCAGAATACGTTATGGTACCAAGCATGTGTACCTAAGCTGGACTTCTTTATCATACCACGCAGACGTGTACTTGTACAACATTAATATGTCTCCTCAGCAGTGAAGAAGGTATTGACTGTCTAGTAGGCGAATAAAATTTATCATTACATAGAACATTATCAGTTTATTAAATCATCAAAAAAGCTAAGAACTGTTAACGGCACCGCCAGGAAAAAATAAATACCTACTTGAGTAAAGCTTTAACTGGCATGATAATGGTGTCTCGAAGGACTCCATAAGAAATATGATAACCTTAATGTAGCAATGTGTGGAAGTACTGATCTATTTCATCATAATTGCGAGATATGTTTCCTTTGTTTGAAGTGCCTCATTCTTGTTACCACATACGTAATCGATATCTTTATTCCTGCGAGTGAAACGCGAGAAAACAAAAAGGAAACGGTTTCGTCTAATTTAGATATGAATGTATTATATAGTATCGGTGCATTAGAATCCCGGTCATTCAGGCACCAAAGTCTCTATGTAGTGTTACATTCAGGGCCCCTTTATAGCAGGGGTTCTGGATTAAAATTACTATAAAATTAAGGTCATTTTGGTCGCGAGAAATGTCACAAAAAACCCACTAAATCATTATGTTCATGTAGATCGGCTGTTCATCCAAGTCATATTGTCGAGGCTCTTTGACTTTGTTTGTATTTTCCACACCAGAAACCAATCAATAGCTCCATGATCTTTCTTTTTTTTCTCTTTTCCTACAACAGTGCAAGTTCGCCGATTCTTTTATCATTCTCAAGAGGTTTTTGGCTCAGAATCCGTAGCAATCACAAATATCTCTGCCACAGTTTCGGAGAACTTTCATTTGGAAGTACAGAGTAAGGGGAAAGATCCACACCCAAGTTTAATTTAACCTGTCATGATAAAGGGAAAATGACTGATCTCTAATGGTTCTCCTCTAATTGAGAAATATTGACGGATTGATATCCTGCATGAATATGTTCCTTTGAGCAATTATAGACATCTTTAATATGACTCTGTATATTAACATGATGAATACAATATACAAGTCATGCACTGTTTAAAAAACCCCAGATTTCACAGAAAAACAAGATTTCGCAGATCATTCGGTAAATTCTTAATAAAGGAATCTGTCTACAATTTAACAAAACAGGTCTGTTAAAAGAGGGAAAAAGGGTGAACGTTGCAAGGTTCAACACACCAAATATCAATTCATGTAATTTTACACTATATAATGTAAGATTACGCAATCTGGTAAGATTACAGGTGTTCTTGAGACTCTGCTGCAGGAACTTTTTAAGGATGAATTTTCTAACAGTGTGGTTGGGTTTAAAGGAATCCAAAGCCAGCCCTACTGGCAATACTTTGTCGAAATATAAACTACGCTCTCCCGAAGGATAATTTGCTACTTTATCTCGATCCCAGAGACAATATTCAAAACGGAGACAGATTAATGCCTTTTGAGTTACTTTTTGTAATAAACTAAGTATCAAATACAAATCTAACAATATAATAGTATTTCAAGCTATCTGATCTGCTGTCGGGGACATGGTTTAAGGGTGAATTTGTCTCTGTCTTTCTTTTCCCGAAGCCTATTGGGAACTTTTTTCTTTTGGTTTTTAGTAATGAGTGCGATGACAACTCTGGCAATATCATGGCCATTATCATTATAAAGCCAAAACTAGCTAATTGGTTGGCCCTGTAAGACTTATGATACCCCCAAGGGTTAACGCAAGTGTTCTGTACTGGCAAATGTGGCGTTAGAAAGTTTGGTATCATACTTTGAGGTGTTCCAACGTGTATACGGACGTGACTTGCAGGCTGTCAAACAGCCGAGCATTTCCTTATAAACCCATACACAACCTGAATCGCAACTTCGCCAGGTGATATCACAGGGCCACACGCATCCACTAGGCGACGGGTTAAGGTAGAACAAGTAAGTTTTAATCATTGAGACGGTTTACTTCTCATTTGAAGAAGTAACGCGTTCTTGAAAACCAACACCGTATTCCCGAGCGCTTCGGGTCATCAAGAGGCGCTCCTAATGAAAACAGATACTGCCTTAATACATGACCGAAATTCAGAGCAGATTGACAGAGCGAGCTATGGACATTATGGTGTGGAAATCAGGCTACTGAGATTACCTCTGTCATGGCTGTCACTGGCTGTAGTCTTTAATCCCCAGCCACTTTTAACAGTCATGAATGAAAATCAGTATATGTCGATAAATCAAAGAAAAACTTATCATGACTTATCATGCTTATACTGCGTATACCATATTTTCGAGAAGGTATCACCGTGTCTTCGAGATTAACGTGCTGATTCACGGATGAATCTAGTTTTGACACAAAATAATCAAATTATTTTCGGAAGCGTGTTTAATGATTTAAAAAGTCAGTTTACAGCTGTATGTAAGATTAAAATAAAAACCTGGCTGTATGATAGAACGGACGAAATAAGATGTTAGTTGTGCATGAATCAATAATCCCTCAAACATACAATTTCATCACTACAACATCATCAGGTCTCGTGAAATTTCGCACAATGTGCACCTTTTAAACCCTTTGATGTTTCTTCCATGTCATTTTACGCCATTTCGAAGCATGGTTTAAGGCGTGATTAATACGCTGACGGGACCTATTTACTCAGAATTATGACACTCTGAATATGACGTATGAGCAAACACGGTCTGGGGATCTTTTTTTTCCTTCCTCTGATTCCGCCTGGAACTAGATGCGAGACATTTTTGTTCATTTCCTCCCGAAAAGTCTGCTTAAAAGCAGCGCTTCCGTCACCGTAACGCAAAAGAATTTGGCAACGGACGTGCAGTCGGAAGGATGATAAGCTAGAACACCATAATTTCTCTCTAAATTATCGATTTGGGTAAATGGGGGAAATGAATTAGAGCCAAGTCTTTAGTGTCTAGAACTGCCGAATGAAGAAAATTTTAAGTATTCGGTTTTGGGAGTTGTATAACACGGTTTAAAGTGAGAATATCTATTTTCCTTTTAAATTGTTAATACTTATTGCGTATGAAATTTAAGTTTGATGATTTTGCTCTTCAGTAAACACTATTTAGTGTTCGAAAATGTCTGATTTCCTATTTGATATTTTGTCAATTTAATGCGAAATGAAATAGTGACGTCGGATATATGTATATATATATATATATATATATATATATATATATATATATATATATATATATATATATATATATATATATATATATATACATGTATATATATATATATATATATATTCTTTTTACAAATCGTACATGATCTTTTTCGAATAACCATGGGGTTGCTGATATCCATTTCTATGTTCGAAAGTTTTCATTGTACCTCGAAAGAGATATTAAAAAAATAGACCTCGTGGCGAAAAAAATAACGGTTTTTGTTTTCTCATATTTCTGTCAAGTGGGTGCAGTAATGTCAAATTTCTATTTTGTGACAAATAGAAAAAAAAATTGATCAACTAATCTACTCAATACTTAATCTTTATCACCATTTTTTTTACGTCGGAATGTAAAAAAAAAATTGCTTGCGCTTCGCGCTCCGATTGTTGAAATATATAGTAAGAGAAGAAAATTAATAAGAGAAAAAAATGCAATTCTAGCTTCAAGACGTCAGGGCAACAGGATCTTTCAGACTTCTTTCTGTTTGTCTGGGATATACTTTGTAAAATTGTCTGCTAGGCTTCTTCTGCATGTTCTGTTTGTCAGAAACCATTTCCCCTCTTTCATCACTGCCACTATTTTTCTTGTCCTTGTAATCCTATTTCGGGCTTCTTTATTTTAAGATGCAAATTTTATATTTCCTTTTGTGAAGCTGTTATTTTAAAACTTGTGAGCTTAACACAATGGAATTTATTCAATTCCAGTGTCACCATGTATTAGAAGACACGGACGACAGAGTCATTTATGAATATGCCACTATGATAGTTATAGTATTGTGATACTATTTTCATATTTGTAGTGCTTTTAATGTCAATGTTTCTTAGCAACCCACCAAGTTATTCATGTCAATTCGCCTTCTTAATTGATCTGACGTACAATTCAATTAGTATTCCATGTTCAATGTGACACCCAAGTATTCATAAAATGGGATTTGCATGACAGATCATGAGGCTTTAGCCACCAACGCCAGTGTGCATTGGTTCCGTTGCGCTGCATATTTATCTTCGGCGCATGTTTTATGAGTTTCTTTTTTTTTAATTTGAAGCATAAAAAGAGAAGATGCTTCGAAGGTCCTTCTTACGAAATCTCTATCCGTTTATCAAGAAATAGCACCGTTCGGGTTTAGTTTGAACTCGGGTCCCGAGCAGCCTCTCAATTTCAGATATCATGGGAGTATTGCAAATCCCTCTGGACTTATTCTCTCAATTTTCACTCCTCTTTCCGCGGATATATGTTTCTGGGCTGTCTACAGCTATTTCTATCGGTGATTGAAAGAGAGCCGGATTGTTGTGTAACCCAAGAATGACATGCTCTTTTCTGTTATTGGGCGAAAGGGTTCCTCTCTTTTTCAGCTCGTATCTTTCGCGAATGTGCCCATATTATCAAGCCCCAAAAATGTCTTAATCTCAGGCAATGGCGGCATGCTCTTGACGCCAATGGCTGAATTAACGTGAAACAAAAGCAACATGACATTCTAAACGGTGTTACGTGTATGCTGGCTCTGCCATGACATTCCAACTCCTTGAATAATGTTTCCCATGTAATATTTGGAGTCAGCATCCAGGACTGTACTTTAGAATAAAAATATCAATCTCTTATGACATAATGGAATATGATTTGGTCGCAGTAAATACTCTTCCCCATTAGCCATGATGGAGTCTTAAAGTTAATGTTAACGGGGCATCCAATTTCGTTGTTTTGTTTAGTGAGAGAGGAGAAAAATAAGTAAAAAGGAATGGCGAGAGTTTCAAGGAAATCTGATAAGCGATAAGAAAGTTATGGCTATTTCAAAGTGTATATCCTTAAGACTTTGGAACTTTCAAATTGGCAACTGGGGTAGTAAATTATGTCAAGTGGTAGGAACAACGTTCCTATAGGCTATGTACTTAATTATCATGGATTTGTGTTCTCCCCGAAGTACCTAATCCCCTGGGGCAGTAATCAAAATATAACCAAGGTAACACATTATTTTATGTCCTAATGAAAGAAAAAGATAATTTGAAGTACTGAAACTTTTTGAAAAAAAAAAACATTAGCCATTTCGTGCATCGGAGTGGAAGTATAAAGCAGGTGGGGGGGGGGAACTTCGTATCTAAAAATGTATGTTTTTTTTCATGACAGCTCAGAATAAGCTAGATGTTCGAATAAAAAACATGGGTAACAACCTTCTTTTGCCTCGAAAGAGTTCTTCATAGTTATCACGAGAATGTTTTCGAACAATAATATGAGACAGACACCATTGCTATAATTAAATAAAACACAGCATATTTTTAATATTTTGAGCTGACCTCATTTCTTTTTAATTTTGAGATTTTATCAGCCCGCCAGCGATGATCCTTGCTTAACGTCACTATGACACCACCGATACAGCCAATTTGAAGTATTCATGGGTAGAGTGTTTTTTTAACAACTTTAAAAAAACTGAGTCATAATCATTTCTTATTGTTCATCCAATGCTGTTCATATTTAGTCATATCTACACTTGTCTGAATTGTGTTTTCCTGTAACAATAACATTTTAGTTAGGTTTGATTCTTCTTTAAGATTTGGACTACGGTATTCAAGTCAGAAATTTCTTTAAAACAATTTGTTCTCATTACAGGACACTGGCTGGAGTAGATGACAGCTTCATTTCTCACACAACCTATACAGATGGGATTACGTTAAAACTAGTCAAAGCAGCTAGTGATGTTGCAGGTGAGATATAATACGCACCGAGGAAGAGTGGATTGTCACTCTTTTTCCACTCCGAATAATTTATGCCTGGTTCCCGTCTTACAAAGAGTTACGATTGATCCAATCAACCACAACCATGGAAAGCCAGCAACGTCGACATAAAAAATGCATGAATGTTCAAAATATTTTCTAGATATGATGTATATTCATCGGTATTCATCGTTTTCTTGAATATTCAAAGTGCTTTTATGTTTAATAAATGACATTGTGCAAATTTCCTGTAGGAAAAAAATTATGACATTGTTGGATCTTTCATAATAGTTGTGGTTAATTGGATCAATCGTAATCTTTGTAAGATGGGGTTCAGAACTCGCATCCGACCGATCATATCCCGTTCAAGATAGCGCAGTCCATCTGGGCCACGTAGTCCAAAGATTATCAATCATCGTACATTGTTTTAACGATGCATTAACTACATGTACAATCAATTGTGAAAATCAAGCGTACGATCACTGAATTAGTGACCGTAATGATATGGGATCATGGAGCTGGCTTCATTAGTGTCACTGTGGAATTTAAGGGGAGTGAATTTGACTCTACAATGTGGAAGGAAAAAAGGAACACAAATCATGTGAATGGCCACGTTGATTCTTATTGTATAGTTTGCAAGCGTCTTTAGTTTGACACTGAATTTCAAACTTTTAAAGATATACCCTAAGATATTGAATAATTATAGGAGTTTGTCTGATGCAAGTAGAAGTATTGTAGGCCCTACATTTTTATCATGTTAAAATCTAGTGGATTTCTGTGTAAGAAAGTGTCACCCACGTGTTCCATGTGTATTGTTGACCATGTGTTACATTTATGATGACAATTGGATGTCGTTATGTTATAACTCTTGTTTTCAGTTGTTTTCAGAATTGAGCTGAATAAAGTAAACAATCATTCTTTTTTTAATACTCATATGAAAACTTGCGTTCGAGATCTCTCACTCCAAAACAATAGCTAACTCCATGTTTAACAACCGGTTTTTCGCAACACGTCTTTATCGAATTGTTTACAATGAGTAAATTTAAAATAACTTATATTGCTTCTATCACATTGATCGAACAAAAACAAATCGAAAACGTAACCTTCATCTAAAAGCCTCGCCAAAAGCCCTGGAGAATTCATGTCAATCTAATTATGCTAATCGAATCTAAACAAAGGATAAAATCACCTGCATGGCTTTTGACCTCATCATTTTAACAATACCAAGACCACGCAATTAATACAATCATTTGTTTCCAGCTGTTCTGTGACATTGTTTTTCTTCTTTTGTCACAATGCAAGGGCGTTGTACAATCTCTAAAATCAATAGTTAATCACATTAAGCAGATTCGTGTCTATTCCGAAAACACCTGCCTTTTAACACTGCCATGCCTTTCGTTAATGATTCTGAATCAATATATACAAATTACAATTTCACTTTTAAAAAATGATGTATTTTTTAACCAGGAAAGGAACAATTATAATCATCGATTGATCTGATAGCCGTGAAAAATTTCAATCCTCTGGTTTTTATACAATCTGCGCATTTGCTTATCTTGTCTAACATTTCCATGTTTCTTTTATTCAATTCTTATTCATTGACCATAGACACGTTTGAATTGTTTTTCGAGACCTAGTTTTGTCACCCATTATCGACCGAACCAATTTTCCTATTCCTATTTTCCCTTTTCAAGTTGTGATATTCTTTTTGCAGTGTTTATAGAATCGCGTCACCCGGTTTTCCCTTGTCAGTGTAACCACTAATAATTTCTTTTAAAAGTTTTATTTCCACGTAACCATGTACCTATTTATAAAGTATATTTAAAGCCACCTTTAACAGCGCAATTAGATAATATGAACTTTTATTAACATCCTCTCCTTTTCCTCTTCCTACTACTACTACTATTACTACTACAACTACTTCTACTACTACTACTACAACTACTACTACTACTACTACTTCTATTACTATACTGCTGCTACTACTACTACTGCCGCTGACCCTACATGTAATACTTCTTCTACTACTACTACTACTACTACTACTACTACTTCAACTACTACCTCTACTACTACTACTACTACTGCTGCTACTACTACTACTATAAAGGCACGCATTGTGTAATTCACAAATTTCATGAAATAATTAAAAATATGAAAATATCTATGAAACGGATGATATACTCTATGTCAAAAGATTCTTCATTTCTTTTTTTTTGTTCTGGTTGCAGTGTAGTTTCTGATGATGGCATATTACTTTGTTTCTTCATTCAGTATGTACTGTGTTTATTCATCTGTTAGGAAAGAGAAGAAAATTTGCAAATATGTATATAACCAAACTGTTCTGAAGGCCGTAGATACATAAAGTTCTCATCTTGACTTACATTCAACTTGGAAATCCTCCGGGTGTCGACAGTGTGCCAAAACAAATAATTAGTATTTATGGACATTCGAAATATACAGCGGATGTTAATTAAGTGAATAAATATAATTTCTATTTGACCTTTGACCAGGTCAACCAATCCCGGTGATCCTAGAGTTGTTTGGGGAGTTCTTCTTCACATTCTGCCAGCGATCCGGATACGATGAGATGCTGAGGGTTCTTGGGTCAAACCTCAAGAGCTTCTTGGAGAACCTGGATGCCCTCCACTCGTACCTCAGCTTCTCCTACAAGAAGATGGAGGCCCCCTCCTTCCGGTGCGAGAGGAGGCAATCGGACGGCGCCCTCATCCTGCATTACTACTCACATCGGAAAGGATTGCACCCCATAGTAGTTGGTAAGGATGCCAAATTTAAGTTTAGCGACGGTGGTGGTAGCGATGGTGATGATGATGGTGGTGATGGTGTTGATGATGACGACGATAATGACGATGATGATGGTGGTGGTAGTGGATGAAAATGGGGATGGTGATGATGATGGTGGTGGTAGTGATGACTGCGCTGATGACGACGATGCAGATGTTGAGAGACACAGGCGTTATGCAAGGAGAAGGAAATAACGAGTAGGCAGTAATACGTAAGACATAAATATCGGAAATAATCAATGGGGATGGGTGTTTGTACACCCACAAATATGTGTGTTACAGTACTAGTTTCATATCTTACCCTGATAACAATAGTACATTGTTATACATCAACGAAGAGGGAGAGAGGGAGAGAGAGGTGGAGAAGAAGTGGGAAGAGACTAAGAGGGACAGAGTATGAACAAAGAAAAATTGTATATGCGTGTGTGGCGGTGTGGGTGGATATGTGTGCGTGCCAGTAAAGGTATGAGTAAGTGTGGAGAGAGGGGGAAAAAACTGATTAATATGAAGGGGTGTCTGACTGGATGCATGAAAGTCCGGGGTTCGATCCCAAGCCATGGCACCTGTGCCCTTGAGCAGGGCATTTGATCAACAGTGCTCTTTCATCAAGATAAATGAAAATGCTACAAGAATCATTGTTACCAATGTATAAAAATAAAACAAAAATAAGCGGGAATATAAAAAGAAATCAGCGAAATGGTGAAAAAATGAGAGAGAAATCAAGAGAGATTGTGATATAAAGGGGAGTATATTTCGGACGTGTATCAGGAAACTAAGAGTAAACAAATATGTTACATCACAGTTCTTCGTTTTAGCATATACACTGCGATCAGATCAAATGGTGTTCAGGAAATTTGCCCTTCGTCCACTCCGTGTAATATTACACATTTCAATTGCTGCATCCTGCCAAGTCATTGGATCAACTGTTGCCCAACAAGGAATGATAAACCGTGGTCCATTCTTTAATAAAAAATGTTACACAATACTTCTCCCTGAAGCAACCGGTCACTGACCATCAAACACGTTAAGAAAAAGAAGATTGCTGGAGTTGGATCAAAATATTGGGTTGCAGTAGTTTCATATCTTGCTCTGATTATAAGTGTATTATACCATGGCATTGATGAAGGTCAGTCAAAACTTCAATATGGAATTTGGGGAGGAGTAGAGGGGGGGGGGGGTGTTACACCCACAAATGTAATAATCGCCCACAAATGTAATAACGCCCACAAATTGATTGATTGATTTTATTTGTCAGGTAACTGTGAACAAGTACATGAAAATATGAACAGTAGTGTATACCTTGACAGGATTGCCCATGAAAGCCGAGGTGGCTTATTTCCAATGGGGTCCTTACATCAGTAATTGACAACAATGTACATATATGAAAAACACCTATAGAAATCTATACAAACTACATCAATTAAGTCCAGACCACTAAAATTACACGAAGAATTGTAAAACTTAATATATAAAAAGACAAAAACAAATAAGTTTGCCATGAAAATGTAATAACACTTTACCCACAAATGTAATAACGCCCACAAATGTAATAACACTTTACCCACAAATGTAATAATTTCACCCACAAATGTAATAATGCACTTTACCCACAAATGTAATAATTTTTGATCGCCCACAAATGTAATAATGACTTTACCCACAAATGTAATAAATTTGAAGGGATTTTTGGCAAATCCGTTCTGAACTAAAATCGTATAGTAATGCGTTCATTTAGCACAAAAGTGCAAAGTCTCTTTTCCTGACCCGGTCAATTAACAAATTATAATATAAATCCAAAGTCTTTATTCCAGACCCGGTTGTTTCAAAAATAATAATATGAGCCCAAAGTCTTTATTCCAGACCCGGTTGTTTCAAAAATTATAATATAAATCCAAAGTCTTTTTCCAGACCCTGTTGTTTCAAAAATTATAATATAAATCAAAAGTCTTTATTCCAGACCCGGTTGTTTAGGAAATAATAATATAAGTCCAAAGTCTTTATTCCAGACCCGGTTGTTTGAAAAATAATCATATGATCCAAAAGTCTTTATTCCAGACCCAATTGTTTCAAAAATGATAATATAAGTCCAAAGTCTTTTTTCCAGACCCGGTTGTTTCAAAAATTATAAAATAAATCCAAAGTCTTTTTCCAGACCCTGTTGTTTCAAAAATTATAATATAAATCAAAAGTCTTTATTCCAGACCCGGTTGTTTAAAAAATAATCATATGAGCCAAAAGTCTTTATTCCAGACCCGATTGTTTAAACAATAATAATGCAAGTCCAAAGTCTTTTTCCAGACCCTGTTGTTTCAAAAATCATGATATGAATCCAAAATCTTTTTTCCAGACCCGGGTGTTAAAAAATCATGATATAAATCCAAAGTCTTTTTTCCAGACCCGGTTATTTGAAAAATTATAATTTTAGTCCCAAATGAGATACATTAATGATATTCCAGTGGAATAAAAATGAGAATCGAGCTTAGTCTTTTCTCCAGACGCTAATGGTAAATTGAAAATCAAGCATAGTTTTTGCTCCAGACCGGTAACTAAAAGCTGAAACTTTATAGTAATGTGTTTATATAGCACAAAAATGCGAAATCTTTTTTTTTCCACACCCGGTTAATTAAAAAAATTATAATATAAGTCCAAAGTCTTTTTTCCAGACCCATTTATTTCAAAAATTATAATAATTATAAAAAAACAAAGACCCACGATCCTATTTATGTTGAATAACATGGAAATGTAGCGTAGTCTTTCTGTCAGACCCAGTTATAAAAGTCATTAAAAACACAACAACAACAACAAAACAAAGACCCTGCAACCATTAAAGGTCAAGTCCTCTTCAGAAAAATGTTGATTTGAATCAATAGAGAAAAATCAGACAAGCACAATGCTGAAAATTTCATCAAAATCGGATGTAAAATAAGAAAGTTATGACATTTCAAAGTTTTGTTTATTTTAACAAAATAGTTATATGAACGAGCCAGCTACATCCAAATGAGAGAGTCGATGATGTCACTCACTCACTATTTCTTTTGGTTTTCATTGTTTGAATTATACATTATTTCAATTATTACGAATTTGATGATTAGGACCTCCTTGCCTAAAGCACAAAATGTTAAAATAATAGATTTCCACGTGTTGCAGGGAGGAATGAAACTTCATTTCACATGACAATGACGAGAAAATAAAAATATTTCATATTTCATTTAAGAAAATACAAAAGAAATAGTGAGTGAGTGATGTCATCAGTTCCTCATTTGCATACCGACCGAGATGTGCATATAACTGTTTTGTGAAATGAAGCGAAACATTAAAATACCATAACTTTCTTATTTTACATCCGATTTTGATGAAATTTTCAGTGTTATGCTTGTTGAATTTTCTCTTTTTATTCAAATCAAGTTTTTGTTGGGGTGGACTTGTCCTTTAAAAAAAATAATTTCTTGTATATTCCTTCCTTTTTTCTATGAAAAAAACTATATAACAAAACATTAAAATACATACGATAAAAAATTGAGAAATAAGATATCAGTTAACAATAGGGGGATTACTTCCCGAAAACGATAAAGTTGTTGATTGACGATCTATGATATATTATATAAAAGAAAAACATTCTAACAAGAGGGGATAACCATTCCATTCCATGTTTTTATTTGGCAATAAGTCATGATTGACTATTTTTGCCAACCACTGTATGAGAAGTAGGGTAACAATTTTATTTAGTATTATTTTTATTACTTCTTTTTGTCTCACCTGCATAGCAGAGTGAGGCTATAGGCGCTGCTTTTCCGACGGCGACGGCGGCGGCGGCGTCAACATCAAATCTTAACCTAAGGTTAAGTTTTTGAAATGACATCATAACTTAGAAAGTATAAGAACCTAGTTCATGAAACTTGGCCATAAAGTTAATCAAGTATTACTTAACATCCTATCAGAGTTTCATGTCACATGACCAAAGTCAAAGGTCATTTAGGGTCAATGAACTTAGACCATGTTGGGGGAATCAACATCAAAATCTTAACCTGAGGTTAAGATTTTAAAATATCATCATAACTTAGAAAATATATAGACCTAGTTTATTAAACTTAAACAAAAGGTTAATCAAGTATCACCAAACATCCTGCATGAGTTTTACGTTTAACCAAGGTCAAAGGTCATTTAGGGTCAATGAACTTTGGCCGATTTGGGGGTATCTGATGAATTACAATCAAAACTTAAAAAGGTTTTGGATCTGATTCATGAAACTTGGACATAATAGTAATCAAGTATCACTGAACATCCTGGGCAAGTTTCAGGTCACATGGTCAAGGTCAAAGGTCATTTAGGGTCAATGAACTTTGGCCGATTTTTTTTGGGGGTGAATTACCATCATAACTTTGAAAGTATGTTGGTCTAGTTCATAAAACTTGGACATAAGAGTAATCAAGTATCATTTGAACATCCTGTGTGCATTTTAGGTCACATGACCAAGGTCAAAGGTCAATGAACTTTTGCCAAAATGGGGGTATCTGTTGAATTACCATCATAACTTTGAAAGTTTATGGATCTGACTTTTGAAACTTGGACATAAGAGTAATAAAGTATCACTGAATATCCTGTGCAAGTTTCAGGTCACATAATCAAGGTCAAAGGTCATGTGAGGTCAATGAATTTCGGCCACATTGGGGGTATTTGTTGAATTACCATCCTATCTCTGTAAGTGTATTGGTCTAGTTCATAAAACGTGGAAATAAGAGTAACCAAGTATCACTTAACATCTTGTGCGAGTTATAGTAGTTTTCAAAGTCAGCACTGCTGCTATTTTGAATCGCGTGATGCAGGTGAGACGGTCAGAGGCATTCCACTTGTTTATTATTATTATTTCTTGTATATTAATTCCTTTTTTTATGAAAAAAAAACACAAAACCTTTAAATACATATAAAACAAAAAACTGAGGAATAAGATATCAGCACACAATATGGGGATTACTTCCCGTAAACGATAAGGTTGTTGATCGACGATCTATGAGATATTATATAAAAGAAAATCATTCTAGCAAGAGGGGATAAAGTTTTAACAAGTTCTTCGGTATTTTAAATTTTCAGTGTACCAAGCACCATTTGTAATATATTCAGCATTTCTTTTTATTAGTTACAATTCCAATAATCTCAGTGGCCTAAGATATATTTTCTGGGGTTATATTGACCCGTTAAGTAAGTAAAGAGAGATAGAGAGGATTTATGTGATCAAGAAGTGATAAGATAGGGAAAAAACTGATTTGAAATGACTGAAAAAGAGACAGGCAAACAAAGAAGGGCCCCCTCCCACACCCGTACCAGAGTTACGGAGTTAGGCTGTCCCGTCGGTGGATTCAGGTCCATCAACATCTTGAGGTTTAATCTTTCCAGGGGGCAAACGTGTGTGTGTGTGTTTGAGTTTTGTCTGACGTGTATCAATCAGATATGATTATTTACGTCTTGGACCGACCTTTAACGTCACCATCCGAAAGACGTGACCAGGGCTCGAACCTCGACCCCCTGCATCAATTTGTAACTTCCCCACAGCTTGGATTACAGGCGCACGCCACAACGCCCAGTCTTTAAATATGGTGTAGTCTTTGCTCTAGACCCATGCAGTTATTTCAAAATAGGAAATTATTAGAAACGATAAAAACAGACAAACAATATTAACCAAGACGCCACAATATCATTGATGTAGAATAACGTTGTTGTTGTTATTTTGGGTTTTTAAGGCGCGTACCATTCAGATCTGAATATTTACTCTTTTTATTAATTTGACGTTTTTGTGGTATTCAATTCAATTCAATTTTATTTATTTCACTTCCCTCAAACAAAAACAAGTTGAATACCAGCTTACGGTATGCCTTATCACAGGGTTTTATAGTTTGGGAGATGCTGGTGTCTAAGTTTTTAGATTAATCTTTTGCTTAATTTGTATTTTAAGAGAACTGGATGTGGGGTAAA
Source organism: Lytechinus variegatus (assembly GCF_018143015.1). Classification (NCBI taxonomy): domain Eukaryota; kingdom Metazoa; phylum Echinodermata; class Echinoidea; order Temnopleuroida; family Toxopneustidae; genus Lytechinus; species Lytechinus variegatus. Next base: position 29,459,457 of record NC_054755.1, read on the forward strand.
GACAACTCTCTAAACCCAAGCATTTAACTGGGTTTAATTTTAAAGATTGGTCTTAGCTTTGATTTTTTTTTCAATATTTGTTTATCTTATAAATAGCTGGGTCTAGACGAAGGTCTAAGCATAATAATAATGTTATTCAACAGGAATAAGAATATCACAAAGTCTTATGTTTTTAAGATTGTTTGAATTAATTTCTAAATGACTGGGTCTGGAATAGAGACAACGCTCTAAACATGTGCTTTTGTACTTGGTCTTAATTTGGAGGATTGTTGGTTCTTAGATTCGTTGTTGGGGGTTGGGTTTTAGTGTTTTTTTATTCTTGAAATAATTGTGTCTGGAGGAAAGTCTACAATCGATCTCCATGTTATTCCACAGTAGTTAGATTATTGGGTATTTGTTTTAGACAATTTTATTTTTAAATAATAACCAAGTCTGGAAAATGGACGTTTTCTTTGCAAATGCATAATTACAATGTTTGTAGGGGTCTTAGTATTATTATACAAAAGAATCTGGGTGTGGGGTACAGACATATTTTTTACTGGGTGTAACTTTTGAAAACTGGTTTTAGATTTGATTTTCTTTTTTAATTCATTTCTTAGATAACCTGGTCTGGAGGAAAGAGTACGTTTTACAACTCATGTTGTTCCAAGAGAATATGATAGGGTCTTATGTTAGATTTTTTCGTAATTTTTGTAATAATTAGGTCTGGAATAAAGACAACATTCTAAACCTCTTTTCAAAAACATGTTCTTAGGTTCAAGGATTGCTTGGTATTAGATTTGGAGTTATTTATATTTTTACTCTTAGCCTTATTTTGAAAAACAAATGACTGGGTCTGGCTGAAAGACTACGCTATATGTCCATGTTATCCAGCATTAATAAGATTATGGGGTCTTTATACGGTTTTTGTTGTTGTTGTATTGTTATTTACAATTTTTTAATAACAGGGTTTGGAGAAAAGGCTAAGCTCGATTTTCTTTTTTTTTCCACTGGAATATCATTATTGTATCTTAGTTTGGACTTATATTATAATTTTTGAAATAACTGGGTCTGGAAAAAAGACTTTGGACTTATATTATCATTTTTGAAACAATCGGGTCTGGAATAAGGACTTTAGGCTCATATGATTATTTCTTAAACAACTGGGTCTGGAATAAAGACTTTGTACTTATATTATAATTTTTGAAACAACCGGGTCTGGAATAAAGACTTTGTACTTATATTATAATTTTTGAAACAACTGGGTCTGGAATAAAGACTGGATTTATATTCTAATTTTTGAAACAACCGGGTCTGGAAAAAGACTTTGGATTTATATTATAATTTTTGAAACAACGGGGTCTGGAGAAAAGACTTTGGACTTATATTATCATTTTTGAAACAATCGGGTCTGGAATAAAGACTTTGGACTTATATTATTATTTTTTAAACAACCGGGTCTGGAATAAAGACTTTGGATTTATAATATAATTTTTGAAACAACAGGGTCTGGAAAAAGACTTTGGATTTATATTATAATCTTTTAAACAACCGGGTCTGGAGAAACGACTTTGGACTTATATTATCATTTTTGAAACGATCGGGTCTGGAATAAAGACTTTAGGCTCATATGATTATTTCTTAAACAACCCGGTCTGGAATAAAGACTTTGTACTTATATTATAATTTTTGAAACAACCGGGTCTGGAATAAAGACTTTGGGTTCATATTATTATTTTTGAAACAACCGGGTCTGGAATAAAGACTTTGGATTTATAGTATAATTTGTTAATTAACCGGGTCAGGAAAAGAGACTTTGCACTTTTGTGCTATATGAACGCATTACTATACGATTTTAGTTCAGAACGGATTTGCCAAAAATCCCTTCAAATTTATTACATTTGTGGGTAAAGTCATTATTACATTTGTGGGCGATCAAAAATTATTACATTTGTGGGTAAAGTGCATTATTACATTTGTGGGTGAAATTATTACATTTGTGGGTAAAGTGTTATTACATTTGTGGGCGTTATTACATTTGTGGGTAAAGTGTTATTACATTTGTGGGCGTTATTACATTTGTGGGTGCAACAGGGGGGGGGGAGAGGAAAAAATATAGAGAAAGAAAAAAAAAACCAAAGAGATAGATTTTGAAAAGGGATATGAGTGCGTGTGAAGAAGGAGTGTGTGTGTGCGCGCGCATCTGTGTATATGTAAAGATAGATGACAAATAGGATAGAATACTAGTAGGATAGAAAGGGATAGAGGTAGATAGAGACGGGTAGAGGGAGGGAGAGGAAGAGAAAATGAGAGTAAGAAAACGTGTTTGCTGTTTCGCAACGTTCGACGTGTTGCACAATATTACATACGGTTCGACTTGCTAAAAAGCAGGTCATTACCCACTCCGTTGGAAACACGCGTCTCTACGTGCACGCATCGATACGCCTATTGTTTTTCGTAATTTAAATCCCTCGGGGAAGATTTCAAGAAATGTAGTCTGAATTTCAAGGATAAAGGTTACGGAATGAAGTAGAACGAGACGGATTCTAAGAAATTAATAGTCATGTTTTTTGAGCGAAATAAGACGTCCGGGATATCAGTCTCAATCATTATCCGGATTACCGTCTGGATAAAACTAGAACTAATGACATGTCTTCGAATAACAACCCCCCCCCCCTGAAACTGCTCAATTTTGATTATTGCAGTATAATTTTCACGTGACAAGTTAATATTAATATGAACTAATTCTGTAATATTCATATTTGTCTTTTTTTTACAAATTAATATTCTATACAATTATTTGTATACCACCCCCAATTTTTTATTTATTATTATTTTTTGGGGGGGTTGACATTGGAAATCATACAGTCACTTACTAAATACAATGCTTTATTTTGCTCACATTTTGTATTATACTGGTATTAGTGGATAGTGGGCACGTGTCTCTTCAATAACCAGAGGGCTTATTTTTCTTATGTTAATTACTGCTCTGCTGCCTCTTAGTCTTGTTAGTATTAAATGCATTAGCTTCCATTTCCTTTGTTCTTTGTTACTTAGGGGAAGAATATAAATATTCAGTTTACATTTCAATTTTGTAAATGTTTAGGGGTGCATAGCGCGAATAGCAACCCCAAAGCCCCATATATAGTTCGTCTGAAATGGACCGCGAGGTTTGATGTGATCATGTTAATAAATGTGAATGGAAGAGGTGAAACGGAAATTTATAGCGGGAGAGTGTGCCTTTACTAGCATGTAGAGCAGGGTCCCGTAACACAAAGGTTAGCGATTGATCGTACGATTGATTTTTACGATTGATACTAATACACGTTTGCACGATTACACGTTTACACTCAGATACGTTTACGCGATGAAACGTTTGCGCCATGGCACGTTTACACAATGAAACGGTTATTCAAGAATACGTTCTTGTTTTTGAGTAATTTATGGAAGCTTAAAAGTGCCACCGAGATGTTGAGATAATTATCTCGGGAAGTCGACATCTTGATAGCAAAAGATAAGATGACGAGATCCTGGATCTCATCATGTCGACATCTTTTAGAAGAGATGATGAGATGACAAGATCCCGGATCTCATCATGTCAACATCTTTTCGAAGAGATGTTGAGATGACAAGATCCCGGATCTCATCATGTTGACATCTTTTAGAAGAGATGATGAGATGACAAGATCCTGGATCTCATCATGTTGACATCTTTTGGAAGAGATGATGAGATGACAAGATCCTGGATCTCATCATGTTGACATCTTTTGGAAGAGATGATGAGATGACAAGATCCCGGATCTCATCATGTTGACATCTTGTAGAAGAGATGATGAGATGACAAGATCCTGGATCTCATCATGTTGACATCTTGTAGAAGAGATGATGAGATGACAAGATCCTGGATCTCATCATGTCAACATCTTTAGAAGAGATGTTGAGATGACAAGATCCTGGATCTCATCATGTCAACATCTTTAGAAGAGATGTTGAGATGACAAGATCATCTCATCATCTCATCATCTCTTCTACAAGATGTCAACATGATGAGATCCAGGATCTTGTCATCTCATCATCTCTTCCAAAAGATGTCAACATGATGAGATCCAGGATCTTGTCATCTCATCATCTCTTCTACAAGATGTCAACATGATGAGATCCGGGATCTTGTCATCTCATCATCTCTACCAAAAGATGTCAACATGATGAGATCCAGGATCTTGTCATCTCATCATCTCTTCCAAAAGATGTCAACATGATGAGATCCAGGATCTTGTCATCTCATCATCTCTTCTAAAAGATGTCAACATGATGAGATCCGGGATCTTGCCATCTCAACATCTCTTCGAAAAGATGTTGACATGATGAGATCCGGGATCTTGTCATCTCATCATCTCTTCTAAAAGATGTCGACATGATGAGATCCAGGATCTCGTCATCTTATCTTTTGCTATCAAGATGTCGACTTCCCGAGATAATTATCTCAACATCTCGGTGGCACTTTTAAGCTTCCATAGTAATTGAACAATATTTCATCTATCCAGGCATTGTTCGAGCGGTAGCAAGGGAATTTTTCCAGAGTGAAGTGAGAATGGATGTCCTAGATGAAACGCACGAGGAAGAGAGGAACGGGAAGAAAGAACACGTGACTTTTGCCATCTTTCAAAAGAAACTACGAATCAAGGATCCTACTTCGCCAAAATCGGTATCCGATAAAACGCAGCAGAGCGAGTCGGAACACAATAAAGAGGTAGAGTTTGTGTACTCTCTAACTGAAGGAGGGTTTTTCAGTACATATATAACAAAACTCTGCAGCAGATAAACAAAGGATTTTAAGTTAAATTTGCATATACTGGTCGTATAAATGCAAATTCACATAGTTTTTTTCTTTAGAAAATACTAATAATTTTCAATTGAAGAGACTACAATTAGTAACTAAGACAATAGCTATGGAAATTGCTAGATTATTTTGCTAACGCGTACTAAAATGGTTAACTACGCTGCTTTATTTTGTTAACAGTACTGAAATTGGTAAATTTGAAATTTTAGATAAAATAGTCTTAATAGTTGTCGATTTTGACAAATTGCTTTAATACGGACAAAAGGGGGAGATTAATATTCAACTTTTGATCATATTGATTTTATAAATTTTTGTAAGCAATATACTAAAATCAAACTCTAAATTTCGTTTTTCTCGATATCATAAATAATTGCATCATGATATCAAATGGTTCGTTTATCATAAATGACTCATTTACGATAAAATTGATATTTGTTTTTAGTAATCCAGTTGAGTTGACTTAATAAAATGTTAAAAATAATGATAAATGCTAATATAATAATAATGATAATTTAAATTATAATAATAACAGGGGCCGCGGAAGCGGGGGGGGGGTGGGGCTTCAGCCCCCACACTTTTTTCCAAAACCATGTACAAAAACGTAAGAATTACCATATGATTGTGATATTTTGCATGGTCAGCCCCCCTTTGAAAACCGTTCCGCGGCCCCTGAATAACAATAATAACACTTTCAAGAATAACAATAATTCTAATGATAAAATAATAATAGATTTCATAAACCTAATCATTATTATTCAAGGTTTTAGTACGCTGGAAAGTAAATGCCTGCTTTAAGTTTTGTAGTTTTATTTTTTACCACAATAGTATACGAATGATAATGCACGTGGTACTTTTCTTTACATAATGCCATTATTAATATTATGACCACTTTGTTCTTAAGAATCCATATTTTCTTTCTTGTATTCTTTCTTTTCATTTTCACTCGGGGAATCAGTCCATCTTGTACATCCTATCATTTTTCTACCATCTTTTTTTTCGATCCTTCTCATCCAGCACTTGTCCTCGAGAGAGATTCCAAATTCGAAGTTAAAATGGCCAGGAGAAAACCAGAGAAACCTTAAACCAAAAGTCCCTTGAATTTCATTCATTCCACCAGCCTTGCCTCCAAACATACTAAATCCCTGCAATTAATTAAACATGAACAGTCTCTGTTAGTGTCATGATGAGCATGTCTTCTGTGAAAAAGAAAAGAAATGAAGAATCACAGAAACGTGCTCTTCACACATATTCACCCGTTATGACATTTATGAATATTTTACTCCAGCCTGTACTAAAAGCGCATTTTAATAGAGACTTATGTGTTTTCCTCGTGCCTTATTCTCATTCTAGTTTCGTATACGATTTCAATAAAGCTTGCAAAAAGAATTCTATTGCGATGTCAGATGCCTCCATTAGTATCTATCAAACTGAATGATCTTTAATATTTGGAAAAATAACCGCCAAATAGCATCAATATCCCCGTCATCATTTGCTCTAGGGAATGGTATCCAATTCGATTAAAGAAAACTGCATTAGAAAGAGAGATACAAGCACTTTCGTTGAACATGATTCAATTTATATGCTTTTGAATAATACTTTCGATCGTAAAGTAATGCTCAAGCAAACTTTTCAGATATATATTCGTTTGTTTGCATATTTACTCAAGACATGTTCCAACCATCTCTCCGGTTTGGAAAATGTGACAATTACCAGGCAAACTTATTGTTTAGAACAGAGTGAATATTCCACACTTAAACCGGCTAATCTGGTCATTTCCTCGAGAATTTGGAATCTCTGCTCTTTTCCATGCATGCTATTGCACGTCACGTGACTATAATCCATAGCTGTGATTGGTCAACGTGATCATGACTTCCATCTTTTACCCTCTCATTAGAACATCACTACTGATGATAATATATCGGTGACGTCATCAGAATGGGTGCCTTATAAATGGGTGAGTTACGTAATCCATTTTGATGGCTATGAAACGAAACTATCCAACATCACCCTATAGGCAATGAAACACACACATTAAATTCCCATTCAACATGTTATACCTCTTCGAAATAATCACATAACGTCGTATTTACCCTTAAAGTTGTTATACAAAAACATGTATCAGTGTCTCTCTCGATTATAAAGTTCGAGTCGACCTAAGAGAATTTATGACCAAGCACTAATAAACAGTACATAAAACATGATTATTACTGTTACCATGACAACATTGAGCTGCGATTGATTTTATATCGATATCTATTTGAGAAAAAAAATACAACATACATCACTAACATTATGACTTGACCATAATGCATAAACTTAAAGGACAGTGGAAGCCCTAGAATTATCGTAATCGGAACTAGAAAGCAAGGAAAATTCAACATAGCGTGAAATATATTTAAAAGATAAACGATAAACAAGCCAACGTACGTTCATGAATTATAGATGATAAATCTAAGAATAATCTCTCGTTGCAAGTGTACTTGGTTTTGCGTTGAGCGAGGTCCGTCGGTAGCAGCTCTTTTGAGCGGTAAACACGGTAACTCGAAACTCTTGATGGACGCGTTAAAGAGGGCAACTATCGGTGATTAGTAACATTGGTTCTCATCAGTCATTCTAAGGATGCTTAACATGTAATCCCGCCGTAATCATACACTAGGTTCGAAGATTAGCTATCAAGCGTAGCACTCACCTAATGTTCAATGGTCCTTCAAGTTAATTGTCGAAAGGAAGTGAACATGAGAGAGAAGAAAATGCGACATCTGAAACTGAACTTTTAGTGCACCCGCGCCTCTATCATGTGTAGCATTAGTATCTTACAAAGATCTTACAAAGGTCTTACAAAGATCTTACTAACGAATTACGATTTCTGTGTTAAATTTATCACGACGACAAACAGGACAAATCCTAGTGTTCGCAGAATCTGTAAGAAGTTGCAGGGCTGACCGTCTACAAAGATATTTGCTGATTTATTTAAATAAGTATCAAGCACAAGCGATATGCGCACAGATCTCATATGGTTTAATGCTTTACCATAGTAACCCAAATAAGACTTGTATCTTCTTTTTAGCATTATTTTACAACAATGACCTTTTCCTACATCTTTGACACGATTATACTTACAGAGCGTCTTAATAATTAAATAGTTTCTACGCATCATAAAAGAAAGTTCGTTGCTCCCCAATCGACCGCTTCTTAGGCAAATAGTGTGTCGTAAAGATCTCACAAAACACAAAGAATCTTAACATTCGAATCGGCTGTGTGCTGAGTCTCTAGAAGCGTAAATAAAATGGTGTTGTACTAGTATTCAGGGTTGAAATTTCTGCTCATTCTTCTTAATCTGGTCCAAATTGATGGAAGAGAGGCTGATCAAAGCTCTGGAATGATTCCGATTAGGCCTGTCGCCACTTTGATATAAAGCAATCACTTTCAGATCTCGGTATAAGGGGTGCAAACCGGCGCTAGCCGAGCTACCATCTTGTTGGCCTACATTGCATGAGCTCAGAATTGTGAAATTACGAGAACGATTTAGTAAGTGAAAACCATTGTTACAAAGATCTTGGGGAATGGCGAGTCGTTTTGACACTTCCTCTGGGAAATGCTGCGTATTCGTGAGTATAAGTAGTCGCTTAATATTTTTTTTTATGGTTTTACTTTGAATTTCCGTTGTACCCTATTTTATACACCCCACCCCATTTGCTCGCGTCATGAATATTATGACTGTCAATTCAAAATGTTTGCCCCTTTTGGATGACTGGGACTCGTTTAAAATGGTGGCAACCACCTTGTTCCTTTACATCGAGATTCTCCCCATAAGGATAGGCATGGACTTAGTTTGCACGTTTCTTATAATTCAAACAAAGCGTGATTGATAATACTCTTGTTTAGAATGTTAATCATATATAATAGTGTTATGAACCTCTTTACTGATATGTAGGCAAACTAGTCTATGAATAATTATGCATGAATAGATTAAAAGCATGAACGAAGGGTTATTTGCATCTTCCCTATTAAACACAGCATGAAATGAATTTATCCGGGTTTTTTTTTAATTGTACTTACTAGCAGGATATAACAATGCATTATTACATTAAGTACATTGCATGAATTACAGTGCATTTTATCTTTATCATTCCGTCATAACGGTCTCACAAATATATAATCATATCTTCATATCTTTACCCCTATATAATTTGACACCTTTTACTACCCTGTGATCATGACCATAATATAATCATTTTGCATATCAATACACATGGCGTTTCACTCGCTTACCTGAGATATTCCCTACATATCACCAATTTTCGCCTTCATTATTTCTACTGGTAATGAATCATGATAATAACTTTTTTTAGGAAATTTCTCACAGTTGTTTTGATAAAAGTATATAATTCTTTATCATTTTCCATTACTAATATAATTAGTACTGTGTAGTAATTATAGTCAAACGATATCATTAATGAATATTGAATAATTCTTCATTCATCTTAAATTTCCGATTGTAATTATATATATTTTTTAAAATTTGGTAACTGATATCGTCATTAACTATTTCTCATTTTAATTAATCGCTAAAATCTTAATTCTAAAAATAACAGTATATATCCTAATAACTCGCTACTTTTTTGTGTATCATATTCTCTAGTTTAGAACAAGAAATAAAGAACAGCGCTGTTTATTTTGCTTTTGATTCTAAGCCTCGCTTTATCTCTGATTAATGTCGGTAATTTTCTTTATTTGCTTCCTCAACTTTCGGCGCCAATATTTCTCCAGGACGAAGACCACGTAAGTAAACAATTGCAATTTGCTCATGTTCATGGTGATGTATTATGATATTTTGCCGCTTTCTTGGGATCTTTTAGAAAATTTTAAAGGGATACTCCAGGCCGAAATTAATACGAGTTGAATAAGTAGAGTGAATTTACACAAGTAACGCGTTGCAAATATTGAATTGGATACAAACCGCGGAGTAAGATTTCATCGGTTTCGAATGTTTTGATGAAACATATGTTTGCATTTTATCATGAATATGCAAAGATATAGTTTCATGCCAATTCTCCATCTGCCGAGTCGTTTAATTTGCGATGTTGAATCATAATGATATAAAAAAAATCAATTTTTTTCAATTCATTTTAATTTAATTTCGATAAAAAGATATGTGCAGAGAAATGCATGTGGGCAAAATAACAGATTGTCAAAACAAAAAAAAGAGAAATTATAAAGATATACATGTAAATATGCTTATGTTACATAAAGTGATACATAGATTTCAAGAAGAGGATGGAATTGAGGAATACTGCAAAAACAAACATTAAGTTTTTGTTGAGGCAGAAATCCTACGAGAGAAAGTCATAGAATTGAAGAATCAGAAACACTTTTTAGAAAAGAATATGACAAGAAAATTCATCAGATACACTGAAAGAAAATTGAATTTATTTATGGGGAATTTTTTTTTACCAGGGGTACTGACGTAAATTTAAAAGGGATAAGTGTTTCACTACAAAATAAAGGTCATTTTGGCAACATTTTTCAATTTTTACACATCTTCAAGGATACCTGTGGGTGGTGTCCATGGAGAATAATACACCATGTACACGTTGCGCTACGTTATGTGTAAAGGTTTTTTTTTTTTGGGGGGGTCTGAGTGGGTTTGCCGTTTGACTGCAGTTTAAATACAGAGATTGAAAATTTACCGAATATTTGGTAAAAAGGGAACATGCATGTTTGCTTGGTATCCCCCCCCCCCCCATATTGGGTAAAATGCATGTTTGAAGGGGAAATTCAAGCGCAACACTGCGTACAATTTACAAAATATTGGTTTCTTTTTACCCAACAAACATGCATTTTCCCCATTTTAACCAATATTAGGTAATCCTGTATCGTAATATAACCTTGAGCCTTGAACGTTGAAGAGTAATCCCTTTCAACGGCTTCAAAGCTATCCCGGGATGAAAATATAGCACAGCATTAGTAATGTTTATTAGTTATTAGCGACCTTTCACAATCACGACGGGGAGGGATTATACAACATAGAAAATATATTGAAAATGCCCATCAAAACACATTGAATAGCTGAAAGGAGGTCTTAGTCGAGACTGGGTGAGCTGATCGTCGTAACATACTGAGCTGACGACAAACTGACCAACTGTCGTTTGTCGAGAGTTCATGACGAAACTGTTATTTTATTCATCGATTCTCGACAAAGACCGCTTTGTTCCCGTGGGCTTTTGACAATAGATTTTCTACGTTGTAGAATCCGTCTCCGTCGTGATTGCGAATTGATTACAAAAAGTACTCCAGGTAACTGAAAATATCCCGAGGACATTATTAGAAGTAAGAGAATACAAAAAAAATGGTATTGGGGGGGGGGGGGGAAGAAGAACAATAACAAAATATAACGACCAGGACATGGAAGTAAGTAAAAAAGGACCAGGAAGTAAGTAAAAAAGAAAATAAGAGAAGATAGAGAAAATTATTATGAAAAAACAAGCACTTTTGAAATTGTATGTTTTATTCAGAAACCCGACACTCCTTACTGATCATTTCTATGCGCATAACTATTTGAGAAAATACCGCACTGTTCTTGAATAAAAAGGAATTCCTTTAAATTCAATTCTAGTTTCTCAAACTTGAGCCTCTTGTGGTTTTCAACATTAGTGGTTAGTGTCCCAGGGTTTATTACTCGGAAAGAGGTGCGTTTAGCCGCAATGTCTTTCCACCACTTAAAAGATGAACTGAAGTGGTTAAGAGAATAATTTGACTGGCTTTCCATCTTGACATATCTCCCCCTATAAAGTTAGTCTCTCTAATTTTAGAAGAAACATACCTTATTTCATACGATTCACTGACAAACATGTATTTTGACATTAACCATGTTAACAGAATTGTTGTTAAACTTTGCCCTTCATGTCCGAGGACCAATTCAAACTGCTTTCCATACGGAAGATTTGGAGAACGTGAATCTCTAAGAACAATGTTATGTATTTTTTTGTGAGGCCGACTGAACCTTTCATGAATTTGATCAATAATTATTCTACTTGGTCAGCCGTGATCAGCCATGGAATATTGATCAGAGTCTGTGCTAGTTGTTGCATGTTGATCGATGAAAATAATTCCATGCGGTTTTATTCCATATCCATATGTGGAGCGTTGTGGCCCAGTGGATTAGTCTTCGGACTTTGAAACAGAGGGTCGTGGGTTCGAATCCCAGCCATGGCGTAATTTCCTTCAGCAAGAAACTGATCCACGATGTGCTGCACTCGACCCAGGTGAGGTAAATGGGTACCGGTAGGAAGTAATTCCTTAAGAAGCTGTGTGCGCTATGAACGCCTAGCTTAGCCGGGTAATATAGGAGCGCCTTGAGCACCTAACAAGGTGGAAATGTGCGCAATATAAATATCCTATATTATATTATCAAATGTTTTGTCACATTATGATATGCTAAAGTCTTGGCCCTTAAATGGTAAATTTTACTACTCATATATATATATATATTCATGCAATGACTTATTAAATCCATTTTCAACAGAATGTTCGACAAAGGCAGGATCTTAAACCGAACAACGAACGGCCGGCGACCCTCAATGTCCAATCTCTGGTCTCCCTCGCAAACGACTATGGAAGCTTCTCCCCTTCGTATCCCGAAAAGCTCTGGCTGGACCAGCGGATGTTCTGTGAATACTTCCCCTATCACCTAGTCTTTGACTCGAACCTCAGACTTCTGCAATCTGGCGTTCACATACAGAGGGCGCTGCCCAAGCTGCGGACCATGGAAGACACCACAGTGGACATTCTTTTCAACATGTTGCATCCGCAGATTGACTGGAGCGTGCCCAGTATACGCAAGTTTATCAATATGCAATTTGTCCTGGAGACGAAACGAGAGATGATAATACCTGGATGGGGGGAAGAACAGCCTATGCTCCAACTAAGAGGTAACAAATGCACCCCTCTTCCATCGCCCATATCAACTAAGATAACGATTTATCCAATAGCCAAATATAATGAATATGAAACAAGAGATTTATTGACATTAATGACATACATCAATACGGAAAACAGTTACTGAGTAGCACCATTTGCTTGGAAAATATATAATCGTAAATTGTACAGCTCATAAACAGATACTTGGAAAGATGCCCACTCTTTTGATTCCATGTGCTTAATCATAACTTGCTTCCTTTAAGAAAAATCCTCAAAAAAAATCACTCAACAACCACACTGGAAAATTGGGTGTGAATAAGTTTGGACGTCTTTGAAGGGTAAGTTAATAGCGTTGCTTTGTCTGATACCTCGCTAATTTGAAAGCTAGGAATTCCGCAGGCCTCTTTTTCTGGATTGGCATTAATGAGAATAAATTATCCAGACTGAGGTGATGATTACGAAGGTTCCATGTCCATAACCAATCGGAATTGCCACTGCAGATATTCATGAATAAACGTAGATGGCGCCAATGTTCATTCCTGTAAATGTTCACCGCAAATCAACCATTTTCTATCACTCTGTCTTAATTCAACTCTCTAACATGTCTAAGAAACGAGTGAATTATTCACTCCTAGGGTAATTAAGAGAGACGAAATTTGTTTGAAAACTAAAATCCCAAAGTTTACTCTTATTTCACACCAAATTGTCTGATCCTTGACGTCACTACTAAGTGGAGTGAACAAGGTGAAAACGATTCACTCATTTTTTTTAAAGAGAGTCCATCTTTTGTAAAGTAAATTAGAACACCACAATGCTTACGAATGGCTTTTTATGTAATAAGCCATATTTTGTAGTTCATATCAACTTTATGCAAGAGTTTGGGTGGTCCTTTTCAGGAACAACACTCTGCCCAAGAAAGATACATGGTGTACCGAGAAACCTACTAAACTATTTCTTCGCCACGGAAACCTTCAGAAGTTACAACCTTATGCAGGTTATGGTGTTAGATCTTTCTTTCTTTGTAAAGTATGGAATTGAATGCCGTTGAAGAATATACCTATTGACCAATGTGTGCCGCTTCAAAATCAATTATCTTCTTTACCTGCTCTTCAGGTCAGATGATATGGATGGACTCCTTAGACGCCATGTTGTTTGCCTGTTCACCACGTGTTGCCAGTCTGAAGGAGCTAGAGGAAAGAAATCTTCATTTATCAGATATCCCTCTCCATGATATCACCAGGGATCTCATCCTCTTCAATCATCAACGACTCGCAGAGATTGAACTTGGGAAGCAGCTCGAACAGAAGAAGGTATGGGACATCATGTTATACAAGGGGCGTCTTCATAACCGGATAATTTGATACACATAGGCCTAGACTGATTATGCGTTGAAGTTCTGCTTTTCGTGTCTGCAATCCGATATTGGAACATTGGACATTCTCTTTATTCTTAAAATGTAAAAGTAAATGAAGTAGTTTCTTTAGAGAGTAGAGTATACGGATAGTCCCAATATTTTGGTGTCATGTTTTGGTGAGTTGCAAGCATCATAAGATCAGAGTAAATGCTACTTTTGCTTGAGCCCTAGGCAGGTAATTGTCATTGTATGATATCTTTACCTCATAATATTGGTACGGAGTATATTGTTATACATTTAGCTGTAGATTTAAATTCATGGCATTCATAAGACTATTTAGATCTTTGGAAAGTAGGATTTTAAATGTTTAGTGATCACATCGAACGGTCAATTAGATATTTTATCTAATAATAAATCTATAAATCAGTAAAGCGTTTAGAGACGTCGTTCCGATGTATTAAGCGTTATATAAAAGAGGATTCTTACAAAATCGGGTCGCAATGTCAACATTCATTGCACATTGAAGGGGGGCACGGGTGGGTAATAATTGCAAATAAGCCATCTAGCATTTCTTGTTGATGACCTGGACATGATTAACGACTCAGCCATTGGCAGCCAAGTCTAAAAATGAATGGACACCTTCCAGAAACACAGATCAAGACGAAAGCCGTAGAAACAGCGTGAACAAGAATCGTGATGCAAAAGTAGCCTTGAATTTGTCTTAATCAGTAACGACCTCCTATCTCCTTAAATCCCTGATTACGTATAGGAAGAGCTCCGGTCAGCGTTAGGAGAACTTGAGGCGGAAAAGAAGAAGACAGACATGTTGCTCCATTCTATGCTTCCAAGACAGGTTGCAGATCAGCTCCGAGATGGCAAGAAAGTTGAAGCTGGTAAGTATATTCGTACTCTTGTGCTAGGTTTAAGAATAGAGAGTTTTCACATTTGCTACGGAGACACTCTCTAAAAATGCAATTGAAATCACGATGGAGAGCAGGAGAGGCTTTTGTCGAAATTTGGTGCACTGGGACGGCAGATCTTCCGAAGATTTGCACCGGACGAACAATTGCAAATGTGCCGTTGTCCAGAGTCAAGAGATTCCGATGCTGTTCCGGTCCACCAACTTTCCACAAAAGCCTCTTGGCTCTCCACTGTGATTTGACTTGCACTTTCAAAGGGATTGGTGCGTTGTAGAGTGTGTCTCCGTAGTAAAAATGCGAAAAGTCCGGAGTAATGTAAGAGTCTCACCAATGAAACCGACTCCTAACCGACCGATTATGCTTTTGGAAATAACGTAGCAGGAATTTTGGTCGGACTGGAGTCAGTTTCGCTCTGATCAAGCTGGCCCTTGGGAGAGGGAAGTTACCGGGATTCCCTCACACACCAATCCACCTCGAGCCGCAGCCAGCTAAAACACAGCTGGATGCTGAGGTGATTGGCTTGACGCAGTGGGGAGGGGGGTATGGAATCTTGTTAATATTATAGTACATCAATATTCGGTTTTGGGAAATCAATCTTTTGTTCTCATTTTCACCAGATCGCTAGCTCTCTTGCCTGCAAATTATCAAAAGTAAATGAAGGATTAACGTTTTCACCAACACGCCATCCCCCTGGATATGCAGATGAGAAACCCAGCTATATCACCGTCTTTCTGGCATATTTTACCAGCTGTAGTTTGGAGTAGAGATACTGAAAGCTGTGTTTGTTTAGACATTTCTTTTCTTCAAAATGTGATTTAGACAATGACACACAAACTATATTAGTTTAACTGGTAAACTGCTATACTACAACGTTTTCATGGTGTAACTCTATTCAATCTCGAATCTTATTAATTTCTATCCTACAGGCGAGTTCGAGCTGGTAACAATTCTTTTCAGTGATATCGTGTCTTTCACCAATATTTGTTCTAAATGCCGTCCCATTGATATTGTCAACATGCTCAATGCTCTCTACACAAGATTCGACAAGCTTACATCGGTCCACGATGTCTATAAGGTAATGTTCTTATACTCTTTATATTTCTGGCGTGTTATTTGAGCTGGGGGAAGGTAATGTACCTTACGAAAACAGCCGCTTAAGCATTACATTCCTATTCTACATGAATGTATCTTCATATATGTGATTCTTTTTCAAATACATCAAGTTCTTCGAATACGATTGTCAAATTAATGCAAAATCATTTTGAGCAGCTTATATTTAGACTCATAATCGTAGGACAAACTTGTCTAATATTCTTTGGGACCAAAGGCATTTGATATGTCCTTTCAAGTTGCATTCAAATACCGTTGATTTATCCAGATAAAAAGATGAAGAAAAATCTAGAAACTTAAACAGGTTAGATGTTTATGGGAGTAAACCAGTGGCGCTGCTAACGCACAAACACGTCCACACATACTCCTACAATGTATTAGATGAACGACTACGCTGTATATTTGTTTTAAGTTCTGTACTCGTTGTTAGTAAAACATTGCGAAGATGCAACACGGTACACTTCATCATGAACAACTATCTGAATTAAGAAAGTCCAACTCAATAACGATCGTAGAATACTACTTTTAGATCTCGATCATTCTTCACAGATTAGATTAATCAGCACGTTCATTTTTGTCTCACCTGCATAGCAGAGTGAGACTATAGGCGCCGCTTTTTTGCCGGCGACGGCGGCGGCGGCGTCAACATCAAATCTTAACCTGAGGTTAAGTTTTTGAAATGACATCATAACTTAGAAAGTATATGGATCTAGTTCATGAAACTTGCCCATAAAGTTAAGCAAGTATTACTGAACATCCTATTAGAGTTTCATGTCACATGACCAAGGTCAAAGGTCATTTAGGGTCAATGAACTTAGACCATGTTGGAGGAATCAACATCAAAATCTTAACCTGAGGTTAAGTTTTTGAAATGTCGTCATAACTTAGAAAGTATATGGACCTAGTTCATGAAACTTGGACATAAGGTTAATCAAGTATCACTTAACATCCTGCATGAGTTTTATGTCACATGACCAAGGTCAAAGGTCATTTATGGTCAATGAACTTTGGCCGAATTGGGGGTATCTGTTGAATTACCATCATAACTTTGAAAGTTTATGGATCTGATTCATGAAACTTGGACATAAGAGTAATCAAGTATCACTGAACATCCTGTGCGAGTTTCAGGTCACATGATCAAGGTCAAAGGTCATGTAAGGTCAATGAACTTTGGCCATGTTGGGTTTTTTTGTTGAATAACCATCATATCTCTGTAAGTTTATTGGTCTAGTTCATAAAAAGTGGACATAATAGTAACCATGTATCACTGAACATCTTGTGCGAGTTAGAGTAGTTTTCAAAGTCAGCACTGCTGCTATATTGAACTGCGTGATGCAGGTGAGACGGCCAGAGGCATTCCACTTGTTCTTTCTAATGGTGCACACAATCTCTAGATAAAAAATTGTGGCTTTGTAGCTTTCAATATGTATAACATCATAAGACTACCGCTAGATTAGCGTGTCCATCTGTAGATGGTAAGGTTACGCATATGATCATGTTCTGTGACTGGTTTTTTTTCCTTCTTATGACAGGTCGAGACAATAGGCGATGCGTACATGGTAGTAGGTGGTCTTCCCATTCCGGTAGCCTCACACGCTGCTAGGATAGCAAATCAGGCACTTGGTATGATGGTCATATGCAAAGAGGTCATGTCTCCGGTCACCCGGGAACCTATCGGGGTAAGTAACTTTGGGGGCATTTTTTGGAGTTTAGGACATAAAGGAGTCCGAATCGTCCATGTTTTCTCAATCAAATGCATTGATGAGGGCTACTCCAGAGCTTTGGAACAACGTCCTGGATATCGACCATTCATCTTTCCATTTGTTTTGTTAGGGTGAAGCCATTCCGACTGTGAGTTGTAGGAACCGCGGAACCACTTTTTTCCCAAAACTGTGTACAAAAACGTAGAAATAAAATGATCATTATGATTGTGATTATTTTTTGCATGGTCAGCCCCCCCCCCCCTTCAATACCGTTCCGCGGCCCCTGATTTTGAAGGTCATTAACACATTAATTGTTGAATGAGACATAATCATATTTTTTTGTTTACCTGCTCGCTAATGAATCAGTTAAATGCTTGGTAGTAAAAAAAAACAGGACCGACGTGTCTTAAGGGCTTCTACCATGTCTACGATTGATCTTGTCAGAGCAATTGCCTACCGACTTGGTGTCGAACCATATCGAGACAATGGATGATATGACGATCTTCTTTCCATTTTCCTTGTAGATTCGAGTTGGTATTCATTCTGGTCCCGTGGTAGCAGGAGTTGTAGGGGAGAAGATGCCTCGATACTGTCTCTTTGGTGATACTGTCAACACTGCTTCAAGAATGGAGAGCCACGGTCTCCCAAGTAAAATTCATCTCAGTGATAATACTTACAGGTAAAATACCAAATGATCATATTTCTTAATCATTTGTTGCTCATACACTGAAATATGAAATCACTGTATTACAAGACTCTTATGCCTACCTCCTTACAGTATGAGACGGTCACCCAATTAGTTTTTATGGGGAATAGGTTATCTCTTTGGAGGGGATGTAAACCAGAGAGTACATGGTGTTTGATCGGAATATGATCATGAATATAATAATAATTTTCGTATAGCTCATAGTAAAAGCTTCTAAGTGTACTTTTATAAACCATGAACGGTTAATAAAACATCTACAGACATTTTCTCTTTTAACCGACGAAGAAGATATTCTTTTTAGCTGCTGGTAATGAATGAGCTGCGATAATTTGAGTTTTTTTATCCATTCGCTATTGCTATATCTGGATATTCTCTGGAAAACATCCGGCAAACTGACGGAAAAGGAAACAACTGTTTAATAAAGTATGCAAACAAAATATTTGATAGTAAACACTAGATACCCAGAATTCAGAAAAAGGGATCAAGTCAACCAGACTGGTTATTGTAAAGTATACTGGCGCGGGAGAGAGGGATTACGCTTACATAAGTTTCCATGCTTATTATTAAATCTGTCAAGGTTCTGACAAGTTTTCATGATTTTAGAAATGCAGTTTTGTTTTGAAAAGTATTCAATTAACACAATCTTTAATCAAAATTTTAAAAAATCAATAGGAGGCACCTAGCCCAACCTTCTCCAAATACATTTTGCTATCGCTTCACGGCGTGCGGCATCCTCATAGAATCTTAGTCACTTCATAATTTTCATTATATATTCATATCATATTTCATTCTTTTTACTCTTGATTAAAACCACAGATGTCTTGAGGGTCATTCGTTCCGTTTCAGCGAGAGGGGTGAAATAATGGTGAAGGGAAAAGGCATGATGAAAACGTACTTCCTCGAGGAGAACGGTGGGGCTAGCTTGGATCAGATTATGGGTAAGGGCAGTTCCAAGGCTAGTACCCCGGAGAAGACGGATAGGTGTAAGTCACCGCCAGAGACACCAACAAACAACATGGCCAATGGTAAGATCCACACCTATTCATCATTTTCGCTCCATAGCGCACAACGGATCCAGGAAGAAATGCCCCTCATGACAATGAACAGTCAAGAAGTCTTTGTCGAAAATTGTTGAATCAAAACGCAGTTTCGCACTGGTGGGCGTTTCATAAAGCTGTTCGTAAAGTTACGCACAACTTTACGCACGACTGGAACATGTTCTTAGGTCATTAATCAACGGTATAGGATATCACAAAGCACAAAAAAGGATCACCAGTCGTGCGTAAAGTCATTCGTATCTTCATTCATAGCTTCATAAAACACCTACCAGGACTCTGGACAAACCCCACATTTGCAAATTTTCGTTAGCTCCGCATACTAGGACGAAGATGCTCTTCCGGTTCTCCAGTTTTCGACAAAGACCTCCCAGCTGTTCATTGCATTTGACAGGCTTTTTCAATACATCTACTGTGTTCTTGAATCCGTCGTGCGTCGCGGAGCGGAAATTCCCTGTTCTGTTATATATGTAACTTTCCTTCTGTCTTCGGCTGTTTTGAGGCGGTCAGCCTCCTTGGTATCTTTCATCAATCTAGGGTCCCGTTTCACAAAAGAGTTGCAACTATTTTATTTGCCATTATGCCAACTACCATGGTAACAGGGCTTAGTAGCCAATCAGAATTAAAAGTGCATGGTAATTACGATAAGTGCAAAGGAACCTTAATGATGAGTTTTTATTTGGAGCCAATCCGAAACGTGGAAGTCAAGATTTGACTTCATATGACAAAGTCATACAGTTCCTATTCATTTGGTTCGAGTTTTATGTCTCAATTCATGAAATTTTTGTGAGCGTGTTATGCTAATATATTTGCCTTGAAACGGTTTAAAACTGAAAATAGGCACCTTTCGCAAAAGCAAAGATGTTTTAAATTCACTTCCTTTTACATTCGAAAATATTCTTGTTATATGTTTATGCTTTTCTTTCGAAGATATGATGCTAGATAACATAAAAATTCTGTTCGCAATATTTCTTGGTGTGTATTTCAGACCCTTTTTTGCGTTATTACAGGCATAGTATGTTTTGCATTCATTATTGCAATGTTGTATATGGCTTCATTCATTAACCTTTTTAATGATTATAAGTGATCTACGCCTATCCAGAGTGTGCATATTCTTTAAATTTCACTCGAATTCTTATTGCCGTGGCCCGGTCTTATGAAGATGTATTCATGACAACTTAGAAAAAAACAATGCTGATAAATCATTTTGATCAATTTTACGTCTTTATCTGACTGGTACTGGTTTCAATTTATTAATCAATTTTGTTTCTATTTCGATTTTTTTTTCTTGTACACTCACCGCCTCTTTTCATCTGTTCGCGTATGAATGTGACTCCATGTTTATGTTTCTCACTTTTTAGAACGACTAAGCTTTACATCGGTTATTACAAAAATGTATTTGTTCTACTTCAATGCATGCCCTCACTTTATTTCCCGTTCAAAAGCAAGTTTAGAAAACTAAATTACAAACTTAGCCATGATAGTAGGGCAGATATCTCACACCATAATTTGCCCAGTTACCACCACCGTAACACGCTCCCAGGAAAAAAAATCAGAATGGGCGAATAGAACCACTCGCACATACACTTGCAGAATAACAATGAGGCTTGCTAGAAAGGATTTTAGCGCCAAATAAGATTCCATTTTAAATCATGCAACAATTTATTGCTTTATCATGGTTTATAGACATACATGTTCATCCATTTTTGCGAGTAGCGCTATCTTATGAAAGAGCAGAAGAATGGCACAACAAAGTTCAGTTTCTCTTTCAATATATTTTGGCAAAAAAAATGCTCACAAAAATACAGCCACGCTACTTTATCATTTAGAAATGTACATGTAGCTACACTGCATAATGAATAAACAGACTAGCACAACATTGGCCCCGTCCCCTAGAGATTCCCGTATTATAGTCCACCTTTTCTTTGTCCCATCTTTTTGTTTTATTAGGGGTGTCCTCCTTTCACCACAATAGCACAGTGGTGGTGCCCATGTGGTACCCGGATAATGACATGAACGGCGGGAGTACAATCCACGTTGCTCCATCGATATTCCCCAATGCAAGCACCAATGACACAGGTAGTACACAGACCTCAGATGGAACCGCTTCTTGATCACGTGATACCCTGCCCTGGTGCGCCTGCGCAAGATAATGAATGCGTCAGCATAAAGCGCGCGCGCACTGTTTAATTCATTTCAAGAATGCTATCGGTGCCTTAGAGTCCTCTCTTTATTTCAAACTTCAATAGTTTGTTTTCGTCATATGAATTTGGGAATAGTTGCATGAATTCGTATAATGTGAAAAAACTAATTAACTGGAAGGTCACGAATGATCAATGGTCACACTGCAATACAAATTGTTGTGTAGATATTCATATTGGTTAAACTTTTGATTTATGTGAACAAAAACGCATTTGTTTAAACTTAATACTTCGAATTGCATTTTTTAAATGTTTTATAATACTAACCATGACATGAGTAGACATCGGCCATGCGTCAATTTTATCGGATATGAGAGCAAAATTAATATATTTACAATCAGTATATGTTGCATATTATCACGTGCGCGCGCATCAGTCGGGGAACACGTGACTCTTGCCCATGCTGTGACGTCTCCGTGCGGTATCTTGACCTTTGACCCTGCATGTATAGAGTGCTTACATATATCAATATGATTTTCGCTATGCATGCCATCTGGAGTGTGTCCATACAAGTGTCGGTTGTGTAAGAGTATAATATTCAAGGTTGATGATGTGGATAATTCACAGATGATTTAAGGATATGCGAAAACCCAATCATTACAGAGAGGTAACGTTGCATTACAGCTGTAAAACAAAAAAAAAGAAAGAGATAAACAAGGAGATATATATCGTTTAATTTATTCTATTTTATCAACTATTCATACAGCTTAATTGAAAACCAGTATCGGCAATGATTACGATCCCGATATCATTCATTCAATCAATCCAGCTCTTTCACACCATGATTAACAGAATAAACTTATGTATGGACACATTCCTGAAAAAGAAATCCTCAGTTGCATGTAATTTTCCCTTTGAAATGCTACTCTGTAGTGATATTTGTCATGTCATTATTTTTGTATGAATATTCAAGAAATGTTATGATTTTGGTTTGATTTATGTAGCATACTATTACTTTGTAGTCAATACCATAGTGGCGTAACCAGGACGATTTTAACAAGGAGCCGGGCCCCCCCCCCCCCGATCTCCCTAAATAATTTGGGAAGCTCCAAACGGTTAGCCCTGGAAATTATTTAAAGATTGTAATTTTTACGCAATGTCCCGATAATCTGAGGCTTCGTAAACACGTCTCGGATACGCCACTACTTTCGAAATCCGTCAGTGCAGTTGCAGAAGTGATTTCACCTTTGACCTGTCTTGCAGACTTTCACACTACCCGCTATACAAACAACAGACTAGATTACCCAGAATTCCTTGGGCAATATTATCTTTCGGGTCAGCTTTTATGCAATAGGCATTTCACACCAAATGACAGTATGAAAATGCCACCCTAGGGGCAATATTTCATGAATTCGTATTTTAGCAGGACAAGTCCTCCTATAGATCGAAACGAATACCGGACACTCATATTAGTGGTAATACTGAAGATAAAAAATGTCAGAAAAGTTGTGAAACAAGTTAGAACAACTCCCATTTCGATCCGACCTACCCAATTAACGATTAGGCTCATGTGCGCGCATACAGCGCGCGCAGAGGACGTGATTTTGCCACAGTTTGTGACATTTGACCGACGATGAAGTATTGATTAGTTTTAATATAACTGGTAGTTCGAATTGCATTTACCCTAAAGCACTCTTCTTAAATAAAAAAAATTCGGAATGTAATGCCTTACATTGTCCATAGTTGCCAACATTCGGACAAGGATGTAGGCCCTACTATTTCTTGAGTACAAATTACGTTTTCTTTTATCTCCTATTTGAAAACTAAATTATTTCGAATGAATATCATTTTCTTTGCAATGCATATCATTTGATACGTTCTATATCATGTACCAAACCGAATGGTAATATGAACGATAGGCACGTTTATTTTTATCTATTGAGCAAGATCGTCTGAGCATGATTATATATTTTGTTGCCCGTTTACTATTTGCCAAAGTCAGAAATTTATACTCTCTGCCAAGTTAATATTGTCATAGAGATATGTATATTGTATAAATCTATATATATATTTGGTCTCTTCTTTTTCTAATGCTTTAATTACGAATCTTTTTTTTAGCTCAGGCTCTAATGTATGTGATGATTATGCTGATGATTATGATCGTGATGATGTCAATAATAATGACGGTGATGATGATGATAATAACAATATTGATAATTATGATGATAATAATAATGATACCAATAATAGTAATGATAATAATGATAATCATAATAATGGTGATGATAAAATATAAAAAAAGTAATAGTGAATAACGTTAATATCAATATTACAATCTATGATTGTCATGATAGTTTATTCTTAGTGAGAGATCATACAGAATACAATGATTGGAGCGTCATTACCCCAGAAAAAGTGAATATACAAATCAAAGAAAAAATATCATCACAGTAACACCATTGTCCATTAAAGAACGGCAACATATTTTTTCGTCATAATCGTGCTATTGTCCATACATAAATGACCATATTGTTGTTTGAAGAGAAACAAAAAAAATCATGATGAAACAATGATAATTACAAAGAAAGTACAAATGATTCTTATGATTTTCCATTTTAAAGATGCAGTATCTTTTACATTGAGAGTTGTAAGTCGTCTAGAGTTATAAAGACTCATTTTTATATGTGGGTTCTTTCTTTTTTGTTTTGGTCTATGAATAGTCTTGATAAGGAGTTGGACTAGCTTTTCTTTCAAATTACGTATATAGGAAACCTTTCAGTTGGCCAATGCTTATTGCCCTGGGAAGTGGGGTGTCAACCAGCACCCCTCATTAACAAAAAATCGTTCCCAGGGTCCTATTTCTATCTCGCATACGAACAGGGTACATAAGAAAGGGGCTCGTTGGAATAATTCGTTGTACATGAATGATCGTTTTTGTTTTCTTTACCTCTCAGTGCTGGCCTTTATTGTACATCTGTCATATTTTGAACAATATTCGTAATTGATTCTTTTTTTTGTTTTAAATCTTGAAAAGAGCTTATCGCGATCACCGTTAGCTTTGCAATCGTTATTGAATGAATTTAATATTGATAATGGTATCAAATATCTTTTTTCCTTGTGTGTAAAGAACTGTTGATTTTTTTTTATTGTAAATACTCTTAAACACTCTGTGCATGTTAACTTATTGTATTCAGTCGGTAGTGTATTCTTTTACATAGCCATTGTACAAGTCGCCTCTTGTTATTAAAGATATATATGTATGTATTTATTATTTCTATTCCGAATAAGGGCATGTGATTTTGCTTGCAATAAACGTCTCGTAAGTACCTTTGCACTTTCTTTAATTTGCATTTATTTTGAATTGCTTTATCGTTTTCATTATTATTTTGTGTTTCTCTTTTGCCGTGGTTTTGTATTGCTGCTTGAAATATATTGCATCTCCATGTGTTCGTCCCCCTTCCTAAATGAGTAGATTATTTCTTGACAGGCGGTCACCTTAATTATTTTGTCGTTTCCTCGCCATTGGTCGAGCGTCGTCAGAAGAGGGCGCGCACAAACTAAACGTAAATAAGAGGGCCCGGATGATAATGGACCTTACTTGTCTACGAGTAGTAGGATCCAAAGAATGAGTAAGGTAGTGTGAGTTTGCAAAGAGAGAGAGAGGGAGAGGGAGGGCAGAAAAGGGTGGAGAGAGGGGGAGAGAAATCAAAGGCAAGATGAGAGGAGGAGGAGTAGACCTTTTTGTAGAAGTATGGTCAAAGTGAGGAGAAGACGTATTAGCAGTAGTAGTAATAGGAATAGTAGTAGAAGTAGTAGTAGTGGTAGTGGTATTAGAAGAAGCAGTAGTCGTCGTAGTAAAGGTAGTAGAGGAATTATTCGTGGAAGTAAACTCCGGCAAAAAGGTCAAAATCAAACAACATGTTGGTGTATAGAATCTACCTGGAGTATTGATCTGACCCATATTCGCCCAGATTGGTTACTTTGACCCATCCTGTTTAATAAGTGTAAATGTAGTAGATGAAAAGGAATATAGAGACTGTTAAAACTCTAATATACAGTGATCTTATTTAGTGGTTTCAATGCAATAAACGACCAAATGAACCAACAGAAAGTTCAACGTCGGACTCCAGCTCAAGTTGTGCAACGCCCTCTGTTGACGATGCGCACGCAATAACCACCTTTCAAAAACTCTATTCATGCCGATATTTTTTAAAGGCCACGGAAATGCCTTGCATTCGATTTCTTCTCACTATCATTTGATAGAGCAAATTAAAAAAACATAATACTCATAAAGACATATATGAACATGGAAATGGCGAAATGGAAGCGACAAGATAATAGCGGTGCTGGTAAAATAGTATAGTATTGAAGAAAATATCGATGTTGATGATGATGCAGAATGAAAAATCATAAAAGTTAAAAAGAAATATAACGTTTTGTTATGATTTCTTTCTAGAACTGGGCATCTTTTGATTTGAATGACATTGTTTGATGTTCAAATTATTAATAAAAAAAATCTATTGGATAAGTTGTACAAAGAATTATCATAATGATTAATTGCGTGATTGATACGGCAATACTATAACACTGAATTGATCCGTCGTTCTGTAATCACTACTCACTTGGTACTGTTCATGACATACTTTCGGTGTGTTGATATTTGCTAATTAAAGATGTTAGGTGTGCAATGGGGATGGGTAAAAGCTTAATAGTATAAAACTAACCGGTTTATTAACCTTGCAGAGTCATCAAAGGAAGCAGCGAATATGGCTAACGCAGCGTGTGCTGCCACGTCCAGACCCGGTGCAGACGGCCAGGATGCGAGGACTAACGATGACGACAACGTATCCAGCAGAAGCAAATATCTCGGTCAAGGATCAGCGAAAACGCGACCGTTGCGAAGTGGTCGACCTCCCGACATCCGGGGCTCTAAGACATGCGTACTCTTATGACGCACGCGGATTTTATCGAAGAACACTGAACATTGCATTTTGCATGTAAATTTCAACGAGCTCTATCTACGCGCCATGTTCTAGCCAACGAAAGACAATTAGAAATCAGTTGAATTTTGTCCTACATTTATTGTCTTCGTCGAAACTCGATTTGTTTTTTGTTCATTATTCAGAGTGAAGGTTTTGTAGTAAGGTTAAAGCAAAAATAAAAAATAAAAAAATAAACTATTCAACTCAGGTTCTAAATCAAAAATAAAGTCTTGGTAGATATATGTTTTCTACATTTTTCCTAACAGCTGGTTCCTCTTTCCTAATCAAATAGATCCCTTTTTTTACCCAAGAAAGGCTATTTTGATGGTGATGATGACATCGAATAGGTCAATGATTTAAGTTAACAGCAACGACCAAAATCAAAACTTCATCGGAAAATAGGCATTGTAAAATACGTTGGATTGTGAATTTAACATAACAGTCGTTAGTGGTATTGGAATCAGAGTTTGAAAAAGTATACTCGACCACAAAAAAAGAAAGAGAGTAGGGAAATAGGGATCCCGAAAAAACTAGGCAATTTATAACGACTTTGTAGGTTTGTTAACGTTTCAAAACTTGTTGAACACACTTATTTTACTACTTTGGTGAAAATCAACATCTGGTATTCCAAACAGCCGATTTTTGTGTTTTTTGTGTAGAAAAAGGGAGAGACAACCCTCATCCCGTTATCGTCCATTCCAACGATAATCAATTTATTTTACACAATGATGAAATAGCCTTTGAAGTAACTTTTAATAGGCACATTAGGAAAACCCCGTAAAATTGTGTTTTAGGATCGTAGTCGTGCAGTTCATTTTTTTATTGGGGGGGGGGGGTCGGATGGTGGGCGGGGCAGCGGTGACGTTCGTTTATTCTGAAAGTCCAATATTCCATACGTTCGAATGTTCCAGTTGATCGCTATTCCGAATCACGCCAAATAACGCCAAATAAGATGTGTGCGTTAATCCGATAATAAAATTAGCTTTGTCATACCGAAGGTATCGTTATACGGAACGTCCGATAATTTGAAAATGCAATAAAAAGTTGTCATACATTTCGTAAATGAAATAAGGTTCGACAATACGAAACCAACTGATGAAACTATACCAACCTTGCTTTGTTTTTTGAATATCTAACTTTCGTAATATCGAACCCTATTTCGTTCTCGGGTGAAAAAATTCTTGGACTACTGAACTTTCGTAATATCGAACCTTCGGAGTATTCGGACATTCGGAATTACTATAGCTGTATTTTTTTCTCAATACAAACTCAGAATTAAGCATTTCGGAAAGGTGAAGGCCGAAAGGTTTCGTCTTTGTTTTTTAAATTTCGATATCAAAAAATCTCAGACGACATGTTGACGATCCTGGTACAATTATGACTATCATAATGGTGATGATGATGTCTGAGTATGGTCGACGTGCCAACCGTCATTATAGCCAATGAAGCATAAACATCCATTGTATATTTATTACTATTACCCAATCAATATTACACCTTCGGGTGATAAAGGTTAATAATCGACTGTTGATTGCAAACGTTGACCTTTTGACTAGCCAGTTGGCTACGTATACCTTTATTGCTTAACCTACATATTATTTCGGCTAAGAAATTAAAAAGAACGGCAAGCACGATGTTTAGTTGACCAAGACACAAAGGTACCTCAAAGTCGTGAATGTCGCATAGGCAATCGATAATTGGAATGAGAATAAACACGCTTTGAATGTTGATAGGTAAACTTTTGACCTCGACAGTCATATGAATATGATTTATACTTTATCCCCCACCAGTACGATCAACGGTATATATCGGCACTGATGAATGGACGTAAATAAATTTATTTATTCCTTTGAATTGACATAAAGAACCAGGGGATTTACTGCCCAATGTTTATGCCACTTGTATGTGGGCTTGTTAGTTACGATTTTGATGAATCGACGAATAATTAGATAGTTGTAGCTCAACGACGCACGTTGGATTTAAAAACTTAAAAAATGTATTGTCAAACGCCCTTCATGACAAGGAACAACCAAGAAGGCTTTGTCGAAAATTGGTTAATAAAAACAGCAGTTTTGTCCTTGATTCCGGGCAAACTATATATTTGCAAGTTTTCGTCAGCTCCGAAACCTACACTGTAAAAACTGTGGTGTTAAAACTGACCCCAATCGGTGTTAATAGAGGACCACACCCTGAGGTGTTCAAATTACACCCCAAAGATTGAACATAACACCAAAGAGTGTAAATGTAACAACCAAAAGTGTTGTAATAGCACCTATATGTGTAAAACTAACACCACCAATTTAACACCGGTGTAAAATAACTGGTGTGGTCCTCTGTGTACAACGGTTAACACCACAGTTTTTGCTGTGTAGGACGAAACTGCTGTTCCATTTCTCCAATTTTCGACAAAGATCTCTTAGCTGTACATTGCCATTTGATTGACTTTGTCAATACATTTCCTGTTTGCTTTGAATCCGCCCGGCGTATCGGAGCACTCACACAAACAACAACAACGCCCAACTCTCATTTTATCAGCACAAAGGCAGTTTAACAAAATACGGTATCTGCAAATGACCTTTATAACTACAAAGAGAAAATGATGTAGAAATCGAAAAATAAAAGCGAATCAATTAATATTGCGAGTGACGATACAAGTTTATAATACATGTACGAATGGCTAATGTAAAGCGGAATCCCGCGACATCTACTTGACTGTTTTTTTTGGACGAAACATATAAATAGGGAAAATGTACTTTATTTGAACAATGTGATATCCATATAGGCGATCGTACACACTTTTACCCTGTTAACGCTTATCGAATTCTTTCACTACTAGTATAAATTGATCAAGCGTAATTGGCGAAAACATTCATATTCCTTGTATTCAGATTAATCAATTGACAACCGACGGCATTACTAATTTATATAGTTTGTACTACCAATTTCTTTAAATCAGCAATATCATTGCGTACATAATTGCAATACGATTAGGAGACCCTTTTTTATACTCTCTAAAAAAGGTTTATCCAATATTGGGTAAAATCGGATCATGAATGTTTGTTGGGTAAAAAATACCAAATATTTTGTAAATTTTACGCAATGTTGCGTTGAAATTTACCCATCAATCATACATTTTACCCAATAATGAGGGGGAAAATAACCCAACAAAC
This sequence comes from Lytechinus variegatus, assembly GCF_018143015.1. Classification (NCBI taxonomy): domain Eukaryota; kingdom Metazoa; phylum Echinodermata; class Echinoidea; order Temnopleuroida; family Toxopneustidae; genus Lytechinus; species Lytechinus variegatus. Next base: position 29,489,337 of record NC_054755.1, read on the forward strand.
ATGCATGTTCCCTTTCAACCCAATATTGGGTAATTTTTTACTCTCTGTTTTTAGAGTGTAAATAATATATATTCCTACTAAAAATTTTGGAAAAAATTATAATGATTGCAATATATTTGTGTACCTTCAGAGAGAGTGATTTTCCGATGTAGGTTAACATTCAAAGGTCATGATTTACACTCAGCTCATTTTTTATTTTATAACTTTTAAGCGGTACGTGCCAATTATCGAATATGTTCCATTACTTTCCTCTAGACAATAGGCATGTTGACGTGTACAGGTCTGACAGCTCAAAATAGTTCAATTGAATCCCGTTTTATTAAACCCAGAAAGGACTGGCTAAAAATTATGTAGATTGGGAGCCCATTGAATCAGTATCGAAAACCTTGGCAAAAGCGAGCAATTGCACACCTTACTGTATACAATTTGCATTTAAAAGCACTTGGTTTGGAATGCATTCCATTGTCTATGTAGAGAATCGGGACAAAACCGAGGCTGATGATAGTCCAACCGGTTCTATTGCCCTGAATGTTGATGATATATTAAGTCAAAGAAGTGGTTAGATAAATAATAAGTAAAATCATTTAAAAAAATTTTAGGCCATAAAATAATAAAATTTCAATCGCGTTTTGAGGAAATAATACGACCACCATTACGTGCAGGGGTGGTACTTCGGGGAGGGGGGGGGGGGGGGAGCTCAGAATGGGCGACCGCCCCAATGCAGTGAGAAAACAAATCATAGAAAAAAAAATAAAGAGGAAGAAGACGGATTTGAAAAGCCAAGGGGGCATCCAATGAAGCGTTTGTGTCGTGCTCTTCTGTATTACCCCTATATGTAATCGAAAGGAAAAAAATAAAGGTCGTCTTACCCCTTTGAAATACCGACGCCGCATTAGAGTACACAGCAAAAACTGTGGTGTTAATCGGTGTACATAAGGACCACACCGGTTATTTTTCACCGGTGTTAAATTGGTGGTATTAGTTTTACACCTATTTTATTACAGCACCTATGGTTGTTACACTTACACTCTTTGGTGTTATTTTCAATCTCTATAGGGTGTTATTTTAACACCTAAGGGTGTGGTCCTCTATTATTAGCACCAATTGGTGTCAGTTTAAACACCACAGTTTTTACAGTGTAAGTGTAACATTCAATTTCAACTCCTCGGTAAATAAAACCTAGCAGTGCCCTCACCATGCCCACGATTAACCAATTAATGACAGTCTCCGCTCGCAGGTTTTACCGTATTTTGTAGCAGTGACCTTCTTCTTTTAAAAATGTTGACCGCCGATCAACAAGCTGTGTTTTTACGTATTGTCGCTTAACCAAAATAAAACAAGCAGACACTTCTTTGGGGGGATCTTCCGTCAATATAGGCACGGAAATGAAGGTGTTCCTTTGGTAAATATGATCCTTCTAATGCAGGGACACATCGGGGCGTCTCGCTTAACTAAACAGACCACCCGATCAACTAAAATTCTGACCCGTTTCTATTTACCCAAGTAAGAGGTTAGGATTGAGTTTGCAACGATCTTAACAATCCCCGAGGCCCGGACGACACGTTCATACTCAGGCTCCCGTTTCTAGTTCATGGCAGCATGTGTCGACTTTTAAAATTACCCTTTGAATGACGAAAATTTATCCCTTTGTTTTGAAAAGAAATTGAAAGTCACTTCAGAAGTATGTGTGGAAATGCAATCGTGTCGTCACTAGTCGAGATCATTAGAATCGGGCATTTCCGAATGATTGCCGACACCCTCGGAATATCTTACGGTAAATTTGTGTAAGCAATTCAATTCTGATATTTTCTTCCAATTTTAATGCGATTCAATCATAAACTATAAAAGAAAAAAAAATGCACAGTCCATATCAAATAAACTCTTCTTATTCAATCCACGCGTCCAATTTCATGTTTCATTTCATGTCAATGGACAATACGTGAATGCTTCAATCAAAATCATCATCATCAGCGTTCAATCCAAAATGAAAAGTAGGTAATTTGATTTCAATTTCTATTCTTCTATGTTTATAAAAACATGAGGGATTGAAAGGCAAAATGAGAGTTCGATTTAGACTATAATCTGTATCGGGACATACAAAATTACTCAAGATTTATGGTATCCCTAGTTATCAGAAGATTGACGATTGGCGTTGGCGCGCTAAAGCGACAACAAATCAGTAAACTTACCTCAAATCTATAAATTGATATAACATAATTCATGCACGTCCTACGTACAGTATGAAAATTTCAAAGGTGAATGATACTCGGAGTGACATTATCCGACCGAGAGTAAATTATTCACCCAAAGATGGCACCTTATGCACTTGCGTAAAACAAACCCGGTAGAAATTGACCCTCGAAATACGCCTCTCTTTCGCCAAACTCTTGCCCGCCGATTTATCAAATAGATCAGGAAAAGCATCAAGCCTGGGGCGATTAGTATCATCCCTCTCAATAAGTTAAAAGGTCGTTAGGGGTAATTTGTCTTGTGAAAAAGGCAACTTTTACGAGACAGGGGTCAGTTTCTTTTTTGAATAGAGGAAAGTAACGATGATAATGCAAAGTGGTAAAGGATCACTCTGTCATTGCTGGCTTCATTGCCCTTTCTGAACTGAACTTACTTAAGGCCTGGTCACACCGCCCGAGCGTTGTTGGAGCGGTCGTGGAGCGGAGAGAAAAAATCATCACCGCTCCCTACCGTTCACCATTTTCGGTTTCGATTTTTTTTTTCGATTGTTGTTTTCGATTTTTCCCCCAATTTTGTGAGCGAAATCCGACCCTCTCTCCCTACCGCTCCACGACCGCTCCAACAACGCTCGGGCGGTGTGACCAGGCCTTTAAGGCATGGTCCCACTGCACTTACGGAGGCAGAGAGGGTGTTAAACGGAAAAGAATCTTGCCATCCGTTGGAAAACGTTATTTACCGTTGCGTACTTTTTGCATACGTGTTTCATACGCTCGATCCATCGAGCATCCGTCCAATGGGATTTCATTTTGTCCATTGTCTGGAGCGGATGAAAACGGATGGCGCCACCGCGAAATTTTACTTGACCGCTGATTCCGTTATGAATACGATTTGTGTCCGTCGGCCAGTAGGACCTGGGGGTGTTTCACAAAGATTTAAGTATGACTTAAGTCGCACTTAAATGCCGACGCGTACATGATATGCAACGCGCGATCTTATTGACAGATACGCAGTAGTGCGCGTCCTCTTGAGACGATCTGACCAATGCGGTCAAGCCTTTCATACCGTACGCAACTCGATATTTAAGTGCGACTCTAAGTCATACTTAAATCTTTGTGAAACACCCCCAGGCCTTTAAAACTTGAAGGAAGGTGAAATGGGGGAAGGATATGAAGCGAAATGGAGGGAATTACATCATTGAAAAAAAAATTGCCGCTAAAGTAATCATGAATTGATTTAAAAAAAAACCTTTTTCGATAGCCAAATTATATTTGAAAGTTTACATGGCGATATCGATTTCTCGTGGATATGGCGATTCGAGAAACGAACGGAGTGCAGCCTTGATAGCAACATCCCTAAATCATGTAAATTGACCTACTCCAAAGAAAAATGATGAAACTTCCTGTTTCGGAATACATGTATTTCTTGAAACCTCGTATAAGTTACATGGGTCGAATTACTTGTACAAATCGTAACTATATACATTTATGCGTGTGGTATATTTTCATCGGACATTGTACCTTTCTTAGTAGTATTACTGCAATGGTACACTCTAAAAAATGAAGTGCTAATTCAGCTCTTAAAGAGCGTGTATAGTGACTGCACTTCGGAGTCCTGATTTTTCTCGTTCAAATTTGAACTAGACAAATCAGCACTCAGAAGTGCAGTCACTATACACGCTCTTTAATAGCTGAATTAGCACTTCATTTTTTTAGAGTGTATGAGACCATTCAACATAACCATGTTAATCGAATACTTGATTCATAAAGTAATGTTGCTGAGTCTATTCACACACACACAGAAAAGGAGACTCAAGTTTGACTACTGCATGGGAGATAATTCATTTTTGTGTCGAAAAACTTTTCTTATTTGTCCAGGTTTCTTGCAATAACAGCATCAAACGCATATAGGTATAGAGTTACTGCTCAACATTTCAGGACTCTTTTATCGTCGTTTTTAAACAGTCTCCCTTGAGCCACTCGGAAGGCATGAAGGGGGGGATACCAAGCTAAATATTGTTCATATAGTTTTGATAGGCTACTTTGATGCGAAATGATAATAGCTTATTGTTCAAACAAACTGAGATGGCTTACAAAGTTGTTTCTTCGAGCAAGTGTACTATACTGAGCTTATTCCAAAGATGAAGCAATGATGATCCTTAAAACATCTGCATAGACTTTAAAGGCCATTCACCTTGAATTTCTAGTACTTTTATACATTTTGAAAAGAAAGATACAAAGTGTGTATATATGAATACCGTAGTATTAGCAAATATCACTCATGATATTTGACATCAAAGTGTTCCCACAGCAATAGTTTGAACAGAAGAGATTCGAGCAAACAACGGGGAGACTCAAACCATATCCAAATCACAAAGAAACATGATAAGAAAGATAGACAACTCCTTCAATAAAAAGGCAACTGTTTGGGGGTGGAAAGCAATCCCAAACCACTGGAATTGTGAATGTTTGGATTCCCTCAGGCATTGCTATTGACTTTGTGTTTTACTCTTTAAAAATGTGCGAAACGTACATTTTTCCCTCCTCTTGTTTTTGTCCTCAGCGCCAGTTTGTGGCAAGAACTGCAGGCAAGGAACACTTCTCGCTGATGCTACGAGACTTGAAACCGCGTAACAATTATATAAAAAATAACTTAAAATGAAGAATGTGTTTTTGCGTATGCATTTGTATAATTTCTGATCGTCTAAGAGGCGCCTCAATAACTATCTCATTTAATAATGATTTACATCGTGGCAAAGACATTAGTGAGCAACTTTAACATGTTTAAGTTTCATATTTATGTACCGTCGTGTTCGTAATATGATTACCATTAAGCTAAAAGTCGTTAAAATGAAGCCAAATCCTATAAAGCAAATAATATAGTTAGAATAATAGAGAAGAAGCGCAGTATTACGTAAACAAAACTCATGCTCCTGTTTCGCAGTCAGCAGGAAGTATAAAACACTACAAAAACAATCTGAACAAGATTTGGAGAATTGGAAAGGGATGAGCACGCCAAATGAGTATTCCATACACCGTCAGGAACATCAATACAAACCAGGCCCTAAGACAGTATGCCCTGATTTTGGATGTAGGTTTGTTTGACTTTAGACGGAATCTGACGGGTGTTTTCGAAGCAGACCCACTTAGGTCAACATCGAGTCGACTTGATGATACAGATAGGCCTACACCAAGAACAACACGACCTGTTAAGGGTTCATCCGTCATCTCAACCTTCCCGAACTTGGATAAATTTAAAGGACACGTCCACTTCCACAAACAGTTGACTTTACTAAAAAGAGAAAAAAGTCCATCGAGCATAATAACACTGAAAATGTCATCAAAATCGGATGTGAAATAAGAAAGTTATGACATTTTGAAGTTTTGTTTTTTTTCGCAAAACAGTTTCATGCATATCCTGGTGGGTATATATGCAAATGAGGAGACTGCTGACGTCATGCACTCACTATTTCTTTTGTATGCCACTATGTAATATGATTTTTTTTCTTCAAATTTTATCCTCTTTGTCAAGTGAAATAACTATTAATTCCTCCCTGAATATGTGGAATTAGCATTGTTCAATGATGATTCAGTAAAGTTTGTCCTTTTTGTCAAATTGTAAAAAATGAAATATTGTACATGTATTATTCAAACAATAAAAAAAAGAAATGGTGAGGGACGTCATCGTCTGTCTCATTTGCATGTCACTGAGTTGTGCATATCACTGTTTTGTGAAAGATAAGCGAGACTTTAAAATGTCACAACTGTCTTATTTTACATGCGATTTCGATGAAATTTTCATTGCTATTCTAGTTCGATTTTTCTCTTTTTATTCAAATAAACATTTTCTGGGGTGGACTTGACCTTTAAAAAGTTAGAAGGATGAGAATGAATTCGTGTACTAAAGGAGGGGTCAACTGCGTAGTATCAGTTACAATGTAGCACATTAAAACTAAACAGCCGATGTAGTGAAAATATCCATTAAAAAGGGAAACGATGGAAAGTTTAGAACTTTAACAACTGCATTGAATACGGCGAAGCTTTACACTTTTCTGGTAAAAACACAATTAGCATTCATATTTTTTTTTTTCATTATCCGTTTAATGCATTACATATTAACAATGATTTAAGAAAAAAAATACGTCAACAAATATCATCTGACATACGATATGAAACCACAAGCCACTGCCTGACAGGGAACTCGCATTAATATTCATTCGCAAGTTCAAATTGCTTGTACTTTGATATTCCGTTCATCCAACTGGTTGAAAGTACGGGTAAATGATAATGATCAAAAGTGGAACGGGGTGTTAACATTGTGATGAACAGCCACAACGGAAAACAATCACGATTTTATTCCCCGTGTTCATGGGATGTATCATCGTACAACATCACTGCGCCCCCGCGTAATTTGAATTGTTGATGGTAATAAAAAGCCAACACTTCTAAACTTTTCATCCATTTCATTTTTATAGAATTGTGTGAAATATTCATTTTCTTTTGTTATTTCATACTTTAAGGATATTGAAAATAGTGTCGAAAAAGACTATATTTTTTCCTTAATTCGGCACCAATTTTTTTCTTAAAAAGTTACTGAAAAAATGTAAAAGGCGACACGTACGACGATAATGAAACAAGAACTGGTTTGATAAAAGAAAAAGATTAGTGCTGCTAAACTTTGATATGACGCGCGATATAGTTTCGTATTTTTTATTGATTTCGTTTTGTTAAGACATATTTATCTACATGATCTCCCCAATTATCATTTTCATTTTACACTTCTATCAACATGATCAATACCTTGGATATTAAATGAAAGACACAATAGATATATTTTCAACTATGACATTCCTGTCATCATGAGTGAAATATGTCTTGAACAACATTTCCACTGGATGATAAAAAATGTGGTATTGTTTATTTCTTTTATTTCTACCTGTTCACATCGAGTATCTAAAAAAAATTGGATAATATAACAATTTCACATAGAATTTTTAAAGGCAATTCATTAGGATTCGATAGAGTAAAATAAATATTAATAATTGATATAAAAACAATAAAACCGAGTTAAGACAACAGAATTGTGATTATAAGAGATAAGCTTGATTTTTATGCATTGATGAAAGGCACACCTGAGTTATCAAGAAAATAATAAGAATTTTATGTATGATTCAAAATTATTATATATGGATGTATTTATCAATGTACATATCGATTTGAATATTGGATTTCCTATACTGCCTGTAATATAATACCCTAATGCATTTGAATTGTCAGCTTGTGTTACATTCCACACGTATATAAATAAAGATGATATATTTTGCATTGTCGAGTCATGAAATGTTTTGTTTTTCTCATGTTTTTTTTTAATTCTCATGTTAACCACTATCATAACGAAAATATGCTTTGCGCTGTTCGTATGAGGGAGCATTAGAAAAGAAAGATGGAGAGGGAGAGGAAGAGAGAGAGAGAGAAGTAGAGAGAGAGAAGAAGAAAAGGAAGAACAAGAGAGAAATATTGGGTAAATGGTAATAGCTATCGAGAGAGAGAGAGGGGGGGGGGATAGGGGGAGGATCGAGAAAGAAAAAGAGGATAGAATGTTCATATCCACATTAATAAAGCGTCCTAATAAAGAGGTCGTGAGTGAAACAGAAAATATGAATATTATAAGAAAAAATGAATATCAATAATATGGACGAAGCTGAACCAAGATAATTAAAAGAAAATATTGTCGGCGTGGGGGACTGCATGTATTAAGGGAGAGGGGGGGGGGGGGGGCGACTGCCCCTTTGTATTTTTTAAGGAATAAAAACAGGGAACAGCCCCTCTGATTTTTAAAAAGGAGTAAAACAAAATGGAGGAGAAAGAGAAAGTAAATTGGGGAAGGAAAGGGAGACAGAACACAACATCAAAAGAGAAGTAAATATCATAGCTCTATCGTACAACTGTAAACCAATTGATAAACAAAGTGGGTCATCTTAGGTCATCTTTACCCCCCCCCTGTCCCCTCCCCTACCGTCACAATTCCCTGACACAGCCTTGGGTTTAACAAATCTGAACACCGCAAATTGTTAGATGGTTATCACTTTGTGTCATCCTCTCCTTTTCAGCCCCTCCCCCCCAAATAAAAGTCACAATTTGTGTTGACGAAAAATCGATTAAACGCTACGCTCTAAAAACACTGAGTAACATTTCACCCAATACTGGGTAGAAAGGGAACATGCATGTTTGCTGGGTGATTTTGTTTTACCCCATATTGGGCTAAATGCATGTTTTAAAGGTAAATTTCAACGCAACCTTGTGTAGAACTTACAAAATATTTGGAATCTTTTTATCCAACAAACATGCATGTTCTCATTTTACCACATATCGGGTGGGTGTTTCATAAAGCTGTTCGTAACTTAAGAGCGACTTTAAGAACGACTGGTGATCCTTTCTTGTGGTAAATGGTATATACATTGGCGATGGTTAAGCGCGTAAGAAAGGTTCACCAGTCTTTCTTAAAGTCGCTCTTATCTTACGAACAGCTTTTTAAAACGGCCCCCGGGTAAACCTTTTTTTTTAAGTGTATCCTTCACTTTGCGCGTTTTTGTGTTCCGGGGGTTCCAGTCTTCGCCTGTGAATCATTTTTTTAAAGATAGCCCACAATAATTGGTCGTTTGGGTCAGTGCCAATAGTTATGTAATTGCAGGAGGTTTATATATATATAAGCAGAAAATGTCCACAATACTTTTTTTTCAAGATTCAAGAAGTTTCTTTCATTTCCAAAACAAATATAAATCGAATACAAATACAAATCAAAGTACGAACACAAAATCATTTTAACTTAGCATAATTATATAACAAACGCTTGTATAAAAAAACGTATATGGAAATGAGGGGATCCACTAAAAATGCATTGCTTGTAGAGCGTGGATCCCCTATAGCTAGTTGAATAAATAATTTATATTAAGCAATTAAGACAAGACAAAGCAATACAAATTAAGTAAACATGGAAATTCATTCGGCTGAACGAATAAAGAATATCATAAAATGGGAAAGTAAAATGTGAAAGTAAAATAAAATACTACCAATATTGGAGAGATATTAAAAAGGATTGATGCCGCAAATAACGCGTAACATTGCATTGATCTACGCATGGGGGGGGGGGGGCAGGGCATGACATGATTGCATCCACGTATATTCATGTGTGCACGCACCATGTTAAATTTTCAAAATTAATTGGCGCGCGCACACAACTGAAGTTTCATTTTCCATTCAATTCGCTAGATCCCCATTTTACATTTCAAAGCATTCACGGCAATTGCTTTTTTATTTCCCCAGCATTACCGAAATACGTGAACATTGATCGAGGATGAGGCAACAAGCCAATTTAGAGATGAAATTGAGGGGTATATGAATGGTCTACAGTACCGTATGTAGAATAAGCCTCTATGTTAGGATTAGTCAGAACTCGGCTTTCCATCTGGGAATGGCAATTCAATAATACCGCCGAACATTTTTTTCCGACCTACAAGATACGACATTATTATTCTTCCATGAATTTTTACTATTTTGGGAGATAAACATATAAAAATGAATGACAGTCGTTTCCTCTTGAAGGATACGATGATCAAAACCCCTGTCATTTGGAAAACATTCAACTCCCAACACTAACATTTCTGAGACACCCAAGCTCAGTTACAAACCGGTAAACATGTTTTCAACTCTGATTGTGAGCAAATCGCTATTTATGCCAGTGGCGTCAATCCGTCCCGAGCAGTGGAAGGGGGGGGGGGATGGATGATAGCAACATATCAAGAGCTGAAAATTCCAAATTTTAGGGCACATCCATGCATGGCTATGTATACGAGGTACACAAAATGTACAAAATAATTCAATTTATCACTTTTGGTGATGATGATAATTAATGCTTATCTTTTTTTAAACAAGTGAACACCGATTTACAAATAATGCGTGAAGAATTGCCATTTATTTGAATGCAGGACAAAAGAGCACAGGTGCCGTGGCCGGGGATCGAACCCCGGACATTCCATGTATAGTCAGGCGCCTTTGACCACTCGGCCTCGGTACCTCGGCATATCAAGATTCTAGTCCATAGCTGTTTTAATTGTTTTTTGTGACATAAACTATTGAATTGCAGTTTGCATGCCAATATGTGAGCGAGCGGTGCGAGCGAGCCAATTTTCAGTAGTTGGCAGACTGAATGGTATCCACACACGCCTTTCAAGGGGTGTACGAGACTGGCAGCCTATAGGTATAAATCCTACGTTCCGAACGATCATCGTTTCAAGTGATGTGCACATATTGAGGAGGAAAGGGGCCACTTATAAAAAAAAATGAAACTGCTGCAAAAGAAGAAATTAAGAAAAAAGAAAGTTGCTGTATGATACGAGCAATGACGATTAAACGATTGCTTTTGTTCTGAGAAAACCAATTTACTCACTGGTTAGAATTGAGATTAGAATGGAAGAAGCTTGGGTCACAATTAATAGGAATAAGGGTGCCTTATGATTGAACCACCTGTATAGGAAATCACATACCACAATACAGACTTCCTAAAACTTGGAAATATCACTTAGATGAAGATGAAAAGAAAGATTACAAGAAGGAAATGTTTATTCAGATTTGAAAGAATTATTCGATTGTTGTATAAATAAATGTTATTTTAAATTTCATATGGAATTAATGAAATACGGCTGTTTTGGGTGTTCTGTTAATGGCATTGAGATGATCGTCGCTACCCGTAACTCTGGGTTCCATGACATTTGCTCCGGCGACTATTGCTCCGATGGAAAATCTGCACGTTAAATCAAACATAAAACCTAACCTCCAACACTAAATAAACCCTAATCCTTATTATCTTTACATTATTCTGAAATAAAATTCTAACTCTAACCCTACGCCTTTTGAGATAACGAGGTCGGAGAAAATGTCGCAGGAGCAATTGTCGTGTCACCTAATCAGTGCATTAGTTGTACAAAAATGTTACAATTTTATCTTGCTTGAAACCAAAGGCGTCAGAATAGGATCCCTCATACCGTATAGTTAAAAAAAATGCGGCTTTTACAAAATTTGGTAAAACAATATCTTTTTATTTAATGGAAAAACTGGTTTAATTTAATGAAAAAAATGCAGATTTTATATGCAGGTTTTATCTGTATTAAAAATTCTCTCTTCATCTATGTCCATGCAAAATAATTTTCACTCTCCTGACATGTTAGTTTGCCAGGAAATATAAAAAAGTAAAAAAATAAAATGAAACAACTATCGCTACCTATGAGAAGCACAGTAGATCTTCGTTCAAAATATCCACTGCATGCACAAACCTTAAGGCAGTCTCGAGTTTTAGGTAGCGTCTCGTGCTTAAAACTTATCGATTGCAGGAATGCCATCGTACTTTATGATCGCTTGGAAATGATTATAAAATATACCTTCAGGTATGGAGTATAATGATTAACGTTTTCTGACGAGGTATTTCTGATCGATGGTCTTAGTATGAAAAGAGAAAACGGAGCGAGCGATGTCAGTAATTACGACGAGTAGAATAACAAGCGTAATCATCGTCAAACCCAAATCAGTGGTCGATATTCTGTATGAGACTCTCCTTCTCGATGTCAATAATATTAGGACCATTACCTGTCTATCTGTTCTATTATATACTTGCCAATCTATCTGTCTGGATCCATCTAGTATTCATCCTATATATCTAATATTCCATCTATTCATCTATCTATCTATCTATCTATCTATCTATCTATCCATCCATCCATCCATCCATCCATCCATCCATCCATCCATCCATCCATCTATCCATCTATCTATCCATCCATCCATCCATCCATCTATCTATCTATCTATCTATCCATCTATTTATTGTATCATATATTTCCCCTTATCAATTTCATGCACAGATTGAGTTATTTGTGTCATGTTTAAATTATAACTCAAGAAATACAACGATAAGTTATTTAACGCAAGCGATCTAACGTAGGATATGATGATGGAGCATGGTTACAATAACTCACGAACATTAAGGGCCTTTTCACACGTGGATCTTGAATCATCATTGTATTGATAATAATGATAATACATATGATTTATACAGCTTCTTTTCTATTTTGATTAAATGCTCACGGCGCTTAGAAGAGAGCAAAACACAAAAGTAAAAAGAACTTACCACCCTTTCACACAGTAAAAAAAAATCGCAATTTTAATGATGATTCCAATGGAAATAACGAATATTTAGCACGTGTAAAACCAAGCTACGCCAATCAAAGTCACGATTACAATATCAATCAAGATTTACGTGTGAGAAGAACAAGAAAGGGTTAATTAAAAATGAGGAAAAGTGAGAAAATGGGGAACCTGTTGGTTGTTGATTGAAATTCGTCTTTAGAATCGTCGGACCTTTCACACGCTCACTCGAAAACTGTGATTTGAATTCGAATTACCGAGCGAAAGCGGCATGTGTCCTTGGTCATGTTGGTGACTTGTCAATCAAAGCACTGCATCGATACGATGATTGCATGACAATTGTATAATCTACGTAAGTGCTTGAAAGGACATTAAGCTCCGCCCCCAAAAGAAGTTTTGGAGGTCAAACCTTTCACACGTAAAATCCGTACCGTAGTTAGAGTGAAACTTAACTGGAAGTCGCCTCTGGAGTAGAATTTGAATTCGTGATTGTGATTACCGTTTGTGATTCTAGCATGGTTTTACACGTGCTAAAAATCCGTCATTAGCCTAAGATTTCACCGGAATCATCATTCAAATTACGATTTTTTTTACCGTGTGAAAGGTGGGTAGTTAAACGCATAAACCAGACTACAATGACTGACGATTTTTCTATCTGGGAAGAACTTACTTATTATTTGAACCAAATTACAATTGTTATTACAATTTATATTTGTTTTTCCAATTACATTTTCGAGGCAATTGTATTTTTCCCATAATCTTGATGATGCGGATGAGCGCTTCTCTAGGGGGAAAAACCATTTTTCACTTAGGATATAGTTGCCATTAAAATGAATCACAAGTGTGAATTATTCCAGGACTATTTTCAAACTAAAGCTTTATGCATGTTATACCTACTTGGTGAGTAAATGTGATACGAAAGTAAAATGCCCAATCTCTATCTCTATATTGTATCACAGGCACAGATTGGTAGCTTCTAATGTTGGGGTAAACCTGGGCATGCTGCCTGGATACACAAATTGAAATTATCAAAGAAAATAGAATCGAAAAAGTCGTTTTCGTTTCAGCGTACTCAAACAGAAAGATTAAATCCAATTTAAGGTACGAAAAGGAAATCGCATTTGCTTGTGTGATTCTCTATATTGCCTCCACATTGAATTCACACTTAAAAGGTGGATGACGAAGGAGGATGGAATGTCAAGAAAAAACGCAATGATACCTTTTACATTCCCCTTGGCAGAACACTGTTTCTGAGACAGTCAAAAGGATCACAAACAGATTTGTTTCTATTTTTTCAAAAATATTCTTCTTTATTTTCGTTTCTATTTTTCTCTTGTTTATTTATCTGGATATCTTCCCATTATAAACACGCACAAATACACAGAAAACACCCATTTACCCATACAAAAAGTTTCACGTATTGGCTTCTGTAAGGTAACAAAATAATGCTGAAGATAATGCTTTCATTGCCAATAAAGTTTTTATTGTTCACTCGAATTTTCGACGATCCTCCGTCTTCTTCAGGAGTTTACAATGGATAGATGGAAAACATTATTGGCAATGAGGGCATTATCTTCAGCATTATTTTGTTATATACATACATATATATATATATATATATATATATACATATACATACCTGTTGAATTTCTGCAACCGGATGTTTCACGCCCTTACATATAAGGCGATTTTCTGGCAGACTGATGTTATGGCCGAGTGGTGTTGCGGGTCTATTTGACGTTTTGTTGGTTTCCGGTTCGGTCTCGTTCGGTACCTGCAGTTAGATATTAGCTCACACCTATTGTTTCGCGAGTTTCGGGGTTTTTTAATGATGGTTACTTTCTCCTCCAGGCAAAGATTGCACAAAACGCTTTTTCTTTAGTTTAAAGGACAAGTCCACCCCAACAAAAACTTGATTTGAAAAAAGAGAAAAATTCAACAAGCATAACACTAAAAATTTCATCAAAATCGGATGTAAAATAAGAAAGTTGCACATCTCGGTCGGTGTGCAAATGAGGAAACTGATGACATCACTGACTCACTATAATTTCTTTTGTATTTTATTATATGAAATATAGAATATTTTGATTTTCTCGTCAATATCATGTGAAATGAAGTTTCATTCCTCCCTGAACACCTGGAATTCCATTATTTGAATATTTTGTGCTTCAGGCAAGGAGGTCCTGATCATCAAATTCATAGAAATTGAAATATTGTATAATTCAAACAATAAAAAACAAAAGAAATAGCGAGTGATTGACATCATCGACTCTCTCTTTTTGGATGTAACTGGCTCGTTCATATAACTGTTTTGTTAAAGATAAGCGAAATTTTGAAATGTCATAACTTTCTTATTTTACACCCGATTTTGATGAAAGTTTCGGCATTGTGCTTGGCTGATTTTTCTCTATTGATTCAAATCAACATTTTTCTGAGGTGGACTTGACCTTTAAATTTGATTTTTTTTTTCGATGTTCCCAGTTAGTGTGAATTTGGTGTTTTCTACTTTCTGGTCCCGTATGTACTTTGAGAGTTGAGCTTCGCTTCGGCATCTTTCATGCTTAAAGGATTTGGCGTGGTTTCTATACATATCTTTGAAGGTATTTCATGTCCGAAATAGGGATTCTCTTTGTTTTGCTATGTCGGATCTTCGCCTTGTATACCAGAGCCTTCTGTATTACACTTTCATTTGGTTTTTGCCGGAAGTTGCATTTTGGCTTTTCTTCCGCATATGGATTTGATTGCTTAATGACTTAGAAAAAACCTGCAGACCAATTTATTCAACCCCACAAAACCGGAGAAGGATCGAGCTCACAAAATAATGCTTGATGCATTAAACAGCAAATAAAAGCAATAACCAATCCATCCGGTCAGCACAGCCGATGTACTACAATGGTTAACAACTCTCCCAGATAAGGAATCATTGTTGTTTATTGTATTTGACATCATTGATTTCTATACCCGTCCATCACCATTCAGCTATTGTCCACCTGTCTAAGCTGGGACAAACAAAAATCACGGTCATAGAAGATGATGAGATGGAAACGCTCATGCCTGCAAGGATAACATTGCTCTTCGACAACAACAAAGCGTTGGGAACAAAAGAAGGCCGAATGAAATTCGACGTTACCATGGGTGTCAACGACGGAGCCGAGATTAGTGAGCTCGTAGGATTATATGCTCTTTCACAATTAAACAAAGACTGAACACATATAGTGCAGGCTATGCCTGGAGAGCGACGATAGTCTCGCAGTACTTAGCCTGGGAGGTTGTTTTTGAAGTCATTCAAGGCTTGGTCCCATCGCACTTACGGATACAGAGAGGATGTAACACGGAAAAGAATCATTTTTTGCCATCCCTTGGAAAACGTTATGCATCCGTTGTGTACTCCTTGCATTCGTGTTTCATACGCTCTATATCCATCGAGCATCCGTACACTGTGATTTCATTGTTCTCCCATTACATTGTCTGGAGCGGATGAAAACAGAAGGAGCCACCCCGATATTTGCTTGTCCGCTGTATCCGTTATGAATACGTTTTGTGTCCGTCTGCCAGTGGGACCAGGCCTTAAGCAATGAAATCCATGTGCGGAAGAAAGGCCAAAATGCAATTGTCGGCAAAAACCCGATGCCCACTACAAGGAAAGTGTATGCGGACGGCTCTGGTATACAAGGCGACGATCCGACATGGCAACGAAGAGAAGCACCATTTCTTTCTTGCCTGGGTGACCTTCAAAGATAGATATATACACCACATTAATTCCTTTAAGCATGGAAGATACCAGAAGGAAACCCACCTCTCATTTACAAGTACATTTGACACGTACCTGAAAGAAGAAAACGTCGAATTCAAACAAACTTGGGAAATCGACAAACAGTTCAATTGAAACAAAGAAAAAACGGTTTGTGCAATATTAATATCTGGAGAAGAATGTAACCATCATAACAAACAGGAACTCGCTAAGCAAAAGGTCTGAGCTGATTTCAAAGTACAGGCACCGAACGAGACCGGACCGGTAACCACCGAAACGTCAAACTGACCCACCACTCCAAACATACAGCCAATAACGTCAGTCTGCCTGAAGATCGCCTTAAGGAAGGGCGTGAAACCTCCAGTTGCAGACGTCCAACAGGTATGAATGTTATGTTCTGCCGTATATGGCAATGAGCACTTTGCACAATCATCGACATATCTACACTTCTAAGGATATATATATATGGGTGTGTGAGTGTGTGTGATGATGACGGTGTGTGTATGCGTGTGTGTGATGATGTGCGCGTGTGGATGGGTATGTGTGTCTTGGTATCTATCTATCTATCTATCTATCTTTGCCATGGCGTAATTTCCTTCGGCAAGAATGTATGCACATTGTGCTGCACTCGACCCAGGTGAAGTGAATGGGTACCCGGTAGGACTTATTCCTTGAACGCTTCAGCACCTATTAATATGGCGGCTCAGCTACAGCCGGGGTATTAAATAGTATGATACAAAGTATCAAAGCGCAGTTGAGTATATGCACATAGTAACTGCGCTATACAAATGGACATATCATCTTTATCTATCCATCCATCTATCCAATTATCTCTTTACAAATTTACCGTAATGTATTTATTTACTATTAATTTCTTGTAAATCTATACCTTTTGACACTACTGATTCCAATAAAACATCCGCCAAAATGTAAAAGAGAATGACGTTGGTGACTGATTTTGGCAATTAGAACAGCCAAAGCACAATGAGTGCACACACTAATTAATTCTCACCTTTTGTGCTTGTATAACCTCATGATGTACTTCATGAGGTACTTCATACTAAACTGCTCAACGCATTGTTCTACTATTCCATCCTTTTCCGTTGCTTATACTCGATGTGGGCCACATGATGCTCTGTAGTTGTTTATTGGCAGCATTTTATGTTTACTTAGGAATACAGTAAATTATAGATTGGATAACGTCAAATATTTCATTTTGATAATCTCAGATCATTGTCAGCCCAACTTTAAAAAAAAAACCGTACAACGTGTAATTTTGGCCGGTACAAACAGCATGAACAGTGACGGCCTCGAAAAGCATTTCACGGGCCCAAACAGGTCTGTCGGAAGAAATTTTAAGCGGCACAGTATGATTGGAAATGATGATCATGATACATATCTCATAATTAATGCCAGCACGGACTGCGACTGAAATTTTGGATCCCATGATTTAAAAACGGGACATTTTTCAATCGTAAAAAAGTATACATGTATCTTCTGAACATCTTTGATAATGCAAATGCAAAGTGAGAACTCAATTTAATGACAGCAGGACATTTTTATTCACATTCGGTAACCAGGAACATGAAACCTCTAGCGTGGAAATTTGTTAGAGAAATAATGCAGGCGCGCGAAGCGCAAGCTGAAATATTTGGATATATTGACCTGAAAAGTACATTTTAAAGTATTATTTGCAAAGATTTATGAACATTATACCTATCTCACTAGATGAATAATTAATGCGAGAGATATTCGTGAGATGCAATTATTTATAAAGTGGGATGAAAAGGGGTATTTTCTGGGACTAGGACTTCTGTCGTAGCAAACGAGCAAGAAAACTTCCCATTCTATAATACAGGATACAATTTGCTAAAGCAGTGAGAGATAGAGTAGATGTCTGAAATATTGATCTCTCCAAAATGGATGTAACGTAGTTGTTTTCAGGCGTAGTGCCAGGGCAAAAAATTCCCATCTGTAAATCAAGAAAATCGATCAAGAACATATAATTCCTTTATTTTCATTTCGAAAAGATAGAGCTGTAAGTTGTCAAAGTGTCCGTATGACACCATGCAATCGTCAATTTACGTCATCATATTTTTAAAGATGCGTTACCAGAAGAATGGAGGAGTATCATCAAGTGTTGATTTTCATTTTTCCTGTTTTCCAATTAAAAAGGTGTGTATTTGACGCATTCAATTGTTCTCTTCTTTTAATTATTTCATTTGTTGTGGTTCAAAGCTCAAACTCCTGCCATACCCGTTGGCATGAAAGTTCATGAAGATAACGCAATATGCGATGTTATCCTTTATTTTAAAGCAATTTCGTTCTTTTTTCTTCTGTGAGATTAACATTAAAACAATTGATGAAATGAATTAATGATAATGAAGATCCGTATACTTCGCAAAATACCACAACTAACACATGTCTATACGAGGCGGTGATTACATCGACATAATCTACGTGCATGACGTGACTTAGGATTTCTGGAAAGAAGGTGTGATTAATGGATGCTTTTAGCGGTAAGGGATCCATTTGTTTCGACCACAAATTATCACATGTTTAGTAGATGGCAAGCAGGGGTTAAAGCGATGCAATTCTTGTTGCGGTCATTGACCCCACTCGTCGTTGCCGTGATCATCCGTCGCGTCACAAGAAGAAGAAGAGGTAAGAAAAGGAGAAGACTCGGCATTACGAGGAATTTGATTTGTGTGGGTTAATTCAGAAATTCTAAACAGTGCACTGGAAAATAACAGTAAGTTGATTGAACAGAAACAAAAATTGAACAAACAAAATTATCCATGTTTGATTGTATAGCGAAACAATATCCATTAATAATTGGTTCAATCCTAATGGATCGATATCAAAATACAAACTTTCAAGATGAGCATGATGGGAAAGGGGCGTTGTCTTTAACTTCTATGCCTGTACTGCTACAAAACCATCCATTGACTATATAATTAAGAAGTAAAAGAAAAAATTACATAAACTTTAATGAACATCAACTACAAAATCAACGTCAACAAACAAGTAAACAAAATCACATATGTAAAGCAACAAACAAACATCGTATTTGTCTTCATCAAACACAACAAGATTGAGTGACAATTAAGTCTATCCAACTCTTGCACATCAAATATTTTCATATGTATGTCGATTTCGTTTTCAGAGTGCTGTTTGAAAAGAAAGTGTTTTTTTTTCTTTTAAAAGTAACTCAGTCTTTAGAATGACATTTCTCGGGGGGGGGGGGGGTGGTGCATTAGCTTGGAGGAGGGGAGGAAGAAGGTAGAAGTCGGAGATGTTGATTTTTTTCGGCGGGGATGGGTGGTCACTGTGCAAAGGTGTACTGTCGGTACATGTGAAACACGAACAGGAAATTAAATTGTCATCCCTGATGTACCCTCATCATGCTGCTTAACAGTTTCAACAACATTATTAATGCTCATGTCTTTAAATTTTCACAAAATTCATTTGCGTCGCCGTACTGCATGTTTCACCTTGTATGTATATTCTTCAGAAGGGGGCCGAAAATGTCACATTAAACATGCACGTACGTCACTGGGACAACTAACACACTGCTGCCGAGTTTGAACAGGTTTGCCTCATTGCTTGTATTCTTTCCAAACACACGACTGTCATGTCTCGCTTCACGCTCTGTTTCCGTAGTATTTGGTAGAGATTCCATGGGGTAACTACGGTCTTGAGGGAGGGGGGCGAGGTTCAGGGGACCGTTTCATTAAAATTATAACTGTGGTAACTTTGCAACTATCATGGCAGTATCCATGGTAACAATTCACATTCAAGGTTTTCAAGATAGTAACAACACTGGCACAGTTACAATCGTGTTTAATCTTTAAGAAACGGGTCGCTGTACCTTGCTTTGACTCATTGGGCGATTCCACTCTAGAACTTAAAAAATATCCTAAATTTCAACATGCTTTCAATAAGTCATAAGTAGTGTTATATTTTACTATGATACCTAGATTTTATGAAAATTGTGAGTTTTAACCAAAAAGTGAAGACAGATATAGCTTTTGGGGGGGAGTGGGGGGGGGGGACAATGGAATTTTAATTTTCAATAATGTTGCTAATTGAATAGTCAAGTACAAACACTGCCTGAAACAATTATTTGCAAAGCACGAGAAGATTGAAAATATTGCAAGTCAATGGAATAATGTACACACGCTGTGTTGTACGGGACATGTCCCGTACGATACTGCATTTAATTGCAGGATTTGGATTCAGAAAACATGCATAGTAGGCCTATTTTAATTCATTTAATTGATTTTACATAAAGTGAACTGAAAGAGTACTTTTTTTAATCTCCATAGAACATGAAAAAGGTGATTCTAATCATTTTAACTGATTTCATGTAGGCTTATTCTTTTGTGAATCCCTTCAGCTAAACTGGTGATTTTCACTGGTCAGAGCAAGTTAATTTCTTTGTCATTGAGCATGAAAAGAGAGCCTTTACAATTAATTCACCCTAGTCTGGAAGATGACTTCCTCTTCCATGCTAATGTGGAATTATGATAAGATGTAAAAAAAATAAATAAATACATATCAATCATCATGATCATCTACTTGGACTTCCTTTGATGATCACTAATTTTTGTATATACAT
Source organism: Lytechinus variegatus (assembly GCF_018143015.1). Classification (NCBI taxonomy): domain Eukaryota; kingdom Metazoa; phylum Echinodermata; class Echinoidea; order Temnopleuroida; family Toxopneustidae; genus Lytechinus; species Lytechinus variegatus. The sequence goes on from NC_054755.1 coordinate 29,510,092, forward strand.
TATTGAAACTCCTTACTTTTTTCAAGCTGTAAAAAAATCTGGAAAATAAGACAAACCATGTGGTTTCATGAAATGCGGATAGGTTTAAAAAAGTAGAACCGCATTTCTGTAGAAAAAAATATTTTGTGGAATTACAAGTGACAGTTGTGACATATATCATGTATATATGCATTTTATATGAACATGTATAGCATTTTAGTCCAATAATTTACACAAACAGTTTCATTCATTGTTTAAATGGTGTATTGGAAATCATCAATTCACTAAAATATAACTTCACACAAAACCTCAAGTTATTCAGCTCGTAAAAATGCTGTGAACACTGATACATTTCCCATCATGAAAAAAATGATAACATATTGCTCCCAATTGATTATATTGTCCTGAATGACTACTTATTAAAATACTTTTCATTAAAAAGGAAGAATTAGGGGGCAATGCTCCTTCTTATTGATAAAAAGATTATTGTTTTATTCAGGCTGCCCAGTACAACACGCAAGTGCCTGTACAAAACACAAGTTTCCCGTACGACACATTATTTTCTTTATGATATATTGACAGAAATGTTCAGCCAATAGCGGTTTCTATCATAATGAATGTCTTAGTTTGATAGAATTATCATTATCATCAGCCAAATGATGTGATTGAAGAGGTCAAAGAGACATAAAGTGAGAGAGTTTGGCTTCAATTTAGAGATGTCCCGTACGACACATTTTGAGTGTCCCGTACGCCACAATGTTCTCGAAAATTGTAATTTGCTTTATTTATTCATGTTTATTTTGCTTTCTTTCATATATGTGTTTGTTCTTGGGTAATTGAATATCAATTTGAGTTCAGTTTCTATGAAAATTATTTGCCCAACTCACAGACTTTTGAGTAGACTTGAGGTTTGTAAAAAAGACAATTTTTCTGCGTCCGTACGACACATTACTATTTTAAATCTGTATTATACAGGATGTGAATTCAAGTCATGTTAAGTCTCGGATTTTCTAACACTCTTGTAGTACTTGGGATCACCTTTAGTTACTGGAATATTTTGTGTTTTTTCTTATAAAAAAACTGTCAAATGTTCTCTAAATGTCCCCGTACGACACGTATGGAATCACCCCATTGTTAATGTGACGAATGGTCCTAAAAAGTTAAACTTAAAGCCTTACCGTAGAAGGAATATATGGAAATGAAAACGAACGCATAGTTTCTCGTCAAAGCCGTGATCTCTTGTATACCTGATATGCACCTCACTCTCAAAACAGACAAATGGATGTCTAGTGTTCCTGAAGATTCATGATTTAAATTTTGTCACCCTTTAATAAACATGAACGTGCATTATGTTACATGTATGACCTGCAATGAATTCGCCCCTTCGTATACCCAATACTGTTCCCCAGAAACTAAGCTGTAAAGTGTTGCCGAATGATAAGAGGTTTTTCGAACAGGCCAAAGTCATTTCTTTCATTAAATATGTTGCCAAAGCGCATCTCCATTGACATAATCCGAAACGAAGCCGGTTAACATATACTTTTAGGATTTATACCCAGGTTTATCGTATTTATAGCCAGAAGTCAATCGTTTCCATCCTACAAGGTCATTCAGGTAGCTGGACATCGATGGAGTAGAGGTTCGACAGTATCAACGGCAGTGTTCCTTTACCTCAACCGGTAGGACCTGGCCTAGTGGAAATGAAAAGGGCAAGGGGTTCATCAAGTCCTACTGCGTTAGCTAATCGATCAAATACTGGCAAGCACATCCTGTAGCAGAATGTGAGAGTGTAAGGGCAGTAGTTCTCCAATGGGACTGGTTTTCGTACCTTGGAGGACTGATCATTCTTTGAAATGAGTTGTTCTTGTTCTTACTTTTCCCTTCACCTTTGTAGGAAAGACGACAATTGAGGATCACTCCGACGTAGACTGGATTATGGCATTTATATATATATATATATATATATATATATATATATATATATATATATATATATATATATATATATATAGGAAAATTGGCCTAACAGCAATGCTTTTGAAGATGGAACAAGGTGGTCCGAGTGTACACTCTTAAAATGTTCGGGAACGTATTGTCCATACAATAATTGATTAAAATGAATTTCCAACTCTGAGTACTTTTCAACCAATATTATGTAGTTTTCACCCAAAGCACACATTATTGGTTTAAACTACCCATAATTGGATAAAGTTCTATCCAATTGTTGTTTGGAATGTATGTTGCCCAACATTTTTAAGAGTGTAAGAGCATGCATGGAACTACTGTGTTTAGTAGCTCCATGTTAAGAGTGTTTGGCTTTCTAATAATATGAACTGGATTTGTCAACGGGTATCTGCAAGCTTCTATATATGCAAAGTTATGATAATGATAATTCCAGAGTTAGCAGCATAGATGGAGTTTCAAGGATCCTGGATGCATTGGCTGGTCATTGGTGTAGACGTTGAAAAGGACAGGTCCAAGAACGGGACCTTTGGGTACATCATAGCTTTTGCTTCCTCCATCTGTTGCGTTTGTTGAACATCAAAACATATGTTCTCCCGGAGCAGCTGAATCAGTTTGGTTAGATTTTAAGAGTTCACTGGTTATAGACTTGATTTGAGAGTAAATAATCGACATATCCTTTAAAAATGAAAACAAAAATAAAAGCTGCTGTTTTTTTTCTACTGGTTGGAATTCGAATGCTAGACAATCGAAATAATTACCAATTAGGAATTTTCTTTTACGCCTATAGAATTGATCTTGTTACCAAGATTGAATTTAACAATGATAACTTTATCCTCGTTCACAGTTTAATTACAGGTTCAAGGAGTACAAAGTGAATAACTTTTTAGCCTAATTTCTCGAACTGAACTATGAAATAGATGACGAATGGCGACTCCGTACATCAGATAACTCGTAAGAGGCCGGGAGTAGCTCTCGAAGAGCTCTCGTATACCACGCTACTAAGAAGAGCGGGGAATCTAGACAACCGGGATAAAGTTAGATTGGTGTAAATCATTCTTTTAGATGATACACGCCCGCAATTTATGTCAGGAACGGGATCAGTTACCACTCAATTTCCATGACAGCGGTGTGTAAAGATGGTGGAAATGGCACCAGTTGCGCCTCCAGCTATCTCCGATTGGAGTCAAGTGGGCGCAGGTATACCTAACTGCTCTACAAATCCCCGCAGGACTGACCCGCGTGCATACGGACAGTTATCATCTACGCTGCTTCCATGCTCCTAATAAAGAAATTGACATTATCCAATGGCATTTTTTTACAATATGCCCTTATACTTTAGTTCAAATATGACAGTTTCAAAGTGAAAATCATAATCATGCTCACATGCACGCACACAACAGCGCGCAACACATTATCACACGCTTGCAGATTCACACCCGTAAATAACCCATACCCCACTCAAAATGCATTACGTACCCACACTCAAAACCAGTACAAAACTGATCGGTCGAAATCTTACTCTGATGTTGATTCATTAAGATGGAATTCGTAGGTAATCAAGGTTTTCATAAAAAAATACATCGTTTGTTTTAACAAAAATAGATATATACAATACGTGTGTGTATTTTTGTAAGAACTCATTAATTGTTAGAAATGCCCAAATGGCAGTGGGCAGCTGGAAGGTCTTTGTCGAAAATTGATGGACCTGAACAGCAATTCTTCCCAAGTTTCGAAGCTCACGAAAAAGTGCAATTATGTCCAGATTCCAGGACAAAATTGCTTTTTTAATTCACCAATTTTCGACAAAGACTTAATGGAATCGTGGTTGTCCATCGGCAGTAAAGGCATTCGACAATACATTGTCTATGTTCTTGAATATGTTTTGCCTCGCATTGCGAAAGCTCTCTAGTACCTCTATGCCATTAAAATTCTCCTCTTTGTTTTTATTTTACACTGAATATAGGTGAAATCGCATGGATCTAATTAACTTATTTGCTGTTATAAATCGGATACAAGCTATTTGACCTTCACGCAATCTTCCGTACAATAGCATCCAAGTTACAACATCCATTAGTAAATGCCATCATCTGTTTGTATAAGGAATATGTGACCTTTAATTTCACCATTTTAATGTTATGATTTCACTGTAGCAACAGAGATGGGGTGGACAAGAAAGGAATATTCGACGATACTCCGCCAAATATCCCTCGAGTATCGATAACAAGGAAAAGGGAGTCAATAGACACTTTTATACAAAGCTGTCTAATGGCAACCCATGTAACTGAATTTGAATTACTCTAGAAATGAAAGCAGAACTCTCTCAGCTGAGACTCGAATGTAGGTGTAATTACTCTTTGTCTGTTGCTCTTCACATGTTTCTCCCTCACGTGTCTTAACCGCTGCTTGTACTATACATGTACTTCGACCCTCTTTTCCACGCTTTCTACTTTGTAACATTCCTTTTTTAATTATTTTCCTGGATGTGTATTTCGAGGCTACTTCACATAATTCCTTACTCTCGTATTCAGTATATGACGAGTACCTTACGAATCTATAGTAAAAAAAAATAATGTTAACTCCCCTCTTAAAAGTCATTTCATCTTAATGTTTTGTTGTGTCTTATATATACATGTGCTCACGTCATTATTCACGCGCTCTTTTCCCAATACTTAAGGGTACGAGTGTGGTTTTCTCCTGTAGCACCATCCAAGATATCTTTAGCTACGTTCACAAAGGTTCATACGAACGATGTGTTCGTATGAACCGAACTGTTCGCACGACTCATGGATGGCTTGAATTCGTACGGTCTTCCTAAAAACAACTGATGACCTCAATTAGAAACGAAATGATTTTTTTATTATAAAATGGCCAAATAATTCATACGTAATTCATTTCTTATAATGCTTGAATTATTTTTGTCGTGACATTACATCTTTCTTAAAATATATGCTATCGCAAGATGATCGTAAGTGCAACTCATGCTTTCTTAAGTTATTCGTTAGAAGGTTTTACTCAACAGTTTTACAAATTGGCTACTTACGCCTTTCGAGTCTATTATGAACGTCTTACATTCCCAAAGAGTCGTTCGCAGGGCGCCGTGCGAATCTCCGTGAACAACTCAAGGCGATGATACGATCATCGCAAGATTGTAAGGCATCTAGAATTGTCTCCCAATATGTGTATAATATTCTAACGACGTTCGAACGGTCTTCTTACGAGGAGAAGGTTTCGCACGACGTTAGAAATAATAGACAGGACAATCGACGTAGCTCCGAACTTACGAACAGTCCACGAATGCTGGTTTGGAGCGGCCATCACACGAAGTGATTTAAAAGTCGTTCGTACGGCGTTCGTAGCATTTCTTAAAGGTGATTATAAACGATCCATTACAGAGTGACGAACATTGCATCTGACTTCATAGTTCGTAAAAAAAATCACTCTGTTCCTAGATTTATACATTAACATAAAACCTGAAATAGTTCAGTTCAACTTCTTACTACTTCAGTCTAATTTTGTTTTTATATACCTTTCCTTGATGAAGTGACTTTAATACCGGTCATGCGGGCTATATAATATAATCATAATCATAATGACTCTGATGTCTCCCTTCTTTATGAATAGCAGAGGCACAGTTATATGATCGAATTTTGCAAGAGTATATTAGATTTAAGCCACCTTATACAGGTACGCAGTCAAGTTTGATTGTGTAGTGTATGTCGTGCGAAGGTGTCAAAAAGTAACATACAATGGAGGGAATGACAGCGCAACAATGAGCCTTGTGGCCCGGTGGATTAGTCTTCTGACTTTGAAGCAGAGGACCGTGGGTTCAAATCCCAGCCATGGCGTAATTTCCTTTCAGCAAGACATTCATCCACATTGTGCTGCACTCAACCCAGGTGAGGTGAAGGGATACCCGGCAGGCCTAATTCGCTGAATGCATGAGCGCTGAAAGGCAGCTCGAGCTAGAGCCGGGGTGACAATGATAATAATACCGCGCCTCGGAATAGAATATTTCTAGATAGATGGCGCTATATAAATTTTTTATATTATTATTATTAGTATTATCATTATTATTATTATCATTATTATTATCATCATCATCATACATATCGTTGACATCCGTTCCGAGAAATTATCCTCACCCTTAACCCCGAGGAGGTATCACTTCCATTCTTCATGTAAAAGGCTTGTTCATTTTTCATGGACAAGCCTCTTGTGTGTATACACTCCTTTAACCCAATAGAACCTGTGTAGTGTAGACATCTGGGAAGTTATTGTTTTCTTAATCTACATGTACGTTTGGAATAAAGATGAAAGCACTTTCTTTAATAAAAGGGGTATCTAGATTTAAACGGCAATGATTGAAACAATTGAAATCATTTTTTTTCTCAAATTTAAACTGATGGAATTCTTAACGGTAATTTTGAAAAAAAATCACCGTACATTAAACCTGGAAACCTCCATAGACAACAGAACAAAGTTGTAGAAGAGCGTTTGAGCGGCGTAGGTTTGTGAAATGAATGAGACTTTCGAATTGTGAGAACAACATCACCTGAACCTAGGTGGTAAACAAACCAACTGATATTACAATTGGAAACTGATTTCAATTTTGAGTGTAACTTACAAGAAAAAAAGTGCTTTAAAAACTCCGAAACCTCCATAGAAAACAAAACAAAGTTGTAGACATGGTAGAAGAGCGTTTGAGCGACTTAGATTTGTGGAATGGATGAGCCTTTCGAATTGTGAAAACACCATCACCTGAGCCTATGATAAAGAAACCAAATGATATTAAAATTGGAAACGGATTTCAATTTTGAGTGTAATTTGGAAAAAAGGGTGCTTTAAAAACTCAGAAACCTCCATAGAAAACAGAACAAAGATCCAGAAGAGCGTTTGGGCACCTTAACATGTTTAAGTTTATGGAAATAATGAATGAGCTCTTCGAATTGTGAGAACATCATCACCTGAGCGTAAGTGATAAAATACTGATCAATATGGACATGGAGTCTTTAGCAGCACTTCAGGCATGTACTCTTGTCCTTCTCATGGGTACGGAAGGCTGCATGTGATATATTCATCACATTAGCCTATTGAAAATGGCCACATTTCGTTTTTTTAAACTTTCAATTCTTCTTAACTAAAATGAGGACGATAAGAAATGAACAGTTTACCTTGGAAAAAAATGTCCCACAATCATATACATGTAAAGGTTTTAAATCAATCATAATATATGTGACTATATGGCAATATTTCATTTTTACCAGTCCTAAAAAGGTATACATGTGTATTTTTGATCACCTTGGTCATTGGCATAAAATATTCAATTACCGGTATTACCCTTACGATATAATCGCCATTTTTCTGTAATGATTTCTAAGCAGACTACATGTCTGAATACGAGAAACATGCTACATCTTCTTGCTACAGTCACTCCAATGAAACCGACTGGAGAACAATCAACGATATTACGTTCGAATGACATATCGGTTAGTTCGGAGTTGGTCCAGTTGGTGGCTGTAACTGTATCATTAAGGTGACAGCAGAACAATCTTTTCCATGGGAAGGAGGCAATATTCCTGGGGGTGTTTCATGAAAGTTGTCAGCACTGACTAAATTGTCAGTGCTGACTTTTTCAGTGAAATCCTTGCTTTTGATTGGCTGAGAAGCTCTGGCCTCTGACTGTTACTCTGGTAACTGTCGGAGAAAGACATCCTGTCAGTGATGACAACTTTCATGAAACGGTCCCCTGACCTACCCCATCGTGTTCATATTAGTTACATCATGCGTTATATGTTTGCGACAGGAATATCTCCTGCTTACAACCGTTTGGGATTTGCCTTTGATAGGCCTTTGGCTTTTGTTAAATTCCACACATTTGTATTCTCTGTATTTTGTGTGATCTCACGTATTATATGCCTTTTATCATTGTAATTGTATGTATTGTCTTTTCATGCAAATGTGAAATAAATTGAATTGAATTGAATTATTAAAAATCGGATATTTCCGTATAATCTTTGTACAACACTGTTGTTGTGTGGATATACATCAGGAGGTGTGGAACGGGGGAGTGGATGGGTATTTTTTTTCCAAAACCATGTATAAAACAAACATAGAGAAAATCATCAATACACTTTATCATTGTCATTATTATTATTATCATTTTATAATCATATAACTTTATATATACATAAAGATCGTGGCAATTTATTAAAAAATAAAAGAAAATTCAGCAAGGAAGAGAGTAAGTGAGAGAAGATGAGGAGGAGGAAGGAGAAAGAGAAGAAGCAGATGAAGAAGAAGAACAAGAACTAGACGAACAATAAAAATAAGAAGAGGAAAAAAGGAGGAGAGAAGAAGAAGAAGGAGTAGCAGAAGAAGATGGAGAAAGAGAAGGAGAAGGAGCATACGTGACAAAAAGAGAAAGCTGCTCTGATCTAACTTAAATTCCTTACCTAACATTGTAATAACATGTTCTAAGACAGCAGCTTCAGCTAGAAATGCTAAAAGCAATTTTAAGGAGCAATGATAATGGGTACGCATATAAATAAAATGGAATAGACCCTGCACTTTGTGGGATGGTTAAAATCAAATAAATGATTAGCACGCTTCCAGTCGTTGTCTTTTTTGGAGTAATAGTCGACGGAACAGAAGATGACCGCCAATTTGCGAGCATGGAGCCGTTGTCTGGATGGCCAATAGCGAGCTGATCGAGAAAGAAATCGACCAAGTACGGTAACAAGCCGGGGGAAACCTAATAAACCAAGGCGGCAAGAGAACATTTGATAGCTACCCATAAAGACACCCGATCCCCGGGCTAAACGTATTTGCATCCATGCTTCCACCCCCAAATGACAATTGTTGACGAAACTACACTTCTCTTCGTAGGAAGAGTTACAAGCAGATGACCTTTTTATAGAGTCCTGTGTTTGTATCTTCTTTGTTTTCTTTTCTGGTTCTTTATTAAATCTGGAGTGCTTACGAAATACTTTAAAGGGGAGTTCAATCCTGGTAACAATATTCGATAAAAAAGACAAAACTGGCAGTCTCTATATTATAAAAAAATGAAATTCAAATAATCTGTATACATCGGACCAAATTGTCAAAATTAACCTTGGTGGTTTCCGTTGTATCATCACATGTGGATGCGAATTCCCCCCTCTGAATATCTTCACTTTCTTTCGGATCTTTTTTGTTCACTTGCTAAATCCCTATTGCATATCTACCATTAGGACCCTTCTTGTATGGCCGCAGAACCGGGGGTGGTTACTGGACTTCTTATCCCACAGTTTTTGGCATCCATGTGAACCAATGTTGAAACGACAATCAAATTGTCATATTTATGTTCAGCCGACCCCCCCCCCACCCCCTTGTCTCAGCTCCCCTACATTCAAACAGCTCCACTGACTCTCGTCTTGTTTTAGAATCGCAGCTGACTTGTGATAATTATGCATACGTATCATAAATCAAACGAAATCACAATTAATATTGATTTTATAAAGATAAGAACACATAAATGAGAGCACATGGATAGAATATGATTCGAATGCACTGCAAATAAAAGTTTGCACAAATGATGACTAAAGAGAGAACATGCACTTTGTTTCATAAAATAACGGAAAGAACTGTTTAAATTTTACATAATAATCGTGAATTTTCATTGCTTTACCTTACAAACTCAGACACCTTGCCTCTTTCTCAGTATTGCTACCCTTTACTCAATATTTCTTGAGTTTAGATTGTATTTTTGTTATTTTTTTTCAAGCATATGTTTTAATTCATTATTGCTTAAGTGAAAAATTGGCATTATGGTTACATCATATCACTGTTATCCTATGGTTTAATAACTTTTAATCATTTTCTTTTTACCAAATTAGATTTCCAGGTAATTCTTCTTAACGTAATTATGCTCTGTTGTTTACACTTACGTCTTAGTTTACTTTTATAAATGGTTTGGTAAAACGGATGCCCTTTTATATTCATTTCCATTACATTTATTTTTTTTTCAGCGACTTATTTCATGTAGGCCATCTCTGTTTTCCTTGTTTCAATCGAACCCCTGACTATCATGGGTATATTTCCTTGACAGCAATTTGTAAAATCCAAAGAAGACATTATTTGTTTATTCAAATTTAAAATTTAAAGTCCATCGAAGTACAAGGTTCCATTCTCAGAAATAAATAAAATAAAGCCCCTCCAAAACAAGTTTGAATACTTGTACACAGACAGGAATTATTCATGAATGAACCAATTCAAATGCAACAATCTAATACCACTACCAGTTTTAAAAGGGCTTTAGCTAATTTAAGGAAATGAATCACAAAGGGATAGGTTGGTGGGGTGGGGGTAAGTCTTTTTTTACGTTTTACATGATTTTTTTTACCCATTATGCCTGCATGTATGCGTAATACAGTATATAGGGATAAGACTTAATGATGATGGGTGTTTGGAAGGGTGTCTGGGGTGTATCTGTTTGTGTGTAAGGGTGAGTGTGCAGTGGTGTTAGACATTCAAATTAATCCATTTTAATTATGTATCTGAGTAATATTTCACCCTGCAATAATATTATATTTTCTGTATTATGCATTCATATTGAAGACATTCTGTATATTTCGAACTTATCATTTGATTACAATTCGTAATTATTTGTATAAACTTACCCTTTTTGTATTATCACCAGGTAATTATTACGATTTTTATGTTTTATATATTATTCATGTATACCAAGATTGGGTGCCTTTTACTTTGTACCTTTTATCCATGGCACGGCCCCAATGCAAATCAGATTCTGTATCTGTTTGGGTTTTTTGCCGTGTGAAAATAAAATTTATCTATCTATCTATATATCTATCTATCTATATATATATATATATATAATCATCTAATGAGCAAAATCCATTTTCAACCACTTTACATAACATTTGCATGCTTGCCCAAATTCTGCAAAAAAAATCTTGAGAAACAACATTTTATCGCGTTTCATATCACCCAGTCCTGTCTTGGTAAATGACGTCATTGTTGTCTTATTTAACACTGTCACCACATCCATTTCCCTGACTCTCGCTCGCTCAGTTATATCTGCCCTGGAAACTAGAGAAAGGATAGACATTTACTTTCTCGCTATTTGCTTGGCTATCGTTGTCCTGACGTCACAAGTTACGCGCCTGCGCAGTATACATTTTGCTTACAGGTGTGTAGGAAGTTTTTCGTCTGCCACAGAAAACGGAGTGTGTGTGCGCGCGCGTGTGTGTGGAGGATGCGAGTGCGGAGACATCACGTGCGTGGGTGACGTTCCCACTGTGGCACGGTGGCTAGCGTGGAAGCTGAAATGCGGGAAGCGTCTCATTGTGACATGGTTGCTTACGGAGAGGAGTCATTTACGTGGAGCCTAATGGAATGAAAGGAACACACATACGGACGAACACGCCAAATCAGAATTAGCGGGAGAAAAGTGAACATAAAACCTGGCGATGCACCTGTGACGACAATACCATCCCTCGGCAGGAATTAGGTTAGAACAGAGGTAAGAATTACACTATTTCTGTATTTTCCTAAACTTCCGTTTCACTGCCTTCATCTAAATTAATACGTCAAGTGCAAAAAAATTGGGTCAAATTAAAACAAACCCAATAGATTTTTTTTCGTGGTTTTCATATTCATTTTCATAGGTAGCACACGTGTTCAAGGCACCAATTTTTTTTTTCACCCAATTGTTTGAATAAAATAAAACAGCTTAAATGTCAATGCCTTTGGAGAATCGAGAGAGACCGGGAGAGAGACGCAAGTGAACAAATTGGTTCTAAGATCATAAGGTGAATTCGTACTACCAACTAATTCGAGTTGGTTTCATAGATGGCAGATGAATTATAGATTCAAATTTATTCATTAAATTTGAATGAAAGCACTTTAAAGAGAAAGCAATGTCGAAATAGACACTCTTCAACCTTTTTCCAAGCATCAAGAATGTTGCGTTGTAATGTTTTGTATTTTTTTCCAGGGAAATGAACAAGGCCATAAATTATCGAAATTAGCATCTCTGCTAGATTATTATTATTGATTAATAAATGTATGAATATAAAGCTATTGGATTTATCTGAAATTTGGAATACAGTTTTCCACCATCCCTTCTAAAACACGTATAGTGTATTCTGAATGGTTAAATTTATCCATTGTCCAATGGTAAGTTTATCCATTTATTAGTTTTAGCTGTTACCAGGTGTAAGTTCACCCTTCAACAAATTTAAGTACATGCAAGGCATGGCACAACTAGGCGTTGAGGCGTGTGCCTCTAATCCAAATTATGCGGGGAAGTTAAATTTATGCAGAGGTTCGAGGTTCGAGCCCTGGTCACGCCTTTCTGATCTGACGGTGACGTTAAAGGTCGGTCCAGACGTAGAAAATCATATCTGATTGATATACGTCTCTAAAAACTCATTCACACTCAAGGCCGTAATATATTAGGATACTGACTAAAAATCGGAAAACCCTAGGGAAAATAAACCTTAAGGATTTTTTTTTCTATTTCATCTGGGGCCCGTTTCAGAAACAGTTGCAATCAATCGTAACTCTAAAAATCATGCGCAACTTGATTTTCAACCAATCAACAGCGCGCATTTGAGACTTGCGATTGATTTTTTGACTTGCGTTTAAACGCAACTCTTTCTGCAACGGACCCCCTGAATATACTGTCATATTTGGAAAAAAAATACTTAACACTGTTCTGCTTATGATGCGTTTTTAAATGTTAACTTAAAAGAACTCATGACACGACCATTAAGAAAGAATTCAGAATTTGTTAAATTTTAGGTAAAAATAAAAAAAGCTCTGGGAGTCTGGAGATATACATTCATTATTGTATGAGTAACATTACGTTCAAATTAATTTACGTCAGATGAATTTTAGCACGAGATTTCTGCATTATTGTGGCCATCAGTGTCAAACTCAGAGCATGACGGGTCAAGGGCACATTAATAACATGTTTAAAATTGAATTAGGCAAGGCCGAGTGCCCGATTTTGGCGCTATTCTGCTCCGATAATGTAACCTTCAAAAAGACAGAAACTGTGTTTATCATTGTTCACATGCATCGCCTTTCGGAGTAGGGCAACGAACGTAACGTAATATAACTTTCTTCTCTCTACCTTTTTTCTTCATTATATCTCCCTTTTCTATTTTTACATTTATCATTACACACTTGCACACACACCTCACAAGTATCCCTATACGCACATACATTAAAAGAAATCACGGTAACATGATATATTGATAATAAAGAGTTACAATATAAAAAATAATTATGATGAAGATTTGATTTGATTTGATTCATTTTCCGTTCACAAAGCACAACAAAATCAAGGGTAACAATACATAGTCAAATGTAAAGTACAATATCAATCGGAATAATGTATACGAATTAGAAGGTATAAACAAGGAGAACTAATGCGAACTAAAGTAACGAAGGAAGATGAGGATGAAAATAATAAGATAGCAATGAAACAATAAAAATAGTAATCAAATGATAACATTACACCTAAATCTAAGTTTAAAAAGATGAGGCGATTTTATGGCCAAGTTTATGTGTAGCCGGATTAAAGGTTCGCATATATTCAAGATTTCTTCACAGTTGATCGGAAGAATGTTCACATCAACTGGAACCCGATCTGAATTTTTTAATTTAAAAAAATGAAAAATCGACCCTTCTCTGTTTTTGAAAGAAAGAATTATCTCATAATCCTTTGATCTTTGTTAGATGTGGACGTGTTTAAAAATGAATGTAATGGTTCCATGTCACTGCCAGGTATTATTTCATAAAACTATTTGCGAACTTAAATGTGGAATTCAACGAATTCAATTCAATTCATGCCATTTCAGTTTCATTCGTCAGGCAAATTATCACATGGGTGAATTTCTACATTGTAAAATGTGAGGGTCAAACACCTTAGAAAACTGTGACTTGGAAATAATGGGATCCATAAGGGGTAAACAATTGCTAACAAATGAACAAACAGTTGAGATCCCAATCATTAGGATTAATAGTATTTCATTAAAGAAAGTGGGACACCCGGAATAACGGTTGGAAAATAATTTTCGTTCTGTGAAACTCCTTTGCGACAATGATGATGTGATGTGCCAATATGAATCTTTCATTTCCCGTATTATTACAGAAATGACATTTTACTGTAACTACATATAAGGTGTGCTTGTAAATATTCTATACTAACGAGATATTTTTCAAATATCAATTCACAGGACTTCCGGAGAAAATCCAGTTTCCCTTTAACACAAATGTTAGTTATTAATCGTAAGCTTAATTTTCACTATTAATATTGTACACATTAGTCAACAGAATCGATCGATAAAACATGTTCTACGATGCCTGCTCAGTTTTGTGTTTCTGGCCACGGGTATCATAATGATCTTATCAATGTTGTCAGGCAATGCTCCCCCCATCCCCCTCTCCTATTCTATCTATCTATCTATCTATATGATGTATTACTTCTCTAGATTTTGATCATCCTGGGTAAGTCAGCTACCTTTTTATAGGAGAACCTATCTCCCGCTCACTTGAGAGTGCGCTAACCACTGAGAAAATAATCTTGACAAGTTTCATAATGGTATGATGAGCCCAGAGGCGCCGGGATTAGATATAATGAAGTGATGCGAAGTCCCTCTTATGAGGTTTAGAATCTACTGCAGCCGGGAAGGAAAAATGGTATTTCAAAATAATGGATAGGGAAAAAAATAATGTGGCAAAAATAATTATCTCTCTCTCTTGGCATGATGGATTTTGTTTGCAGTGATAAAATCTTGTTTCGTGTGATTGCAGTTAGCGATGAATAGAAATAATGATTAAAGATCTTAACCCAAGATTTTAACTTAAAATGTCTAATATATTTTAAATTTGCCATTCACGATAATATCTAATATATAGAATTTAATCCTTAAATAAATAAATATATATATATTCGATTAAAAACAATATAGAAGAATGAATCAGGAAAAAGCAACACGGGGAAGAAGATGGGAAGAAGTACAATGAAAGAGCAAAAGGAACAAGAAAATTGGAAGGAAAAAAGAAGAAAAAGATAAAGGAAAGGGGGAGGAGGAGGGGAATGTGAAGGATAATAAGAGATAGATGAAGGAGGAGAAGAAGACGACGAAGATGATGATGATGAAGAAGAATACAAAATGAAGAAAGAAGGAAAAAAGAAAGAAATAAAGATGAAGGGAAGAAAGAAGGAAAGAAAACAGGAGGAAATGCAAATAAGAAGAAAAAAGAAGATGATGAGAACGAACAAGAAGGAAGAGGATAACCTTTTGACCAGCAGGTCGTTTCCTTTGTAGGACATTTTCAATAACCCTATCGACGGAATCGTTTCATTTTTGTTTCAATCAATGCTGTTGACGCCTATAGACTGATTGTGTAATGCATGAATATTAATTTTCAACAATATTGGATGCTGGTGTTATAATACATTCCATTCAATTTGATGGCATTCATAATCGTTAGATTAATATACTTCTGTATTTCCATTTACATTAGAAGATTATTCAAATTAAACATGCTCTGCCCGTTAAAGTGATAACCATAATGTAGGCCTACGTCATTATGTGCATGTACATACAGAAGCTGTCACAGACATCCACCATTTTTTCTCACACTGGTCGTGACACGTTACTTTATATAATTCCAACCATTAAAGGGATGGTCCGGGCTGAAAATATTTATATCTTAATACATAGGGTAGAATTCACTGAGCAAAATACCGAAAATTTCATCAAAATCGGATTACAAATAATAAAGTCATTGAAGTTTAAGGTTTAGAAATATTTTGTCAAAACAGTCGTCATGAATATTCATTAGGTGGGCTGATGATGTCACATCTCTACTTTTCGAATTCTTTAAATTCAATAACTTTGTTATTTGCTATCCGATTTTGATGAAATTTTCGGCATTTTGATCAGCGAATTCTACTCTATTTATTAAGATATAAATACTTTCAGTATGGACCATCCGGTTAATGACTGAGTTGTTGAAATGATTTCTATTAAGATGATTTCTATATAGCATATCCAAATGATATGAGTTTCTTATGGTCATTTTTTGGTAAATATTATCAGGTCTTGGATATTGATGCATCACGCGTTAACGGTACTTTGACAGTAAATTAATGCTTTGTGCATTAAAGGCAATATCGGTTTTTGCGTATCCATTATAAATCTTACACAATACACTAACACATAGGTACGTTATGATCAACAATGCCTTGTCACTTTGTGGCATTTTCTCCCACGTTTCAGTCTTATCATGATTATTGCCGACATTTATGGCTATCTAGAAAGAGGTGCTCTGATGTCGAATTCGAACAATAAAATATAGATTTTCACTTTTTTATTATTGAAAAAAAAATCTTGATTTGAGTTGCAATTATTCATTCGCGTCTCACTAATGATGAACTAGCATAGCAGTGCCACGCATTCGTATATAATCATGACGATGTGTTATTACGATATTGTAAGGCTTTAGGCACAGGCATGAACAGTACACAAACGATTGTCACATCTTCTCCTGTTTTTCGACAGTGAGAGGTTCATTCGAGCAATGGAATCAATACACCATATTGTCTAGGTTATTGGAGAGTATTTATTTAGAGTGACAATGTAATTAAACAGCTATCTTTAAAGACATGTCTGATAGTGGGTGTTCTATGATCTTGAATTCAACGTGCGTCGTGAAGCGGAAACTTCCGATTGTTGCTTGTTATTCTACTATTTTAGAATAGGAACCGCAGTACAGAAAACATCCTCTAAAGCTTGTCCAGGGTCTTGTAATATGTCATCTAGATTACTGTATTATAGTATACTCTATAGGATACCCGATTTCCAAATAAAAAAGATTACAAGTCATTCAAAACTCTGCAGCACGACTAGTCTCCCGTACTAAAAAAAACACTCCCATATCACACCTGTCAAAAAATTACTACATTGGCTCCCTGTCTACTCGCGTGTAATGTTTTAAGTACTATATTTAACTTCTTAGTGCATCCATGCAATGGCTCCAAAATATCGTAATGATTGTTTAGTTCAGTATGTACTCAGACCAAGTTTTATGGAGAAAGATCCTTTGCCCATGCTGCCCCTTCACTTTGGAATACCACCCAATCATATGTTAAGAACCCTTCTACACCCAAGTTTAAAATCCACTTTGAAATCATACTTATTTCAAAAAGACGTTTAAATGAGTTTGTGCCAGGATTGCCAGCAAATTTCTCTCTTTTTTATTTGACTGTCTTCTTCAGAAAGCGCATTTAGCAGTGATATGCGCTACTATATAAGCGTGTTGTTATTATATTATTATAAGAAATTCTTTTTTTTTTAAATAAAAATAAGGGATTTCAGTGGCGGTATTTCTGAACGTGTGTTTCGGGACACTCATTCGATCTACCTTTGACGGAATAATCTTGCTTGTCGATAACAGTTTGAGACGGTATTTACAAACACTCCTCTTTAATGCCACGCGATTTACAACCTCTCTATTAATACTAAGATATCACGTGTACTCGTGATTGCTTTTTATTTCATGGTTTGGTTTCGTCTTTCTATTTTCAAAAACACTGTTTGTCTGGGATGAGCAAGAGTAATCCAAAGGCTATCACACTAAAGACTTACAGAGAAACATGTGACATCCGCGTGGTGCTGATTATTCGACTATTTTACAGTAAAGAAAATATCATCTTATATGGAACATCGTAACAAAGCAAGGATTTCGAAGCTTGTGGTAGCTTTAGTTTTCCCTTTGTTCGTCCCATGCAACCCGGTTTCTAAAAATAGAAAACACGACCAAAATAGAAATCAAACCAGAGTTGTGTTCACGTGATGTCTTATTGTTTGGGAGGGGAACACCGCGTGGACTGGAGAGACTTGTTTGTAAACACCGTCAAAGTTCTAACCAAAAATAATTATGAAACATCGGGAATTCCTACTCTTGTTATCTTTTCAACAAGTGCGAATGAAAAGAAACCAGGCATTTGGGACGTGCTACGGTAATTTCCATGGGTTTTGAATCGTGTGCGAATTGCAAAGTGCATATTCGATAATAAATTTGGTAATTATCTATGCAAGTGCCAGTGATGCATGCAGTAACGAGCCGTGTTCTTGGGAGGGATGCGTTTGTATACGGTACATACTTTTTTTAGCATTTAGGATCGAAGGATCGAAGTTGGTGAGTAAAAAAAAAATTAGAACGCTTCATATTTAGATAAAAAACCAATAATTAAGCACTGTTTCCAATCACATGAGAGAATTAGAATTATACCAATATTGTTATGTAATAGATCATTTCCGATCTCGAAGAATGAAGTTCTTCATTGTTGATGATGAATTATTTTAGTCTGATAACCTTAAAAGAATATAAACATGTAACTAAGTACGGAGTTTCCGGGTTCATTATCTTCTTTTTTTCAAACAAGTGCACACCTAGTTACCAATAGCATTTCCATTTATTTGAATGCAGTATAAAAGAACATTGTCGATCAAGTGCCTTGCTCACGGGCATATGTTCCCTCGGCCGGGGATCGAACCCCGGACTCTGCATGTAGCCAGGCGCCCCAGACCACTTGGCCACGGCACCTCCTCAGTGTGGATTTAAACGATCGAACTTTTCTCAGGCGTTTTATTCATCCAACTGTATGGTTCTTGACAGATTAAAGGCGAGGCTCATTAAAAATATAATTTTGAATAGTCAGAGTAAAGAATGATCTAACGGATAGAACATTGAAAATCCTATCAAAATTTGGATCAGAAATAGAAGGTATACACTAAGAATTTCATCGCTCAATCAAAAACGCTAAATGTTGAACACGGGCTGTACGCAACAGTGATAGCAATGCAATAAAGTCACATTCTAAATATTTATATTGTTATTCATTGCTTTAGTAAAGGGGGATTCCATGGTTTAAAATCCTTCATCACAATTATTTGGAATATGTTGAATCGCCAGTAGAGTCACGATCGTTACTTATTCAAAAAAATTCCTCATATGGATCCCCCCAAATAAAATATATATAAAACATATAGTAGTCCATTGAAATACACGTAGATACCAAGCGAAAAGGCGGATGCGTGTTGTCACCGACTCTCCAATTTTCTTTTTATCTATGAGTTTTATTAGTTTTACAATCAGAAGCATAATCAAGCTCTCCGATTTTCATTTATCATCCGTGGTACTGAGGGGAAATTCTAATCGTCATAACCATGATAATGTTCTTATTCAAACTCCGATCTCAGAACAAGCATGCGTTGAAAAGCTTGTTTGGTTTATCTATGTTTTCTAAAATCAACTGGTTGCTGAGATTGACATACCCTTTAAAAACGAAGATGAGTGAAATCGCCTTGCATATTTATCGTCGCCTCAGCACTAATAATGTTTCCAGATCATAACTTAGATTATGGAAGAGCTTGGTTTACGATCAGCTAAATTTAGATAGCTCCGAGGCTCGGTTAGTGTCCATCGAATCCCAAAGCGTTCTGCTGGGTATTTAAACATTCATACCCTTTACATGGTCTGCTGGTGCTCTTTACATTTGTGCCACATCTCACTCAATTTCCTAGTCTAATGCATGCCCTTGTGCATTCCCTACTGACGAGTTATTATTTACATCCCATTTTCATGAGCAAAAGTAGTCTCATTTTACTTGCATGAATGATACTGGGCTACGGTTGAAGACTAGAAAGAGCTATGTATGAATACAGTATCTTTTAGAATAGAGCTAAACGTTAAAATACTGTCATGACCGCTGTAAAAGTATTAACGATCAACTGGAGGCACCAAAGGGGGGCATGGGCATTCATCCAGTCGGAACCATTACCCCCTCACCCATTTGCCCCCAAGAATTTTTGAGGAAAAAAATCAAAAAAAGAGTAATTCGTAAATAGACTGAAATAGTAGGTACATGCTGTCACAAGCATTACGCTCAAGCTGTAAGTACTTATAAACTCTAATACTCCTCCAAACTTTTAAGAAATCTTACATGTTTATTTGCCCCTCTTCCATGTCCATTTTTTGTTCTCTACCACCCCACTCCGGGAAAGTTTAAACATACTATGATAACACTGATAATAATGGTTGCATTTATATAGCGCTTTTTGTCTGAGGATACAAAGAAACTATATTTTGCTCCGCGGCTTTAACTATGTAAATGGTGTTCAGGAATTAATCCTGCCATGTACCCATTCACCACACCTGGGTCGAGAGCAGCACAGTTTTTTGGAAAATTCCTTGGTGAAGGAAAAAAAATATGTAGAGACCCATATACACTTTATATAATTCTTTCCCAAGGTTTTTTTTTACATCATTAAAAAAAATAGCATTTGGTCTTACTCAAATATCGAGATTATTAAAATGGAACCGTAAAAGTGAACCTTCTGTCCAGGGAACATTTGTTGTATGTACTGATCTGTCGGGTCTGACGATTGCATTCAAACGTGCTTCAGTAAGTTTGCCATTGTGTTGGATCGTTAATTTAAGCTGCTCCCGTTATAAATCGTAAGCTCCCTATTGTCAGATGTCGCTGCTTGCCTGAGGATTGTGTAAAATTTTGTATAAAAATAACTTTTTGCCATCCGAATCGTAAGCCCCCTATTGTCAAGATCTCTCCGCTTGTCCGAGGATTCTGCGAAAAAATATAAGAAATTAGATAACGGCGGCTAAAAGAACACTTTAATCCATCCGAATACTCCTTTCTGTGCATACAGGAACAGTTCCACTCTCCACCCTCAAGGTTTTCAATGACATTATCCAGAAAAATAGCGTCTGGTTTGTGGACGAACAGACTGAAGGGACTGAATCTCTTCAGTAATTCAAAGTGTAACTGATTGTTTGTGTACATTATGTTATATAGCGCTTTTGTCTGAGGATACAAGGCGACTAACACTAAGCTAACACTTTGTCCACGGCGCTCAAAAATTAATCCTTTCATGTACCCATTCACCACATCTTGGTCAGTGGGTCGAGAGCAGCAGCTTTGGAAAAATTCCAGCCGAAGGAAAAATATGTAGAGATCAGGCGCGCCGGAACACTTTCAGTTTTGGGGGGGCAAAATCCCGAAGGGGGCACAAATTTTTGACAGCGTGAGATACCGAAACGATCGAGTGGGAGAGGCTGAGGGACCCCCCCCCGGTAAGGACTTTGTGTAAAAATGGAGTATAAAGGTTGCATTTCTAAGAGCAATAAATTTCTTGAGAATTAAACAGTCTTGGAGTTTTTTGCTCCTTCTGCTTCCTCCCTTCTGACCCAGAATGGTGTTTCTTCATGATCAGGGTGCCAGTTCCAGCAGCCTTCCAACGAGCCTTATTGCAAACGAAATTGTTTCAAACCAATGTAATATAGGCCTTTTAAAGACTTATGACAAACATGACCGTACGCAGCCGGGGGCCGCCGATCGAGAGGGCAAAATTCACCAAAAATGTGAACGAAATCCTTCAATTTTATTCTAGAAAATGCAAAAGCTCCCCCATCACAAACCCCCTCGCTCTTAAGTTTCTTCGAAAATTTAGGTCTTGCAGCCCCACCCGCTCCCGGATTGTTTTTCTCTTGTTTTTTTTGCAAACGTCCATGAATAACAAAAGCTGGGATGAACCAGAGAACATAGCTGCCATCTCGATTTGATTAGTAACAGGTAATGGGAAGAAGTTTTGGAATCTAAAATACATAAGTGCTATATCATATGAGCTGAAATAGTATCAGACAAAACGCCTTCCAATCATGCCAATGAAAAGGAATAGAGGAAAAAACGGGGCTATTTTTTTATAGTAGAGCAGTACTGTAACGCTTATTTTTTCTTTTATATTCTTTATTTACATTTTTATTCATATCTCGGATAATATGAGTCCGGTCAAGAAGACACTTTCACAGATGATTTTATTTTTTTCATGTCTAAACATTATCTCAAAGTTGCTTTCGAGTGGGATTCACCGTTTTCACAAATTATAAATTATAATCCTCTACACATAATTATTCTGTGTGTAATTTTCTGATAACATGTCTATATTGAGTTGAAATGACCTTGATATTTTCTTTAGGGCACTGACTTGTTATCACTGTATTAATAAAATATTTGAAACAAGTTTCTCGAGATGTTATGGTTTCTGGGCTTGACAGCTATGACATATGGAGGCGCGATAGCTCAGTCGGTAGAGCGGGGGATTCGTATTCCGGTGACCCGGTTCGATTCCCACTTGGTGCGCTAGTGCCCTTTGGTAAGGCATTAATCCTCAGTACCAGGTCCTTCGGAGAGGACCTTAAGCCGTCGGTCCTCTGGTTTCTTGCTTACAAGCATTCATGCTTTCTTAGCAATCAGGTAAAAAATCACCACCAATCAATCAATCAATCAATCACCAATCACATAGATTCCATATGTTGCTCGAGTAACTAGTGTTCACGCGCGTTAGTGATATCGGGTCCGGTCTGAGCGTTTCTGGGCGACCGCGCGTTTGTTAGACGACACAGCATCATAGAGTTATAAACCTTATAATTGGTGGACCACTATCAATTGGCCATTCGCTTTTAGTCTGAAATGTATTCATTAAAGGTTAAACGTTTTCACACTGTAATAAGATGGAAAAGGGGCTTATCAAAGGTATGTTTCACAGAGGAACTGTTCGTCAAAAGACGCGAGGCTTACTATGATAATGTATTTGCCCCGTCAGGGGCAAAATTTTTTTATTTTTGACAATGGAAATGACAATTTTCAGGCAGAAAAGTTCCTTCGTTTACTTTTGTCCTTAAATAATTTATCATTTTTCTACTTTCAGGGGGGCACATTGGGGGGGCAAAATCTCGTTTTGCCCCCACAAAATTTTATTTGGGGGGGGCAAGTGCCACACCTGCCCCCCCCCCCCCCGCTTCCGGCGCCCTTGGTAGAGATCCATATACACCTTATATGATTCTTCTCCAAGGTTTTTTTTTTTAACATTATTCAGGAAAAATTCAGCATTTGGTCTTACGCAAATATCGAGATTATTAAAATGGATCCTTAAAAGTGTACCTTCTGTCCAGGGGAACATGTTTTGTTGTATGTACTGATCTGTCTGGTCTGGCGATTGCATTCCAACGTGGTTGAGTGTGTTTGCCATTGTGTTGGATCGTTAATTTAAGCTGCTCCCGTTATAAATCGTAAGCTCCCTATTGTCAAGATGTCGCTGCTTGCCTGAGGATTGGGTAAAATTTTGTATAAAAATAATTTTTTTGTATAGATGGTGCTATTGAATAGGACATCATTAGCCCTCTGGCACTGTCTGAAAGACAGTTCTGCCATCCGAATCCTAAGCCCCCTATTGTCAAGATCTCTCCGCTTGTCCGAGGATTCGGCGAGAAAACATAAGAAATAAGATAACGGTGGCTCAAAGAACACTTTAAAACTTCAAATACTTCTTTCTTTCCTTTCTGTTCATGCAGGAACACTACCACTCTCCACCCTCAAGGTTTTCCATGATATTATCCAGAAAAATAGCGTCTGGTTTGTGGAAGAACTGACGGAAGGGACTGAATTTCTTCGGTAATTCAAAGTGTAACTAATTGTTTGTGCACATTGTTATTACTGTCTGAGATTCGTTTACGCGCCCTTGGGAGAGGTTTTAAATTTATTCGACGTATAATCGTAATCTCACTACCATTCCTATGCTTGCCTAAGGATTCTCTGATATATTGAATTGAATAGGTCATCATTAGTCCTACGTCCCCCCCCCCCCACCCCCCAAAAAAAGAGAATATATATATATATTCTCATTACTGTTAACAAAAATTCGAAATGTCCACCCCCCCCCCCGTCTTTTTGGTCGTTTTCCAATTTCTTTTTATTTTGCTATTTTTATTTCTATTCGTTTTTTTTCTATTTCATCTTTTTCTGGTAACCTGATGCCATTCGATACCATTTGTGTAAAACAATCTACGTAATAAATATGTATTCCGTTTCCACATTTGTTCGCTCAAAGTAACAACTTATATTTTTCCCCCATTGGGAGCCTAATTTTTTACAAGCTCTGCTTTTTATTTAGGTTTCCTCACTTTTTTTACATTTGTAGTGTACCTTATGCTTAAAAAAAAAAAACTTATGTTAGATACTTAATTTTATCATTGATACACTATGTTTATGACCACATTTGTTACGTATATTATGATATTTGTTTTAAAAGTGGAATCAATAAATGAAATGAAATGAATAACAAACACCGTAATTTTGTACAGGTAAACCGTTTTTTTTTTGGGGGGGTCGGGGGGGGGGAGCTAATGTTACCTCGAAAATAGCGTAAACTTTACAAAAGACCCAAATGAATGGAAAAGTAAATGTAAAAGCTTCCAAATTTTACTTTTAACTGTACCATGTTGATTTCAAGCGTTCAATTTATGATGAAAAGTCGCGCAGCAAGTTGCCAGGAATTTCCGGTTAAAATAACAATATAGTACATTCCTGACAACTATCCTGTCGAAACTTTACCCTGCAAACAAAAATACCTCCTACAGCATGATAGCCCAGGACGCGTAGCTATAATGTATGAGATGAAGTATGTATTTTATTAGGAAAGTAAATGTAAAAACTTCCAAATTTTACTGTACCATGCTGATTCCAAGCGTCAAATTTATGACGGAAAGTCGCGCAGCAAGTTGCCGGGAATTTACGGTTAAAATAAAAATATTACATTCCTGGCAATTATCCTGTCGAAACTTTAACCCGGGGAGACAAAAATATCTCCTACAGCATGATAGCCCAGGACGCGTAGCTAGGAGATGAAATATGTTTTTTTTTTAATCGGAAAGTAAATGTAAAAGCTTCCAAATTTTACTGTTAACTGTACCATATTGATTCCAAGCGTAAAATTTATGACGGAAAGTCGCGCAGCAAGTTGCCAGGAAATTTACCGTTAAAAATTAAAATATTGTAAATTCCTGTCAACTATCCGGTCGAAACTCTCCTTCAAACACAACTACCTCCTAAAGCATGATATCCCAGGACGCGTAGCTAGGAGATGAAGTATGTATTTTAACACGGAACATTAACCGTTTCCCATCTCGTATCCCATCATGCACCTGATGCTGAATGTTTACCAGTCGAAATGATACAAGTTGGTACTACTCAATTTCTCAATGACTCGCTGTTTACAAAGTTGACGGACATGGCTGTTAGCGTAATCTGCTTAATTGGTCAACCCTAATTGATGACGGAATGACTGATGTAATTCGACAACATTTAGTTTCTTAATCAAAGCAAATAAAGCTTTTTGTGAGCATATCCTTCGAACAGAAGGACTAACAAGGTGCCTTCACCTTTGAAAACGGACGACTAAAGCGACCAATTATCGGATAAGTTAGTCAAACATTGCGAAAAGACTGCTTGAGCAATATGAAGTGCAAAGAGCATCGAAGTTGATCTATAATCCCCTTTGATGCGTGGTTTTATAGGAAGTGCAAATGCCAAGACCATGCTTTTTATGACATAACTCAAATCTGAATTATTGAGCTGATATTATGCGTTCGGTGTGACCATAGAGCTATTAGCACGATGGTCTGACGATAAAACCTGCAAATATGTAATGAAAGAAAGTGAAATAATTAAAACGGAGTAGGAAATGGGGGAAATGCACTTGCGGAGATTCGATATAGTTTGTGTGTGATATATCATGACGGATCAATGATGTTAATACTACTGATTATAGTAGCAATACTAGCCGTAGGATACTTTCAGTCAGTAATGACGAGAATTCTAATAACGTGTTATGTGTCTGTGTAAAGACAAAAAATGTATTTTTGTTATTAAAATTAATTAAAGTCTAATTATTAGACCACAATTTTCTGAATGCATATGTAATTTATGTATGCCAAGAATCAGTAAACTATAGGAAAAACAGTGTTTGCATATTTCTTTCACGACTTGAATTTTTCATTGTCGATCTTATGTATTCTGAGCATTACTAATGTAGTACGAATAAATTTACATCAAACGTTGGGGAAATCCTTGTTTTCTGTCCCAGTATTCGAGTTTTAACTGAACATAGACTAGTTTTACCTCAACGTTACCAGTTGAATCGAACCTTGATTCACGGAGTAAACCTATGCACTGTTTCCCCCTAACGTCCATTCTGTCTGCAGTAGCTTTGTAGCTTTTGGGGCAGATTATCATCATAGCTATTGTATATATATGTATATAATACTATTATTGTTATCGATAATGTCATCATAATTATTAAAGTATAAATCAGTCAAGTTTTTGCTTCAAAACGTAAGAAATTTTTCTAATTATAGTTGTAGATTTGGTGTAGACTGCAGACACGGATCCGGGACTTTTAAGGGGTGCATTTTGTGCCAAAATATATTTGACAAACCGAAAAAAATGGGTCATCAATCAAGAAAAAAAATCTGCGCCTGGTGAGGATAATATAATTGTTCAATGGGCTTCATTGATTCGTTCTTTCTTTCTGTTGTTGAACAATAATTGCCTTAATGAAAAAAATAGATTAAGTTACTTCTGTAGGTGATTTTGATTGCCATCAAGAACTAGCGATAAACCCCATTCTGATCTGAAAAGATATCTCAATCGAGAGGGGCGTAGTTAAGTGAGTAACGATAGAGCATAAATTCGCTTGAGTTCTACTGGTAAACGTTTCTGAAGAAATCGATCGTCCAGCCCTATGTGGCTGGTTCGCGTGTCGTGGCTTTAGACGTGAATCGATACTCATTTTGTCTTCTGTTTCATTGCAGAGCCCCATTGGGTTTCAACGGCAGAGTGCATGCGACACTTGAAGAGGAAAATCGAAAAGGATATCGACGATTAACTCAAGATCAGAGTTGGCCAAAGTGGCTAGCTGAGGATTGCAGCCACACGCAAGGTCGTGCCAACCGTCCAACCCACATACTCTCTACTTGTCCCTATTCATCTTCCGGCGAAATACAAAACCTGATACAGCTGGACACCCGAGAGGCCAAGGGCAAACCCCAGTTCCTATCCCAGATCGTGTAAACAGGATTTTATTGTTACAGGAAATCACTGACTACATCAACTCCGACCATAGGTGCAGATCCGGTGCAACACAAAATGCCACTGGCTGACTTCCTGTTTTACATGGCAGTACTACTGGGGTTATCCGCAGTAGCCACAAGCTCGCCGGTACAGACTCCCCTCGAAAAGGCTGCCGCCGCGGCGGCAGCCGGCGTAACGGGTAGCGATGTCTCATTCGAAACACCCGCGAATCAACTGTTTCGTGACGCGGTCAGGGTGGTGGACACGATGAAAGATTTCTTGGCAGCGCTGAGTGACTTCGAGCAAATACAAGTGGGTGAAGCGGCCCGGGAAGACCAGATCAGGCTGAATAATGTCAAGAGAGGACCTAGTAATAGCGCATTCCGAGTCAATGGATGGAAGAGAAAGAGACGGAGCACGAGGGAACGTGATATACTCGCTGTTGCCTTCACGAATAAACTGGATCACAAGGCTGCCGATATGGTTCACAAGATCTACACATTCCTTGGAGATCTCCAAACGGTAAGCCGCAAGTTTGGTTAATATTTCATTATCCCCTTTATTCACTCTAAATTCCAAGGATTTAAAATAAATTCAGATCGGCTGTGAATAGTGACCAGTCGAATATTACATTTAGATTTAAACCTTGTTGATTTGAATATAAATCTAAAATATTTGAATTCAAATCTTTTGAGATTAAAAAAATAATCCTTAAGATTTAAAATGAATTCAAAATTCGGCTGGGCACTATTCACAGCCGATCTGGATCTATTATAAATGCTTGGAATTTAGAGTGTTCATTTGTCATTATAATTACTGGAGTGTTGTGGCCCAGTGGATTATTCTTCGGACTTTGAAATAGAGGGTCGTTGGTTCGAATCCCAGCCATGGTGTAATTTTCTTCAGCAAGATACTGATCCACAATGTGCTGCACTCAACCCAGGTGAGGTAAATGGATACCGGTAGGAAGTAATTCCTTTAAAAGCTGTGTGCGCTATGAACGCCTAGCTTAGCCGGGAAATATAGGAGCGCCTTGAGCACGTAACAAGGTGGATATGTGCGCAATATAAATACCCTATATTATTATTATCAAAAGATAATGATACTGATCTAAACTAAATGATCTAATGGAGTCTGTCACGTGACCAGTCGTTCAATTAAGCTAATAGAAAAAAAGGAGATGCTACAGACTGCTACTAATGAATTTCTTGTATTGACCGGTCTTGGTTTGGAGATGAGAATGATTTATTGAATGAAAAGAATCCACATAACCATCTTATAAAACATATGATAACGATAATTTTGCTATAGGTCATTAGAAAAATTACATACACGTGCTACCTTTGAATCAGTACAATACCCTCGGTCCTGCCTCGAGCGTATTAAAACTGTTTCAAAGGTACCTCGTGCGCTAATTCTCACTAATACCCTTGGTGATGTATATTATTGTTCGTATACTTTTGTATATTTTTTGGTTAAAGATAATGTTAGATACTCGAAACGAAAGGGACTTTATTTTCAAGTATTGTTTTAATTCATTTACGTGTATAATGGTTATATACTGTACTTACAATCAATACAATATTTATTGCTCAATATAATTATGATTGCTATCATTATAATTTCCGTCATCATGGTAATGATCACTCTTTACACTCTTGTATGACATTACAGTTAGTGTAAGATGAATGCATTTTCAACAAGTTAAAGGTATCGTACAGAATAATTAATCGAGCCAGTGCACGAAATTATCAAAGACATCTTAATCAGAAATTGGCGATGGTGAGCAAGCAACACACCCGCCTCCAAAGAACACTTGATAATCATATCTGTTGAGTCTCAACTGAGCTTATTACGCCAAATCCATGGTAAAATAATGATACCAGCTTTTTTACGTTGATCCGTAGTGAACTTTTTCCAATATCGACAGAGTAAAGACAAAATGATAGAGAAGATACAAAGAAGAATATATTTCAGTTCGCAATTGATTGATATTATTTTTGGATGCACATGTGAAAGCTCTTCTCCTTGATGATCTTATTTTTCCGTTATTTTTTTCAAAAGGAAAATCGATATCGCAATAAATGATACAAGTCTAGAATCAATTAAAGACTTGACCTTGGTGTGACGTCAGATATACGTCACGTTACCCAATCACCCCGCTTAGTTGTTGACAAATTGTGTTCTCAGTACATTTTGACAAATTAAAAACTAGGTGTCGTTTGCACAGTCGAATAGAAATCTGATATTCTCGTAAGACCTTCCAAAATACAAGAAGAAATGTTGTTATATTTGTAACTACTATTATATTATCCGTGCTCCACTTAAAATGAAGTACTTGTAAATGTACGTGTCATTATCAGTGTCATCGATTATCGAAACTCGAAAAGTACCCAATGTATTGGCATGCATCTAAGTTTTATTCTTTATTGATACAATTGAGACTTGCTGGAATGTTTTCCTTTAGATATTAGACCTATGCATATTTCGACGACAGATTAGCTTTACACTAGATATTCACAAGATTTAGAAATATCATTTTATAAACAATTTTACCGTCCAATGAATTGTAGATCATTGCCCTCCTGTCAAATCGGGTCAGATAAATCAATCATTTCATTTGGTTTATCGATATCATATGTATTTGGAATAACCATCTCGTTTCACGTTGGCTTACCTTTGCCTGGTTTTGTATGACAATGACAACTGCCCATGTCAACCTTTAAAAGGTCAAGTCCACCCCAGATA
Organism: Lytechinus variegatus; assembly: GCF_018143015.1. Lineage (NCBI taxonomy): Eukaryota > Metazoa > Echinodermata > Echinoidea > Temnopleuroida > Toxopneustidae > Lytechinus > Lytechinus variegatus. The sequence continues at coordinate 29,539,790 of NC_054755.1, forward strand.
AATATTGATTTGAATCAATAGAGAAAAATCTTACTAACATAATGCTGAAAATTTCATCAAAATCGGATGCAAAATAAGAAAGTCGTGACATTTTAAATTTTTGCATATTTTTCTCAAATCAGCTATATGCAAAACTCAGTAATATGCAAATGAGAAAGTCGATGATGTCCGTCACTCACTATTTCTGTTGTTTTTATTGTTTGAATTATACAATATTTCAAATTTTACAGAATTGACAATAATGTAAAACTTGACTGAATCACATAATGTTAAACAATGTTAATTTCACATGTTCAGGGAGGAATGAAGCTCAATTTCGGATGACAAGGGGAGAAAGTCTGAATATTTTATATTTCATATAGAAGAATACAAAATAAATAGTGAGTGAGTGACGTCATCAGTCCCCTCATTTGCATACCGATCAGGATGTGCATATACACTGTAACTGTTATGTGAAATTTAGCAAAACCTTAAAATGTCATAACTTTCTTTTTTTTAATCCGATTTTGATGAAATTTTCAGTGTTATGCTTGTTGGATTTTTCTCTTTTTTCAATTTAACTTTTTCATGGGGTGGACCTGTCCTTTAAGAAAACGAAACGACTTAAACAGAAGTAACCTTAGCAAAGAAAGAAGAGTGACGTGGAATGTTCCGAGGCATGACCCTCATATAAAGTTGTTACCGCCAATAAAACTGCAATTCGATCCTTTACGTCCCTAAAACATGTAAAAGGAACCGCAATTTCAGACAAATTTCTTCAGTCAATAGACAATGCTATTTGGCCTATGCAGGAATGCAGACACTTTCGGACTTTGTATCAAAACAAAGCTAAGGAGAAACCTTCTGAGTAATAACAAAAAAAAAACAATGCGTTGTGATATTCACTAAAAACCGTTCGAGAATGCAATTGATATTGTTAATGAATGAAAAAAAAATGAGAGTAAATGGCATTCACTTCGTTCCCTAGGTTACGATTTTCCCTTTTTTATGTAATGTAATATTGACATTTTTTCTGTATTCAGAAGGATGATAGTTTGTTTTTAATCAAATCAATTATTGGTGGCCTCGAGATGGAAACGCCTTGCCCTATGTAACCCGAACACTGACAAATTGAATTCCGGTTCCTCATCCGCAAGAGATGGGTGGGAGATCGAGAGAAGGTGGGAGGAAAAAAACATTGAGTTAGGTGGATGGAGAGGAAGACAAAATACCAAAGTGCATGAGGGGAGGGGAGTAAAGGTGGGGGACGCAGAGGAGAATTACATTGAAAACGTGTGTGTGTGTGTATTTATATGTAGGGTGTGTGGGTGGGTGTGTTGTGTGTAGATGTGGAAGGGTGTGTGAGGGTGGGTGGGTAAGTGTGTGAGTGTGTGCGGGCTGTGATTGGGTGTTGGTGCGCATGTAGAACCATGCAATGGGCGAGAGAGAGAATAACGGGTGTTTGTGTGTGGGTGTGCGCGTGCGTTAAGGGTATTTAATAGATAATTTTGACGATTGTGATACATTTCACATAATTACATGAGATTGTGAAATAGAGGGAGAGAGAGAGTGGTCATGGGTGGTTTGTACTTGAAGAAACACTAAGCACATAAAACATGCATCTATAAGATAGATTTTAAGTACTACAAAGAATATTTATCAAGGAGAAAGTAGATAGAGGGGAAAATTGAGAGAAAGAGTGTGGGAGTATAGGAAGTAGAAGGTAAACTCAGTCTCGAGCTGCTGTATTGTGCATGTATATTTTCCTTTTATCCATGAAAACCATGAAGTATTCGAAGAATCGCTCTAAAAGCAAGGCTAGATTTTTATCTCAGTGCTCACCTTCCCGCCTATTGTAAGCCCAGTGGAGAATGATCTTTTCAAATACACGCATAAACGAAAAACAAATACTCACGATGAATTGTCAGCTTCGCATTATTTATCAATGGCGACAGTTCGTTGAATGACTCGACGTACAATTTAACCCCTTTTGTAATTGATTTATCATAACTGTATATTTTCTTAATCAAGGCTAAGTCACGGAGATCAAGTCATCGTTAATTCGCGTAAAAGGCGGAAGCTGCCTGGTTACCAATGTAACTGCCAAACGCCAGAGAGGGATACATGTACCTTTGGTAAACGTTAGATGAATTAATATCATTTCTCCCATTTCAAGCGATATTTCACCTGAATTGAAACTTGTGGGCAAGTATTCATTAGATAATCTATACTGGAATGGCCCCTTCTGAATTACGACTTTTTTTGGGGGGGATCGTTAAATGAAATCAGTGACCGATCTCTTATTCAATATGTAATACCAATAAGCATAACGAATCTAATGATTGATATGTAACATTATATCTAGCATTATCATCATGTTACGAAGGTCGTAAATGTTCTTTTGAAATTCTGCATTGCGGCGCTGGTTCGTTCGTTCGTTTGTTCAGTTCATGCATGTTTATTTAGAAAACCTTGACAAGAACTGACAGAACGAACACTCGACAATGTTTGGAGATCATGACCTCTAGGCAGTGTCTGTGAAAGCGACACTCTCATGAGGCCGACCGTGGCGGTTTTTATCAGCGACTCTATAGAAGCTCCAAATCTCAGAGACTCTGGGAGCATCCATAATTCAGAATCCACAGTAATGGTATAATGGAAATAATACATGACGCGGCCGTATCACACCCATATACCTTGAAGCTCACCAAGATAACCTTTCCTGACACCAGTGCGGAAGGTCTTCCCGTCTTTCCTAGGATTCGATCCTTTGGGTATGAAGCTATTGAATTTAAATTAAGTAAGAGCTTTAACAATCATTTAGAAGTCAAGGTGCCATTGACTTAGGGTATTTAAGGTGGGATAATGTCGGGACTTTGTAGAGCATGAAGCCTAAGGGTTCTGGCACGTGTAGGTTACAGTCAATATCTCGAACTTTCGCAAAACACTGTGACACCGCGAACATGTGCAGAAGACGCTGTATTTTCAGGTAGTCATTGATTCACATTTATGTGATTAAAACTTGTACATGATAATAAATAATGAGGCCTTGCCACCATTGTTTTGAAAGAAGACGTAAGAAAGTGATTAAGACAAGAAAAAAGAAAACCCATGAAAGATGGAGACATCGGATACAAACTGATTGACCCCCAAAATAACCGACTCGCTATTTGAATAACAAACAATATTGATCGGATCGTTTCCCAGTAGCGATGTGATCCTTGCTGTCATTCGTATTCGGATGTTTTCTTTCGAGTTCATAAAGTTGCACCCTTGAATGTTCGGTAGGGGCAGTCCACCGCTCTGTCCGAAGCGCGTAGACAGTCTCAAGGCGACAGCATTATTCCCCGCGGAAGGAATTGATTGGTGAAAGGGGGACACGTGATCTTGTGACATGGCGTTGTCAATCTTTAGTCAAGCAAATGCGTCAGAATACCAGCCTGACAAGCGAATGCCTTACCCTGGAGAATTTGTCCCCATCATTGTGCTAGGATGAAAGTGACATCGTCTTCTTATTCCCCCTCACGTATGTGCGCAGAGGTGTAGAATGCTATTTTGATAGCAGACAAGTTCTAATTCAAACAAAAAACCCCTCAAAAAATCCAGATACTAATGTATTACCCTTTGAAAATGGTAGCAATATAATTCAATTTTGGGTTCTATAATTTAGTAATGACTGCCAATGCTTGATAATAATTTGTATAGTGTTTTTTTTTTATGTACGATTTTTATTTTCATTCAAGTTGTTAAGCGAATTTCCTAAACAAGAAAAAGGGCTTTACAAATGAATAATAATACTGGGTTATGACCAAGAAGCAGCATCTCTTTGTACTTACGTTAAGTAGCACAGAGCCACAGACCTACTTTTTTTATAACACAATCGTGCAGGGGTGGACGTTTCGACGAAAATGGGGAGTTGGATATTAGGATTCTATATTTTAGGAGGCACTACAATGTACTAAAATGGGTGAAAGTGTAACCGATGACGCAATAAAAAGCTCTATCCTTTGAACGCACCCGACAGAAGACCCTTTAGTATGCACTAAGAAACCACTTACTCGCAGCCTTTGTCGGTTACTGCTTGGCACGAGTGGATACCGGCTCCAGCTCACCCCTTACGAGTCGGTGCCATGGATAGCTTGTTTAATTATATCTCGTTGGTTTTCTTTATCTGTGGACTTATAATGCTGGGCATGTTAAAAAAAAAAGAACGCTTGTTGCATGATATAGAACTTGTCTTCGGCTTCATTTCGGCTTTAGAATATTTTGGATAGTCATGGCAACGTGCAATAAATGAGGGAGATGGACCCATGTAACTTTTTTTTAAATAAACAACGATCAGTCGAGCCCTAATTAAAATTCAGATTTCGTTTTACGTCGAATTGTGAGTGGTTGTGCGACCTTTATTATATTTTCTTTATGATGGATATATATATTTCTTTTCGATTTAAATCACGTTTGATAAAAAGAAAGATAATATGATCAAATACCTTAGTAATATATATCGCACTCAACGTTTCTCCAATTCCTTCGTTTCTCTTTCCATCCGCACCTACAATAATCACATCCCCAGATTTTTCTTTGATGATCTTTTCTACCGGATGATCTTCTTTACTTATCGTCTTTACTTTCATTTTTTTATTGGAAAAACTTTAACATTTTCCCTAAGAATTTTCCTTGTATTTGTCGCTTTATCATTGAATTTTGTATTTATTTTGTATTTTATATCTATGCATGTGGTATATGAAATATGTCATTTTATTACAAATGTTTATAATGTGAGCAAAACGAATTTCCATGGACAATAGAATGAAATTGAATCATGATTGAATTGAAAATCTTAAATGTTTAAATGATGCACTTTGCCATATTCGTGAGGTAAATGCATTTTACTTTTAGAGTTTACCCCCAAATACGCCGGATTGTTTACTTGTAATGGTTAAAGTGATTGGTTAACATTGCTTTGACTTTTAAAAAATCTGAGCTAGAAGGTCACACTTGTCACCTGTGTCTGTGATATGTCACAAAAATGAAGCCCAGAAAAAATTGAGTACAAAAATAATTATTTAGTGCTTCAAAAATTAAAATATAAAGTGACCGGAAACACCATCTTAATTTCATCCCATATACACTTATGTGTAGTATTTATGTGTCTATAAGGCGCCTATTTACAAAATCAGGGTTCGCCTTGTAGGTTTAGCTTTTCATTCTCAATAATGGTTGTTTTCAGGGTTTATTAGTTCTAATACATGCACTTGTACACATGTTTCATCTTGGTTTGAGAATTATTTAAATTGACAGCTCACAAAGTTAGACAATACCTTTAAAGGGACGGGCGTATGTACGGTAAGTATATCCTCATTAATAATGAAATGGTACAAATAAAATTTTCTAATGTATAGTGACCATGTTAATTTGTTTTCAAATGTGATTTCTAGGAGAGCGAAATCCCATGTTTCTTCTCTACCTTTAGCAAGGCACCAAATCACCCCTTGTAACCTCATTCCAACCCCAAACCACGACATACATGGCAACATAGACAGGTTCACTACACACTATGTAGAAAATGTATGGCAAGATGTGTTCACTAGTCCTTAAAGAGATACAATTTGGATGTTACACTTTTTTATTAGAACCACGATCTTTCTACCACACCTCATTCTGGTTTTAGAGGTTTGCAATTGAGCAATGAACCTGTATCTTCTCTGAATAATGAATATCTAATCGTGATGATGAAGCAGAGAGCACTCTTGATTAAATACACCATGAGAAACATTATTTCATGTCTCCTTGGGGATACAGGCATTTCCTTGTGAAATTACCATTAATTTTGATTGGCACTTCAACGCTCATAGAGTAATAATGAGTGTTATCAATATAAATACTTTATTCTAATCGCCGATTGTCCTTGGAAAAACGATTTTGGTTATTTGTTCGATCTGGTTTTAATTTCCTTGCTTGTATGACCATGACAATCACATATGGTATAGTTAGACTTCCGTCAGCCATCTTGCAGATTGCACCGAAAGTCTTTTCTATATGAATTACGACTAATTTGTATACACGTGATCATTTTCTATAAATCGTGGAAGATTAAAACCATGATTTTAAAAAGTGACATATTCTCTGTAAAATTGACACAGAATTTAAAGGTTTATACGCTTGTTAAAACCTACTTTTCTTTGGAATATGAACACAATTCAGTCATTAATAGGCTTACTAATCTGTATTTTCTTGATCGAAATATCATTTGAAAAGCTGATCTTCACGAAATATCCGTAGCAAATGTTTGGTGAATGCAATTTAAATACACACAACACCTACATTTTCTCTCCCCTTTCTTTTAATAGAATAATCATATTCTTTATTTCCTGCCATTGAGATCTGTTTCGTTGCATATCAATTTACCCCCCCCCCCCCTCCTGAATTAGTCCACTTGGCAGCTTAGTTAGGCGTGGCAAAAGCTCCCACTTTGAGCGGTAGTTTGTATCCATTTTTATGTCGTATCATTCTAGAAGTTTTCCACCCATTTAACGATATGGTTGTCAACAAAAAACAGGATAAGCGTGTGAAAGAAAAAAAGTGCAAATAATCCAGCTGAACGGCCTCCTGATTGATATTCAAAATTTCGTTGAGTGCCGTTCGCTATAGCTACATTTAATTAGACCCACACTGGCGTATTTTGCTACTTTCGGTAAACAAGAAGACATTGAATATAAGAAACATTCCACGGATAATTTATTTACAGAGGGAAAGAGGACGTAAAGAGCGTTCGAAAATTAATATAGGGCCCACATTTTGCTGCCGTCATTTACTCGGCTCCGCCGTTTTATTTATAGCTGGCGGAAAAAGTGGAGTAGGGCACTATAAAAGGATAAAGAAAAGCGACTTATTACAGAGCTGACTGGGTCTAAATAATCGCCCAGGGACTTACAGGTGTTCGTCTCCCATACACCCGTGCTATCAATGAAGACTGGTCTCTTTTCATTAATGTCTTGAAGAGGAGATTAATAGAGATGTCTCTCTCTCTCTCTCTTTGCGTGACTGGGAGGTGTAAGAGTACAGGCGGTCACCATAAACTGCTTTACGCGATAAAATATGACAGTTTTCATCAAGAATAGATGAAACATCCTTAATATCATCTACGTAATTCTGTAATATTTAAGCCACAATAAGTTTTTTTTAAAGAGTCCTGCATTCCGAAGCCCGCTGTTAACATTATACACACACTTGATTACGCAATGTTAGATGCCAATTGTACACCAATGAATGTGTCATCCATACACAGCAAAAACTGTGGTGTTAACCAGTGTACATAGAGGACCACACCAGTTATTTTACACCGGTGTTAAATTGGTGGTGTTAGTTTTACACCTATAGGTGTTATTACAACACCTTATGTTGTTAATTTTACCCTCTTTGGTGTTATGTTTAATCTCTAAGGTGTACTTTTAACACCTCAGGGTGTGGTCCTCTATTAACACCAATTGGTGTCAGTTTTAACACCACAGTTTTTACAGTGTACACCTCTAATTCTATAAGAACAAACTTAATAGTATGAAGTTTTGCCATTCACCTAAGAAATAAGTCCTAAGTTTGGGACGAAGTCACCTTTATCGTAATTCTGACAAACTGTTGACGTATTTGAAAGATATCTTGGTTCACTGTAACTTGAAGGCAAAATGTTGACCCCAAAGATGTCCTCCTCATTTCGAAGTCGATTTAAGTACACGGCAGACATGGCAGAGGGTGGATTTGATTTTAAGTCATACACACATGGGGTACATTACCTAGAGTCATTCCTCCGGTTTGTCCTGGTTTTGTTATTGTCATATTTTTCATGTCGTTCACAAAAAAAATAATTACAACAAATATTATTGACCTATGCAACTACATCTTTGGATGAGTTACTAAAGACAGCACAAACACACCCATGCATCGACACCTTAAAGACTTTTAAAATATGGAAATAGTTTGATAAATACTGGCTATATATTTGTTTTCAACACTGTAGATGGTTGGAAATACACATGCACGCACCCGCATACATTCGTAATTCCGAAGCTTCGTTATTCCGAAGGTTCGGATAATCCGTAGGTTCGTTATTCCGAAGGTTCGTAATTCCGAAGGTTCGTTAGTCCGAAAAGGAAATGAGGTTCGTAATTCCGAAGGTTCGTTAGTCCGAAAACGAAGTGAGGTTCTTAATTCCGAAGGTTCGTTAATCCAGAAACGAAATTAGGTTCGTAAAAACGAAGTGATTAACGAACCTTATTTCGTTTTTGGACTCACGAACCTTCGGAACAACGAACCTATTTCGTTTTCGGATTAACAAACTTTCGGAACATCGAACCTTATTTCGTTTTCCAGATTATCGAACCTTCGGAATAACGCCACAAATGTTTGGATTAACGAACATCGAGGTATAGGCAACTTACATGTTTCGGAATTACGAACCTTCAGAGTAACGAACCTTCGGAATTACGAAGTGTAACCTTGCGCACCAACCCCACATGCGTGCACACACACCCGCACCCACGCACAATCTCAGATCCCTGTATACCTTCGACATATCCTCGACACACGCGCAATCGGGAACGCACTTTTTCTCTCTCACATCCCTTTGTCATTTCCCCGAAGGTACATTGAATCATTTGATTTGGTTTGGTTCTACTTACCGTATAAATATCACAACAGAATGCATTGCACAAGATATGACATTATATATAAATATATAGACATGCACATAGAAATATACAGATGGATCACTCTAATCAGAGCCACTGGTATAATGGCTCTGTTCTTCCTAGAGGTCCAGTCGATGTTACCCCAAAACACAAACTGTTATTGCAAATATCGTGATAAGTTTTTTAACATTATTTATAAAGCATGTACACGTCATGAAAAAAAGTAAGAAAAATTGAAATCATCTGTCATTACCTCCACTTGTTTATGTTACATAGTCATATCTTTAAAAGGCGCCAACATAAACTGGCATGTTAATATTGGATAACAAATCCAACTACTGGAAGTAAGACTCGGGAGTCGGGAGGTGTCAACCTGGGAGGGAGAGGTATAATTTTACTCCGCAGAAGTACCTATGAAATTTAACGCTTATCCGTAGCCCCTAAGGTCATACTCAACAATCTCTGTATTAATCATGTTATTAAAATGAAATCCACAAGGACACCTCGAATCTGTCAATCTTCGGTTAACTCACGGTCATTGATATGCCAAATGGAGCCATTGAATATTTGCCAGGGAGGATGAAAATAATCATCTATCATTATATTATTTTTCTGCCAATTTGTTTGTTTCGCAATTCGGCGTGCACTGAATTCAAAAATTCAAATTCGTTATTTTACGTGATGATGAAATATTTAACCCACATTCTGGAAAGTTTTTTTTGTTGCAGTATTTTTTTAGGTATAATTTTAAATACTATGATAATATGTTTTCATGTGTTTTAGCATCTTAGACGAAATCTACGTTAGATGTGAACGTCTTTTGAAAAGAAAAGAAAATCGCTGTAATTTGGGCAAGAGGTGAGTTTTATGAGAAACGCCATTTCAATTGAGTTATATTCTCATCAGAAGACACTATTCGTATTTATTGGAATTATAAGATTGTACTTAATTTATCTTAATTGGTAGCATAATGATTAATAGCGTGCGGATTATGCATCTAGGCACTCTAGACTACACATTGGAACAACTGCATGTTAATATTTCAGGAAACACGCATTGTCTTTAAAACAATGTATCTTGTAAACGTTCTCTCGATTCACAGTGTATAAATGTAGACGGTTGTGACCCAGTGGATAAGTCTCCGGACTTTGAAACAGAGGGTAGTGGGTTCGAATCCCAGCCATGGCGTAATTTCCTTCAGCAAGAAACTGATCCACAATGTGCTGCACTCAACCCAGGTGAGGTAAATGGGTACCGGTAGGAAGTTATTCCTCAAGAAGCTGTGTGCGCTATGAACGCCTAGCTTAGCCGGGTAATATAGGAGCGCCTTGAGCACCTAACAAGGTGGATATGTGCGCAATATAAATACCCTATATTATTATCATTATTATTACTAAATTGAAGTTCGAATCTGGAAGAATGATAGGTTAGCATCGGTGATTCGATATTGAGTGATAGTGAAATGACGTTCACATTTTATAAATTCAAATAAGAGATATAAAAAGCAGTTTACATCGAAAAATCTGATGTATTTTATTAATAGCTGTAGGATGACCGAGTCGTTTGATGAAGTGGACAGGTCTAATTGCAGCAACCATGGGCGATTCCAGATTTTTATGAACAAGGAGGCACAGGTAGGCAGATTTATTCGCATTTACTACCAAGCCAAAAGGGAATTCTCATTTCTTTAATTACCGAATTGCACCCTCTTGACCAGATACAACTGTCAAACGAAAACGTTACTACTTTGAAAGGGATTGCTTACATGTATTTAAGGGGCAAAATTGCAAATTTCTGCCAAAGGGGGAACTTGCCCCTGTTCTCCTGATTCCTCCTCTTCATGAATTTGCGCCCGGCAGCAATCGTCAGGAGGTGAGCCAAGTAGGATGTGACCAGCAATTGATGGACGTCAGAATTACTGTCCCGAGAGAGAGAGAGAGTGAGAGAGATAAAAAAAACCATGATTTTATCATTTGGCATTGGCATCTTCGGCCCATAGTTCTGTTTTCGTTTATATTTTTCTGCCTTATTTATCCCACAGGGCTTCGGTACTGGAAATAGGATTTTTGTAAGTCGATCTCATCATTAAAATAAGAACTTGACAAATTTCTGGAGGCCCCTTTTCTAATTTTTAACTTTGGAATTTATATGTTTTTTTTTTGGGGGGGGGGCGGCTGATATCGATACTGTATTATGCCAATCTTTCCATGTATTTTTTTCGGGAGACTGTTGTCATCAATTCTGGCCTAGCTGAGCATGCTAAAAGCCAATTGGAACAATGCGCATTGGTCCTCTGCAAAGATTCTTGACCAAAATAATCATGGCAACAATAAAATGATTTCTCCGTCCCCTTCTGACCTCCCCCCTTCTCTCTCTCTATCTCTGCCTATCCTTCCCCTTTTCACTTATTTAATTTGTCTTCTCTTCTCCTTTCTTTCTTCCATCTTCTGTCTTCTTTTTTTTAACGTTTATTCTTTTTTCTACTTCTCTCTCTCTCTCTCTTAATCGCAATATTTCTTTCTATTTAGATTTAAATCTCTATCATTCTCCATCTCTCACTCTGCCCTCGTATTCTCTCTATCACCACTCTCTTTCTCTTAACCTTCCCCGCTCACTGATGAGTTCACTTCTAGTCTAAGCTCTTTTTATGAGCTTCAATTCATTTTACAGCTTCCTCACGGAAGCGACTCGCGCATCTTCATCATTTATGATAATCAACCATCACCGAAGTCTCCTTCATTCTTCAAAGAATTAATAATGATTTTTTTTAATTAGACCTCGCTTTGAAAACGCTCCTTGACCCAGTAAGATCCACCCCAGTCTCCTTAACCTCTGCTGTTTTTACATATAGGTCGGGTCAGGGGAGCAAACTCTTTCATTTTAGCTAAGATCAGTAAATTATTTAAAGATAGGGTATACATTGTCTCGACTCTATCTCCCAAAAGATGTAGTGTACTATTCGTTTAACAAGTGACGTTAAAAAGCGGTCCATTTTGGCCTCTTTTCCAAGAAGAAAACAGTTCCAAACTCAAGGTTACTTAACCCAATGTACACTTTTTAACGGTTTACGAAGGTACGATAGCATGTGGAAAGTGATTTTGAAATATGATAAGATTTTAAAAAGTTATTTGTGTCGTTTGATATACAATGTACAAAAACATGAAAGGATTTTTTTTATTCATCCTTTAAAGCCATTGGTTAATGGAGAGTTTAGACTCGATGTATTTCATTCATAATATAAATCAAATTATTTTGATACACTTCAAGCTGAATACGTAAAGGAGAAAAAATGATTATGATGATTATGATAATGAAACCACGTGTACGATAAATGACGCGTTTATGTTTAAAGGCAGACACGTTACTTATGAAACTGGTCTATGATACATGTAGGGCCAGTCGCATAGTTATAACATTACTCTTTCCGATTCTCGGATTTAAGAGCAGAAGGTTCCATTTTCATAAGTCGCTGGTATGATTCGACAAGAGATAAAACCCAAACCGTCCATGCACTGTTAAAAAAACCCTGATTTTACAGAAAAATAAAAGATTTTGCAGAAAGCAATACCAGAATCATTCTTTAAATTCATGAAACAGGAATTTTTCTGCAATTTAACAGAACAGGTCTGTTAGAAAAAGGGGAAAAGAGTGTTTTATTTAAGGAAATTTGTAAGATTACACACACCAAATACCAATTTCCTGTAAGATTACGCAATCTGGTAAGATTACAGGTGTTCTCGAGACTCTGCTGCAGGAACTTCTTTTAGTTTAAGGATAAATTTTCTAACAGTGTGAGTCAGGCGCACTTCCACTGAGCTAATTTTATGGAGCAGTCACATTTTCCATTCGGCGGCCGTATATGAGTCAGAACAGCCGCCTTAGCATTTTTGTACAGTCTACATAAAATAAAAAAATGAATAAAACGGTGTTTTCGACTCGCCACACGGCCGTCAAAGGGAAATATGACTGCAGCAGGAAGCATCCGGCGACATATTATTTTATGTGTAGCAAGGCGTTTTCTGTGGTGTGGTTTTATTTTCATTTCCCCTGATAAGTCCCTTTCAGTTTTTGATTCTGTTTCTGGGAGAAATATCCTACCTATATTAACTGCAAAAACTACCAACATATCGTGTAAAATATGAAATGATAAACGCTATTCTACACTTCGCCGCACCTTCAATCTGCATGAATTACCATTTTGAATGAAATTAAGCAAAAATAAGCGCACATGATATCAATTGTCAGCCTCCTCCTTTATATGTCTTGCATATGATCAAAATACGTTCTTTGCTAACAATCATTTTCCCATGTTTTGAGAGGTACGAACTGTTCTTAACATGTTTAGAATTTCAAAGATGCGGTTATTACATTACGATGGGAAATTACATCCATTGAATCATACATATATAATTTGTTAAATGTGTCAGGATATTATGTCCCGCTTGAAAGGGAAAAAAGTGGCGCGCTTTTTTCATCAGTAGAATTACATGAAGGGATAAATGCAAAGGGAATACAAACAATATTTTTTTAATATATAGATTTTGACCTTCGGCCTGAATTCGGCTCAGGCTACATTTACACCAACGAAATCGATTCCAAACCATTCAATCGTATGGCATCGGAAATAATGTAATATATAGGTTTTTGTCTTTCTGGAATCGGTTAGGCGGGTGTGACATGATAGTCTGTTGTTTTTATCATATATCTAAATGAAGCTTGCGGAGGCATGCCCATGGTTGACTCCGGTTGACCAATAAACTCTACACTGTTAGAAAATTTGTCCTTAAAATAAAAGAAGTTCCTGCAGCAGAGTCTCGAGAACACCTGTAATCTTACCAAATTGCGTAATCTTACAGGAAATTGGTATTGGGCGTATGGAACCTTACAAATTTCCTTTAATAAAACACCCTTTTCCCCTTTTTAAACAGACCTGATCTGTTAAATTGCAGAAAAATTCCTGTTTTATGAATTTACAGAATGATTCTGTGATTGCTCTTTGCAAAATAGTCTTTATTTTTTCTGTAAAATCAGGGTATTTTTAACAGTGTAAGTAGACCTTATTTTAATTGGATATGGTTATTTATTCGTTCTAGAGTATTGACATCATAGTATAGCTGTTGATTGTAATGTTTGTTTGTAACAAGGGAATATCAATCGCTTGATATCCTCTCTCCGAAGAACAAGATTAATGTGTTCCCCAAAAAACTTGCACCGCGGCATATAACGCATTAAAGAACACAGTATAAAATTACCCGTCAAATTACAATGAAAGGCCGGGAGGTCTTTGTCGAAAGGTTCGTGAACCGGAAAAGTTGTGTTCATGGTTTCGGTGCTGAAGAAAAATCAGTTGCAATTATTTAATTTGCCAAGAGTCTCAGACGAAATCGATGCCTTTTTTCGCCAAAATTCGACAAAGACCTCCCAGCTGTTTTTTTTGTGATTAGACGGGCACTCTAAATGCATTTACTATATATTTTTTAATCTGTCCACGTTGCAAACTTCTCTGATAACGTTATGGATGTATAGAATACAGGTTTGTCCTCGCCATTGGAAATAAATGGGGAATAAACATTTGGATGAAACACAAGCAAAAAAGAATAGGACACCAGACAAAAAAAGAACTAGCAAGTGAACGGATTTTTTTTTTGTCTCACCCCCCCCCCATAAAAACCTCTTTAATCAAATGAATATGGTACCTCATGTGTTTGTAATGCACTTTAGATTAAGTGTGTCATGAAATATCAATATCGGTCATATTTTGCCTAAGGCAGTTATGTCCTTTAAATCTTATATGCTTTTATGCAGTCTGCTTCTCATCTTAGCCCATCTATGGAAAGTCTTAACGAATATCATTTATTGTTAAAGCCTACTTTAGTTTTGGTAACCCCCCCCCCCCACACACACACACAGCAGAGTTCATGTCACTTTTCCATTTCATTACTAGATTATATTCATGCATGTGCCCCCAAACGGTTTTGCTGTGGACGATATGAAAAAATATATGTATATGTTTATATTTACTGATTTCACGTCAGAATTTATCTTGGTCCCGTGCCCGATGATAATAAAATATATGTCTGGTTCATATAAACTCTTTTTTAACCATGATTCCCTCACCAAATAGGTGAACTAATGCAAGCCTGAAAATGCCATTGATACTTTTGTTCAAAAGGGGGTTCTAGGTTTCTAAATACCGAATTGCACCCTCTCCTCCAAATAGGACTGTCAAACGAAAACGCAATTATAAGGGGGCAAATTTGCAATTCCTGACAAAGGGGGGGGGGGTGGAGACGTACCCATGTGCCCCCTATTCCCCCTCCTTATGAATTTGCGCCCGGCAGCTACTGTGAAGACGTGACCGAAGTATTATGTGATCGAAGTATTGTTAGGCAAAATGGATTTACTCAAAATTAAGAAAATTATGATAATCCACGAGATATTAATCCACATTGTGCTGCACTCAACCCAGGTGAGGTGAATGGGTACCTGGCAGGAATTTATTCCTTGAAATGCCGAGCGCGTAAAAACTGCTGAGCTACAGCCAGGGTAATAATATCCAAGTCCTTTGGAAGCGCATAGAGACGTTATTCGTATTGTATTATGTGCTATACAAGAACTGACTATTATTATTATTCTTATCAATTCTGCATGTAAAAAATAGGCTAAAGATACTAGCCACCCCCCCCCCGGCTAAAATAATGATTACGTAATCATGGTGATGGTATTATGGTTCGATGATGGATGAATAAACCTAGTGTCTTTGGAGAAAGATTTCCTTGAACATGTTCTATGTTATTTATGCAAAATATTTATGACTTCTTGGGGTTAATCATACGTCTTGATTCACATTCAAATACATCTTCAGATTATGAGTAATACCGAAAACCCGTAGACCAGACTTCTTAAATGAGATTAATACTGGCTATGGAACTGTAATATGCCGAAATGAGTTTCAATCGGATATCACAGAGACGGGACTATCGATTTGAAATTACGACGTTCAGAAATGGAGAATGTTTCATAGGTTCCCAAATGATTCAATGAAGAATATGAAATTAAGTGTTCCGCTAATGTCTGGGTGATGCGAATACGACTGTAAGCTAGGGGAGGGGAGAGATGGATTTTATGGGGAGACCTAGCATGTTTTATTATCCCAAAGAACAAACAAGCTTAAGTGTGACTATTCAGCTGCAGGATCGACGTGTTAACATCATATTCATGGAACATCATAACGACGATTAGTATCTAATTACTGATATTTAAAAAAAAATTAAAAAAAATTGTCGAACCACAGTTCAAAACACAACACGTCGATATTCGTTTTGAAGAAAAAATATGAATAAATAAAATGGAAACTCAAGTTGTTGGAAAAATTCAAGGGATCATTGAGAACATCCATGTCTTGTCATTGTTTAAGAAGAATAAAGTACGTGAAAGATTAGATGCCCTCACGTGAAAAATTTGAGGAAAGTGTAAATAAATTTATCCGAACATGTACATGCATGTTTAAAGTTCCATGCATGCAAATGTGCAGTGCGTGTCGTCTTAAGAAACTAGGTGAATTTCCTATCGCATGATGATTTCAGAACCTTACAAACAACTCTATTTCTAGGTGCATCATCATAACATTCCATCATACATGCACTTCAATATAAAAGAATGGTCTATAATTCAAGATTGGATTACTTGGGAATTCTGTTTTTTATGGATCACCCTGTATGTATATGCACATGTAATGCAATTTTAAAAGCAGTCAATGGCTTGGATCGGATAAACAGGTGTTCCATTCATCCCTTTCACCTTCTTTCAAGTTTGTTTTCGTGCTTCTTACAATAACAGTTTCTGATGCCGGGAAAACAAAATTTGAGATGAAAATGAAAAAAAAATCTCCCGCCATTCATGCTTGCGAAAACACTACGTCATCACAAACCAAACTAAGTTTTTTTGAACCATGGATACCTCATAATCTTTGGCACACTTTCCTTCTATATTTTTCAAAAATAGCTCGCCATATCGATTTCCAATGTTAGCATGGCTGTTTGGTTTTAAAATTCAATGTTTGATTGCAAGTTGATAGAAAATTCCTGAGATAAAAACACACTTTCTCCTCCTCTTTTCATGCATGTTTAAAAAAAAAAGAAATATCAAATTTGTTGAACACGCAGATATTGACTCGATAATCAGTATCTACCAATGTTCATTGTGAGTAAAAAGTGGAATGCTTTATACTATTTAGGAAAGTACAGTTCCTCTTTTAAAGAATTAGACTTAAGCGGAGAAATAGACGTGAAAATTTGGGTGACATTCATTATTATGGAGCTTTGTAATCCGGAGATTCGATTACTTTGAACTTGGATCATTTATTCGAAAATAAAATATGGCGCGTGAGATATTCCGAAGTTGTGTGGCGGATTAACAACTTTGAAATAACGAAACTTCGGATTAAAATATCTTTGGATAAACAGAACTTCGGATTAATGATCTTTTGTATTAACAAACCTTCAGATTAACAATCCTTCGGACTAACTTTGGATTAACGAACCTCCGGATTAACAAACTTTCAGATTAACGAACCTCCGGATTTGCGAACCTTCGGATTAACGCACGTTCGGACGAACAAACACCTTCGGACGAATGAGCCTTCGAAATATCAAACGTTAGCAGTATTCATCGTATTCTAACTTCCGGACTAATTAATGACCTTTAACCTATCATTTTCAACATGTCTTTGCACTTTCCTCTTTTGTTTCACCAACATTTAATGTTCAGGAAATAATTTAGGGGCAAAACGTTGAAAGTTAATTGAAGTCATATTTAGTGTGGCAGTGTTGCCGAGGGTCAATGAACTCATTGGATAATACAATCGCGGTGAAAAGGGCATTTAATATAACCCCGTGATCGTTCAATAGAAGGGATATAAGAATATACTATTTGTGAAATTAAAAATCAAAATATAATCAATAAGTGCCGGAAATAGTAAAATAAAGGTGAAATAGAATAGAAAGCAATTATTGGTTAAAGGCCAAACACATTTTTTTTTCGGGGGGGGGCAAGACGCGTGAACTCTTTTTCGAAAAAAAAATCGAAAGCGAGGGAGCTTTTCATTGAGTGCTTTTGCATTTCTTAAAGTGATATTGACAGATTTTGAGCATACTTCTGGTGAATTTTCTGAAGGTTTTCAGTAAAATTATAAGTTTTCAAATTTTCTGGGGAAAATGCCCCCCCCCTCCCCTTCCTCCGCTGCGTACGGCCATAATAGTCAACAGGCTTCTAGATTTACTTTCCATGGATGTTTCATCATTGTACCACAAATCAACGTAAATGTAATTATGACTTCTTAATTGATACTCTCTAGCAATGTGATTTGTAACAGATTCTTTTCCGTCTTCCGTTCCCAGTAATGAATATAAACAGCGCACAGCACATCCCCTCCCCCTTGATAGTTCTATTTTCTATATTGCATAGGCATACAAAAGAGGAAGCCCACCTATTGCGTATAATAAAAGGAAAGCTGGAAACATAACCATACAGTTATTTTCTAGGACAATGCTTTGACTATTTACCATAGAAATGGTTGTTAAATTGAAACGTGGTTTAATCTCTTTTGCACTCTACATGAAAAAGGAACGATATATGTCATGTACGTGGTTAATGACAATGTAATTGATATCATTCACCGTAGTAGAAATAATGGGGTTTTGTATATCTTTGAATTTGAGTTTGCTCTGATATGTTTGGAATGAGTTGGGTTTCAAACGAAAGAGAAAATGATATTTCCCTAAGGGAACAGTTTCTTAAATAGGAAATAAGTCCCAAGTTCCATCGTTTTGTGTCAAAGCCAAGGTTGTGGTACAAAAAACAACATGTTAAAAAGCATACTTATTTGGGGGGAGGGGTAAGGATGTTGAGAACTAAACGTTACTCAAACACGAATGCCAGGTGTAACGATGACGACATGAAATCATGTTTGAATTCTTCCCCAATTTAATTCGCGAAGTGACGTGGACCAGTCGACTGGCAGTGCCCGATGCAATTGCGGCAATTCAGAAGAGGAAATTGCTCCACTTTTTCACTTGTTATCTGATTTAATTTCTTTGTTCCGCGTGGAGTTCCGTGACTCTCCACAAAGCAAGCCCACGTAGCATGCGTATGGTGTGTTCGGTTGACTGAAGTCAGTGTCACATAATATCGTCCAACATAACCATTTGAGCAACGAATAACGAACTGTTATGTTATTAAAATTTTGGTTTTAAAAAAATTATATTTATGGCTTTCTAATATTGACAGACAGCTACCCCTTAATCTTCAGGAACAAGTGATTGAGTAGCCGCCAAAACAACGTCTAATAATTTTTCTTAGACGGATATTTATGGAGAAAGAAATGGTAAGGTTTAACAGAATGGAGTGTGTGACCTAGACAGCTGGCAGCCGTCTGTTTCGAGGAGTTTTTTAACATTTTTTTTAATTTCTCCTCGTACACAGACGGCTTGCTATCGTGCAGCCACCATTAGGGGACTTGCAATGCAAAATCCCCCCGTCGGGGCTCTTCAATTTTTGTCTTTAATGAATAAAAATTTTGAAAATTAACGCAACCAAAATGCAAATTAATATTCCCTCTTGGCATTAATTGCCAAATACTGAGAAAAATCAAGTTAAAAGGAACAAAAACAGTGACTTACCTCGGCTGTCACGCAAATTTACTTCCCCGTTTTATCCGTATGGCCATTGAGTCCCCTGTACAGATCGCGCTAGAACTTCGGTCTCTGTATTTGGTGATGAAGCCAACGGAGTTCAGCTGAACAACCAACATAACAGAGACCGAAGCTTTTGGTCTATGTGTGACCGAGCCTTAAGAACGAAAGTTTAATTGATGTTCGGTTAGGTTTTTATATATATAAAGGAAGCACGATTCGGCACCTTTTCTGGTTCAATTATTGTGTTCTCCTTGACACTTTCCAGTGCGATATGATTCTTGGTTTAATTAACTTCATTCTAAGGAACTGTATTGCATTGCAGTGGTGAACGTGGTGATATTGGATATACCACATGCCCCAAAGCATTATTAGGTTCTCATTTTCAAATATTCTGATTTGAAATATGTTCTAAATGATGTAAAATATAGTTAAATGATAAAATGTGATTAATACCAATGTCGTCTAGTTTTTTTTTACATTTAGAAAATAACAAGAAATCGGGAAATAATCACGGTTTCTTGTAATAACAAAAGAAAAAAGGAAAGTGTGGACATGACGTCACAAGCCCACATATCCCATATTCGCGAGGTTGCGCCTATAACTGCTTTCATAAGATATTGCTTGTTTAAAATTCAACTACCTCGTTATTTTGTTATCTGATTGGGGTGAAATAGTCCGCAGTGTGCATGATGATTTTACTCCATTTATATTTCATATAAAAGTATTTAAAGCCCGGAATACCTCCTTTGCAAACAGAAAATTTGTGATTCCTTGCTCATTTCCCAAACAGATATGTTTTATTAAAGTGGGCAGGAACTGATTGTTACAGATGTATTATTTTCTTGTTGAAATTTATATATTGCCCGCCGTCGTTTTAATCTCTCTCTCTCTCTCTCATGACGTGGAGGTGTCGTGGCCGAGTGGTCTAAGGCGCCTCGCTGTACATGGAATGTCCGGGATTCCATCCCTGGTCGCGGCACCTGCATGTGAGCAAAACATGTAATCGAAAATGTTATTTTATCCTGCATTCAAATAAAAGAAAATGCTTTACACATTCTTGTAAACTCGATGTGCACTCGTTTTTTTTTTAGTAAAGAAAAATAGTTTTGTCAATAAATCTCCGTTAGGACGAGCTATATCCACTTCTTTAATGCAAATAGAAAACAGTTTTCTCCATTGCGTGTTCAGTAAAAATAGTTATAACTAAAAATCATAATGTCAATTCCATTTGCTAACATCGGAGACTGTTTTAGCATTCCTACACAGCTCCTATCACAATGGAATTAAAGCCCAATAATGGCTTACGAAATCCACTCTGTGGTGGCAAAAATGGTCTTGATTCTATTTTAGTCTTCCCAGATCAAATACTTGATGCAATTGAACAACTAGCACGTTTACTTGACTGTGTGTCTGAGTTGACTTAGGGTTGTATATAGATTGGTAAATCTTGGCTTGAGAGTTTATCTCAAAAGTTCGGTGCTTTATTCCTTTCTACCAATCTACTAGTTCCTCATCGCCAAAAGCAAACACTGCTATAAAATAAAATCTATTATAGCGAGGGAGACTTGGCATTCAAACACTGCTGAAGAACCGCCAAACTAAACACTTAAACGCGTGTTAAACCAGCTTTAAATTGTCTCGTAAATCGAGTTTCCATTACTTTTCCACCACTCAACAGACATCTTAATGGAAAATAACCGAATCTCGCCGCCAAATAGAGGCATAAATGGCGGGATTTATGGGTCCTGGTGGAAAGGCCCCCATGAAAGGTAATAGTAAAATACTATCTCGTTCACTTGATGCGAATCGCATTGATCAGGTTATATTAATTTCTCTCGATATTACGACTTCTATTATTTTATATGGGATCGGGCATTACCCTATTTCATTTCATGATCGTTCCTAATAGAAGGCAGGCAATATAAGAGATAAGTATTAAAAGGAACAAGGGAGGAGGGTGGGGAAGAAGAAATATACGATTTTATTTCTGTCATTCCAGATATCGTTCAGGCTATAAATTTTGATGACAATCACCAATTATACCAATCCCATCATGCTCTACGACAGAAAGGAATTATCCCCATTTCATTGACTCCTCAACTTAAAAGTGATTTATCTCTACTGAGAGAGGCGGTCGCATTCGTGTTTACATCGCTCACATTATGTGCTCAAAAGGAAGAGGGGAGACACCGCGATGAATAAAGGCAACAAAAAAGGAAAGGAATGTAAGCTAAGAAATTTTGGTATACGATACGGATGTCAGGCAGATGTAACGAATCAGTATAATCAAATTTATTAGAAAGGAATAGAGGAGGAAGGTGTGCTTTATACCCAAAAAGATTGGATTCTAGAATGTTTTCTATCTCCGGGGTATAACTATTTATACCCCGGGAAGGCATGATGGGATTTGTATTCCTTATGGCTTTCATTACCATGGTGACGTTTCGATGTTCAACTCTAAAAAAAGAATAATACTAAAGGGCGGTCTAAACACATAAAGAATTCGAAATGAAATTCGCGTAATTTGACAGGAAATGAATGCGCCGCTGCTAACATGGCATAGTACGAATTTGGAAGAGTGGTATATACATTATGGTATATATTATACTTTATGCAGGCACATCATACATTCCGGTTATGAGTACGTATACATACCTCTCATATATTCATAATATATTTTTTTCACGCGTTGCTGGAGTTGGATCATCGATGATCGATACTTGGCCTCCGTCTTACAAAAAAAATTGCGATTCATCTGATCAATCATACCCGCATACATTCGTAATTCCGAACCGTCGTTATTCCGAAGGTTCGTATATCCGAAGGTACGTAATTCCGAAGGTTCGTTAATCCGAAAATGAAATGAGGTTCGTAATTCCGAAGGTTCGTTAGTCCGAAAACGAAATGATTAACGAACCTAATTTCGTTTTCGGACTAACGAACCTCCAGAATACAGAACCTTATTTCATTTTCGGATAAACGAACCTCCGGAACATCGAACCTTATTTCGTTTTCGGATTAGCGACCCTTCGGAATAAAGAACATCGAGGTATAGGCAATTTACGTGTTTCGGAATTACAAACCTTCTGAATTACGAAATGTAACCCAACCATACCTATGGAAAGGTACCAACGTCTACATGCAAAATGCATGCCTTTTCACAATATTTTCTCGATATGATGTATATCCATAAATACATCATTTTTTATTTAGTGTGCTTCTCTTTGTTTACAAAGGACATTGTGCAAAACTGACATCGATGGATTTCCTTATAGTTGAGGTTAATTGTATTATTCGTAACTCTTTGGGTTCCAGATCTTATTTAGCGCACCCCATGTAACCATGTTCACTCGTATATTATGCTATTGTTCATTTCTATCACTGACTCAAACGATAAACCTGTATGAACTCACGCATTGGAAGACATATTTACATAATTCTTGCACTTACAAATGAAATTTTAAATATCGTATTTTGGATCACAAATATCCAAAGTCCTTTGACAAACCAATCAACAAATTTTGAAAAAAAGGGGAATCGAACAGTAGCTTATACTGATATTTCAATACACTCGCTAATATGTTCACAAGAACGGGGTAACGTGAACATTGTTATCAATTATACATGCGTATACTTTGAAGTTACAAATGACAGCATGTTTACTTGACTTACTGACGCACATTGTAGTATTTTATGTCATAGCGACACTTAATATAAATAGAACGAGAAAACAGGTCGGTTTAGTGATAATCGAATTGCAATAATTGCAGTCGTATTAGAGACGATTTTCGTCATGATTAATCTTTTAATGAAGAAAACGTTGACAATTTCCTTCATGTATCGTACTTTCTTTTCTTCTTTTGTATTCGTAGCCACACTTTAAACAAATTATGCTTCATAAAGTAAAGTACTTTTGTAAAAACAAATTCGTTAATAGCGTACTTTAGCATTCACTTCGCAGACGCACTTTGGAACGTTGAGAATCTATTGTAAATGTCTATCAAATAACAATGGACAGATTCGAGGTCATTGTCGAAGTTGGTGTACAAGGACAGCAGATCATCTGAAGATTCGGACCAGACGAAAAATGAAATTGTTTGCCGTTTGTCCAGGGTCCTGTGCGACACTGCTGTTTTGACCTACCAATTTTCGACAATGACTGTTTTGTCATCGACTGGCTTTTGACAAAAAAAAATTCTGCGTCATAGAGAGCGTCTGCGTAGTCAGTGCACAAAATGTCCTTATGTGACAAATTTAGAACGTTCAAACCTATCCATAGGGAGTGGATGATGAGAAGCAAGTGAATTTGGAACAATACGTATGATTTACGTATGCCAGTGCACTATTGCATGGCGTAGTGCTACGGGAGGGGGAATTCTATTATCAGTATATAGTTAAAAAGGCCGATGGAATTCAAAACCATGATTATAGCCAATCATATACCGTAGAGAAATCGCCGGATATTTGGTCACCCTCCATTAGTGACGGAGACGATCTTGCTCTTATTTCCTTCCTTTAGCCCGGCCATTATTGGCGGGATCCATAGGGGTCCATTCTGGAAATGGGTTAAAATGCTATAAGATACTGTCCGTTCCTTTTAAGTCTAGACTTCACGTAGTCACGTGGTCCAGTGGGTCGTGTGATCCAGTGGCTAGAGCATTGGACTCATAATCGCAAGGTTGTGAGTTCGAATCCCTACTCTGACATTGTCTCTACTTTGATAAAGAGGCCCGAGAGTAGTATCTGTCAGGTCAGCCGCTATGACTGATTAACCTAGACTTCGTGTAGTCATAATGGTGAATGGTCCATACTTGTGAGTATTGACAACTGACATTGTAAGATGGTCGCATCTGATTATTGAATGGCTGGTTTAATTTGATAGATTAAATCATCAGGGATCATTACAGGTATTTTAGCGAAGTACAAGGGCAGTTTGGCAAAGATTTAGGTCCAACTAAATTATCAAACGTAACATTTCATTAAATCTAAACTAGGATTTTAGTTAACCCTTAACTTTTTGCGAAACTCTCCACAAAATATGCAATAAAAGGATCCTTAACGATTTTAGGAGGGTGCTTTTATAAGGAATATGATGTGATGATTTGTCTGTGCACTTTCTATTGACCCCAATGGCAAACCGATTATAAACGAATAAAGAAATACTCAATTGGCATGCAGTTCACGGGACAAGTACAAGGTCATCTTGTCAATATTTATTTGCTGTGCCTATCAAAGTGCCCAAGCTATTGTTATTGCATTTTATTGATCATCCCGTGTCATTCCATATTTCCTCCTGCATAGCTAACGAGGAATATGCGATAAAACTAGTTTTATTACTAAATATGATTAACACCCTCGCGATAGGGAACAGTATATACTATTGAATGGTTTGACACTAGTAATGCGTTTCGGATGTTACCAATTTGTGGTCACGTGCGTGACGAGCTGCGTATCGTCCCTGCCAGGCGAAAGTGCATAACTTCCATATAAATCATATTCCATCCATTAACCAAGCTGATAACTTCATCGATGGCGATAAAGGACAATTTCCAGAGGTCAATATCAAATTAATCATATTGTAAGGTTCGAATGGGAAAACCTGTCACGTTTATTCACACCAGTTCCGAAAGTTGAATGTCATAAATAATATATATACACTGGTTGAACACCAGCAATGGAATTTGACTGTGGCATGTGACTTTATATGTAAGCGTATTTGTACCCAAGATACTGGTGATTGTTAAATGTAATATATATACACGTATATATATATATATATATATATATATATATATATATATATATATATATATATATATATATATATATATATATATAATTTATTGGTTGGATGTTTAACTTAAGCTGGTCGTACAGACTGTTTCACCCGAAGGATCATCAGCGACTGGTAGTATGAAGAACACAATTTAGGATACAGAATAAAGTATATACAGAGCATGTGCATTAGGGTATAACATTGGGTTGACAGAGCATGTAAATATGAATGGGGTTACTGAAGGGGTACATGTGCTTTGTTTATTACATAAGGGGTACTTAGGGGTCATTACTGCATGGTTACAAGTGAGGGGGGGGGGGGGTAGGGCTATCCATATCCAGCAAGGAGGAACTTTTTCTTATGTCTACAGGTAGATATGAGTTCAGTTCGAGAGTTCAAATTGTTGTTCTTCTTTGCAGTGATGATGAAGAATTTCTCCCATAGGCAGAGGTTGCAGCGTTTTGTGAGTGGAGCTTACCTATATATATATATATATATATATATATATATATATATATTTGTTTGGATACGATAATGTGACTTTTGTTGACATGGTGTTTGTTGTCTTTTACCGATTCTTCTCGTCGATGTATCACTGTTTGCTTATACCGATTTATGTTTTACAGGTTACATTTATATAGGGCATCCCCTTGATGTTTCAATGTGCTTTACATTACATACAATGTATCACGTATTTGTAATACATTAAAATAAAATCATAATAGTAATACGTCTAGAATTTTTTTTTATTAACATTTACTACATAATATTATTAAAACTAAGAAGAAAACAGAAATATTTCTACGTCGTTTTCTTTCCACTGAACAGCACAATGTCAGTAAGGATTCCAATCAATGCCAAAAGCTTTTTAAAAAAATTCATGCTGAAAAGTGGTTTCGAATTTTTCCCTCGATATTTTCGTAATTTTCTATTTTTATTATTTGTGATATTCAGCAATGTCAGTAGAGTATTTAACCTCTTTATTGTTCGCTACATGTTCGAAGTGAACATTTCAATAGAATCAACAGGAGATATACAATCAAAGTCATTGATTTCCCCCTTTTTGGGATATGTATTTTTTGCTTGTTGTTTTTTTGCTTGTTGTTTTTTTTTTGAGGGGGGAGGGTGAATTAATTAAGTGACATATTTCGCATAATTTAACTCAGCCTTTAAAAAAAATGTCACCAATTACACACTACTTATTCATAAATGGCACTCAATTACTTTCGTACTGTGTTCATATCTTCATAAGATTTGCACAAATTCAAAACACCTATCTGGAGTTTGACACGATAAAACAATAAGTATTTGCTCTGTCGTTCATTTTTAACTTTTATCCTTCTTTTTTCTTCTCCTCCTCCTCCTTCTTATCCTTCTTTTTCTTGTTATTCTCCTCCTTGTTCTTCTTCTTCTTCTCCTTTTTTTCTCCTTCGCCTTCTTCTTCTTCTTCTTCTTCTCCTCCTTCTTCTTCTTCTTCTTCTCCTTCTTCTTCTTCTCCTTCTTTTTTTCTTCTTCTGTCTATTCTTTTTCTTCTTCTTTGCGTTCTCATTCTTCTTCTATTGATGATGATGATGCCGATAATTTCGGTGGTTTTAATGAATTGATGATGTTGCAAGTCTGTTGTTTTTAATGCTACATTGCTACTGTATATAATGTTATAGTGACTTGCCAAATAAAATCAATCAATCAATCGATGATGATGATGGTGCTGATGGCGAGGGTGATGATGGCGATGGTGATGATGCTGCTGATGATGATGCTGCTGGTGATGATGCTAATACTTCTCCTCGACTGCTACCGTAGCCGCTTCTGCTTCTTATTTAATAATGATTGGTAGTCATGAATTCCCATTCAACAGATGATTAATCAGCGATTCTGCATCCAACCCACTTAAATTATTTCCCCGCCACATCATAGAATGCAGAACACACGTCAATAAATGATTCTTGTCATTGACGTGATAAATCAACCTGTCAGGTCACATTTCCCTGAACATGGATTTCGAAAGTTGGCAAGCGATGCAGATTACGGGGTACTTCATCACTGCGGTTTCTAACGTTATCTTCCTCCCTCACTCCTGCCATCCGGTATTATTAGATAAATCAATGTGGTACTGGCGAGCACTTAACACAAAAATTGTATGTTAACCTTCTTTATTAAATCTGTCATTTCTTGACATCGATGATCGTTCAAAACCTTTTTTTTTTTCTTTTGTTTTCCAGATTTGTTTCAGTTTGCTTTTTAGAAAACTAGAAACAGGTTCATCGTAAGAAGTCTCCTTTCCGTTGTTTTGGTTTATTTTGCCCTTTAGTAACGTTTCATTACGGTGTTTTGAACATTAGAGTTAAACAAAAACTTGCTTGTATTATCCGTGGCAGTATGGCATTATCAGTGAGTAGATACAAATACAAGAAGATAGTGCACGAAGTTTGTTACTCGCCTGAAGTATTTCGATAAACAGATAATTAACTTTTGATTTGAAACGATTTTATTCCTTTTTTCAATGTTAGATATCTGTACGTTAGCCTATCTCAGAGTTTTGTTGTACCTGAAAGTTAATATCTGCTTTGGTAAAAAAATCTTTGTTCAGTTTTATTTTTCTAATATATAAATAAAGTAATTAGCATAAGTACGGAGAGCTGAATGCATTCCCCCCCAAAAAAAAAAAAAAATGCTAACGTATATGCGTTCAGCAAGTGGAAAGAGAGATTTGTTTTTGTTTAATGACGCAGTTTTTACTCCCCTATTATTCAAAGAATATGTTTACAAGTTCTCTGTTACTTTTATTAATCTGAAAAAAGAGCGTCCGATTTTTTCATATTTTTTTCTTTACAGAATTCTTGCTTTTCGTGAGCATGCGGATACGTATAACCTTATCTTTTGGAAAAATTGAAACGTGACTGTTTTACACGCAATGAAATAAGACAATTGAATTAGTGGGCATGAATATTCATTGATTACGTCAACATTTCTCAGACATCTTTCATGCCTCTCATTCAAAGAATTATGGAATCACGCTCAATTTGCTTTAACGGGAATACGGATTGGAGTGGGATCAAGATGTTACACGGTCCCACGCACATGACGGAATCATGTAAATTCGGGGCTTTAGCATGTTTAGTCACCGCTCACCGTGGCCGGGCGATAGTGACTGTTATATCCCGCCGCTGCCACACTCTCAGGAGACATTTAATGGCGTTATATTGATCCTTTAACTACACTGGAAGTGAAAGAAAGCAACAAGTAGACCACTTAACGAAGTGTGGTGATTTTTTTTTCGGTTTTATGTTGTGGTCTAAAAGAGCTAATGCGCCTGTGATGATATAAGCCCATTCACAAAAAGGACAAACTTTGAGTTCTTTGACTTCTTATTCAGCGCTGGCATTAATGGATCTATTGATCAAACTAGTACTTCATCGGCACTTGTTTTACCAACTCTAGTGCTTGTTGAAGGTAACGAAGTACCTTTTCCGCCGCTAGTTATGCGTGTTAACAAGAACATCCTTACTTCGTAGGAGACAATGTGCCGCAATCATGCTTACAGTGCAAATATACCCACTAAGAGCTTTGCGATGTAAATTTGCCAATAAATGGTATTAGCGTTTGAAAACATAACACATTAACACGGTATTTAATGTTTAGTACTTAGAGAAGAAATCCTTAAGCAGCTCGTGAATGTCAAAGTCGTATCCTGATATTTAGCCCGCTTGTATAACAATCTTGAACAAGATTTGTTATTCGTTAAACAGCAATGTCTGCTGCATACGCAAATGTCATTACATTCAGAATTTAACAATTTTCTTGTTAAATTTGTTCATATCTTCATAATTTCCGTAATTTTTTATATCAACAAACTGATTTTAGACCTCGAATTGCTAATTACGTAATTCAAACACCCCATATCCAAAGATCAAACAATTTTTTGTTTTTGCTTGTTCAATTGTAGTTTTATATTGTATGAATCATTTTATGAAATAAAAAAAACTATGTTCAGCCTTTAAATAACATGAATTTCTAATTGAGAAACTGCTCGGAAATCATTTTGCCGACGACTATAATTTATGTTCATCTGGACATTTGATATATTACCCCTTTATGGATATCCACATGCAGTCACACTCGCCCATACGCACACCAACCCTCCCACATACGCACAACCCCACACTCCCACACACGCACGAATTCGAGTAATTAGAATTTAAATTATGATTTAATTTAAATTCAATATTGCTTGATATAACCTGATATGATCATCATCAAATAAAAAGCCATATATAAACCCACTATCTGCACAAACGGGCCCATAGCACACCCCCACACAGTCACGCGCGCGCAATCCTTACACACCCAATGGGAAATTGATATTTGTGTGTTACATCCTAAGGGTTCCGAAGGTAGTTATATTTGAAAAGATGATTAGTTAGTTTCGTTCTTTTTTTTCCTTTAACAGTTTTGTTTCGTACATTTAGCACACTATCTTACGTAGATATGAACATATTGTCGTGCCTCGTGCGACGTCTCTGGATTTCTCAAAAACATACTGTTCATCATTTCTATCGAATTCTTTCAGATTCAAGGTCTTATCTTCGTAAATTGTCATGCGTTCTGCATGTTCTGTGCATCATTATGATTTAATTTCATTTCATTTCATTGTCCTTTTTCCAGCTCGAGATGTTACAGAAGAGCCGATTAAACTTTCTTATGCCTCATAAACGGAAACACGTAACGTCGTACATTAACGACTACTGGGACATCCATAATACAATTTGTTAGCGTATTTTGATCGCACGGTTAAATCCTAAGTTGATAATGGTATCAGGGGAAAGCCACGATCACGTGCACTCAATGGTATAACATGTTTTTGTTGCTCTGTATTGTATGAATTCAATGAATTTGAATAACTGATCACCCCGTCTGATCAGTTATTCAAAAAACTTGAATGGTTCTCCTATCCCCAAAGAGTAATGTATTTCCGATGTATATTTATATTTAAGAGTTCGAATAATTTATCCTCCGACTTCTTTAATGAAAACTTTAAATCAATATCCGAAAAACATAACGTAAATACAAGCTCTGCCTCCAATCTACAACTCGATGTCCCAAAATGCAATACTGAATACTATAAATGCTCATTCATTATTTCCTCAATATCAATGTTCAATTCCTTGCCGCTTCATTTAAAGACCCTATCCACTCTCTCTAGTTTTAAAAAGAACTCAAATCATATATAATGTCCAGCAAATGTTAAAATGTCAATGGTTCCTGTGCCAAAAATATTTTAATGACTTAAATTTTGCATGCCCTCTGTGTTGTAATATGTATGATTTATATAATGTTTTTACCTTGTTTTACCTTGTATGTTTTTATCACTTGTATATACATGTTTTGTTTTTATGCTTTTATGGCCCCTTTTGATACCAGCTTTTGCTGAAAGGGCACCCTATTGAAATATTGTTTAATAAATAAATGAATAAATAAATAGTACATTATGCATATTAACGCTGCTTCCTACATGAACCGTATGTGTCATATCATCATTACATGGGCGGCACTGGGGTATTCGATCGTAGGGGGGGGGGGGCTTAAGTTGATGTCATTTCATTTCCCCTTATTTGGATAATAATGGTTGTATAGCACTGCATGCACGACCTTCTTTTTCATGTTTTTGGAATACGTGTTTGGTACTGAAAAATCGGAACAGATTCCCTGATCAGAAAATATCATTGTAAAACTGTCATAATGAAGCTTTATACATGCACCCATTAGATGCGCTCTTTTCATCCCCAACTTTTTTTACCCCCCCCCCCCCCGTTTCACGACTTAAACAACTTCGAGGGCTGTTGCACCATGCCTCCGGTGGTACTGCCCTGTATACCATCACTACCTTTTTTTTACATTTGTTAATTTGATATAAGATTGGATCAATAACGTCATAATAACCGGTGAAAACTTTATAACATTTGTTCGTATCTCGCTTCCTCTACCACCATTTCGACTTACTGAAAATATTTTTTCTCTCCATTAGCTATTCCTTTTCTCTTGTCACAGGAGTAATGTTAATACCTTTTTTCCATGCTCTGTAGCCTCTAAAGGGAAACATTTACGTCATATTTCATAAAAAACTAAAAGATAACAGACTATATTAAGTCAGCTTATCAATCAAGAAAATAAATATTGCAACTCGGCTTCATATGTGGATTCAAACAATAAGGATTGATTTTGTTTGACAGTGACATTTATAGTGACATCTGTAATGTTGATATCCTCTAAATCCGTCGTTCACTTATGTCGCGGTTTTACTTGCATTCGTCCTGAGGTTCTGACAGAGTACGTAAGCATCACTCGTGACACAAATCAAGAAAATGTATTAAGCCTTAAATTGAGACTGAAAATAAATGCATTATTAAATAAAAACCCAACTGAGCATTCCATTTCACCTGAATGGTATATTGTATACCTCTCTGAATAACTTTGTCTAAGAAACCTCCTTAAGTCTGAAATATTGTTTTCGCTGCCTTTCCATCATCGCAGGTTAACATCCTCAAAATTTGACTCGTGCGATTTCATATGCCACTTTTATATTCTAAATGCATTTCCGAAAGTTAGACTGGCCGGTCCAACAAAAACTTGATTTGAATAAAAAGAGAAAAATTCAACAAGCATAACACTGAAAATTTCATCAAAATCGGATGCAAAATGACATTTTAAAGTTTCGCTTCATTTCCCAAAAAAGTTATATGCACATCTCGGTCGGTATGCCAATGAGAGAACTGATGACATCACTCACTCACTATTTCTTTTGTATTGTATTATATAAAATATGAAATATTTTTATTTTCTCGTCATTGTCATGTGAAATGAAGTTTCATTCCTCCCTGAACATGTGGAATTTCATTATTTTAACATTTCATGCTTCAGGCAAGGAGGTCCTAATCATCAAATTCGTAAAAATTTGTAAAAATTTCTGATTAATTCAAACAATAAAACAGCAAAAGAATTAGTGAGTGGCATCATCGACTCTCTCATTTGGATGTAACTGGCTCGTTCATATAACTATTTTCTTAAAAATAAGTTTGAAGATAACTTTGAAATGTCATAAGTTTTCTTATTTTACATCCGAGTTTGATGAAATTTTCAGCATTGCGCTTGTCTGATTTTTCTCTATTGATTCAAATCAACATTTTTCTGAGGTGGACTTGGCCTTTAAAGCCCTATTCTTTCCGTCGGGTACTGTCTGCGTTTGATACCGCCGTTTAGTATGAAGACAAACTGTTAATGGCAAAAGCTACTCGATACGAGGAACAGTTCCTCATTCGTTTAACTGAACATTATGAGCGAAAAATGAAATAAAATGATATAATTAATTAAATGAGGATTCCTTTAATGCTTTCATTTTAGTAACGTTAGAGGCCTTTTTTTCCTTTCATCATGTAACCATATAAGACTCCAACATGCTTTTAATGAACGAAATAAACTTTTCAAAATTAGATAGCAAATGAACCCTCCCCCCAAAAAAAATAAAAAGGGGGGGGGAATTTTCGTATGTATATATTCTACAAATAGGGTCGACGTTAAAATTATATATTAAACTATGATTAGCGTTTTAAAAAGAGAACTTTAATTGTGCCTGAATGCAGATTGAATAAATGACCTATTTGGAGTTCTGCCTCATGCATGAAAAGATCGAGGAGGATTGCAATAACCAGTGATAATGAGTGTAATTACGTCCTCTTGTCATCGTATATCTCTTTTGCCATTCATACAGAATGATGGAAACTGGAGCAAGTTTCCATGTAAGTAGAATGAGCGATGACGCCTGCAAAAGATGTGGTTCTGTTTCTCATTAAAGAATCTTTATATGAAGGGGTAAATCATGCATCGATTGGTCTCGCAATCAGCAAGTCAATGAAAGTTAAGAATTGCTTGTCACAGGTAGTTCAGTATTGAAGACATCGAGACGGCGTGGAGAAGAATGATATGCAATGTTTCACTCGAGATGCCCGGAAGTCTGAGCGTGTTCGATCAAGAGCGCGCCTTTGCAGGATGAGGGAATCATGGGATATGTAATACAAGCTGATGTAGCCCGACTCATCTCACCTTAAATCAAATTGTTTAACGATACGGTTGTCTTCCGCGACGTCTTTGATGTTAACAATAAGATATTGTTGGCCTGCAGGTCGGGTATTGCTCATTTCCCAGAAGATGGAATACGTCTTCTTACTTCACGATCCTCTTCGGAAACGGTCTGACATGTAAAAGCCTTGAAAACCTTAATATATCACAAAGGTAAAAAGAAAATCATATTTATTTAAGAGTTCGTGTGTTTCATTAAAAACGTTCGCTACCATGATTATCATGAGAGGCTATTGGGACCATCTTTTGTAAAACACCCGAAACAGCACGGGTTGTGAGTGAATACCAAGAACGGGATAAAAAGGGATTTGCCACCGGTGTCCGTTATAGGGAAGGCTAGACGTTGAATAATTGGTCCACAGGTGGGAATATTCTTTGCCATACAAATTGCATGCAAGCAGATCAAAATATTGAACTTTTCCCCAGACGTACTGTCAGGTTGTGATAATGTAAAATTGTCAAGTTGAACTAATCATTCAGTTTGTCTATACAAGTCATTTGTGTCAATGTGTTAAACAGGCCTATACGTATAATCCTGGACCTACTAACTTGCTGTATACCCACGGCATAACCGATTTAGACTTTGCGTACATTTTTTTTGCTTAAACTCTGAGGAAATAAGACGTGGAATACCGTATGTTGAAACCGAATTTACTGGAATTCAATTCAAATAAAGCATTTATTTTATTCCATTTCATTACATTTTTTGTAAACATGAATTCATACATAAATCAATTTGTTATGAAAATATATAAATATGTACATCTTGGCTTTAAAGAAGGGTTGGGTTTATCATGCGATAACGCATTGTATGCAGTCACTGGAAAGGATATTTCTAAGCAATTTTCAATTTCGCATAATCGATAAAAGGAAAGTAATGCACATTATTATAAAGCAATAAAATGCTGATATATTTTTAACGACAATGCTACGTTGCCGAGAGTTCTTCGCCAGCTCTTATCATAAAACGTTGGTGGACGGTTATAAATGCAGGACGCACAATAATAGATATCAGCATAGTCGGAAAGGCTCATAATAATATCAGTTAAAATGAAATAAAAAGAGAGCCCGATAAAGTTTCCCCTATTTTGGATTGACGATATTCAATAGCATTTCTCTGATATGTTTTGTTAGAGAAATAGTTGAAAAGTGAAGAAGAAGGAGAGAGAAGACGAAAGATAGAAGAATTGGGAATACAGACTGCAACTAAAGAAAATTGCAAAATAGACAATGTGCCTAGTGTGGCAATTTAAGTTTATGTTGTTCTGATCTGATCATCATAAAAAAAGTGCGAACAAATCTCCGTTGATTCGTTTACATGGTAGAGTGAATCAGTGTTTTCATCTTCAAACTTGTTCGGGATATTTGCAGCGCGAAACTACAGTACGTGTATTTCGACAGTCCGCACACGCTCAAAAAAGAAAGAAGAAAAAAAAGGCAAGAATTCTAAATGGGTATTTGATTACCAACACGACACCCTGTCCTATTCTATCTCTCCGATTTCTCTTGAGCCCATCTTAACGAGTTTAACCAATGTCGGGATGTTCACTCTCACCCAGAGAGACCTTAAGGAAGGAAACTATCTTAATCACTTTTGAAACAGAGAGGCTTTACCGCCACATTAACCATCATGCGACACTTAGTATATTAATTGGTGTTCCTAAACACGCTGAGAGCATGCAACAAGTGTCTTTCGTAGAAAGTTGATTGTGGATAGAGACATTGGTGAGAATGTTTGGTACGGCTGTCTTGTGGGCATTATGATCCGTGTGTGTTTGGAAGTGAATGGTTTTCATAATGCTTGTTCCGATTGCAGACTAAATTTGAATTGAAAATATAAATCAAGTTTTACTCTTATTATACCCAACGAATTCCTGCGTTGTCTAGTAATTTCATGCTATAGCACAAATACATTTGGACTTTTCTTATTTGAATTCGCAAATTGAATGATGAATTAATGAATGTTAAACAATGTGAATTTACAAGCACAAATTACATATGGAGAACACAATTCGTACCGAAATACAAGGAACAGCACATCCCTAGATTAAAAGAAATATATCATCTGTTCCTAATTGAATGTACACAGAAAAAAATAGCACGATTAAGCAAGTTGTTTAAACTTTTTTGTAATTGTTTAATCTTTTAAGCACCTTGTTTAAAAATTTTAAACAATGGTTGTTAGAGTGACGGACTGAAACAACGTGCTTAAAATTTTAGACAGCGTTCTTACAGTGTAAAATCCATTTCGTGTGGTACATGGTTTTCATTCTTTCAAATATCTGATACACTCTAAAAACAGAGAGTAAAATCTACCCAATATTGGGTGGAAAGGGAACATGCATGTCTGCTGGGTAATTATTTTTTTCCACCAATATTGGGAAAAATGCATGTTTGAAGGGTAAGTTTCAACGCAAATATTGCGCAAAATTTACAAATTATTTGGTATCTTTTTACCCAAGAAACATGCATGCATGTTCCCATTCTACCCAGTAAACGTTTTTTTAGAGTGTAATAATGCCAAAAAAATCGAAACCTCTCTTGATGCATGCGTCCGTTGCTAACCCAGATACCTCATTAACATTTCCAATATCACCAATGGAGTTATTAAATAGTGTTATAGGTACATTGCGAATGTATCATTACCCGAATGTGATATACCGATACAGGCACAGCCTTTGAAAAACTGAAATTGGAAATCCGTCTAGGAAATGGATACCAAACCAATACTAAAATTTTGGGTGACAAATAGAAGCGAAGAAAAAACTGATCTCGTTACTCAAATTAAGGGGAACGTTGGAAGTTTATTATTCGATTGTTATTTCATCCTGGGAACTCTAACTCTTGAACAAACAAGAGCATTGATGCCAGTCACTTCCGAAGGCGTTGCAGATCCGCGCCGGAAAATCAATTTCTCTAAGTAGTTTATGTTGTGTCAAAATACGAGAAAGCCTAAATACTCTGTCACGCAACAGTTACTTTATCCCAGCCCAGCCTGGTTTCTTCAACCCACACGTTTCTCAATTTGATGATGTCTTTGAAACAAGCTGGTATATTTGGGTCAATTCGAAAGTAGATACACACCAAAACACCAGATGATGTTCGCAATGTCAACCTCTCCTCATTTGACGGCTAAATTGAATTGTTAAAGCCAACCTGAGTATATGGTGTAGTGATGGGTGGGAATAACAAAGGATATTTCCAACCATTTCGAGAAAAGAGAAAAGACGGACAAAACAAAGTTGAAAGAATATACATGTCTTGTAAATCATATATCATTTCAAGAGTTTCTTTTCCTCTTTTTAAAATGATGACTAGTGCTAGATATGATTTTTTTGTTCAGTAGGAATTTGTTACCATCGAATTAACGAGCTTTAATTTTGGAATAGTTAAGAAACTGGCTCATTTAAAAAAAAAGAAATCTAGTATTGTTATGCGTTAATGCGATAATGATAAAATTGTGTCCAATTCAAATCAAAATTAGACATTAGACTTAGTAAAAAAAATAAGGAAAAAAGCAATGAGTGGATAACATAAAAAAGGGTATGGCAAGTAAATGGTTTCATGTTGCTTTCATACAATACCCTTTGTTAATAAAAGTAATATATCAAACGTTGGGATATGCTGACCCCCTATCAAAATGTCCTGTCGCAGACTCCATTTTGACCACAGTAATCAGCCCTCCTCTAACCGAGTGCAATTTCAAAGTGTGAATATGTCTTAGCTTCCACGACGTGCGACGGAATCAAGAACATAGAAAATGTATTGTCAAATGTCAATCATGACAAATCACAACCGATAAGTCTTTATCGAAAATTGGCGAATAAAAACATCAGTTTCGTCCCGGACCCTTGGCAAACGGCATATTTACAATGTTTCGCCAGCTTCAAAACATAGGACGAAACTGCTGTTCCGGTCCACCAATGTTCGACAAAGACCTCCCAGCTGTTCTTTGTCATTTAACGGGTATTTTCAATGCATTTACTGTTTTCTTTGATTCGCCTCCGTTGCGGTTGCGAAAACCTCTATAGGGATCCACCTTCTTCGGCTACGAAGGATTTTACGTGAAACTAGTTGTCGATGTTACCGATATGTGTTCTTCCATTAGGCGGTAGGCTATCCCGTTAAAAACATCATTCTCTCCGTCTACTTGACACTCGCTTTTTCTCCGACATAAACGAGTTCATAAGGATAGGGTTGGCTATTCGAACCCATCCCGTTTTAACCACACAAAGGCGGCACCTACAGGCTTTCCAAAAGGCCTTGGCAACTATGTCAAAGGGTCGTGCGTCTTCATCCCCTGTTTTCATGTCGTTGTGGGTTTTTTTTGTCATCCCTTCTTATGTAAGGTAATGAAGAAAAATGTTTGTCCTATTATGGCGAAAACTGGAAAGTGTGGAACGATTTTTACCAATTAATCTCAAATATGTATCATCGTTTTTATTTCATAAAGTTTAGTTTTAAATTTGCAGATGATTTCATGACATGTTTTAAAGAAATATAATTTATTTCCTTCTCCTTTTCCTTCTTCCTCATCTCTCTTATTTTTTTTCCTGCTTCCTCTTCTTTTTCTCTCTTTTTATTCTCCTACAATTTTCCCTTATCTTTTTCTTCTGCCCCACCGTTTCTTCTTATTGATTATCATCATCATAATTTTCCTTCTTCTTATTCTCTTTTTATACTTTTTACTTCTTATTATTATTTTTAATGTTTTTAGTATCATTATTATTATTATTATTCTCCTTCTCCTCTTTTCTCGTCTACATCCTCCTCATCCTTATTCTTCTTTTTTTACACTTTAAAAAAAGGTTTACCCAATATTGGGTAAAATGGAAACATGCATGTTGGTTGGGTAAAAAGATAAATTTCACGCAATGTTGCGTTGAAATAGCCCAATATGGGGTAAAGAAAAATACCCAGAAAACATGCGTGTTACTTTTCTACCCAATATTGGGTAAAATTTTACTCAGTGTTTTTGGAGTGTAGTCTCGATACTTATAGCGATGGTCTGCATGCAGACCTATACTTGCATTTGAGTGACAAACTTAGTGTTGAAATCATTTATCGTTACGATATTATAATCATAATTGGTATTATCTATTTTTTTTTCTTTTCCTCAGGCAAGGCAATACTACGAAGGAACACCAAGGGATATGTCAGGCAGGACATTGGATAGATCTGGAAACCCATTGACAGACGATTAACAGCGGGTTATTCAGGAACAAATCAAATCATTTTCTTTTCAACATTCTTATTGGTAATAGCTTACTTAATATTACAAAACCTTGTGAATATATCGGCGAATGCTAAATGAAAAAAAAAACATATATTTTTGTGCTACTTAAGGAACCGACACGTCAGTGTCGTAAAATATCAACCTCCCCATTCTCCCGGAATTTTGATGATTTATTTTCTTGTATAGAAAAGCGTTATATAAGTTTATATTTGAGTTGTTACTCGATGTATAAGAGTATTTCTTGAATACAGAAAGTGAGAGAATGACAGATGGCACAGTTTTGCAATATGTATGATTATAAAAACGTTCATATGTAAATACGTATTGTAGTTTTTGAGTGTACATTTACTGATGAACGTTGACATATATTATTTGCTATCGGTGCATCTATTTTTGTTATGAGTGTTTATTTCATTCATTTATTTATTTATCTATTTATTCATTATATCTATTGATATAGTTTCCGTGTTGTATTTATGTTCAATCTTTATTACTTGTCACATCCTTAGTTGAAAAATAATGTATTACCCAATACTGAAGTACTATTTTTTCAAGACACTTTCCATCCTGTTTTCTATTTGTAGACTTTACATGCTTTACATGGAAAAGTCAGTGCATCCGGGTATTTTTCAAATGACAAGTGCGGCCACACTACGAGTGATGAACTTCTCTAGACTTTCCACGAAAGTCAAGATTTTTTTTTTCAAATATCAAATTCATTTTTTCTCGTTAAAATTATAGATACATTTTTCGAAGAGAGGTTGGTTTCCGATAAGT
Organism: Lytechinus variegatus; assembly: GCF_018143015.1. NCBI lineage: Eukaryota > Metazoa > Echinodermata > Echinoidea > Temnopleuroida > Toxopneustidae > Lytechinus > Lytechinus variegatus. The sequence goes on from NC_054755.1 coordinate 29,579,069, forward strand.
TATAGGTTTAAAACTAATCGGAAACCAGTATGACCAGATAATTTTGTACTGGAATTGGGGCACAGGAAGTTTGTAACTTTCTAAAAAAAATTGAAAAAATATATATCATACTGCCAAATGACGCCATAGCCTTCAAGGAAAATGGATTGAAAATTTGGTTCTTGAAAGGGGCGCCCTACACTAGAAGTTGTCAGAATGCAACAATGCGGGGGTTAAAGGGGAAGTTCACCCTGACAAAAAGTTTATTGTAAAAATAGCAGAAAAATTAATGAAAAATATTGCCAAAGGTTTGAGAAAAATTCATCAAATAATTAAAAAGTTATTAGAATTTCAATTATTTGATTTGTGACGTCATATGCGAGCAGCATTCCTACAAAGCGAATGGTAAAATATCAATGAAATGTCATTTTCTCAGAAAATTGAAAATAGTTTTCACTGTAACTTTTGTATATCAATAGACAAATCGTTTCACACTCGATCATGAAAAGAAAACAAAATTAAGTCATCAGGAACCATACAAAATTTGAAATTTATGCATTTTATATTATGTAACACATGGGGCAGCTGCTCGTTTATGACGTCACAAATCCAAAACTTTGAACTCTAATAACTTTCTTACTCTTTAACGGATTTTCCTCAAACCTTCACCAATATTTTTTTACTATTTTTTCTGCTATTTTTACGAGAAAGTTTTCTTCAGGGTGAACTTCCCCTTTAAGGGGAGAGCACTTAACTTTTGTGCACCCCCCGGTGGATTCGCTCCTGCTATAGAGATTGACTCATCACAATCTTCCCAGATTGACTCCAAAATATCAGATTATTAGGCTTTGTAATCTGTATTCTGTTGGTGTTATCGTGGTTCAATTTTGTGTTGATAACATGTTCATGGTATATAAGTATAAGAAAAGATAAAGAAATGCAGTAGAAGAAAAGAGAAATATACAACGAAACTCAGTTTATTGACAAGTGCAACATGGGATTATGTGAACACAAATGCAAATTTAAGAAAGTAATTCAATATCAAGCAATTGGTGTGCTGTGTCAAAACGATCACGATAACAATGTAATTTCGGATACAGACATTGTGAAATAAATATTCCTGTAAAGAATTGTTTGATTATTCGAAAGAATCTACAATAAGCTTAAATATGAATGATATGGTCAAGTATATATTACTATTATATTCATTATTATTATCATTATTATTATTATCAACATTGTATTATTTTCATCGTTATTATTATTATTATTGTTATTACGATTTTTAAAATTAAATACAATTCGTTGTATATTTCATTGTTATATCAGTATCATTATTTTAATTCATATTCCATTACACTTTGTTCCATTCACTCGAAGTAAAAAAAATGTACCAATGTCTCTGTGTGGTTTTGTTGCAAGTGCTATTGTTTCTTGGTTGTATTTCTGTATAACACACCTGTATTAGACATCATGAGAATATAAAGACATTTCTGGCTTGCACAAAGTAAATCTCTACGCATGACCAGCTTGGAAAAATCATTTAACCCACATGTTACAGGACGGGAATGCTTTCGAATTGTTAAATAGACAAATTAATAGGTTATTTTGCAGATTTTCCCATTTGAATACACTCTTTCCTATATCTGTTACTAATGAGGGCGTCTAATTCAAATATCAATCGATTCACTTTGCATCAGTAAAAATAGGAATCGATGGTTTAGTTTAGTCATGTCTTAACCCATGCAAAGCAGTGTAAATGACAAAAATACTTGCTGCCAGCATAAAAAAATGAAATAACCTAGAGAAAGCTGATTGTAGCATTATTCCAGTTATGTTTGAAAAAAATGAAATAACCTAGAGAAAGCTGATTGTAGCATTATTCCAGTTATGTTTGTAATGACAGAAATGTTTTGATGAATTCTTCATGTCTCTAAAATAACAAATGAAGTGTATATAGCGGTCAGTCCAAAGTGGTCTGTTTTGTGAATGAAGATCAAGCTACTAAAAGTTAAAGAACTGTTTTGAGTTGTCATTTTGATACCCGAGACGGTATGTGTTGGAAATTACACCATTGAAAATTAATATGTTATGATCTTAATTTCAAATATGCTTATTCTCATCCAGAAATGAATATTCTTGTCATAACTAGACATAGCTAAGAAAAAGCCGCAATACCAAGGATACGTCATGAATGAAGTATATCACACATCTTCATATCTGTGACGCAATAGATATCGTGACGCGGTTATTTGGCAAATGTATTGGTTTGCGCTTGCGCAGAGCAGTTGTTTCTTGATTTGCGCATGCGCATAGCAGTGTTTCTTGCCAGATAAACGCGTTACAGGATATGCATTGCAAATCTATAGCTTCCTAGTTGATCTATTCATAATTTCAGGAACCTAAGAATAACCTAAAAATCGCAATGAATGTTTACATTATTCTAGACGGACGGAGAAAAAACGGATAATGTTTAACTTCTTGTCCAATGTTTTCAGATTCAGGGCACTATTATGTAACAATGTTAATTATAGTATTGTTTATTTTTCCAAGAATTTGAAATAACGACATTGGTACGTAATGTTGCGTTCTTGGATAATATTACGCATTCCAAAATGTGTCATAACAACGAATTTGAACGCAATGTACGCTGGTTGTGTCCAAGAAGTATATAAAATTCGTATATGTTTGGTCCAATACAAGTACTCTAAAAAGCGTAGGTTAGTTGTAACTTTAGATTACGTGCAAACCGTCTTTACGTATAATTGGAGATGCCTTTTTCGATTTATCCTCCACAATGACGAAAAAAGAAGAAAATAAAAGAAAAATACTTGTCAGTCATTTGTGTTCATGATCTTTTGTGTTGATGAATTTCCGAGTATGAATGAAAAACGTTGTTGCCAATTTGAGACCGCGTGGTAGCGAATATGATCCTTTCACACAAACAAAACCGACTCCAGACCGATGACAACTAGATACGTTACATTGAATTGCGTATCATCGATCGGTTTGGAGGCAGTTTCGTTGGTATGACTGTGCCGTAAGTATACAGCATCGATATAAAACATGGATAGAACAACGATGCACTCTTTTGAGGCCACCGGAAGTATTCCAAAAGGTCTAGCGCACGAAAAGTTCCACACCTTTTCCGTTGCGCGTACGTGTAGCTTTGTACGTGTTGGCATGGTCCCATATACTGTTGTGTCATGGAGCACTTTCCTGTAGCTTCAAGGTCGTGTGTGCGAGAGAATACAACTGTTATCCAGTTTGTTTTATATCGATGGTATATAGAGCAGATGACCGTGCATCAAGAGACCTTCAAAAAGTTGCAAACGTCAAAATTCGTTGTTGGGGAGGTTTTTTTCTTTTTTAGGATGTTTGGATGTCATTTATGAGGACGAAAATACGCTTCCCTTTCTTTAATCTCTCCTTGATTATGAACAAAACTGATTATTGTCCAAAATAACAAAATCACCTTTGAAAGATAATGTGTTTCAGAGGAGATGGGCAAATTTTACTATCTGTTCCCATTTGAGATAATGAAATAGCAGAGAGTTAAATATTTAAAAGCTAAAAGTTCTCCTTTTTCCAGAATTAATCTCTAATCAAATCACATTTTCATTTCTGACTCGCTTTATGGTTTCGTGGTGCCTGGTCGGAGTCATTTACAACAAGAGCATCAACAACCATAACAAGACCATGATCGCACTGACATTATTAAGTTTGTTACAAGTACATGTAGGTGGGTGCTAGATTGCGTGCGCTGAGCGTATTCAGATAGTAGCTTGAGTTCGTCTGGTGTAATTTGGTGTGAATTGAGAAGACTGAGAATTTGTTGTCGAAATCAACACGTTGTGTGTGTTTTAGATGCGTTGATGGTGGGCTAAGTCATTGTGTGAGCGTTGCCAATATTACTGAACGCGTGTGAAATGCACTTTTGAAAGGGTGAGTGCGTTTTGTGTAATTGTATGGGAGATTGCGTGTATCTTTCGGGTGCGCGTGGTGGGTTGAGTCTGTTATTCACGAGTTTGTATGTTGAGTGGGTTTTGTGTATGCTGGTTGTAGGCTAAGAGCGATTTCGGGTAGGTTGGTGGAAGGTTGAGTAGGTTATTTGAATGTGGATGGAAACTTGAATGTGTTTCCTGTGTGTGAGGGTGCCTGTGTGTGTGTGTGGTAGGTTAAGTCTTTTATGAACGAGGTCCGTAGGATGAGTCGGTATGTGTATGTCGGTGGCAGGTTAAGAACGATTTTGAGTAGGTTGAGTGTGTTCTTTGTATGTTGGTGGAAGATTGAGTGTATTTTTCGCGTGAGGGTGTGTGGGTGTGTGTGTGTCTACGCGTTTGATAGGTTGAGTGGATTTGCGTATGATAGTTTGAGTTCGGATGTGCCTGTCAGTGAAAGTTTGATTACATTTTGTTGGTGGAAAGTTGAGTGCATTATTTTATGACGATGGAAGACTTAATATGTTTTGTGTGCATGAGTGTTTGCTTAAGGGGGTTGTGTGAGCGGGAGGTTGAGTGTTAAGCACGGGTTGGTAGGTTAAGTGGGTTTGCGTATGGATTGATAGATTAAGTTTATTTTTAGTATGTTGGTGAAAAGTTGAGTGCGTTTTGTGTCTGTGGGTGTAAGAGTGAATGCGGCTTGTTTGTGTGTTTGTGGGTGGGTGTGAGTGTCGTTGTGGAAGGTTGGGTCTCTATGTACGAGTTTGGTACATTGAGTGGGTTTTTTTGTATGAGGGTGGTAAGTTAAGTGTACTACACTGTATTTACACTGCTTTCCTTTTCCAAATTGTGCGAATTCATCAGTATGCTTCACAGTGTGGATCACGCTTGAAAGCTCAATTACCTCTACATTTCTGTGCACGCGATATGAAAACGATCAAAGGTAAATGAAATTCAAGATATTCACCCTGTCTATGCGTGCTGTGGCCACCGGGGAAATAAAGATGTCTAATAAACATCAAATATGGAAATAAACCAACCTGCATTTTGATTTGGATGAAACATAAACCAAAGGTGTGATCTCTGTAGATATTTGATTTTTTTTTCTTTCCAGAACACCCATTTCTCTTTAACTTTCTTCTTTTCCGCCTTTCCTCTCTTTTTTTTACTGTGGTTTATCTGATTGTAATATTGCCCTTTATCAAATTGTTTTCTCTTTTGTGCTTTGTTTTTTTTTATTCCTGTTTCTCTGTTTATTTTTGTCTCCCCTCTCCATGTTTTTCCCTTTCATATAAACTGTGGTTTATCTGACAATATTTCAAACGTTTATCACATTTTTTCTCTCATTGTTTTGTTCTCAGTGCTTCAGCTTTTCCGTTTCCTTGTTTTTGTCTATGTTTATCTGTCTCCCACGTTCCCCACCCCCACACTTTTCCTCTCTTCTACCCGATAGGCGTGTTCCTCTTTCTGTCTATCACACTGCAAAACTCAGGTGTTGATTTAACACCAGCCCGGATGTCCACACCAAAAAAGTATTGAAACAACACCAGTTTGGAACCAAACCAATGCTGTTTTGATACTACTTGGTATTGCGTAAACACCTATGTATTTGGTGTCAGACCGAAACCAAACTGGTGTAGTTTAACCCTTCTCTGGCGTGGACATAAATAGATTCCGGGCTGGTGTTAAATCAACACCGGTGTTTTTGCAGTGTAAGATCATGATCATAATAGGGGTTATCATAACAACTTTGCTTTCTTTGGAAAGCTGCAGGGCTGTGTACAAGAAGTATCTCCCACGAAAGCCCTTTCCGACAAAACATCCATAGCGGAAAAAACACGCCATTCTTCCTGCTATAGAATTCCTCTTTATTTAATTTCTTGGTACATTGACAAATTAACTGAATCGTTGTACTTCGATTTTAATCAAATATTGTCGAGATAATGTTACTGGTTTCCTCTTTCACCTAAAGGTCAGAGGCTCTGATCTTTCCAAATATCACATGGAAAAGACAATCGCTTTCTCACCTTGAAGATATTATTGTATTTACCCGGGACCTGATCGATTTTTTTTCTGAGTCCGGAAATGTTAGATAAATATGGCATTTCCATCCAAACATATGAATTGAAATGGTGAGGTTAGAATGAACAAAAAACCACTCTTTGAAATTGTATGGGCTCATTGAAAACGATCCGTAATCTTACGGGAAGTTGTTTGTATGATCTGTCCAAATATAATTTTGCATCATCTCTTCTGTTTTGTGTGTAAAAAAACACACAGAACGTTTAGTTCTCTTCACGGTTCATTGCGTCCAGGAAGTATAATGCATACCAAGCACGGGGGCATTATTCTTGAAGTAGAAAGAATTGGGTCGATGGAGATTTTATTTTTATGTCACTAGGCCCCTATTCAGTCATTGTCGGATTCGGAAATGAGATGAGATATGAGACACTGATTTCAGAGTAATAAAATCTATTCTTCCAACCATCAGGTAAATCACATTCGACAGTTAGGATTGAGTCTGGGATGATCGCAATACCTAGATAGCTGCCTGATAGAAAGGTTAAATTATTATCCAAACAAACAACCTTCATAAGCGTTCCATCATTGAAAAAACGAACATTTATCCTTAATGTTGTTTAAAATAGTGAGTGTTAAACTGTGTAAAATATCTTATAAGACTTCAAATTACCTCTTTTGTTCATTCCGGAAATTGTAACTGTTTTTTATTCAGGAGGTTGTGATTTTAGGCTGTACATCACTTCTGAATGTTGCAGTGATCAAATAAATAGCACCAAAAACTGGAAAGAAAAGATGACATTTCTCTCCCTAGATGTTGAATATTTCGCTGAAAACGATGACGAGAAACTTATTTATTTCTAAAGACACTGCCTGAGGTTCAAATCGATACCCCACTTTAATGAATGAGTGGTTGTACTCGATGTAAGGATTCGATTTCTATCAAATGTTTACGTCTGACTTCAAATCTAATAGCATCGATGCAGAGCCCAATCGTGATATAATTGTCCTTGGATACTTATGACATTTTACCATTCATTATCCGTCAATTTGTGCCAACATCATTGTGTGTTCCCCGGGGTATGTTAGCTAATGAAATATACCTTGCTTCTGATGGTGTTGTAAATCAAAATCGACAGCAAGCCATTGTGAATGTTACAAGTGGCCGTTTATACCTCCGATGCGATGCTATCTGAAATTCGTCTTGGACCAGATTCCGGATGGTACGTCATTCAAATCGATGGCAGGTTATGTTTTTATGGAATATGAATTGCGTTTTTCCCCTAAATACTCGGAAATAGCAATCCTGGTAAACAGGTGAGATAGTCATTTTCGACACGACTTGTTGAAAGCCAAATAGGTATAGCGCATTGTCTTATCCTAAACAGAGTTTCCAGGTGGATACATTTTATTTGTACCATTGTCGAACGTACAGTACATGGTAATCACTAATGTTTCGTTCAGTGGCAGATCAACCTAAAGGTTTATAGATCGAATTTATCGAATTTCTTATAAAAGAAGATACATTTTCAGGCATTTTCATATATTGTTCATGCGAGGTTAAGAATGTAATCTACAAAACACTTTCCATCCAATTTCAAGTCTCGTATTTTGTAACATACATGCTATTTTTTACATACATGTAATTTATTATTACCATAATTATTTTGTCTCAAATGCGGTCTTCTCTTATTTCCTCTTTTAAATATTTAAACTCCAATCGAGCAGGGCCAATGGTACGCTGAGTATAGGCATCGTATGTAGATAAAGTGACATTAGTTTTCACTGTAATTCAGAGATAATTTCAGACTGTATCACCAAGTTGTCCAACATATCTAAAGAATTAAAAACAATAAAAGCAAAGCAACATTAATAAATAAAGGCAATTTTATTGCAAGAAAAACAACATTTCAACAGCAGGAGAAACACCTGATAAATAGTCCCTACGTGACTTTGTGTCAAGAACATCACGACAGAAGAAACATTATTGCTCGACTCTTTGTTACAATCATAAATCTAATTGTATCATTAGAATTCCTTGCAGTAACCGTCTTCCAGTCGATAAAGATATTCTAAGGGAGGAAAGGTCACGACACTTTCATTAGTTGTACGCGGTTGCCATGTGACGTCTTAAAAGGCTCATCATCTGGGCAAAAACTGATGTATTGATCACATCAATAATTGCTGACCATTTGTGCGTATGACTGGTACCTGATACGAAAAACCAATCGAATTATGGCCTTTTTTTGTTGGTTGGATGTGATGGCGAACGTCTTCAACGTGCTTGATCAAGCCTAATGCAGAGTGAAATTGCATTGCAATATAACAAATGAAATTCCCCGTTCCATCTCGAAACTTAATCCCCCTAAAACAATCGTCTTATTTGGCCGGATGTTGTAATGTTTAGATTTATGGCGTTTGGGGAAAATGGGTAACGGACTTAAAATACAGGTATGTCCATTTCCCTCGCCATGTCAATTTTCCTCTTTATAAAATCGTGTTTTTATATTTCGGGTTACAAAATTACTTTTACACTTTTTCAATATTCAATCAATCAATTACAAAGGTACAAAGATACAAATTTGAAACGCTTTTTAAACAATATTATCCATCCCAAAAGGCGCAAACTTGCTCTGTTTGGGTGCAAATGAACATTTCCGGTGCAAACAGGAACAAAAAAAAAAGTCTATTTTGCACCACCTGTTTATTATGCATGTTACGTTGCAAAATCACGCCCAAGGTAATTATGTTCTGTGTGTAAAGTTCCAATTATGAATATCTATATGTTTTGTTGTTGTTTTTGAAAAATGTGTATACGTGACAGGTGTGAACGACCCTCGCGATTTGAGAGATGAGAAATGAATGGCAGAAAATGATACGTTGCCACCTGGCTGCATAGCTTAGGTCAGTTCACATCTAAGGAAGATCTCACAAACCTACTTCATCGTGGAAATGTATCATTAATCTTAGTGATTGATTGTTAGACAGGTTTCTACGATTGATTGCAATAATTGCATTGATATAAAGGATCGTGGGGACGATTTCTCATTATCATATTTTTCTCTGATGTATCGTGTTTATTTCATTTATTTATTTATTTACTTTTATTTATTAATTTATATCTATTCAAAATATTTATACGGGATAAACATGTTCAGATAATATATACAGTGTATTTTAACGTGGTCCTGTTGGCATAAAAGAATATCCAACAACATACAAAAAAATGCATAAAACCATTTAAATTCAGATAAAGAAGATGGGAAAAAAAAGACTGAGTGACATAGGTATTAACAAACATAGATATATCATGTAACAAATATCTCAGAACGTTCCATTACGTAACGAAATCCGAATCAAGACAGTAGGCTCTTTCGGAATTTCAAGAAAGAATGACTACATATAAGAAATAATACCACCACCTGCAAAAGTAATAGTAATAAAAGGTTATTTTTTTAGTGTGTATACGCACATTATAAGGTGCTTAAGGCGCCCTTGAATATGTTTCTCCGCCTATGCTAGTCTACCGATTCCGGTACTCACTTTTTGAGGTTCCTATCGGTTAACCATTTACCTTACCTGGATTGAACTGAGCTTTGTTTTTGTGTGTTTTTTGCTGAAGGGATTTACACCATCGCTGGGATTCGAACCCACGGCACTCTCTTTCAAAGGCCGGAGACTAATCCACTCCGCCCAGGTGCTAAATGGGTACCCGTAGGATGTGAAAGCCTACAGTATGTAGTATGCCTAGCAATCGAGTCTTGGAGCTTTTGTTAGAATGCTCCCCAGGGAGTGGAGAAGGTGCATACATTCTATGCGGGCATGCGAGGATCCGATAATCAGGGTGATAAGATGTTGTTGTGCTTGGGGCCATTATGCATGGGAAAAGCACTATATATAAAACTAGCTATTATTATTATTATCCACTCGGCCACAACACATCTCGCGTGTCATATAATTTTGCTCCGTCATCATACATGATTGTCATAATGGATGTGTTATTCCGGATGTATGAGAAAAAGAATCGCACACGAGTTTAGTCCTGATCACGCCCTTTAAACCACTTCCATTTTCTTTTCACCAAAGGCTATCAAAAGACTTAATCTTGTCATCGCGAATATGACTCTCCATGTACTATTGCATTTTGATTTGATTTAAGAGCAGAGCCGTGCATCTCGGTACAAAACGATGGTCCAATTTCCATTCTTCGAAATCACATATCATACTCAATAATGATCCCATTTCCGAACTGTAAATCTTCCACCGACACTCGCAATGTAAAGCCGGGGGTTCGTTAGTAACGGGGGATGGTAAAATACATATAACTCAGATTTTTTTTTTTGAAAGAAATATAGTAGAAGTAATTCGTACTATTCTTTGGAGAGGTTCTTCAAAATAATGTTTAATAATCTCAGGTTTTGTACAGAAAGTGGATTCCAGTAGGCAAAGGGTTATTAAGTAAGCTATGTTTCAAGTTTTAAAACTTTCAAAAGAAGATGATCCCTTTGCCCATCCTGCTCCTCTCTGGCACCACAGGGGAAATCTATTGGTCTCATTTCTTGTTTTAAATAATACTTAAGCCAAGCTCTGAAGCGGGGGGGGGGGGGCATGGGGTATATAGCAACCCCATCAGTAAAGCGATGTTGCTCCCCGCCCCTCCGGGTCTGGGAATGGGAAAAAAAAAAATATAAATAAAAAACAAAATGGCCTCTATTACTATACTCACGTTTTATTCTGCCTGATGATATAATCACCTTAGATTTGACATGTCCTATGATGATAATTCTACTCTCTTGCTCTAGACAGAAAATAAAACATATATACATGTGATTTGTCTATTATCAGTTTCTTTGACAAAGAACAATTTCACATTTTGTAATTGTTGAGCCATACTTACATACATAATTATGATATCCAGATCAAAAACTTACACGATATTATTTAAAGGATGTGACCGGGAAAGTGTGATACGGGCTATGCTGGGTGTTTCTATCACCTTCAAAAATACACAAGCGTCAAATGAACGTTGTAAACAGACGACAGATTCAAGAACATAGAAAATGTATTGTTGAATTTCCTTCATGACAATGAACAACTGAGGAGTCTTTGTCGAAAATTGGTGAACCCAAAACGGCAGTTTCGTCCTGGAATTTGGACAAACGATTATTTGCAAATTTCGTCAGCTCCGAAAATTGAGGACGAAACTACTGTTTTGTAACTTCTGTTTCAGCAATCTTAGTCATATCCTTCCAAGCTGTTCATTTATCGGCATTTTCAATGCATTTCCTGTATTTGTTAGTCCGTTATGCGTCGCGAGGACTAGACTTCCTCATCTTAAGGATAACAATAGTTCGACATTCAACTTCTTTGTCTCGCAAGAACTTTCCAGCGCAACTTACTCGCGCACATAATTTTCTATAAAAGAAATATCATCTTTATTTATCTATTATCATTATCTATGTACTGCGCTTTTCCCAAAATTGCCCAAAGCGCTAACAAGAAAAAGAATGCATCAATGTCTTAAATCTAATAGCAATAAAAAACTCTGGATTTGAAAAAAAGAAATGTATTAAGTCCCTTTTAAAATAAAGAAACAGATGGTGATTGTTTAAGTAAAATAACTAACTTATTCCAATAATTGGAAGCAGTAAAACTAAAATATTCACCTATTTTTACCAGTAAGGCCAAGTCTTTTCTACGATTAAAGAGTGTCGCCTTCCATGTCGTCTATGATTATATCAATGATTCATCAATCTAAAGTAATTCAAATATTTGATGCAATCGGTACCATACCTTGCTTGTTCCTATGACCAATTCTGAATCACAACGGGCAAAAACAAAAAAAATCTGAATTCGTGTTTTCAGCGAAGTTCATGGGCATTTCATCCTGGATCTAATAATCAAGATAATCTCAAAATAAAAGTCTTTATTTGTACTTCCCAGTAAATATAATTAATATGTACTTTTGTATGCCCACCTGCTATACAATTGTAAAAAAAAGTCATGACCCTTTGCACGATATGCCATCAGGCAATCAACATATATTCAATTGATGACCGGATGGATCCCCCTCAACCTAAAACACCATGTCCTTGTGATCGTTTCAACAACCACCCTAACAAGCTATACCCATTGCCATGGAAACAACAATATCACGGCGTCGATATTGGAATCATGTATATTTTTCTCATATACATCCCAGACCTTTCCGATTTTCCACCTCGGAAGGCGAGCGTAGCCCACACCTGTAGATGACCATCATTTTCATTACTGAAATTGATTCATGTGATTGGTTGCATTTCGCTTGCATTGCCAGGGATTGGATGTATGCGAGGAGATATATCAGGAATATGACAAACGCCTGTAAAATGAAATTAAAGGTCAAGTTCACCTAATATCTATGACTTGTATTGAACTAGAATGGTAAAAAAATGCAAAACCATAAAAGGAAATCGTAAAAATTGGTTAATGAAAATTGCTGCCATTAGCGGAACAGTCACATCGGCTGAAATGACCCCAGACCCACCAAATGTATTACGTTATTACCAATGACATACTATCGATCAGTTTGGAGTCATCTCCATCGTTTGTGTTACTACGGCATAAAGCCTGCCTTAAACTTAGATAAACTTTCAAGTATGTTAATTATATTGGATTATTGTCGAGGATTACAATATAAATGTGGTAATGGTTACTTTTCCCACCCTTTGATTCTCTGTGAGAAAGAAGATTTGAAATTATTTTGAAGATGATGTGACTTCTCTCGGTATTGCCGTTTATTGTACACTACACTGTACCATATAAAAAACACTTTATACAAGGTGTTCAAATAATCGATGACACACACTGGAACACCGGTTACAGGTGCGATCCAGCGCTGTTTTTTGGTCCGAAAGGTGCAAATTTGTTTTTTTAAAGGTGCCCCAGGACCATAAAATTGGTCTTTTAAATGTCCCCTCATTATCGCATAGATATTCAACGTCAAAGGTGCAAAGTTCAACCTTTTCTCTCGCAGACTGCAGACGTTTATACATATATCATATAAACCCCTCAAAAATAGTTTGGAAGTCTGTATTTGAACATTAATTTCTCCCAAGTCCCAATTCTACACAATGCATTTTTTATATTATTTAAAAGATCATTCAATTTTCTTTAAAATGATACCATGCTTGTTATGATCATGTCATCACGAAAAGAGCAGGATTCAAAAGTTTTGGATGAGGTCTGAATCGAAAAATCTGCAAAATGAGCAGAAATAGTCATGAAGGTTTAATGCAGAACATGATACTTTGGTCTGTGTCATTAGATATGAAAATCCATTCAAATCAAACCCCTGCTTCTGTAGTGATGGTTCTAACATGGTTTGAAATACCCATGCATTTTTGTTTGTTTGTTATGTGTTTGCTTGTGCAGAGGTGTGTTTGATTCCATGTTAAGGTTGATGTTAAGGTGCATGAAAATAATTAAAAGTACCGCTGAAAAACTCACTCATCACCACGGAAAAAAGAACAGTTGTATACTTTCAATATTGTGTCATTTTGCAACTTTTGAAATTTGATTGTGTCATTTTGCAACTTTTGAAATTTGACCTTGCCCCACATTTCAAGGCACTGCACCTCCATGTGAACCATAATCATATCATGTAGGGGATATCATTTTAAAGAAAATTAAATGATCCGTTCATTGATATCAATTACACATTGATATTTACTAAAACTGAGGAGGGATTATCGATCAAAGTCAAAAGAAACCGCTGAAAAACTCACTCATCACCACGGAAAAAAGAACAGTGACTTTGAATATTGTGTAATTTTGCAACTTTTGAATTCCGACCTTGACCCACATTTCAAGGCACTGCACCTCCATGTGAACCATAATCATATCATGTAGCGTATCATTTTAAAGAAAAGTAAATGTGCTATTCATTGATTAATTAAACATTGATATCTACTAAAACCGAGGAGGGATCATCGATCAAAGTCAGATTTCCAAACTTTTTTTGAGGAGTTTATACAGTGCGTATCAAAAAAAGTTTACACTTTGAAAAAGCTCTGGAATTAAAAAATAAACAACATATGGGTAATTTTTTCACATATAATCTTGGTTTGGGTCTCATCCATCCAATGAAAGTAAAAGTTTTGACCGAATTTTACACTTGACTGAGCACTGTCCATTTTTGTAAAGCTCGCAGAAATCTGTTTGCGCAGAAATTCTTGTTTTCACGCAGTGTCAAGGGGAAAGGGCGAAATCAAACTTACCCTGCCATACATTTTTCCTACATTTCCCATGCACTTTTAGTCAATTAAGATAAAACAGATACATTCAAGCATTTTTAAACAAATTTGCCACCCAAATTGAAATTTCAAGCACAACTTTTACCCTTTTTGTGCCAGCTGGATCTGATGACATAACTGAATCGGAACAAAAGTTTACATCAGACATCTCCAGCACTTTTTCACTAAGTTTTGATTATTTAAAGTGGGTTGACATTTAATTTTTCATTTAATACTTGTTTCTCCACACTTTTCCCAAGCTTGACAATGATTAACAAAATGAAAATCAAGCCTAATTCATTTTATGTAAATCACAGCTCAGTGTAAATCAAATATCGTCTTGATGGCCTTGGTGTGTGGGGGAGTGGGGCGGGGCGCAATGCTCTCTTCGGAGTGTATTGGGCAAGGAAACAAGTTAAAAGAGGTCAAAGATATCTTCATATCAAGTTTACTTGCTAAATGCTACGTGTTCTTCATGATAAAGGTTTACTTTTATTCGCATAGCTAATTCAAAGTTCTGCGCAAATCGTTTTTCACTAACTTTTCAAAAGTAAGTGGTGCTCACTCAAGCGGAAATATTTTTCGATAGTTATATCGTCATTTGCTTAAATGGATCTGTACCAATTTTAAAATATGGAAAAATCTTCAGGATATTACAAATGTATAATTTTACAGGACGTTTTCAAAGTGTAAACTTTTTTTTGATACGCACTGTATATATACATAATAATCTGCTTCGGCATACGCAATAACATAATCACAAAAACGAATCGAAAATGCCGTTAAAAATATATTTTAAAAGGAGCATAGCTTTCAAAAATGAATTATATATATACATATATAAAAATTATATGTGTGTGTGTGTGAGGGCGTGTGTGTGTGTGTGTATAACCATTTACATTATTTGCTTATAGCTACAAATCCGGGCAAGAACGGTGTAAAAACACGGCGTTGAGCAGCACGACCCCCATAATACTTGACAGACGAAGACATGGACAAAAACAGATTTATAAAAGAAAAAAGATAAAATGCAAATCCTCTTGGTATCTCGAAAATAATTGTTAGACAAGACATTATGCAATTAAGAATGGTGAGAAGAATATTTACGGCGCCTGATTAGGTTGTAATTTATGTAATTGCCAAAACGTCTGCGTGTGTAATTAGTGTGAAGAAATTCATTTTCCCTCTGAAAATCATCACGAACGAGCTTCATAAAACGTCAGTTTTAAATGATTTTCTTCGGATCGCTGGACTTGGCATGAAATTGGTAGATTCCAGCGTTTAATATATCACGTAGAAGGAAGCGTCTGCATATTTATAGAACATAGTTTCATGTAGGTAAACTTCAGCTAACATTTTTGTATTTCAATAAAATGCTGTGTTCGGGGAATGACAGTTGGGGAGAAATAACGTCACGTACATGAATTTTATGAATGATCCGCTGCCTGGCGCCAATCGACACGTGGCCTATAGTCGCATGTATTTTGTCGACAAATTGGTTGGAAAAGATATTCGAATCATGTAATTCTAATGGCTCTCTGGTTGAAGAGAGATTATTTAAAGGCCAAGTCCACCAAAGAAAATGTTGATTTGATTATATAGAGGAAAAATCAGGCTAGCGTAACTTTAAAAATTTCATCAAAATCGGATGCAAAATAAAAAAAATTATGACATTTTATAGTTTCGCTTATTTTATTGACATGCACATCTAGGTGAAATGCAAATGAGATAGACGATGATGCATCTCACTCACTATTTCTTTTTTTTATTGTTTGAATTAAACAATATTTCTCTTCTTTTTTTAAATATTTGACAATAAGGACCAACTTGACTGAACCAATTCCACATGTACAGAGAGGAATTAATCATTGTTTCACTTGACATTGAGGATAAAATTTGAATATTTCAAATAATACAATACAAAAGAAATAGCGAGTGACATCATCAGTCTCCTCATTTGCATACCGATCAGAATGTGCATAATACTGTTTTTTGAAATTTAGGAAAACTTTAAAATGTCATAATTTTTTTATTTAACATCCGATTTTTCATTCAAATCCACTTTTGTTGGGGTGGTTTGTCCTCTAATGATTATCATTCATCAATAATAGTTTTGTAGTTCGGTTCAATCCCGTTAATCAAAGAGGTCCGTTAAACACCACTATACATGTACAGTATTAACCATGCCCAGATAAAATATCTCCAACAGCTTTTGCATATCATTACGCAAATCGGAGCGATGTTTCAAGTTTAGAATGGAAAAAACCCTCACTGAGCATGCATATACCGCACGTAAGATAGGGTGGGTGTAACATAAAATACAATAGTGATGAATATGATTAAGAAATAATTCAAAAAGAATTAATCAATGTGACTCGTCTTTCACCGTTGGGCCACAAATTATCGGTCACAAATTGATTTGATTGCAATTACTTTTAACTTGTTCTTCACCTTCTAAAATTTCATCCACTACTGTGACGTATGTACCACGTGATACAAACACGGTGTTTATTAAACTTATTGAATGTAGTTTCTATGCACATATTTTTGTTTTCCTCAATGGAAAACGTGATGCGGTTAAATACTAACCTTAAAATAAAATGATGCTTCCTGAATGTTTGGAAAGCTGGCAAAGACATAATTTTCACATTATTGAACTTCGGAGTCAATTTTTATAAAGAACAAAGTCAATTGCAATTAGCCACTGTGTGTCTACGAATCCTGCTCTAGCACGTGATTTCTAATTCGCAATAATGGTTGCACATTTTAGAAGGTGAAGGGCGGCTTCAAATCTAAAATGAAATATGAATATGCTCGGTTTCACCTTTTAACAAATAAATTTTATAGAATCTCCATTCTTCTTAAATATGGTTTAAGATAACTAATCGTTATTTAAAGCAAATGATATCAATCGCTAGATCTACTGAAAAGGGATAGTCAGGTGTGAAATGTGTAGTTAAAAAGGAAAATGCTGAGAATGTCGTCTTCGTCTGTAAATGCTTAATTTCCTTCCTTGAAAAACAAAATTAGTCATTGTCTAAGCTTCTGCTGAATTTATTCCATTGAAATAGATATTATTAACATGGGCATTTTTCCTTCATGAACAAGAGGACGGGATTTGTATTTTTTTCTAAAGATTTAGCCTCACTGAAAAAACCCGATCATTGCTTACGGAGAAATTCGGGTTTTTGTTAATCATTGCATTTACCTCATCTCGCTGATATTGCATTTTCTCGTTGAAATACGCGGGATAAATGCCGATAGAGAACCACGTGATTAGGGGTAGCACCAATTATCTCCAAACTATTCTAATTGATTACTGATTTCCGAGCAAGGCGACTATAGACGTGGGGTTAATTTTAGCCGCGACCTTAGAAACGAGGTACATTTTTAGCATTCATTAAGAGTGAACTTTAGGGCTTGGCGAATATGGCCTTTATTGATAATGAACTAGTACGTCATTGCGGAGCTGGTATCGTGTTCTGTTTGGATTATACTGGCTATAATACTGCCTAAGATATCAATAAACAGTACAAAGAAGAGTCTTTTTCCCCTCCCGAGATTGGGAGGGAAAGATGAGATTGTTGGCAGGTTAAAAGCAACTTGTACTTTCACAGATTAAATGGTGTCCATTGCACTTATGCCACGTATAATGAGAGGAAAGGTGAAAGGGGGGGGGTGTGATCGAAAACTGAAATCAAAACGGTGATGTGATGTTTATAAATGACTGATGATGATGGCGTTTTTTGTAAAGTGTAAAGGAAAAAAAATGCAGACAGGAGTCGGGATGAATATGAGCCTATTTAAAGTCTATGTCTATGTGTGACAGTGCATGCGTGAGTGTTCGGATGTGCGTAGGGACGACGCCCTAGGAGGACCAAGGAACGGTCCGTCCACGAGGATTTTTTTTTTTTGAGGAGTTGACACAAATTGGAGTAAGAAAAACAAAAGAGGAAGGAAAGGAGGAGAGAGGAAAGAAGAAAACATTTCAAAAACATGTCTGTCGTGCAACTCTACACCCCTACGATTCAAATGAGAGCATTTTAGCTCGTCTTCTCCCTCCCCCCCCCCCCCCCATATCATACGCCTTTGCATGGCCCCTGTATGAGTGAGTATGCGTGCACGCGAGGGAGAACGAGGGAAAGAGTGAAAGGGAAAAATGAGAGAGAGAGAAATAAAGACAGAAAATGAGAGAGAGAGTGAAAACAGATCGGAGCTTTTCTAGGAATAAGGGTTTTTTTCATACTACGAAAAACACAATATGCAATGTTAGAGGTAACATTAGCGGCCGCAAATGCATGGCCTTGACAGTTGGACACCAACATAACATTTTAAAATAATGTACATCCTCACACCACCAGAAATGTCTCCGTTTTGGAAGTGTAGGATATCGTTGTCAATGTCAGTTTAATTCAATACATGGCATGATTGGAGGAGACAATGTATCTGTCAAAAAAGGAGAAATCCAGATGTGAAATAAAAGGAGAAAAATCATCAACGATGTTGTTACAGGTAAATTGAGATTGAACATGACATTGACTGAAAAAAAGCTCTCCACGGGGAGAATGTGTTTTTCAAGATGGTCGGACAGGGTGGGGTTCTAGAATGGTCTTATTATTCGAAGCTACAAATGGTAAATCATGACTTGCAAATGATATAAGGATTTCATTTTGATGGCACGGTCATTTTTTTCTTTGGTTTTCAGACTCAAATTTAAAGGTCAAGTCCACCTCAGAAAAATGTTGATTTGAATAAAAAGAGAAAAATTCAACAAGAATAACACTGAAAATTTCATCAAAATCGGATATAAAATAAGAATGTTATGGCATTTTAAAGTTTCGCTTATTTTCAACAAAATAGTTATAATAACGAGCCAGTTACATCCAAATGAGAGAGTCGATGATGTCACTCACTCACTATTTCTTTTGTTTTTTATTGTTTGAATTATACAATATTTCAATTTTTACGAATTTGACGATTAAGACCTCCTTGCCTGAAGCACAAAATGTTAAGATAATGGAATAACATGTGTTCAGTGAGGAATGAAACTTCATTTCACATGACAATGACGAGAAAATAAAAAGAATTCATATTTCATATAATAAATTACAAAAGAAATAGTGAGTGATGTCATCAACTCTCTCATTTGGATGTAACTGGCTCGTTCATATAACTATTTTGTTGAAAATAAGCGAAACTTTAAAATGCCATAACTTTCTTATTTTATATCCGATTTTGATGAAATTTTCAGTGTTGTTCTTGTTGAATTTTTCTCTTTTTATTCAAATCAAGTATTTGTTGGGGTGGACTTGTCCTTTAACACTTCAACAAATTGCACCACAGACTCTTGTCTGTGTCATAGTAAATATGTGAATTTTTAATATAGTCCTAATACTCCAGAATCTGCATTGTCCACCATGCGAATATTATACATTTAACAGGACTTATGCTCAAGTTGTCATCCTGTTGTACTTGCGTTTGGGGGTTTACATATTTATATGCATAGGCGGCGAATGTGGGGGGGACCTAAACATGAGGTGGGGGATGATCCCCCCCCCCTAAATCGCCCTGTTCATTACCATATTTATGCCGATGATATTCAGGTTTTTGTCTCTTTTTCACCGGACCAAATTCAAGCTTCCAAAGCTTTGCGCATTTTGGAAAATTTAATTTGTTCCAGTGACACCTGGATGAAATCAAATTCACTGCAACTAAACCAGGGTAAATGTGAGTTCACGCTTTTTGGCTCCAAATCTCAATTAAGTAAACTTAACATAGACTCAATTTTCATTGCCGGTAATCCTGTTCCTCTCTCTCTCTGATTCATGCCGCAATCTTGGTGTCATTTTTGATTCCCAAATGTCAATGTCAAATCAGGTTACAAGTATTTGTAAACCTGTCCGCTATCAATTGCGCAACATTGGTTTCATTCGGAAATATTTAACTCGTTCTGCAACAGAGAAACTTGTGCACTCACTCATTTCCTCACGTCTTGATTTCGGTAATAGTCTTCTCTTTAAAATGCCTTACTCTAAAATTACCCGACTTCAAAAACTTCAGAATTCAGCAGCTCGCGTTGTTTCTCTGTCAAATAAACACGATCGCATCACTCGTGTTCTTAAAGACTTCCATAAAGGATCGCATAGTTTTCAAAATTCTACTTTTGGTTCATCATATCATCAACGGATCCGCACCCGATTACAGCAAGTCTCTTATACACCACTATCAACCTGCACGCACACTGCAATCATCCCAATCTAGTCTCTTGCACATCCCACTATCTAAAAAAATCCTGGGGCCGCTGGGGCGATTGAGCTTTGATCATGCTGGACCAGCCCTGTGGAATTCACTACCACAGGAGCTGAAGAACTCAAACTCTGCAACATAATTTAAGGGCAACCTGAAATTGCATTTGTTCACCAGCAGGTACTAGGTTTGAAGACAGTAATTTTTCCTCATTTTTAACTTACCCTTTCTTGTACTTCTCTTAGTTCTCTTTACTTTTATGTTTTACTCTCTTCTATCAAGATGGAAAGACGCTATATAAATCATATGTATTATTATTATTATTAAACTGTTTATTAATGACCCTTTTTTCCTTTTTCTTTGCTTGTCAAATTTGTTTCCTGCCTGCATCCCCCCCCCTAAATTGAGGTGGACCCCTCCTTAAATGTTTTCGCCCCCCTAAAATTAAGGTTGATAACTTTTTTTTTTGCTTGTCAAAAGAAATTTGGTGTTCCCCCTAAAAATTAGTTTGATATCCTTTTATTTATTTTTTCTTGCTTGTCAATTTTTTTACCTGCGTCCATCCCAGAATTTTAGGTGGACCCCCCATATTTTGGGGGCTTCCGCCGCCAATGTTTATACGAATAATCTAACAGGAGGCTGATATCGACAAGCTCCGCTTTTAAGCAGCATCCTCCATTCCCAGTCTGCTTAATAAACACTATAAAAATATTGGGTAAAAGTGCTCCATGAGGGTATTCATGGTAATTATGTGTCCAACCAACATTGGGCATTTCTTTTGGGCATTTCTATCTATCTAGTGTGATGAAAATGTTGCCCATTCTAATGCAATCGCTGTTTGATTTTGACATCACTAGTCAATATGCTTCCCGCATCGGGTAAAACACTGCCCCAATTTGGGCACATAATTACCCTCGTGTTGGTTAAAGTTTTACCCAATATTTTTTTTTTATATAATGACTGTACATAGATTTTTTTTAATTGTTTATTGCTTATAAATGAATGTATCAAGATGTATGGAACAAAACATAATTATTGTAAATGTTGGAAATTGAAATAAACGAAATGAAATGAAAACAACAGGTCTATGCCCGCAGACTAGCCCCTGGGGTACGCCTACTCCTCGGCGGTAATGAAGGATAGAATGTTTGATAAATAATCCACTGACCAAAAGCATCAATGTGATAGCCAAGACTGTCGCCCAACATTTGACGTCATTCCACATGCTTGAGGTTTTTTAAGTTTCAATCCTTTGTCATTATTTTCGATTTTTTCATTTGGAACGGAAAGGGGGCGTCGAATTAATCTAAAAATTGATAATGAATCACTATCTAGGGCATTAGCAAGTGTGGCAAACTCCAAGCTTCTTTGTAATTGTCATTTCATCTCTTTTACAGTGGTATCAATTGTCCTTTCAATCCAAATTTAAACAGTGCATTATTTGTTTTATGTAATAAGGATGCGGATATGGATGTTTCTCATCAATCAAACCGTGACAGGTCAAAACCCTTTCCTGTTTTATCTATACTCATCTACATTTATTGTACACGTAAAAAAGTTTTTATGTGATTGCATTACTTCATTTCGATTTAAACATAAAATAACATAAAATTATATCATGTTTTATTATATTATAAGTGTATTGTTGAACTTGAAGAGAGCAAATACAATCAATCAATCGATCAATTAATAAATCAGATACAAATTAGCGGATTGGCATTTTCAAGAAAACAGTTTGAAATATAACATGGTATATAAATGGAAATGAGGGAATGGAATTGTTCTATAGGATGAAATCGAATAAAACGGGAAAGAGTGATATGGGGAGAGAGGGAAATTGAAGTGAAAGAGCTTGGAAAACGAACAGCAGACAGGAACGTCAAACGTAATGCATGTCTGTGCGATATAAATATGATGAATGCTCTGTTCCTTGTGTGAATGTTCGGGATATCATCAATATTACATTTTTAAGTTGGAATGCCGACTCAGCTATCATTGTCCTAGTTTCCCAGTATGATTCGGAAACATTTGATTCATCTTTTTTTTGCAGAGTTTGCTGTATTATGACATTAATCGACCAAATAATATGCTGAAACCGATCTTTATTACTGTAATACGCAAGCCCTTAGTCTAGGTTTTCAAGTACGGGCTTCGATCCCTTCACTTCTTTTCCCATTTTTTCTTGCCTTTGATTTTTTTTAGAGAATTGATTAAGAGGATTCGAACCGGGGCCCCCCGCCCTGCTACGTGCTTTATACTTGTAAAAAGAATTTAAAAAAAGTGTTATTACCTGCCTAATATAAAGAACGGAAACATTATATTATAACACTGAAAAAATAGGCCTACGATCCTAATCCCCAACTAGCGCACACACTTTTAAAATAAGAACGTTCACACGTTGGTAGCATTGTCATTTGTTTGATTATAGGCCTACTATATAAAATTTGCAATGTATGTAAAATTACTTGCTCAAGACTCGGTGGGTGTTTCATAAAGCTGTTCGTAAGTTAAGAGCGACTTTAAGAACGACTGGTGATCCTTTCCTATGGTAAATTGTATATTCAATGGCGATGGTTTAGCGCGTAAGAAAGGGTCACCGGTCGTTCTTAAAGTCGCTCTTAACTTATGAACAGCTTTATGAAACCGCCCCCTGGGCCGGAAATCGAACCCCTGGCTTCCACGTTGCAGTAAGGCTCCTTAAACGACTCGTCCACGTCACCTCCACTCCCTCACCAAGAACTAAAATAAGAAAACCCATATACACTCGTGCGCGCTCGCTAAAAGCTAGTCACTCCTTACACACACACACACACACCTTCCCTCCCTATATAGCCGCTAACACGCATACACATATCAACTTTACTATACCGTTATAATTTGTTTCTTTTCTCAACTTTTGGCTTTCTTTGATGATTTGAAAAAGGAAGAAAAAGGGCTAACGATAACATTTGCGACTAGAATTATTATTTTATTCAATTATTTCCTTATCGAAATATCTTGCTTACATTGACTGAACAATATTCATGCTCATCGAGTTGATAAGTTGTGTTGCTACAACAAGATATTTTCGTCTTTCAATACGTCATCACTTGGCAAGTAATTTTAGACAATTCAATTTTGCATTCTTGAAACACCTACAAAATTGTAATTAGAACGACAACCTATTCAGACTTGTATAATCTAATATCCTGAGTACTGAAAACGACTTGTTTGAAACTAGAATCTTATTGCGTTAATCAAAAGATCACTATCGATCCGCATTAAATGAAAAAGCGCACCGCTCTGGAATTATCGATACAGCTTTTCTGCTCCAAAAAATTAGATCCATTCGTGGCAGACAAATGAGTTGTTATACACGTCATAATTGAAAGGATCCATGTCAATCCATTTGTCGCCTTAAGAGAAACATACTCCAAATATAATACATCTCGACAGCCACATTGTTAACATGCATGTGTTCCGATGTATTAAGCGCTGTTCGAAAGCAGGTAATAATTATTTTTATCTGTATTATTTTTTCTGACGCATTTTCCTGGAGATGAGCATGATTCTGTTTTCGACACTGTTGTAAGGGCCATTTGACATTTTCATGTATTTCCTTTTACATGATGAAAAAGCCCATTCCATTTTAAACAAAGAACGACACGATTTAATCTTCCTGCAAATCCACATGTCAGTCCGTCTGGACAAATAAAACGTAAAATCAAACAAAGAAATCAGACACTGAAAAATTCATTAAAATCGGAGAAGGAATAACAAAGTTTGTGATTTCTTAAATTAAATTTTGCATTCTTTCCGCGAAACAGTTATTATGTATGTCTTCATAAATGTGCAATAAGCAAGCTAATGATGTCATACCCCCTTATTATTTTTGTATTTCATTAATCATCAAATTACATTTATTCAGTTTTCATTTTCCAAGAATGAAAAATGGATTGACTGCTGATTTAAGATATAATTAGATAATCATTGCTGCAACTTCTTTTGTTGCAAGGATTACATATAAGTCATGTATGAATGATATTATAGAATAATTATGATTCCGTGTAATAACATAATAAATGGAAAGATAGGACATGGTATCATTAGCTCACCATTTTCCGTATGCATGTCGGCATGCATATCTATATGTATATTTTCAAAATACTGCAAAGCTTTAAAATCCGATAACCTCGTAATTTGGATGAATTTTTTAGCGTTTTCCTCGATGGGATATTTTTTAGACATTATTACTTTCAGCCCGGAGTTCCCCTAAGGAGAATAGTTTACTGCTAACATAATACATCCAAACAACAATTAATCTAAACAATAATAGTTCTGATTGAGTCATCGATGGGCGGATAGGCCTTTGCCAAGGCGGAGTGATTTATGTTGCAAAAGCTCCAAGTTCAGGCTTATCAAAACAATATCAAACCCGAATTATTTCATGTTTAATCTGATATTTTCCAATGGTCACACAGCATAGCTTGACGTTAAAGGAAGAGCAGAGCTCTCCGTGTAGGCGTTCTACGGAGTATGAGAACGAACAAGATGTTTTTGTTTCAGGAACAACCTTTACAACCTTTAGACACGTTAGATCAGCGGGGCAACCCTCCGTTCACACCTAACTGGAGTGATCCATTGAGTTGTCATAAGAGTTGTAAAAGAAGCCCGGGGTCTGCCCGATGAGAAATGGCCAGTGTGTCGGTGATATGACGGTGATAGAATCGCCCATTAGTGGACCATGCATCAAGCACTGACGACGTGTCAGGTCCAGATGATGAAATGGTACGTCTACTACAGCCACAGCGTCATCGTGTATCTACGCCTCGGTCAGACCGGCGCAACCAACTCGGACCGACCGAATCTGTTACGTTGTTTCCAATGACATACCTTCGATCGGTTTGGAGTCGGCTTCGTCAATGTGGCCGTAGCATGAGCTTTAAACATGTTAAAGGTGTGAGGCATTCCTTGCCTCACCCTTATAATCAGGGGCGGATCCAGGATTTTCCGAGAGGGGGAGGGCACAATTTCCCGTTTGGAATTTGACAAGCAAAAACAAAACAGCAAAAAGAAAGTTTTCACTAAAAATCGAAGGGAATTTGTCCCACGTCAAATTTGACAAGCAAAAAAAAAATCCTCTCTTGTATAGTTACGTACGTCATATTCCGATTAAAATATTTCATTTGAGTCTCAAAAGGGGGGAGGAGTTACACTTGTGTATGAACGGCATTTTTTACATTAAAGATAGTGACTATGACTCTCAAGGGGGGGAGGGGTTGAGCCGGATCTGCCACTGATTTTAATGACTGTATAAAAAAGGAAAATGGAAAGAGACAGTACAAAATTACTTTGTGCACTTTCTAATAAACCAACCTCTGAGGACCTGACGCGGGGATATTTATTTTATTTCATTTCCAGGAGCACGATGACCCTCATAACATTAATATCAGTGCATTGAAAAAAATCATCACACAATATTAAAAAATACATTATCGGAAGACCAAGAAAATACACACAAAGTGAGAAAAACACACTGTCTAGCTATTATGCCTGGAGATTATCACTAGAAATTAGGTTTCTGTTAAAAGGCTCTCCTCATTAGCTGGTGATAAAGCCATTATGTTATCCTTCACACATTCGAGGAAATAAAACAACATATTGGTGGGAATAAGCTTCCATTCTATTCTATTCTACCCCACGGAATCGTCGCTTGTTTGACGCCGTGGCCTATCATATTGTTTGACCCTTGGCTTGTCCGTTATGTGTCTAAGGACTACCAGTGTTTCTCCACTGGGATCATGAGAACATTAATACTTCTTGTCTATCGTATTCTTATATTGACCCTTTTTGGCACCTGATACACATGCAAAGCGTCATAATAAACATGCATGACATTGATCCTCATCAGTGCTTCGGATCCGATCCCAGTTCCTTTCAAAACGAAGCCACAACACAAATTACTGAACATGTCAAATAGAGAAAATTGATACCGAACTGGTTGTGATGGAAATTGATGTGTCTTCAGCTGTTTTTCTTTTTCAATATGTATTACTCACATATTACAGTAGAAACAACTACGGGTCGTGCAGTCCATTGGTTAGAATATTGGACTCATAATCGCAAGGTTGTGAGTTCGAATCCCACTCTGCCATTGGTTCCACTTTGATTTAAAAAAGACCCGAGAGTACGTCGTCTATAAAGTCAGCCATTAAAATGTTTCATAGATAATTGGTTATATATATATACCAGCAAGGCGTTTACCAGCAAAATGCAGTCCTGCCGAGTTCCTACGAGAATTACCATGAATAGTAAAAGAACAAGATAGAGATTTTCCGAGGCACGCTTCATTTTTGGCACTCTGGATAATCAAATTCATGAAAACTACTCCTGTAGCAGCAAACCACCTTGAATTTGCAAAGGATTAGAAATAAACTATTGACAATGATGTTTCTTGTTTAATACGTATGCTTGTTTTTTTTTATTTTTTATGTAAAAAAAGGTTATGTTTCTTTGGTCATTTACAGCAACTGATTTGTAGTGACTCAGTCATACCTAGTCGTTCTAAGTCAAACAAAGCAGCGGGATCACCATTGACATACGATTGGAATGTTTCGAGTCGGCTTCGTTGGTGGGACTGTAGCCTGCATATTATGATCATTTCACACCACTCATTGCTCTCCCCTAACCCCAGCACATATATTGATCACGTTGGTGTCTTCTACAACGTTTTATCAACGCCCGATGTTGGCTATGATTGGCGGATGATGGAGAGAGATTTAATGACATCAACTAGGAACACCTAGTCTTACTGTTCCATCAAGCGGGCACGAAATACGTGACATTACAACATTCAGGCTCGGACCTATTGTATACAAAACCTTCTTTACCAAAGAAAAGCTGCTTTTCACAGGCTGTACGTTATTCATCTAGTTAATATCAACGCTGCACAGTGCCCTGCCGGGCCCACGATCAATTGTGCAAAATGAATTTTCGGAATATTTCTATGCTCAGATTTCGATTTTGAACAATAAACTGGATTTTCATTTCATATAATACTTACTCAGTCAATCTTATCGAAAACTCTTTATCATGATTTCCATCAAGAGAAGATTAAAGAAAAAACCTACTTTTAACATTCCATTTACACAAAATCAATTCGAATTGATAAACGAAAGAGCAAATTAATAAGTTTAATAGACATATTGAATGCATTAATTTTTACTTAACTTTCACTCTCTATGCACAAACACATATGCCATCTAATGTGTCACACACGTATGTTGCGAAGTAAAAGTTTAGCGTGCCTGCATACATCAGAACCCAGAACGATTTTTGAACCGAAATCTCTGCACATATCGGCCAACCGGACGCAAGCTGGTTGTCTTCCATTTTTAGAAAACCCAACAAATCCTGCTCGTGTATTTGACAGACAACATTTTTTTAGATACGAAATTTCCCAATTTTGCGACGGCGCCAAGAATGTGTGGAGTTCTTTCAAACCACTGTCTACGTCAGGTAGAGTTAGTCATGTGACATGCGTGACGTGTATACCTCGCATCAATTCCGCATCTTCCTTATCATATCACGTGATATATTGGCATATCTCATCTTGCCGCTCCCATGTCCATATATCAGAACTAATAAATTCCTCGTATTGTGCGGAGAGGATCTTGACATTCATTTCCTTCATAATGTTCACAATCTCTCAAACTCGATCCATTTCCCCAATTTCAATCCATCTTGGATTCTTCTCCGTTCGTTGTTCGCTTCTCATTTCATTCTGTCTGCATGGGCGGAGAATATGGGCTTTTATGATTACGATGTCTTCAAATGATTTATTGAAATTTTCTTTGGATATTCCTCATTCTTTCTTCATTTCATTGAGTCAAACTCTTTACCCATCCTGACCCAATCCAAACCAATATCCCCCTCTCTCTCTCTCACACACACACACACAAACACACCCTCGCACCTATACTCTCCCACACACACATGCTCTCTCTCTCTCTCATATTTAATGCGAAGCCTTTCCATTTAAGAAAAATTTTCGTCTTGGTTATATTCTTCTACATTTTTTTCGAGTAATACATGTATATATCATGTATAAAAAGAGATATCGATCAAAAAGTTATTTATCCAAGTATTGCTGGCGATTTTTTTCTCTCTCTTTAATGATAACCATGCAAATAATTCAATCAATATAACATTTTACATCTTCTACAATTACCCGATTTAAAAAAAAAGAGTGTCACTTCTTGAGCGTAGAGGGCGCTGCCTGTTGACTGGTCACTGCAGAAGTTATCATCCGATAATTCTGCCAGTCAGATCGGCGGCAAGGCAAGGTGTCACGCACCTTCCTGTTTACCCATCTGCTCGCAGAGGACACATCCAGCGGCTGGAGGGGACACACGAACAGGAGATTTGTAGCACCTAATTGCCTATCAACTTCACAGCACCCACATACGCCCTAAATCATAAAAGGAAGATCGTGAAGTAGTACATCGTTATGATGTTAACCTCTGCTGTTGCAGCTTTCTTGAATGATCAAACTAAAAATAACCGCCCCCGTCCCTTCCTTTGTTTCCTGTTCACTTTTGAAAAAAAAGTTCATTCATACACCATTTAGGCCTACACACTTTGATTTTGTGTGAAATGAGATGTGACCATTTACGATTTTCTTTCATACATACGTGTATGAATACGGACCCCCTGCAACATGTTGGATTGCACTTAGCTCTAATTATAGCAGGAGATCTCATGTTTTCAAGCGATTATTTTGTCCCAAAATCCGAATAAGAAAAGTATTGTGACCTCCATTTTCTCAGTCATTCACATTATACTCTCCTTTCGATTTCTTCGTTGGTCGATTTTTTTCCTACACCTCTTTTTTATTAGTGTTTTTTTATTTCATTTTATTTTTTATAATTTTTTCCCCAAAATTCCACTAGCTCTTTTTTTAAATTCAAGCCGTCAATCATATACTAGTACATGAATAAAGGGGTTGCTAGTATACCCTTTAAAGTTTTGAATATTGTGATGTGTACTCGATTTTGATTTATTCTTACATTCCTATATCGCTCCAACATTAGTTTTTAAGATTACATTTCATGCCACTGTCTGCAGTTGGTTGTATGGTGGCGTATCTACTCTAAAAAAATAAATGTTAACTAAACATTTGAAAGGTTGGAGGAGTGACAACATATTCTAAATGTTGCATTTACCACCTTAAATGGTTCTACCCGACACTTGAAATGTTGAATTCAGCTTCATACAAGGTTGGATGTAACATTTGGAAAAGGTTGTCACTCCTCCAACCTTTGAAATGTTGATTTAACATTCGATTTTTTAGAGTGCATACAGCATCTACATAATATAATTTCGCTTAAGAAATTTGTAAGTGCGGGCAGTATACTGCTCCACATCACATCTGAATGGAATAAATATCACATTTCGTTAAGTTGTTTTACTTCTACCTCCTCATTGCCTTGTACGAAATTGATAATAATCAAACTAAATACAAAATATATGATAGGGATTTACATGAAATATAATTTCTGTTTTCACTCGCTTCGCTCTCTTGTATTTAATCGGTCATTTTGCACTGCATAAAAATGCCTCTCCAACAAAATCATTTTTTTTTCATATACGCCCTCTCTTCCAACAAAATCGTTTTATCGGAATACGCGCAACGATTAGTTTACATTTCCTTTCGCCTGCCTATAATAATATACACTCTTTGAATTTGAAAAGTGTATTCTTAAAGATGTTAAAGTTGCCTTGAATAAAATACAATTTATTGCATGATAATATGTGCATTATTTATAAGGCAAGTATCAATTTATGTGTATTTTTCTCCATATACGCCCTCTTTGTCATTATTCAGTCATTCTCCTCAATTTGGTTCTAATTTTCATCATTTGCTTTATCGCAACGATGGTTTGTTCTAAACAAAAATAGGCACTCGTAGTCAAATACATTCTACTTTAGGAAATTACAACTGCCAAAAGGAATCTTCTTATTCCTGGAAGATCCCTTAGTAGATATGCCATTTATAGGGCACATCGTCTCATCAAGTATCCTCTAACAAGATCAAAATGTAGTCATGGTAGTTGTTCAACGTTTAGCACGAGCTTGATTGATTATGATCGCTGCCACATTGATTTGACAATAATTCTGCATGAGGAAGGCCGCAGTCAACACACTTGCAAAAATCAGCTAGGCTACATCAAGAAATGGTTTCAACCAACAATATTTGCATTTCTTATTCTGTTAGAAGAAACAAAAATCATCGCGGTATTGTTCTTTTCAACTTCAAGAAATGTGGGGACATTCCGTGCTGCCGGTGGGAACGCATTTTTCATTAAAGGGATTGTCCTGGCTGAAAATATTTATATCTCAATAAATAGAGTAAAATTCACAGAGCAAAATGTTGAAAATTTGATCAAAATTGGATAACAAATAACAAAGCTATTGAATTTTAAAGATTTGCATTATTCCGGTGCAAAAGTTCTTGGCGTTTCTTTATGAATATTCATTAGGTGGGCTCATGATGTCACATCCCCTCTTGTTCTTTTGTATTTTATTATAGGAAATTAGGTTTATTCAATTTTTTTCTACCAAGAACCAAACATTTGATTTGATACCTGATTAAGTGCATTAGTTATTTTTTGCCGCAACTTATTTCATCATATAATGGGAACACGTCATTTACACATGTATGAAAAAATGAAAAAAAAATATGATTTCATGTAATATAATAAGAAAAAGGAAAATGGAGATGTGACATACATGTAATCAGCCCATCTAATGAATATTCATGACGATGTGCATATAACCTTTTCCACAAAATATTGATAAACCTTAAAATTCAATAATTTCGTTATTTGTTATCCGATTTTGATGGAATTTTCAGCATTTTGCTCTGTGAATTTTACTCTATTTATTTATAAATATTTTCAGCCTGGACCATCCCTTTAAGACGACCATGACAGTACGGGGTAGATGAGTACACTATTGTATAGCTGTGTGATATCTCAATGATCAGAGAAAGTATGTTTTCATATTTAAACGGATCGGAAGATGAAATGCAAATGAAATGATGTGCACAGTAAAAACATGATTTAATTATATCATCGTTTACTATGTGCATATTACAGTAGTTGTTTAAACGGTTTTAAAAAGTGTTTAAAAATCCTATTAAATAACAGCGTTCAAGTTTTGATATTCAATTATCAATAAATAATTAAGCATGATTGTTTAAACTCTCAAATACTGTAAGGTTTCTATAGTAAAAACCGTTGTATAATTTTTTATTAAAACATTTTTTTTTTACTGTTTGAATCGTCACACTAGCTGCGTCATTAAGATGAATGAGTCAGATGTCAATCACAGAATATGATGATATAAACATTTCATAACCATTGCTACTTACTCAAACCAAGTCATGAAGGTCATGTTGATTATACACATTACAGGGCCCGGAAGGCATCGGATATATAATTCAGTTTTGTCCAAGGGTAAATGCTATAAAGCGATGACCTGGCCCTTCAAAGAGATTGACTTGTTTTCACCTATCATTTCATTCCAATTAATTAGTTAAATCAGACGTTAATGCAGGATATTAAGGTGTTGTGGTTTGGATCTTAATGACTGCAGGCTATAGAGATGTTAAAATCATGACACGTCATGGTCAACAATTCATATACATTTTTAATACATTTTTTCGACAAAGCGCAACAAAATTTCCTTACATCCGTTTGGCAAATAGACGAATATTACCAATTGAATATGACAAGGTCTCATACCCCTTTCACAAACCCATCCTCCAATTATCCGCCTAAGAGTAATGCGGATAATTCAATAAAAATTGCATTCACAAACTCCAAAAATAATCCGCATTGTATTTTTTACGAGCGCGCGCGACCTGAAAAAGGTGGATAAATGTCATGGCAACTGCACACGCCCCCTCCGATGGGGTTGTGTTGGAAAAGGGTGACCTTTTTGACCGCACCATGGCAATTATCCGCATTATTTTGGAAATGCATATCTGTTCCCGATGCTGCTATTATGCGGATAATTGCAGCATCGAAATAATTACGCGGATAATATCCGCAAAATTGGGTTTATGAAAGGGGTATCAATTCATAACAATAATTACACATTTCCACGCAAAGTTCGTCATTTACTATTCCAAGAAATCTCAGCTTCTTATATTGGTTTGAGTGGCGATTAGTCATATTTGACTATTGTCGCCATACAGCGTTCGACGGATGGTGGCGTGAGAAATGTATTTTCTTTCTTTACAGTCATTTGCTTTTGATGACCTCTGTTACTATTTCTGTTTCTGTTTATGGTAACTCCCGTAGGAGCTCGGACTGCATTTTAGCTGGTAAACGCCAAGCGCGTATATGTCACCAATTACCTAGGAAACATTTTAATCATTTTTTAATCAGTCATAGTGGCTGACTTTATAGACGACATATATTAATTACTCTTAGGCCTTTTTCATTAAAGTGGAGACAATGGTAGAGTGGGGATTCGAACTCACAACCTTGCAATTATGAGTCTAATGCTCTAACCTCCGGACCACACGAACCAACAGATACCCTCTTCAGTCATTCAGTGGTATCTGATCATATTGCAACTGAAAGACAATAAATACACTTTATCTGTTTTAAGTACAGGCAACCCCTAAACATATATAATATTTTGACAGCTAAATAGAAAAAAAAAACAAGAACTAATTATCTGTCATTCTTGATATATTCCGTCTCCTGCTGTGCATTCATAACAAACAAAAAATTGACAAGTTTTTTTTTAGTAAAAACATGGGAAAAGTAACAAAGTATAATGAGTTAGGAGGGAAGCGTTGTCAGACAAAAAGTTTGAACATCTTTAGTGTGACATCGAAGGTATTTACTCCTCGGCTCCGTAACACAAAGGTTTGCGATGAATTGCACCTACGAAAGAACCGCACTGATTGGTCCCTGGTCAGTATTTCAAACCTAATGCGCGTGTAACATTGATAGTGATTGGTCAGTTCATTTAGCGATTGATCGCTAATCTTTGTGTTACGGAGCCCTGGATACTTTTATAATTCTTGTTCGCGGGAATGATTTGCCATATCTGGCAGTTTGATGTTTAATGACGACGATATTTTCCTTAATGGTCAAGTCCACCCCGCCCTGAGGACGTCAAGAACACACTTGTCGAAATGTCGAGATTGGGTGGTCCGTTTCAGGACCAACACTAATTGCCCAAGAAAGATACATGGACTACCGTAAAACCTAACTATTCTTCTTCGTCATGGAAACCTTCAGATGTTAATGTTCTCATTTGCAAACTGACCTAGATGTGCTTATAACTTTTGTGAAATCAAGCGAAACTTAACAATGTCATAACTTTCTCATTTTACATCCGATTTTGATGGGTTGAACTGGTGATTCATACGAGATATTAATCCTCATTTTGCCTTTTTCATCGATGATTTTTTTAATGTAAAATGTAAATAAAAACAATGTTTTATATATATATATATATATTCATATATTTATATGCATACTCTGTATTTTTACTTATAATTCTATGTCCAGAAACATACTGGAAAATAATTTGAAAAAATAATAGGGTATGAGACAGAGAGATAGAAGGAGAGAGGGGGGGGGGTGGGGGACGGAAAGGTAAGAAATAGGGTAGCTGATTTGAGAAAGAGAGATCCTGGGGGTGTTTCACAAAGATTTAAGTATGGTATGACTTAAATCGCACTTAAATGCTGACGCGTACATGATATGCAACGCGCGATCTTATTGATAGATACGCATAAGTGCGCGTCCTCATGACACGATCTGACCAATGCGGTCAAGCCTTTCATACTGTATGCAACTCGGTATTTAAGTGCGACTCTAAGTCATCTTTGTGAAGTTAAAATATAAAGAGCGATAAAGATGGCGGAAGATTGGGTACGACGAATGTATGAAAAGTGCAATTGCGATAGATGTGATAATGTGAAGTGTTACTATGGCAACATAATTTAAATGAACGGAAGGACTTGTTTTTACATGTTTCCTTAGTCCTTAAAAAGTCACTGAGGCTTATTAAAAAACGTATGATTAAAAATAAGGATTTTATTCTATATGACGCATTTTATAAACGTTTTTAGCTGAAAGTGACACATTCGGGTAAATTTTCCACCTCGATTGCAAATGATAATGTCATATCCCCACTTGTTCTTTTGAATTTTATTATAATATGAAATTAGGTTTATTCGAAAAAATTTTACAAAGAACTAAAACAACTGGATTGACAACTGATTAAGAGCATTATGGTTATTTATGGCTGCAAATCATTTCATCATAATGGAAACACATCATTTGCACATTTATGAAACAATTATGATGTTATGTAATAACATATGAAAAGGGAAAGTGGGGATATGAAATCATCAGCCCATCTAATGAATATTTATAAAGACACGCCGAGAATTG
Source organism: Lytechinus variegatus (assembly GCF_018143015.1). NCBI lineage: Eukaryota > Metazoa > Echinodermata > Echinoidea > Temnopleuroida > Toxopneustidae > Lytechinus > Lytechinus variegatus. The sequence continues at coordinate 29,613,992 of NC_054755.1, forward strand.
TTTCGCCAGAATAACGCAAATCTTTAAAAACTTCGTTATTTTTTAGCCGATTTTGATCACATTTTCAGCATTTTGCTTTGTGAAGTTTACTCTACTTAAATTTGTATATCCTTAGCCGGGAGCATCCCTTTAAAATCAAACTATTATCAGCATCATCGTCTTTTAATATCATTCTAGCTTAACATGTCGATATAAAAAAGGCTCTTTGATAAATGGCATGATATATTTATTTGTCGAAAGATAACCTTATTGCATTTAATGATTCATTTTCCTAACATATCATAATTTGATTAGCATAATGTTTCGTCACTGCGCCCCTTGTTTATAGAAACGATTAAACTTGCATTAATCATAGGATCAAAGTATTGACGTGAATTGACACATACATCTACTTGTAATATAAAATGTGACACGTTTTTGATAATTGCGATCGTGTCTCTATCGGAATAATCAAATTCTTTGAATCGACTGCCTCAAGGCATCCACTTGATCTAGTTTAACAAATTATTTGTTAAACTAGATCATTTGGGTGCTTCAAGGTCTTAGCGTGTTCAACTAATTCATACAAGTTAAGGCTATTGATTAAAATAAAAAGAAAGTATTCCAATAAATTACATAAAGCTAATTATAATAATAAACCGTGTGCTTTGGCCTGATCTCTGACTCTACACCACCCCCCCCCCCTCCCCCTCTCACTTTTCTCCCCCCCTCTCCCCCCCCCCCCTGTCATATTCCTTCCTTCGTTTATGAAGATGATAACTGAGACAATATAAATTATCAACTGGCTTCGTCATATAACGAGAGGGGGCGCTATTCCATTTGGGAATCTACGTGTCAGATCATGAAGCTCAAGAATCATGACAATTAATGGTCCTTACTCGATTCAATTCAAAATTCGTTTCTTCCGATTGACATTTCATCCATTTTTCATATTGAATATACAAATCAATAATATCATGAATTTTCAAAACAATGAATGTTATATATGTACATGGAATAAGGCGTAAAAAAACCCAGAAAGCAGGTGCTCTTGTCGGAATATTCCTGTAAAACTATATGACTAAACAATTAAAAAAAGAAAGGGCTGAGAGAAAAGAAAGGAAGAGAAGGAAGAATAAAAGAGCATAGACAGACGAGAAAGCAAGTAAGAAGTAAGAAACAAGAACGGGCATGAAATACTGCACCCAGACTTCGTACATAATGCACTCAGACTTCGTACATATTTCATGGCAAGGCTTCTATATTCCTAATACGTAAATTATACTCCTGTATTTGGCGGTGTTTAGGATGCATTAAAATATTGCGGAAATCGTTTGACTCCTTCCTTAGGTCGGCAATAAAGACTGTTTGCTTAAAGTCTGGACCTAGATTAAGGCAGGAATTAAATCGGATTGAATATGACATGTGCGGAGGAATCCACCGATTATACGCACTACGTACGACATCAAAGGTTGAGTATTTTGTACGGAAGTTTACAGTGCCACCAAAATTTTCAGATAATCATCTTGTTATGTCTACATCCCGTTTTAATAATGAATTCAGATGACGAGATCCAAGATCGTGTCATCTGATACAAATGCAATCTGTTTCTATTTTCCTACTGCACGAAAGTTCTGTGTCCAGGGACCTGTTAAACTTACAGTTGCAATTTAGGGTATCAACTCTGACACAAACTTTTAGGGTAAAAACTCTTACACAAGTACCAGGCTATATGGCAACTTCTATGGGAACCGTGATTGTGATTAGCTGTTGAACGCTCTCATGCCTGTTAACATGGCATGAGAGCCGTCAAAGCCGAACGCAGAATTTGTCGAAGAAACTCGAAACTGAGGGAGCGAAGCGAACAAGGTTGTCACTGGGGTGCTTTTGCACTTGCATTCTTAAAATGAAATCGAGGGTTTCCGTGCACACTTTTGGTGAATTTGGTGAAAATTTTCAGTAAAAAAATTTAAGTTTTCAAAATTTTCTGGAAGGTACCCCCCCCCCCCTCCCCCCGGCTGTGTACGGTCATGGTCGCCATGATGATAAAATTAACATGGTTGCAACTCTTAAATGAACCAAATATGCTAGACAGGAAGTTCGCTGTCATAGCTGTCAATATATCGAATACTTTCAAAGTCATGAATAATTTAATTGGACAGGGGCCTCTGTTATAGTTCATCCCTTCCAGTAACCATGAAGAATACTTAAATCCAGAATCGGATTATTTTCTCTGAACTAATCTCAAAAACTAACTAACTGGTGAATATATATAGGGACAAGTAAGTGTTACACCTGTGACGATCCCACACGAATAATAGTTGGAAAGGGTGTAAGGGTCAACGTTACCCCCTACGCGATTTTAAGAAATATAATATTGCAGATTTAATTAATGCTACAAACTACGATGGGCCTAAATCTTTTCCAGCCCACTGAAAACCAAACCACGTGATTCTGAAACATTAATTTCCGGGCATGGTGGCTCAGTGGTAGAGCGTCCGCCTCATGAACGGGAGGTCGTGGGTTCGATCCTCGGCCGAGTCATACCAAAGACTTATAAAAATGGGACCTTCTGCCTTAAATTCTTGCTTGGCGCTCAGTAGAAGGGTAATAATAACATGTTATGTTATGCAGGGCCCGCTGGTAGAGCAGTTTCCTGAACTGAAGTGGCTACCCTGGGTAAATTAAACGTTATTATTATTATTAATTATCGACTATCGTTTACATTTTCATTTAATCACATTCTACTACAATTTCAAATATTGTTTTTACATTGTGATTTTTTACTCTAATTTTACTGATTTATTTCTGAACAGGTAATCCATAGCCAAATCTTTAAAAAAAAGGCTGTCATCGCCTCATTTTTTTTCATCAAATAGTTTTACCAATTATCCAAGGGAACGCTACCTTCGCCCCGCCCTATTTTCCGAAAACACTTATTTCCCCCTTTCCATTATATTGGGATTATATAAAACCTATTAAATCTTATCGCATAATTCATTTGCATTCTCAAGAACTCAGGAGAAGTCGAGATGATGTTAGCCTCCCTCTTTATAGCTGCTTTTGTGTCGCTAGCCCTCATTGAAGGTAAAATATCATCAATACTTATCTATTAGCTTTGTTGAAAGAGAAGTGCGCAAATTTTAGAAGATATAAACCCTTCTAACAGTCTAAGGCAAGGTATGGATTTTAGTTATAGGTACACTATTATTATGATAATAATATAAATGTATGAAAAGAAAACATTTCATCTCGTTTGATGGAGCAACTGACTGGCAATCCGAATAATACATTAATTAGATATCGGACTAAATTTGATTTGATTTGGTGCCATGATCTCGACATGAAATGGGTAAAAATGCCCACCCATTATTAACCAAATTATAGATAAGTGGACTTATATTTCATTTCATTTCAAATAAACTTTTTTTTTTCCATTTTGCAGAATTTCTTCATTTTTGTTAACAAGAATTCATATAAAAACATATTTGTTAAATGCTCATCGTTCTCAGAGTATGCCTATGAGATATATATATAAAAATACGATAGAAATCTGTTTAAAAAGAAAAAAACAGATTGGATTTATCCATTTGCCAAATGTTCTTAGACCAACTGAGGAAACTTTTAAAATTCAGTCAATGTTTGCGTGATTTACATGCTTCTTACTAATTATTTTTGTACATGTTTATTTTGATAAATTTGCATGAAGATGGCAGAGCCGATTCTGTGACGTATGGTGATCTAGGAACCTTCGAATATGGAAATGGCGCCCCCATCTGCCATCACTTCCGTCCAGAAAGCCCCGATGCGATTGTGATCAGGTACTGGCTGTACACGAACAGCAACAGGAATTACGGCCAGCAATTAGACCGCACATCGTCCTCCTCGATCACCAGATCGTATTTCTCGGCGAGCCGAGATACGAAGTTCGTCATCCATGGATATACGGACGAGTACACGTCTGGCTGGGCTATGGACATGAAGGACGCCCTCTTGACTGAGGTACAAATTATTCTTTTCGTCATATCCTCCTCCTCCTCGTCTTCTTCTTCCATTTCTTCTACATCTTCTCCTTCTTGTACGGATTCTTTTCCATCTTCTTCTCTTTCCTGCTCTTCTTTGTCTTCTTCTCGTTCCTGCTCTTCCTCCTCCTCTTCTACTTCTTCTTCTCCTCTTCCTCCTCCTTCTTCTACCGTAACGTCCTCTTCTTTATCGTAAACTAAATGTACAGGTTAACAAGTAAATGAATGATTCTTAGTAAAGAAGTGTGCGCCTGGCAAAAAACATCAAAGGTGCACAATCCCCGAATTCAGAAGGTGCTGTTGGACAAACGTGCACACTGCGGACACCAATGTCATTGTGGATGTATGATGCGCACGCAGTCGCCATGATCGAAATGCTCAAACTCAGTTCGCATCCCGGTTAGCGTATGCTGTTCGAGAATCTTGGCAGGTTGACTCCGCCTCCTCCTGCTGTATGAAATGACGTCAGCAGATGTCTGGGCCAATGCCGATGCAGCCGAAAGGAGTGCAGCGTATGTGTACTGATGTGCACGTGCTGCGAAAATTACATCGATGATTTTCATAATAAAATAAAAATGACGGCGAGTACAGAGGAGCGCCGGGGATCCCGCTCTTTTCAGTTATTTTGTAATGAATTCATTTACTTAATTCATAAGTTAGAAAATAACTAAATAAATCATTAAACTACAGCTCATGGTAAAAATAAGTATAGGGTCTGAGGACAGGCAGGTCAAGCTGAGATAACCTTTTGCTAACAAAACAAATATATTCCTTGTTCCCATGGTTTCCCTCGAATAGAACACCAATGTTATAATGGTGGACTGGAAAGAGGGTGCCGGGCGTCTCAACTATGCCCAGAGCCGAGCCAACACCCGGGTAGTCGGTCGAGACATTGGAAAGCTCATAGAGAAACTCAGGTCAACAACGGGGGCGTCCTACGGCAGCATGCACATCATCGGGCACAGTCTGGGGGCGCACACCGCAGGGTATGCTGGCGAGGCTAGGTCTGGTGTCGGCAGAATTTCAGGTGGGCAATCGATCATAAAGAAACTTGAGAGTAGTCGTTCCACGGTTCAAGATGGGTTCAAGAAATATGCATTGTCAAAGCCATTTTTTGACAGTAAACAACCAAAGTCTTTGTCGAAAATTGGCGAATAAAAAACAGCCGTTCCGTCCTGGACCAACGACATTTGCAATTTTTCGTCAGCTCCGAAACCGAGGACGAAGCTGCTGTTCCAGTTTACCAACTTCCGACACAGACCTCCCAGCTGTTCATTGTCATTTGACTGGCATTTTCAATACATTTACTATGTTCTTGAATCCGTCGTACGTCGCGGAGCAAGAAAAAGTCCCTCATGACTCTAGACCAATAATACATGTATATTTTACGTTATTACAAATGACAGACCATCCTTCGTTTCGGTGTCGGTTTTGTTGAACTGTAACATCCACTTCGAAGGCGTCGGATTTGACTCTTTGCTTCACTTGTTAGCTGTTCCAATAACATTTTCGACTGGCAGACTCTCAAGTCCGATATTAACATGGTAGCTGAAGACCCTCCAGCTGCTCATTGTAATTTGACCTGTATTTTAAATAATATACTGAATTTTAGAATTCGTTCTTTGTCCTCGGGCGAAGCCTCATTAAATGTCGAATTTCGGATGTAAGGGTAACTATACAGTGCGTATCAAAAGGTTTACACTTTGAAAAAGCCCTGGAAATTAAAAAAAATATACATGTGATAATTTCTTCACATATAATTTGTGGATTTGGGTCTCATCTATCCAATGAAAGTAAAAGTCTTGCAGAATGTTACACTTGAGTGAGCACTGTCCATTTTTGTAAAGCTCGCAGAAATCTGTTTGCGCAGAAATGCTCGTTTTCACGCTTTGTCAAGGGGAAAGGGTGAAATCAAACTTACTCTGCGAAACATTTCACATACATTTCCCTTGCACTTTTGGTCAATTGAAATAAAACGGATACATTCAAGCATTTTGGAACAATTTTGCCACCCGAATTGAAATTTCAACACTTAGTAAGCACAACCTTTAACCTTTTTGTGCCAGCTGGATCTGAGGACATAACTGAATCTGAACAGAATTTTATATCAGACATCTCCAGCATTCTTTTCACTAAGTTTTTATCATTTAAAGTGGGTTTACATTTAATTTTTCATAATGCTTATTTCTCCACACTTTCCCCAAGCTTGACAATGATTAACAAAATGGAAACTAAGCCTAAGCCATTTTATGTAAATCACAGCTCTGTGTAAAGCAAATATCGTTACGATGGCCTCGGTGTGTGGGGGGAGTGGGGTGGGGCGCAATGCACTCTTCAAAGTTTTTTTGGCAAGGAAACCAGTTAAAAAAGGTAAAAGATATCTTCAAATCAATTTTATTAGCTAAATTCCACGTGTTCTTCATGATTAAGGTCTACTTTTATTCGCATAACTATCTCAAAGTTCTGCGCAAATCATTTTTCACTAACTTTTCAAAAGTAAGTGGTGCTCACTCAAGCGGAAAATTGTTTCTACAGTTTTACCGTCATTTGCTTAAATGGATCTGTACGAATGTCAAAATGTGTAAAAATATTCAGGATATTACGAATGTATAATTTTACAGGTTTTTTTTCTAAGTATCAACTTTTTTTTATATTATTTACATGTAGGTCTTGACCCAGCAGGACCAGAATTTGTGGGTTACGAGATAGAATGCAAGCTGGATCCTTCGGATGCATCTTTTGTTGACGCTATACATTCAGATGGAGGTGCTACCGGCGCAGGGCTCATGGAACAGGTAAGGGTGTTGGTGATGATAATGGCGATGTGGTGGTGGTGGTGATAGTGAAAATGATGATGGTGGTGATGATGATGACGACGATGACTGTGTTGGTGATAACGGTGGTGATGCTCATGGGAATGATCATCGTGGCGACAATGTTCTTGGTAATGATGAGGAGGAGGATGATGATTATGTACTACCGGCGCTGGGCTAATGGAGCAGGTAAGGGTGTTGGTGATGATGATGATTGCGGCGTGGTGGTGGCGATAGTGAAGATGATGATGGTGGTGGTGGTGATGATGATGATGTCGATGACTGTGCTGGTGATGATGGCGGTGGGGATGTTCATGGATTTGATCATCGTGGCGGCAGTGTTCTTGATGATAATGAGGAGGAGGATGATTATGTGCTACCGGCGCTGGGCTAATGGAGCAGGTAAGGGTGTTGGTGATGATGATAATGGCGGTGTGGTGGTGGTGATAGTGAAGATGATGATGATGGTGGTGGTGATGATGATGATGTCGATGACTGTGCTGGTGATGATGGCGGTGGGGATGTTCATGGAAATGATCATCGTGGCGGCAGTGTTCTTGATGATGATGAGGAGGAGGATGATTATGTACTACCGGCGCTGGGCTAATGGAGCAGGTAAGGGTGTTGGTGATGATGATGATGGCGATGTGGTGGTGGTGATAGTGAAGATGATGATGATGATGGTGGTGGTGGTGTTGATGATAATGATGACGATGACTGTGCTGGTGATGACGGCGGTGGGGATGTTCATGGAAATGATCATCGTGTCGGCCATGTTCCTGATGATGAAAATGATCATCATCATCATGATAATGATCATGGTGATGTTGATGATGAAAATGATAAGATTTGGCGACAATGTTGATGATGTTGATGATGATAATGATGATAATCATGACGATCAAGATGAAGATGATGATAGCGGTGGTAATTATAGCGGTGGTGGGGGTGGTGACAATGACGGCGCTGATGGCACTTTGAGAATAAAACTGATTTCAAATTACAAAATTACAACATGATCAAGATTGAATCAGTGCTCCTGATGATATCGACAATGATTAGGTCATTACAATGACAATCTACAGTGTATGATGAATAGCTTAACACTGCTTAATCCGTAATTCCTTCATAAAGAAAAGTTTAATTCAAAACTTTCTCAATTGAAATCAAGTACTGTATAGGCCAATATTTTAGCGTACTACAGATATTTTAGCGATTTGGGACTAGTTTGACGTATTGGCGAGTCATTATTTTCATGTTCTGAATTGTCTCTGTGCTTAAACATACATTATATGCATTTTGCCGATTGGAAATTTTTAACGAGGACATGATCACGAAATTAGCGAAAATTGAACCACCACGAAATTTTCAGCTTATACAGTGTTTGATACATCGTCCTGTAGTTACAGAGTACTACCTAAGTTTATCCACCCTCTCCACTAGAATAAACGGCTTGTTGCATCAATATTATTGCTCGACCAGTTTTATGAAGTACATATTCCACTTCTCGCTTTTAGCTTGGTCACCAGGATTTCTACCCCAACGAGGGGATAAGTCAACCAGGATGCGAGGGTACATCACTCATCGAAGCGTGCGACCACATGAGGGCTATCCACCTTTACACCGAGAGCATCACCTCAAGCTGCAACTTCAGCCCATCCAAGAAGTGTAGCACCTGGTCGAGCTACCCCAGCTGCCCCAGCTGCGGTACCTGCCCCGAGATGGGCTACTGGGCCAACAAGGGCCGTGGAAGCGGGGCATTCTTCATCGATACGAACGGACAAAGTCCCTTCTGCATGTAAAATCTCTTCTTTCAAAATGCTACGATTGATAAAATATAAATAAAAATTAAGTCCTCATCAACAACGCAGAAAACCGATTATCTAAGGACCGGGCAAATGTCCAAAAGTGCATTACACAATTAAGATGTTTGAATAGATATGACTGGAATTACATAATCAACCCTTCAAAGTGTTGTTCTTGGAATATTTCCTTATGCATTGAACTATGCATCCATATCAGGGCAAGCACTCGATAGATTTCCTTAAGATTGTTATGGTTATGCCATTAAATACTTCCGAGAATATTCAAATACATATTGTTCGATTTGTTTCCTATGTTACGACCAGAGGAAGATGATATCCAACTGATAGTATACAACTCCCACGAATGTTCTGTAATCTGATTGGTCCGAATCGGATCACATGATAATCAGCGAATTGCACTATTGCTTCCAAAATGCACTATCCTGCACTCTGACGTCATACCGAAAGTACTATCCCGCATTCTGACGTCAGAGTGCAGGATTGTACGAGGGTTTTTTTTATTACTTTACCACTTGTGGGATGGAACACCCTATCAGCACATGCTGTTTTTCGTAGAGGTCTGGAATGATCTAGAATTATCTAGAATTCAAATCAAATAATAACAATCGGGGCAACTCAATAACATGGGAGAGGAGGGGCTGTATAAAACAATGCATGCATTCTTGTGCATAGAAGACCTAAATAATGAACTTTGTGCTCGACTCGCCAAATGGATATACCGCACTCGGTCCTGCGGACCTCGGTGCGGTATATCCATTGGTTCTTCTCGCACATCGTTCATTTTTTGGCCCTGCACACACGCGCTTACGTGCATTATTCGTATACTGTCCGACTTGATGTTTAATGAATACATTTTTGAAAGAAAGGATGGGCAAAGTATTGTCCCTTATGAAATAAAAAGTATAGAAAAAATATATTGCTAACCATATCAGACATCTGAGAAAAGCTACATTGATGAGATTTTCCGGCGGGTCAATAAAATATATAAAAACATTTAAAAAAATATTTGATGAAAATCTAACCACAGACAATAATAACATGAATCATTATTTTGCAAAAATTCGTTTAATATCAGTATCACACTGGATATTATTATTGCATGTTATTCATGTTATTGATAGTTTCGAAATGAGACAGACTTAGACCCCTAATACACCGGATTTCCTAAGAAGAAGTCTCGGAGCGCCCCGAGACCAGTCTCCGGGAGGTTTCTAATCCGGTGTCAAAAATTTAGGTCAACGTTTTGGAAACCAGTCTCGGGGTGCCCCGAGACTGAACATCCAGTGTAACAAGGGTCTTATGTTTCACAAATCAATAAATGTGCGGCTTAGTAAATGGTAAGAGCGAGCCAAACAAACACATTGCAGGGAGCCATGATCAAGAGTTTTTAGTGCTTATCCATGTCAGCACTATTGGCATTAATATTTCTTTAAAAAAAATCAAACCTATAATTACACCCTGCCAGACCCGCCAAGAATAAGATAAGAGTTGGTAATACATTCCATATATTGACTGGGCTGTTAAGACCACGTACATGTTTCTCAAACCTTTGAGAATTTTGAGGGCAGCTTAGAAAAAAGTTGTATTTTTGAAATTTGGCAATGGTGAGGAAGCTCATTGTCTGAATGATACCTGTCAAGAACTATTTCTTGGCAAAAGAAGGCTGCGACCCATGTTGTCACTCTAGAATAGGCTAATTCTGAACTATCATCGAAATATTTTGATTCTGAGATATAAGATTCTAAACCCAGTCTTTTGACTATTATGCGCTATATAAATTTCGAATATCATTATTACTATTATTATTGACCCTATCTTAACTGCGCTATTTCAGACCAGTATACATGTATACTGGGGGGTCAATTTGACCCCCTCCCCCCCTTTCTCATCTGGTAAAATAAAAAAACAAATTATTACATATATATTTATATATGTATGTATATATTTATATGTGTGTGTGTGTGTGTGTGTAAAGTTATACATGTACAACAGCTTTTGGCAACTCTTTTTATTAAAATACTGTAAAGAAATGGATGAAGAGAACAATGGTAGCTTAAATCAAGGTTCCCCAGAGCTATCTACCCTTTGGAAAAATTGGTGATGCCGAAAAAATGTCTCTGCCGGGAATCGAACCCGGGCCTCCAGCTTTGAACGCCGGTGCCTTAACCACTAGACCACTTATATTTACCATTTATATATATATATATATATACACACGTCACCAAACAAAAATAAATATACAGCGATATCTCGGCATTGTAATTAACCACAAAATATACAATGTATTCCAGGAAGAAAGACTCTCATTACGGAGGGGCATATTGCATCACACCGCCAGACGGTCGTAAATCCTAAGATCAAATGCAAGACTTCATTCTTGTTTGATGAAAGTCTATAGGGCCCGTAACACAAACCGTACGATTAATTGAAAACATTTGTGTTACGGGACCATGATATCAGGGACTTATCGATTTGTACGACCACTAGTATAATGTACATGTAAGTACGTCAAAAGCCACGCGTGAGAATGAGCAGTAAAACCCCGACACGTCAACTGCTCGTGACAATGAAATTTAAATCCTCACCTCTTTGCATAATTCTGAACAAAAAAAAATGTATTAAGATCCCAACTCTAACCCTCTGAGATATTAAGACCGGAGCAACTCTCGTATGACCCTTCTGGGGGCCGTTTCATGAAGCTGTTCGTAAGTTAAGAGCGACTTTAAGAACGACTGGTGATCCTTTCTTACGCGCTAAACCATCGCCGATGAATATGCCATTTACCACAAGAAAGGATCACTAGTTATTCTTAAAGTCGCTCTTATCTTACGAACAGCTTTATGAAACACCCACTTGGTTGGGTAGCGCAGTATGTGCTTATGCATCGCGGTGCTTCACTCTAAGGAACCCCATGGAGTGAACGCTTATGCACAAGACTTTATGTATGTGGTTTGTCGATCCTGTCATCACATGTGCTCAAACCGTTGAGGTCATAACGTCAACGCAGTTCTGTCGTAACGTAGTAGTACGCGCGGTTCTGTCATACGTACGCATTGACATTTTCTATAATATAGTTCGAGTCCTGGGTCGCGACTTTCGGATGGTTGCGTCAAAAGTCGGTCCCAGACGTAAATCATCATATCTGATTTATACAGTCTCACACAACTCAATTACACAATGGACGCGTAGTCTTGTCATTACGTACGAATGGTTTCAGAAAAAGAGCATACTCTCAGACAGTACTACAGATCAGAGTACAGAACCAAGCGTATCTTTTAACAAGACCACGCAGACCCCATGAGACTGAACTGAATCAGACTAAAGACAGACAAAACATCTAGCCATCGGTAGAGTTCGCGAATTGAAATAAGCCAGATTGATAGGACAAAATCGTTTCAAATGTTGATAAACAGAGCTTTAACAGTTCATGCGTTCACCTGTATACCCCCTTTGTGTTGCATTAATTTAGGGTCTCATTCACATTCGTGCCATGAGTCACAGACTCCTAACAATAAACCTGGCCATGGTATTGTTTGTGAGGAGGGTTTTATTGATTTTATCCTCTCCTTTTTCAATGATCTTCCGGCTGTGATCAGGATGTATTGATTTTTAGGGAAAACTCAAAGATTCTGTAATTTGTAAAGTGCGATAATCCTTCGAACGCTAAACTAATGTCGCACGCTCGATCAATCGATTGGTACACATGTACGGTATACAAAAATGCCAGGCTATACATTGGAGCTATCCACGCTCTGGGGCATGCAATTGTTCGAAAAACAATGGGACAGGGGACGTCTATGGGAAATGTGTGGTTGTGCAAAAATGCGAACGAAACACGCCTACGGATGTGCAATAATGCGAACGCAAGGCATGAAGAGTTAAAGCGCTGACTTTTAAGTTCATCCACATGTATTCTCGAAATTAGAGACGTTGTTCAGCCACGTTGTGATGCTGTCTAGAACATCGTCTGATGATTATAAGAAGGACACCAAGAATGTGTGCAATAGCAGCGATGCCTCCAAGGACCAAGAAAACCGTCTCAAAACTCCCGGTGTAGTCGAAGAGAAATCCTGGATTGAAAAAAAAACATATATGATGAGACGATAATTACATTTTTGTCTATAATTTGCAACCTTTAAAAATATATAAATGTTGTCACTCGTTTCATGACAAGGTTTGCACTTGATAACTGACCTAACATATATATACTGCAAATGGACAAGAGTACTGTCAACACTTTGAAGTGACTGATTTAAATTGCGTTTTGAAAGTGAAAACGACCACTGAAGAAAAAAAATGATGTCTTACTCTTTCCATTTATAGGAGTTTCGACTGTAGCGAGGATTTCTGATCATAAGACGTGTATCCACCTGCCATGTAAGCGGTGGTATTCTTGACTGACGACAATATTTCGAGAATGAGACTTAAAGTATACATGACATACCCGAGAATGGTCCGGCGATTAATGTCCCGATCCCTTCTAATGCAAAGGTGAAAGCAATTGCTGCTTGGAAATTTTTCGGTGCTACTATAACGGCTACGACGGCATCGACCACGACAGACACACCGTACAAACTGGCACCAATGACGAAAGAACATATCAACAGGGAATGTAAGGTAGAGTTCAATGTCTGTATCATCAATGTCACTGCACCGCTAAGAGATAACAAGGCCATAACATGCGGGCTCCACATGGGCTGCCAGTGAAAAACGATAGCTTGCACCGCACAGCAAGCCATGCCACCGGCCGCGCCGACGGCAGCGAGGTAGGCAGCTCTGAATGAATCCACGCCGACCGAGATCGCGTATGACGTCACGAAGAGGACCCAGCCATAGTTGGCCAAAGCGGAAAGAATGAGCACCGGAAGCATGAAGACGGTGAAATATTTCTCTTCTCGGAATATCCGGAAGTCAAACGTGTCCTTGGTTGATTTCATACAGCTTCGGCAGGAATTAGCACTTGTAGACAACTGTTCTTGATCTGTCGATACTTTGACTTCGTTCTTGCTTTCAGCTAGATTGCAGACGCCTTTTCCAACACGGTAAATCTCACCCCCTCTGTCACTATCCCCCAGTACACCATTGACAGCCATTTTATTGTCACAATCAACTTCGTCCGAATGAGTTGCAACATGCACGAAGTGGTTCCTAGGTGGCACCATTACCGCGCCAATGGGTAACTCGTTTAGGAGAAGGCCACCGAGTATAAGAAGCGTCCCACTGAGACCGTAGATTCTTAATAATTCGGCCGTCAGGAGAGGTAAGAGGGTAGACCCTGCCGATATTCCAATGAGGGCAAGGGAATTCACGGAGCCAAAACGAGGTCCAAAATGCCACCGAAGAGTCGTCGTCGTTCCCAGGTTGGAGCCAGCTGAAAAGAATCCTGGAGAACAAACACATGAATATACATTTCTTCCATAAATAAAGTTTTAATGTTTACTGTCTGCAATTAATGGCCGATATCTTAGATAGAAACTGATAAGAGCATGAGGAAATAATCATACGAGCTACATCAGCTCAAACAAAAATACACAAGTCAAGTTGAAGTCCAATATCCTATCAGCACCACGTGTTTGCATATCAATGCATATCTTATTGTTCAGGAAAAGGCTTTATGGGGAGTATAATTGATACCGGAACACGAACAATAGGAAAATGTGAACAATGAAGACCTGTGTAAATGAAAAAAAATGAAAATACAGCCCGAGGAGAATGAAGAAATATAGAAGAAAACCCAAAATCAATAAAGCGGGGAATAAATATGAAAAGTGATAGGGTAAGTGTTAAAAAGTACGAAGAAAGAAAAAAAAGTGAGGAAATGTAAAATGATGGAATTTGTCGTAAGGTACGTCGTTGTATTAGCTAATGAGTATAGCAGCAGAAAAGGAATAAGGGGGTATGGGAAGAAAGAAGAGAGAGTGCAAAGAGTAGTGAAGAGGAAAAAGAAAAAAAAAATGATACAGCACGTCTTCCCTAAACAATCTAATTTCTACCACATTTCGGTAATTTTCGTACTAGCATTGAATTGAATACATTTTCATGATTTTTTTTTGCATTGACTTTGTACACGAAATCACCTTTTAGATCAATTTGGGATCTGACATGATATTACAAAATGCAGCGTAATTTCGAAACCAAATACTATGGCTTCTGTAAAACGGTCTCTGACGATGAGCAAGACTTAAAAGAGCCCGCGAGCGGCGCGGTCAAAAATTTCGCTCGGCCGCGAAGGTTAACTGCCTCAATTATGTGATGTCGCACAATGTCATTTGTGCCAGGGGGTTCTATAAATACATAGGTTTGGATATATACGTAGAAGGGATTATTTTCTTGATTTCTAGAATACGAATTCATTTTTTGTCAATTAGAAGTAACGGCAAAATGGCAACGCAATTGAAAGTAAAATATCATTTTCACCAGACAAATTAACAACTTTGAAACTCTGAAAATATGCTTTATAATTTTCTATTTATATCTGATCCTTAGATTTCAACAGAAAGTAATGTTAAAAACACTGACATTGCCAATTGAAAAAAGTTAGAATCTGATCTCTAGATAAGGATTGAGACAGTCCATTGTCGTAAATAGGTAAAAGAATATGATAAGATGAAGGGTTTTCTCACCTGCTGATACCAAGAGGCACCCCGTCAGATAAATTGAATTAGTAAAAGCGGTACACAGGGTGCACAACCCTGTCATGGTTCCACCAATTATCGCTACACGCCTTGATCCCAACCATTTTATCAGTGGATTCATCACCAAACCTGGACAAAAAAAATGAAAATTTCAATTTTTAATTTCCATTTCAAAATCACAAGTAACGAAAAACGCTTTAGACAAGAATTTGTCCTGCGCCGATAATAATAATAATCCGCTTTTATATAGCGTTTAATACATCGAAACGACGTGTCTAAGCACTTCACAGATATATTATTACCCCGGTCATCGGATTCAATCAGTCATTCCCGCACACAATGTGTGCACATCCTCCACTCCCTGGGGAGTATTCCAGTCAGTCGCCGGTGAGGCGCACACAGTACTGGACAAGCTACAATGACTTTCACATCCTACCGGGTACCCATTTAGCACCTGGGTCGAGAGTGGCAAAGTGTGGATTAACGCCTTGCCAAAGGACGCGAGACCGCGGTGGGATTCGAAAACACGACCCTCTGTTTACAGGGCGAGAGTCAGAACCACTACACCACGGCTCCTCCACACGATAAATAACAACCGCTTCATACGTCGATTTTGATTGCATTATTGGGGCTCATCAACATACTCCACCTTCAGATGTGAGCCAAATTGATTGCTACGGGAATATAAATAACCGCTATGCACTTTTAGCAGTTTTCTGCTCGAACCGGTAGCCGGTCAAAAATATATATCTTTTAATCACATTGGACATGATTGGGATAGCGCAGGTATCGCCCAGATTATGTGCTCAAGGCGTATTATAAAGTCATGTATATTACCCACTGATCTCTCCCCTACCTGGATGGGAACAATAACGCTGATTGGCCTATTCCGTGTTGAAGCACCGGAAGTTGGTACCTTCGCACGCCGAGTTCCCCCCAAAAAGCCAAAATCGGAGTAGAGTCCGGTACACGGCAATAGTGTCAATTCTTAATTATACTTACCAAATCAACTCTTATAACAGCAGTTTTCAATGTTAATTTATACATGATACATAGTTTAAGATGTCGTCCTGTGCCACGTATAATTGCACTTATTGTGACGACCATGGAAACAGAGAAAATGGGATTACTTTTCACAGATAAGACAAGCTGGTGAACTGCATAATTGTAGACTTTATGTAGTCCCATGTGCTCAATTACATGTGTGGTAATTCTATATTACCAGAGCAAGTTTCCAAAACTTTAAAACTCCGGGGGGGGGGGGGGTTATCGATTGTTGTGATTTCTCTGGAAGCGTGATGAATTCAAACCATGATTCAAATGAATATTCAGTTTATTAATATTCACAAATGTCACCAAGTTTTATGAGTTTATCAATCATGTTTGGACAGAAGAATATCACGACTGAGACACGAAAATACTGACCGTGTATGTATTGTGAAACTTGAGCCTTAAAGGTAAATGCTAGTTTTGGTAACGATATCAAAATGAGTTCGTACAGAATCCAATGAAATGACCACCAAAGTGTCTGTTTGTATAAATAAAACGCATGTGCCAAAGAATTCTGGAAGAAATTGTGTAATTGCTGAGAAATCAGCAAATAAGCACAGGAATCGGGTAGGGCGTCGGGCCCGACGCCCTAAGCAATAATTATACATTGTCCCACGTGCGCTATTCTGTGTTGGGGATCTTCGGTGTGAACATTTTTCAGCGTAGATTTCAAGATTTCACAAAGTTCAGTTAATGTAACTGTACCAGATCTAGATCCTCGATGATATACTGACAATTAAGCCTTGTTTTACAGACTTTCTCATGAAATCAGTGTTTACTGCAACTACTGGAATTTCTCTTTAAGACTGAAAATCTGCCGTTTCGGAGGAGTTAAAAAAAAAATTTGCAAGCCTAGATCCTGACCGAAAGACTGATTTTTGGGACAAGGACTGGATCTACAAGGTATTCTGAAAATTATTTATCTTTTATTTGTGAAAGGACAATAAAATTTACAAGCTATAGGTACATGTACGGTATAGGACTAGGACTTTAGGGGGCTTATGTAACTTGTGGCATGTGAATTTGTGATATTTCTCTGTCAACAGTAGATCGAATTATTTTTTCCAAGAACTCTTTTTTTTAAGTACGTAAAAAGACATTAAGCTACAGAGACGGATTTACAGACTTCAGAAATTTCACAGAACTTATTTTGAGATGCCGAATGTCTTCAAAGAAAAAATGTCTCGGTGGAGCAAAAAAAAGGGGGGGGGGGGGTTATCAACCAGAAATTTAGGGGGTGACGCAATAAAAATAATCTGACAAGCAAAAAAAGGTTATCAACCCAAAATTTAGGAAGGGATGCAAAACAAAAGAAATAATCTGACAAGCATCAAAAAAGGGTTATCAACCAGAATTTCAGGGCGGACCACAACGATTTTAGGGGGGTCCACCTGAATTTAGGGGGATGCAGGAAAAAAATTGACAAGCAAAAAGAACAAAAAAAAGTTGTCAACATAAATTTTTGGGGGTCTGTCCCCCACCTAAAATTTAGGGGTACAGGACCCACCCCCCCCCCCCGCTTCCGCTGCCTACAGTGCATATAAACAAACTGGGTACAGGATAATTGAAGAGGGTCGATCGATGTGACAGAAGGAAAGAGAGAGAGAAGGTCAAGTCCACCTCAGAAAAATGTTGATTTGAATCAATAGAGAAAAATCAGACAAGCACAATGCTGAAAATTTCATTAAAATCTGATGTAAAATAAAAAGTTATGACATTTCAAAGTTTCGCTTATTAAAAAAATAGTGATATGAACGAGCCAGTTACATCCAAATGAGAGAGTCAATGATTTTACTCACTATTTCTTTTGTGTTTTATAGTTTGAATTATACAATATTTCAATTTTTACGAATTTGACGTTTAGGACCTCCTTGCCGGAAGCACAAAATGTTAAAATAATGGAATACCAACCGAGATGTGCATATAACTGTTTTGTGAAATGAAGCGAAACTTTAAACTGCCATAACTTTCATATTACATCCGATTTTGATGAAATTTTCAGGGTTATGTTTGTTGAATTTTTTTCTTTTTATTCAAATCAAGTTTTTGTTGGGTGGACTTGTTCTTTAAAGGGCGAGTCCACCTCATGAAAATGATTATTTGAATAGAGAGAAAAACACACAATGCTCAAAATTCTAATCAAAATCAGAAATAAAATATGAAAGTTATATTTCCAACGTTTGAAAACGATGAATTTTTGGGTGTTACACTTGTTTGATTTTTTTTGGGGGGGGGGTGGGGTAGACTTAAATTAAAGGGGGGTTCAAGCCCAGTGTTATAAGCCTTCATAACCTAGAAAGTCCTCGCCATATCGATCCTAAGATGGTTATTTGGAAAACCTCCAAAATACCCCTAGACAAGTCAAGGATTTCATCCATTCTTCGGTAGGTGAGAAAACACCAACCCCTTCAAAATTATGTTTCCGAATTGTATACTGGGAAAGTACCATGGTTTCAAGAAAATTGCGAATTCTGGCACCTTAAATATATGAAGTTTTGTATAAAAAGCAATGAGTGCTTCAGTGTGCAGACAGCTAGCGTATCGCTCACAATGCACATGCTAATGGAGCGATCGCGTTAGGGGGAACTGGTATGGCGGACAATAGAACTCGCGGGCTTCAAACAAAGGACCCTCCCCGCATATCCAGTTAGAGGAGAGATCAGTGATACTACCCGGGCTAAGAGATACCGTGTTTACATGTGATCGGCTTTTGGTTCAGAACCGAGAGCCGATGCAAAAGCCGATCACATGTATATACGGTAAATTTGTCTACCGAATACGGTACTTGCAGCTTCTTGTGGAATTACTTCCTGCCGGTACCCATTTACCTCAACTGGGTAGAGTGCAGCGGAATGTAGGTAAATTTCACAGCAAGGTAACCGCTTTACTTGCAGCAACCGCTATGAACATTGAAACTATTAAGCTTAAAAAATATTAACTTAAAAGCCCAACATATGCAGTTAGTAATTCAGCCCCGTAACACAGCCTAGTTATAGCTAGGTTACCGCGCACTTCTTAATAGCTTACTGCATGCCAACCACGTCATTCTTCAAAACTAACCGCTTTAAAATCGTGTTTATGAGCAGACCTGACAAGACACGTTCGCATTTCATTTCAAAGAAGCTTATAAAACCCTTCACGAACTTCATTTTGTCAAAAGCTTCTAGGACAACCGGAATGAAAAATTGGCAGATAAGAAGTGTTTTAAAAAATGTAACTTACAAGCAAGTTGTGTAAAAGCAGCGTTGAGAGAAAGGATGAGTCCAATGGTGGTGTAGTTGGTGTTCAAGTAGACAGTCATAGCTGGAAGTAGGACACCGAAACTCTTGACGACCCCCTTTCTGATGAATGCATCGGAGAACCTCCCTATCCACACGACGGTATGGCGTCCTATCGCCATATTTTCTTAGTTACGGAAGACCAATCTGCATGGATGAGAGAGCAAACAAGTTGCACAATGTCATGGTTACAAACACTTCAGTCAGTCTGGAAGCCCCTGTGTTATGGAGAAAATGAGCAAGATTTATCCAAGTCCTCTCGCGGCTGAATTCATATCCCTGCAAAATCTCGTGAATTGTGAGACTTTTTTCTCAAAGCATTCAACCATTTTCTCTTTGAGTAAAATTTATTATTCTTGTACCATGGGAAAGAATAAACCTTACCCTATTGCTTATTTCTTTTGAATAAAATATCATAATCATTCATAACATATCATTATCATAAACCAGTGATGCTAAGTATCAATATTCTAAAATTGTGAGCATCGGAAAACCTCGGAAAAGCGCTTTGATCATATTTTTGGTATATGTTATGTTATGTATGTATGTATGTGTGTATGTATATATATGTATCTAAGGCCATTGACCTTTGCCAGCTCTCCAGTAAAAAGGTAAAAAAAACATGATATACAAAAATCTATCTAGACTGTCAGGATACCTTAAAAGTCAATATTGAATAACCCTTTTTTGCATTATAACCATATTAATCATCAACTAATGATGGAAAACATACATTTTCTGATATTTCGAGGTCGTTGACCTTTAGTAGTTGACCTTTAAAGGCTAGTAGAGGTCAAATATCGCTTTCATCATAATTTCAAAATGAAATTGGTGATGGTTTAATGCTTTAATCATAATTTTTGAAAGTGATCTGTGGCCAGAGCAGTCTATACTACTACAAATAAACATGAAAATTCTCACAATGGCAGCCATTTTGGATATATGCAAATAAGAGGCCTTTCCACCAACTGGATATTTCGGGACTTTTAGTATGTCATTTTGGGGTTTTCGTGGAAATGCATTGTGCTGAATAAATTGTATTGCCTTTTTTTAAACAAGAGGCATGTTTATCATAGACCGGTGATGCTAAGCATTAATATTCTAAAATTGTCAATAGTTTAAAATTTTAAGGTCATTGACCTTTGCCAGCTCTCCAGGGTCAAAAGTCAAAACATATAACACACAAAAAAGTCTCTCTAGAATATCAGGATATCTGAAACGTATGGAACAAAATCAATTATTTATGCATTGCCATAAAGCGGAAAACCCACCAGGAGTTCGTTCTGGTACTAAAAAACAGTGTCACATCCCGATGATAATGTATTAACTCAAGTAACCTAGCTCATATCAAAATAAATAAATGACACATGCCCATATTGATGAACACGAATACTAGATCACTGGTACCTAAATTAGAAGAACTTTTCGTCATCCTGAATGATAAAAAAGTTGACGTATCCTTGATTGTTCGCTCTCTATTGCTGACTATCACCCCCCACACCCTATATGTTGTAGCAGAGATTGCACTACTGGTGGTGGAGTCGCGTGTTATATTCTTACATCAGTACCTGTTGGTGTACTTCCTAAACTGTCGGATATAAACCAAATAGAATCAATTCTGGATAAGCTACAATCAAAGCGCCGATTATTGTAGGTGCAGTTTAGTTTCAACAAAACAAAAAGGCTGAGCATGACCAAATGTTACAACATATTTCTGCCTCTCTTGATATAATTTTATGTAGATTTCAAAATTCGGGAGTTATCATTACGGAAGTTTTATGTCCGATATGTATTTGAAACGTAACTACATATTGAAACAGATAGTAAAAAACCTACACGTCAGGGATCTAAGCTGGATCTTGTCTACACCAATATGGGTAATTACTACAACGAACCAGAGGTTGAAGCTGCTCTCGGATTATCCGATCACCAGGATGTAATTTACTCTCCTAAGCCTTCATTCATAGCACCAATCGTAAAGAAAGAAAAAAAGAAAATCGGATGTTTGAGCAGTAAGGCCATGGACCTACAAGGACAAGGCTATGTTTGAATATGATCCCATTAACATAAACTGGACTTCATTATTTATAGCCCCGTCATCTCAAGAGAAATATGTGATATTTGAGAACGGTCTAAAATCGCTTATTGAAAAACATTTCCCTTTCAAGATTGTGACGAGACTGGAAAGTGAGCGACCATATACCGACCATTTTCGTAATTTGATTTCCAAGTGTCAACACGCACTGCAAAACAAAAATAACAGTCTTTATAAGTTGCTGAGAAATAAAGTAAACCGTGTGAGAAAGAATTTGCGTGAGCAGTATCATCAACGTTTATTAATCAAGTAGATGATAATAATCCCCGGGGGGGGGGGGGCACTTCCATTCACGAGTGGATACCATGCGCGACTATGGGGTCTCGAAAAGCACCCTAAACACGTAATTTCCATATTCTGAAAATGCACCCCTTAACAAGTATTGGGGTGTCAAACCCTACCCTTAACAAGTATTGGAAACAAAACGATAATCTTGGCAAATATTCCCTGAAATGAACCCTAAACAAGTACAGGAATGTTTTATTGTTACGGGTCCTTCGGTCGTCGGCTTTATTAAAGTACGACCCCACTTCTACACCTCACGCAAATCGGACTCTAAACACGAAGTGTTGGGCCAAAAAGGACATCCTTACTATAATTTGGCTAATCTTGTGTGTCCTTCCGTTTGTTTGAAGCACGTTTTCTCCGTGGTTTTCCACTCAATGGAGCTGGAATTTTTTCTAAACATGGTTAAATTGTTCACAGATTGTCATGACGGGGGTTGTTTGTGGTATTTTGGTCGCATTATTTAAAGTTTTTTTACAATTCGTAACTTTTTGGCATTCCTTTTCGCCGCCCTGAGTATAGCTTCGAAATTCCCGTCCCTTTTACCTCTCTCGGGTCAGCGAAATACAAAGCACGGTATACGGTACGTACTTACACTCATGCGCTGGCTGCATGTATATATGCATGTGTAGCGCTGCTGAAACGTAAACAACATACCGTAATCGGCCGATGTCCTCAGTGGTTACCGTACAAAATGTGGGCAGTTGTCACAAAGAGGTTAACCCTATTCTGACTTGGCTTTTTGAAAACAAGTGTTGACTGGGGGTTTGCTGGGGGGTGAGGGTCTACATCTAATGTTTCTGCCCAGTTTCATTAACACATCCTTTGTATTTAATCCTATATTTTAACAGATTGGGCTACCTGCTACTCAACGCTCCAAAATCAAACTGTGCCAGTGCTCTGTTGTACACAGTTGAACAGTGCATGGTTAGTATTTTGACGTAAAATGTAATATTTATATTGAATGATTGATGCCGCAGTAAATCTAAATTCCAACATATGATGAAGTTGTTTGGTTGAGTCAGATAATCAACTCAGTGCTAAGTTCCAAAACCCATTTGTATCTTAAATTGAGACTTGTACAATGCAAAGAGTAATATGCTACAAATGATTATACATGTAAATTCATCTCGATGTGTATTCCCTTTAGAGTAACCTGTATCGTCCAATGTTTTATTTTGATTTATGTCACCCTTTTTATTTTTTTTTCCATTTATTTTTTTATTTCATCTTTGTTTTGTGATTTTACTGCTTTTGAACTGTTTCAAATCATTCCAATCACCTGTAAATATTGTGATTATATGTGATTTTGAATACCAATAAAACACATAATTAAAAAAAACAAGTGGAATGCCTCTGGCCGTCTCACCTGCATCACGCGGTTCAATATAGCAGCAGTGCTGACTTTGAATACTACTCTAACTCGCACAAGATGTTCAGTGATACATGGTTACTCTTATGTCCACTTTTTATGAACGAGACCAATAAACTTACAGAGATATGATGGTTATTCAACAAAAAACCCCAACATGGCCAAAGTTCATTGACCATACATGACCTTTGACCTTGATCATGTGACCTGAAACTCGCACAGGATGTTCAGTGATACTTGATTACTCTTATGTACAAGTTTCATGAATAAAATCCATTAACTTTCATAGTTTTGATGGTAATTCAACAGATAAACCCAATTCGGCCAAAGTTCATTGACCTTTGACCTTGGTCATGTGACCTGAAACCCGCACAGGATGTTCAGTGATATTTGATTACTCATATGTCCAAGTTTAATGAACTAGACTAATAAACTTTCAAAGTTATGATGGTAATTCAACAGATACCCCCGATTCGGCCAAAGTTCATTGACCCTAAATGACCTTTGACCTTAATCATGAGACCTGAAACTTGCACAAAATATTCAGTGATGCTTGATTACTATTATGTCCAAGTTTCATGAATCATATCCATAAACTTTCAAAGTTATGATGGGAATTCAACAGATATCCCCAATTCGGCCAAAGTTCATTGACCCTAAATGACCTTTGACCTTGGTCATGTGACGTGAAACTCATGCAGGATATTCAGTGATACTTGATTAACCTTATGTCCAAGTTTCATGAACTAGGTCCATATATTTTCCAAGTTATGATGACATTTCAAAAACTTAACCTCAGGTTAAGATTTCGATGTTGATTCCTCCAACATGGTCTAAGTTCATTGACCCTAAATGACCTTTGACCTTGGTCATGTGACATGAAACTTTAATAGGATGTTCAGTAATACTTGATTAACCTTATGGCCAAGTTTCATGAACTAGGTCCATATACTTTCTAAGTTATGATGTCATTTCAAAAACTTAACCTCAGGTTAAGATTTGATGTTGACGCCGCCGCCGCCGCCGCCGTCGGAAAAGCGGCGCCTATAGTCTCACTCTGCTTCGCAGGTGAGACAAAAAGTTCCAAAACCCAAAATTAAAATTGTCTTCAATAGATTTGCTATTAACCCTTTTATTTAAAGGCAAATTTGATCAGATTTTCTTCTGCAAATTGGCAACACTGGCATTTTTTTTTGCTACACATATTTTGTTTGACATGTATTCTACAAAACTCTGTTGAACATATGAAGATGTTTATTAAAAATGTAGATATGAATAATACAGTGTAAAAATGGTTTATCGCTTCAACAGCCAATACCGTGTATAACAGACATACGGGACCTTATGCATTATGCCATCTCAAATATTATGATCTTTTCATCTGTATACTGTTGTAGCATATCTTGCCTTTAATTAACATGATATTTTTATGAAAAAAGACATAATCTAACATACACTTATCAATATTGTTATTTATTTGAATGAAATTATAATCAGTGAAGATGCCCATATACCTTTTAAAAGACACAATAATTCCAAACTACATTTACAGTGTACTTTCTAAGATTTTTATCAATTATTTCAATGCATAACTATTTGATCCACCAGTAAAAAAAGATATCTAAAACCTCTAAAAAAAATTAAAATGCCCATGTAAGCCATACAAATCTTATCTTTTTATCACAATTAACATCTAAAATCTTTTCTCTCTCTATCTCGCTCTTTTGTATTCTTTAATTTCTCTATCTCTCTCTTCATCTCTCTCTGATTTTCCCACTGTCTCTCTCATTTTCCCCACTATCTCTCTCTCTCATTCATTTTCCCCGTGTGGGTCTCTTTCATTTTCCCCTCTGTCTCTCATTATTCCCATTCTCTGTCTCTCATTTTCCTCACTGTCTGTCTGACTCATTTTTCCCACCACTGTTTCTGTCTCACTCATTTTATCACCCCCCCCCCTTTCTCTCACTCTCACTTCTTTTCGACATCCTGCCATACTTATATATGATTGAGCAACCTTTAATTTAAAAATTACAAACAACTGCAGTCTAATGTGCATTGTAAGGTACATGTGCAATGTACTTACATATTTATTTCCGACCCAATACATGTAATCATAACATTTCTATATCACAATAATTGCCTCTTGACTGCTTACTGAATACACCGTGTTCTAATACATTTTTCAATTTTATAGTTAGATTTGGATTTCACTCTGTAATGATTATTGAAGTTCTTCCTCCAGTTCAACCCAAGATGCTTAACTTAATTGAACCTCCTATCTATATTGAAAGAGAAGTCTGCTATAAATCATTTGTCTATATTTCATCAATAAATTGCTCGGCTTTCAGTGTAAATAGGCAGTCTAGCTGTACATACAAGAATGTCACCCCCTCCCCTCCCCCCACACACTTTGATAAAGAAAAATGACTCCTACCCCCTGTGCTGCCACGGGTAATTGCTGCTAGTCCTTTATAAAACGTTTTAATTTTGTTTTATCATCCCCGCAAATTCGACCCTAAACACGTAATTGTCCTAGCGAAATCGATACCCATTTTTCATTATTTTTGTGCTTTTGACACCCTTATCATGTTACGTACGTAACGTGCCCTATCGTGAAAAAGACATCCTTTTTACGTGTTTTTTTGGTCGCGCATGGTATCCACTCGTCAATGTAAGTGGCCCCCCGGGTAATAATCGTCATAAGTGGTCGGAAGACGTTAAGATTCTTACTGGGCAGAGATATCATCATAGGACCCATTCAGCAACCTGAGACGTATCTGGCCTGGCCAATATGATCAACTCCTTCTTTTCCTCGGTGTCAGAAGATCTTCAGCAACTACAACCTGTTGAATCATTGTCCCAACCGGGGGAGGACTTCCCACCTGCTGAGTATATTATATCTGCATATGATGTCGAAAGAAGAAGGCACCTGGGCCAGATGGAATACCTTCCTGGATCCTCAAAGAGTTTTCCGATATTCTTGCGGAACCCGTATGTCCAATATTCAATTTTTCTATCAACGAAGGTTATGAACCCCCTATCTGAAAATCAGCGGATGTAATCCCAGTACTAAAAATCAATCCACCTGTGTCTATTGAAAACGACCCAAGACCTATATCTCTTACCCCTGTATTGGCAAAAATATTAGAAAGTTATGTTTGTAAATGGATATGGAATACTAACCTACCACAAGCAGATCCAAAGCAGTACGGCAATATATCAGGATCTTCAACGGTATCTGCTCTTATTGATCGTATCAATAATTGGTTCCTTCAAACAGATGCCAAAATTTTCCTTTAAGAGTATTGTTCATAGATTACATGAAAGCATTCCACAGGATAAATCACAATTTGCGTCTTGTCAGATTGAAGAAATCAGAATTTCATTCAACCATTGTAAACTGGATAAGAGCATTTCTTTGTTAAAGAAAACAGAGTGAAAATGAACCGAGTTATGTCTGACTGGATAGATGTAAATGTGGGCGTGCACCAAGGGACAAAAACTGGACCATTGCTCTTTGTTATCATGATATGTGACCTATATGTTCTAACCTTCCTGTTGTTAAATGTGTTGATGATACAAAGTCTGTCCTAAAGGTCACGGTACTGTTCAGAGGGCTCTCAATACTCTGGTCGATTGGTCTCATTCAAATGATATGCAAATACCTAACTTTACAATTAGAGGTAACATCGTAGAGAGAAATAATGAAGCCGAACTTTGGGGTGTATTTATCAATAACAAGTTGAACTGGGAAAGTCATGTTAAAGAAATGTACACTAAAGCCGCAAAACCTTGTCGTCCAATTACGAAGGGCAGGCCTAGGTCAGATTGATGTGTAAATATTATGTAGCCTGCATTAGATCTGTCCTTGATTATCATACGCATGCCAGGTGTTTCATGGAGGTTCGACTAAAGAACAGTCTGATAGGCTAGAGTCGATAAGGAAGAGAGCACTGAAAATCACAACTCCAGCAATGTCTTACGATGAATCAATTTCATTTCGCAATCTTGAGTACTTATCCGATCGTTGAAGAAAACTCTGTCTTCATTTGTTCAAACATAATTTATACAAAACCCCAACCACAAACTTAACTATCTCTTACCAGCAAAACGTGAAACCAGAAACGTAATTAGAAAAGCCAATGATCTTGACTCACCAAAGTGTAGAACCAATATAAAAATAGTTTTATTCCCTGGTTCTTATATAATTTGCAATGATAATGTGTGTTTTGTTTCAAATTCTTGTTTTTGTCTGGACTGGGTTAATGGCATTATTATGGGCATGCAATTTAAGACAGTATTTCTTGATTTTATGTATGTGTTTCTCTTTTAAAATGTTTAATAATTTCTTACATTAGATGTTTTTTAGAAACTTTTTAATATGATGCTTATTCAATCTAAATATACAAATTATCAATCTTTGTAAGATATGAAATTAATAATTGTCAACCATTTTTATTTGTACATTATCCAACCTTGTATACCGTTGCAATGAAGATTGAATTGAATTAAACATTGAATTGAAACTTGAAAGTCAATATCAAATAATTTCATTTGCATTATTACCCTATCAATTATGAACTAATGATGTGAAACATCAGTTTTCTGATATTTCGAGGTCTTTGACCTAAAGTTCACTGACCTCTAGAGGTCAGCAGTGATGACATCTGACTAACATCCTAATTTTGAAAGAAAGCTTATGGTAAGATGTAGCACTGCATGGTGAAAGTTAAATTCTTTGCCTTTAATCACAATTTTGAAAGTGCTATGGTCATGTCAGTCTCTGTACTACCACTAATAAATATGTAAAATTCTCTAGATAGCAGCCATTTTGTGATTTTGGCGGTATGTTTTTGCGGGGGGGGGGGATTCTGTACCCTCAGCATGTCATTTTAGGGACTTCGTAGAAATGCATTGCGGAATTTGCGGGGGAAAAGTCTATTGCGATTTCTTTGCGGTGAAACCTGATTTTTTCCACGGCTAGATGCACTTTTAATTCTACAAAATCTTGTTCTTTTGAAACAAATAGTGTTCACTATATGTTAGGCTTTCAGGGGTGACTGATAAAGTTTGTGAGCACTTTTAGGAACCAGCTACGCCGGTTTTTCTTGTGCAATGTCGATATTCGCATAACGATCGTATATTAGCAGAACGACACCTATATTGGCGCTGCTTTTCCGACGGCGGCGGTTAAGATTCTGAAATGTCATTATAACTTAGAAAGTATATGAGCCTAGTTCATGAAACTTAAACATAATGATTTTCGAGTCTTACTGAACATCCTGCTAGAGTTTGAGGTCACATGACTAAGGTCATATTAGGTCATTTATGGTCAATGAACTCAGACCATGTTGGGGGAATCAACATCAAAATCTTAACGGAAGGTTAAGTTTTTGAAATGTCATCATAACTTACAGGGTTTATGGACCTAGTTCATAAAACTTGGACATAAGGGTGATCAAGTATTGATAAACATCCTGCCTGAGTTTCAGGTCACATGACCAAGGTCAAAGGTTATTTAGGGTCAATGAACTTTTGCCATGATGGTGATAAATTTTGTTGATTTCCATCATGACTTTGAAAGTTTATGGATCTGGTTCATGAAACTTGTACATAAGTGTAATCAAGTATAACTGAACATCCTGCCTGAGTTTCAGGTCACATGACCAAGGTCAAAGGTTATTTAGGGTCAACGAACATTTTATTACCATATGAATGGCGTTTTTTTATTATTCTACAGTCGTTTCAAAGTCAGCACTTCTGCTATAATGAATAACGTCATGCAGGCGAGACTGCCAGAGGCGGTTCACGTAATTGATTGCAATTGATTGTGAAGTGAAATACATTGAAATTTCTACCATATTGGCAAATTTCGAGCACACAGGCGAAAATTTGAAATATCACGGGAATGCATAAAGGGGAGAAAATACTAGCAGGGCAGGTTCAAACTATTTGACTTGTGACGTACGGGACATTTAGAGACTTTAAAGTTGTGTAACATTAAAGAAAATGCACAACAGAGAATCTTTTATGGATTTTGGAAGGCCAGTTGTGCCCTCTTTATTCAGTAAAAAAATTGCGATCTAAAATTCCATTAACGAAATAATATTTTAATTAATATGCGCTGTGACGTACGGGACCAGACAAAAGCTAATTTAAAAAAAAAGTTTATCGTTAAAACTCTGTGAATTAGAATAAGCTGGAAATCTCTCATCATGTTTTCATCTTGTATCTTATCAAGTTTCATTGGCCATTAATGAAATGATTGAACTTATTGGTGTTATTATGTAATAGCTCAAAATATAAACATCCGCGCTGTGACGTACGGGACATTTGTCCATGTGTAAAACGAATGGGGCAAGTGAAGTTTCATCAGAATTTATAATTAACTTGCTGTAAACCAAAGTTAAGTTTTGCATGGATTATCATGATTGATATATATTTCTTTCATAGCATACACTGAAACAAAATAAAGCAAACACTTTACGACCTAATAAATACTATGAACGATGTCTTGTAAATAATTCCATTGGTGTTAATATGTAATAGCCCAAAATATAAACATCCGCGCTGTGACGTACGGGACATTTGTCCATGTGTAAAACGAAAGGGGAAGTGAAATTTCATCAAAACTTATAATTAACTGGGTGTAAACCAAAGTAAGTTAAGTTTTGCATGGATTATCATGATTGATATATATTTCTATTATAATATATGATTAAACAAAACATAAAACAACTTTATGACCTTATAATAATGAAAGATTTAATTAATAACATATATGTTAACAAGTACGATAATATATGCGCCCTTGTTATTTATTACAAATCATAACTTTTATCAGCCTTTTACCAATATTCACCGATACAATATTACTTGTCTCAATTTACATTGTCTTTGCTCCTTATTGAAAAATAACCCTAATTAGAATTACATAGAAATCCTATGGTGTGTCTCGTACGTCACACATTTGTCCCGTACGTCACAAAGCTTAATTAGCTGATAGAAATAATCATGAAATTAATTCAGTAAATTCACTTTGATTTTGGATGTATAGTAATATAAATTAGAACTCTCCTAAGTGTGGGGAAAATTTTTCTTATTTTTTTTTAGAATCTTAAAAAAACATATGCTAACTTGTGACGTATACGGGACACTGCCTGTTGGACACCAGATAATTAACTTAATTAATCAATTTAAAAATCATTTTTTTTCTCAAATGTTTCCACGAACTTAGCACTATATTTGATTTTGGCTTCAGAGGGGACAATAGCTTGGACCTGCCCTGCAACATTTAGGAAAGAAAACAAAGGAAAAGAAGAGAAAAGAGAAGAGAAAAGAAGAGAAGTGAAGAAATGGAAAAGAGAAATAAAAGCAGAAGAGAAGTGAAAATAAGAAAAGAAAAGAAAACAATTATAAGAACAGGTTGAAAATGAGAAAACAAACAGAGAAGAAAAAAAAGATAAAACAAAATAAAAATTGCAATCGTAAGCAAAAGAAAAATTGCAATCGCATCGCGAAATATTCTCCTTTAAGTTTGTTTGGGTGTCTTCGAGCAAAGTAATACAAACGAATATGTTTGTTTTGTGAAGCGTGCAAATACAGACATACCGTGGCAATGAATTAGGGTCAGGGTCAAACGTGTCCCCCCCCCCCCCCCCCCCGCTCAACATGATCTCAAAGTGTGCTGGGAGTGTTCATAGCAAAGTTCACGCGCGTCAAAATATCAAAACATAGTATACCGTGTGCCATACGTATTGTCACTCCCTATTATACATTCCCGGTCGCTTCCCGGTCAATAAACTTTCTTTCAACGTTTATAGCTGAGCGCAATCGTCAGGTCCAGATTTGAAAAAAAAATGTGCTCAGAAAAAGTGCTTTAGGCATTTTGTGTTAATGCTGAGTTATCAATTGTTTTAAGGTAATTAAGGGGTGCTGAATCCAAAAAGCCGTTTGCCAAACTTGATTCCGACGTTTTCATCCTCAAATCGGCCAAAACAAAATGGTGCCATTTTGAACGCAGTTTCTCATATTAAACTATTTTTATGGGTGATTATATTTCATAAATTGGGGTCTATGCGTTATTTTTACACCCAGGGTTGCAAACATAACGTGTCCGACTGATTCGTCAGTCATCTTTAATTCCAAGATGGCTGCCATGATTCACAGCTGCTGATAGATAAATAAATAAAGCCAAATGTTTGATAATTTCGGGGCGATGTTGGCACAATCACATTGGGATATCTTTAACATGTCCGCCATTTTTCCTCGCACGCATAGCAGAAGCAAGACATGGACGTCGCTTTTCCGACGGCGGCGATGACCATGGCGGCGTTGGGAGGTCAACATCAAACCATAACCGAGGTTATGTTTTTGAAATGTCATAACTTTTAGGGTATAGATGTCTATTTCGTGATCAAGGTGATTAAAAGATAATATGTTAACAGAGCAAGAAATGCATGAAGAGTTAAATTCTTTCCAGGCAACTGGATTAATATTATCATAACATAAATAACAATAATTTATGTTGGTTGTACCCATAAGTCAAACAGATTTTTGGAAATCAATACATTGTGGGGAATTAGATGACGATCGTGGATAAGATTTGGATTGTCAACGATTACTGTGTTCATATTTGGGCTCTTTGTTAAAATACAATGGGAGTTGCCAAGGGTACTGATATCATGGATATACGCATAGAACATGAAGATACAAACAATACAAGTATAAACATGTACTTGTCATGATTAAACATTACAAAAACAGACAAAGGCATTATAAACATATGTAAAATCTCCAGTAAAAGAAAAATATCAAACCACCAAACTCTGAAATAAAGATGGTAGTAGGCCTAACTACAGAACAACAGCATACTGGTCCATGAACAAAGTACTTAGCAGCGAAAGTCAAAAGTTATGAATAAGTTCAACTGTTCAAAACTGAAAGTCAGTTTTGAAGACTAGAGAAAAAATCTACAGTTAACACACTTGTAGATCACTGATTAATATTCCACCTTATTATCATTATCATTCGAAGTCTCAGATGAACGAATTTGTGCATAAATTAGCTCTGTACCAAGTTTATAAAAATGACAATTAAGAGCAATGAGAGATTTGGTACAGTTATTCCAACAAATATTAAAAAAAACCAAATGTTCAGAATAGTATTGTCACTTTACAAAGCCTCCTTAGACAGCCTGAATATAACTGGAAAAGCAGTAGCGTAATGGGACAAAGGTTTTGAGGGGGATCAGATATGGTGCATCGGGCAAAATTTATTTTTTAAACGCGAATAAGCAAAGCGAGCAAGCAAAATATTCGACATTTTTATTACAACAATCCAATGATGTGATAAAGTTTGACATATTTTGTGAATATAATTATATTGCACCCTTCCCTCTTTCCTTATTTTTCCTTCTCTTTTTCCTTCTTGGTCGTTAATATTTTTTGGGGGGGAGGCTAGCGCCCCCAATCCGAAAGGATTCGCCATCACCCTCATCTCCTATCTCCGTAAACTCCCTTCAACCCTTTCGTCATGTCGCTATGAATAAATTATACACCACGCCTAGAAGTTGCGTTTGCACTAAGTATTTGAAGTTAAGTAGTTGAATTCAAAGTATTTGCATTTAAGCCTCGCATTATACAATCACCCTGATGAAAGAGGAGTGAAGGTTTATTTGATTTTTTTTATCAATTGTAATTGTATGTATGCATTTACCTGTTCACTGGTGATGTGTACAAGTTTTCAAGGTCATCAAGCCCGGATTGCACCCCCTCGATGGGGTCATACACCACGTTGACAAAATTACAAGCCTGCGCATCTATTGAAATAAATAGAGTAGATTCAGTTCAGTCAACTTTATTGCCATGTATTCATGATGAAAATCAAATAAGAACAACACTGTTTCACGATAATAAGGCCTGGTCATACGAGCGTTGTTGGAGCGGTCGTGGAGCGGTAGGGAGAGAGGGTCAAATTTTGCTCACATTGGGGAAAAAATCGAAAACAAAATCTAAAACAAAAAATAAAACAATCGAAATCGAAAATGGTGAACGGTAGCGAGCGGTGATGATTTTTTTCTCTCCGCTCCACGACCGCTCCAACAACGCTCGGGCGGTGTGACCATGCCTATAGGTGTATTGAAGGGGAAAGGGGATATCAAAGGTATTGTAAATTTCATATGGATGACTTCGCAATACAGAACATAGTAACCATGATGAGAGAACTGAACTTACCGAGTCCTTTGGTAAATATTGCATCTGATATATTTATATTCTCCTTTTTGAAATGGGAAGAATTGGTCTACGTACTATAAATCCTTGACTAACAAATCGAGTACCGACATGAGATGTGGTGTAGCCCATCATTCGATGGATTCACAAGACAGTGCTCACTCATGACATATATTTATCTTTCTTCTAATTTCCCACATCACGCAAACGTTTATAAGAATCGTACATTGATCACCGAAGCAGTTGTTTTGTTGTGTGAGGGAACTTATCATGCTTATGGTGAGGCTGTGCCTATCGCCATAGCTAATTAAAGGCCTCTTCGGTGGCACTGCCACAACACGATCGATGTTCCCAGGTATTCACTATATTCCCTGATATTATACTGTGTATGACAACAAGTCATGAGCATGATGAGTGGCATACGTGTGTACACGGAAAGGCCTAGTGATATACAATGTCGGTCACGTTTATTGTAGCTTTGAACTGGGGCTTTGAATAGACATGCCAGAAATTCGTTTGAATAGAAGATGGGTACTGCATTCCGCTTTGCAGTTACCGTTAATGCATCATGATTGTATTCCGACAAACGCGCGCATGAATGAAGATATGGTTCCGCTGGAAGACTTTATGTTTACAGTAAAACTCAAAATTGCAGTATTCATGTGCATGCATTCACTTACCAGGGAATTATTGCACTTACCATTTGCGTTTCTTTGGCAGAATACACCTTTTAACCATTGCCAGCCAACATTCACACATGCATTTAATACAAGATGGAGTTGATCGAAAAAATAGACAGATGCGGTGTACGTATATACGGCTTGCTGACTGTATTCGCAGAGAGCGGAGCTCGAGCATCACTAACATGACTAAACAACTCACGCTAACCCGTACCCTATATCCGAATGGAGGTCTGTACTATTTTGCATCATTATTGATTATAATGTTCGGTTTCGCACCGCAACGCAGAACGCACTGCATAACAAAGAAGATGTATTGTCATTAAATGCCCTTCATGACAAAGGGCGACCAAGAAGTCTTTGTCAAACACTGGGGAATCAAAGCAGCAACTTCGTCCTGGAGACATATTTACACTTGATTATGAACAACAGAGTTAGTGTATATAAAACAGTACATGAGAAAACGATAAATTAGGACTATATCACTGTTTAAAGGACAAGTCCACCCCAATAAAAACTTGATTTGAATAAAAAGAGAAAAAATCAACAAGCTTAACACTGAAAATTTCATCAAAATCGGATGTAAAATAAGAAAGTTATGGCATTTTAAAGTTTCGCTTATTTTCAACAAAATAGTTATATGAACGAGCCAGTTACATCCAAATGAGAGAGTTGATGACATCACTCACTATTTCTTTTGTATTTTATTATATGAAATATGAAATATTTTTATTTTCTCATTCATGTCGTGTGAAATGAAGTTTCATTCCTTTCTGAACATGTGGAATACCATTATTTAAACATTTTGTGCTTCAGGGCATGCAATGAGGTCCTAATCATCAAATTCGTAAAAATTGAAATATTGTATAATTCAAACAATAAAAAACAAAAGAAATAGTTAGTGAGTGACGTCATCGACCCTCTCATTTGGATGTAACTGGCTCGTTCATATAACTATTTTGTTGAAAATAAGCGAAAATTTGAAATGTCATAACTTTCTTATTTTACATCCAATTTTGATGAAATTTTCAGTGTTGTGCTTGTCTGATTTTTCTCTATTGATTTAAATCAACATTTTTCAGAGGTGGACTTGACCTATAATAAGCATTTAGGCCAACGCAATTATAGAATTGACAATAATTTAGTTGTACTTGTGTTGTTAAAGGACAAGTTCACCCCAAAAAAACAGTTTATTTGAATAAAAAGAGAAAAATCCAAAAAGCATAACACTGAAAATTTCATCAAAATCGGATGTAAAATAAGAAAGCTAGGGCATTTCAAAGTTTCGCTTAATTTCACAAAACAGTTACATGCATATCCTGGTCGGTATGCAAATGAGGAGACTGATGATGTCATCCACTCACTATTTCTTTTGTATTTTATTATCTGAAATATTCTGATTTTCTCCACATTGTCGAGTGCCAACGATTTATTCCTCCCTGAATATGTGGAATTAGCATTGTTTAATACTATATGGTTCAGTCAAGTTGGTCCTTATTGTCAATTCTGTAAAAAACGAAATATTTCATAATTCAAACAATAAAAAACAAAATAAATAGTGAGCGAGGGACATCATCGACTGTCTCATTTGCATGTCACTGAGTTCAGTAGGCATATCACTGTTTTGTGAAAAATAAGTGAAACTTTAGAATGTCATAACTTTCTTATATTTTACATCCGATTTTGATGGAATTTTCAGCATTATGCTTGTCTGATTTTTATCTATTTATTCAAATCAACATTTTGTTGAGGTAAGCTTGGTCTTTAAAGCTTGTGCATCTGGGTGAAAATCAAAATTTTCAATAAACCACCACCAATACCATTACCATATCAAAAACATGACTTTAAAGATGCCACTGCCAGACACTGACACAAAGAGGTGAACTTCACCACTTTGTAGTGTTTGATCTATGCCATTCAGATATGATTATTTAAACATTGGTAATATAATGTGCTACTAAATCCATTGTCAGAGCGCTTATCTTGCTTATTGGGTTAATCGATAAAGAATGAAAGCTATAATATGTCACATAAAATTGAAGTGATAGTTTCTAACCCTATACCCCATTGTTGATTTTAAGTTTCAATAGCTTAATAACTTGTTAAAAAATAGTTAGCCTTAAACATGTTCAAGGGGTGATAAAGGTTTGGGTGCAAGAGAGTTGCTTATCAATTGCAGAAAATTTAGGTTCCACGGCTTCTGCAATCAAGCGACTCAAGCGCCCAAATGACACTTAAAAACAACCAACAAGGTCTGTACATTATAATATGTATACCAAAGAAACTTTGCAGACATAGGCCCGGTTACTATAATAGGTAACCCTGCAATTATATTATGATGTATGAATACAATGGTTGAGTAACTTCAGTCCCTGGAGTGAGCCTTCCTATACTGAAGCAGGAAGGCCACACAAAAAAGGTTATTGAGCGCTATTAAAGTGATTGGTTAACACTGGTTTGACTTTTAAAAAATCTGAGCTAGAACGTCACGCTTGTCACCTGTGTCTGTGATATGTTACAAAAATGAAGCCCAGAAAAAATTACGTTCGAAAATTGCAAAATTGAAATATAAAGTGACCGGAAACACCAATTTAATTTCATCCCATACACTTATGTGTATTATTTAGGCGTGTATAAGACACCTATTTACCAAAATCGGGTTTTGCCTTGTAGCTTTTCATTCTCAATAATGGTTGTTTTCAGGGTTTATTAGTTCTAATACATGCACTTGTACACATGTTTCATCTTGGTTTGAGATTTTTTTTTAAAATCGGCTGCTCACAAAGTTAAACAATACCTTTAACAGACTGAGGCCCAGTCACATCTTTCGGATTCGTGTTTGTGGAAAATGGGAAAATCGGACGTCCTTGCCTAACTAGTTCGTTGACGTGGTATCCTATGCATGGCGAGAGGAGGGGGATGACTTCAGTATTAATCAGCATGTTATCTGCTTGTCTGATGTTTCGTTTTGTTTTGTTTTTATTTTTTTATGGCAATCCTGCAAATAAAAATTGCGATTCTGAAAAAGGTTGTGTGTGAATCATGACTGCGAATCGAAAGCGCAGTGATGAATTCCATGTGATGGCACTATACAAGTAATCGAATTAGATTTATTGATCAATCGAAGGTGATGACTGCACTGCAAAAACGCAAAAAACACGTTATCAAAGCCCGTTGTAGCGGCGTTAAATGAGCACATCAATGCTACCACATATAACTCATGTTTCCCTTAAACTCCATATCTCCCAGTATGTCCAGTAATGTAATCACAAATTCACATTCCACTCCTAACCTTTGCTGACCCCTGCGAGGACATTATTTGACCGAAGGGAACATGAACAGGCCCATTGCTAGGCAGGGTATGATATCATTTCACCAAGGAGCTTCATGTAGTTCACAGTGTTATAGTTGTTTATTATATGCTAGAGGGGAAAACATTTGGTGAGTAAGATACTTCATTATTTTATTGTCATTTTCTTACATAAATCTTTGAATAAATGTAGTTATAGTGAAACTGTAAGACTATGTATTTATATGTTAACTCCTGAGGCGAATATGATGAAGAATTACATGTATTGTTATTTGACGTATATCATATGAGTATATTCCTTCTGTTCTGTTATATCTACACTACAATGAACATTTAGAAATGATACAGACATTGATGAGATGAACATTGTTTTCTTTGTCATACAGTTAAACCACCATCGCTAACCAGCGGAATTAAAGGCATCATGCAAATTATGAAATGTTTCTGCTGTCAGGATTATTTAGATGTGTGCGTTTTACAAGTTTCCATCAGTGTAGCGATAACGCAGCCACACCCGTCACTGTAACAACACGTTGTTTAAACTTTTTGTTTAAACTTGTTTAAAATTCTAACCA
Organism: Lytechinus variegatus; assembly: GCF_018143015.1. Taxonomy (NCBI): domain Eukaryota; kingdom Metazoa; phylum Echinodermata; class Echinoidea; order Temnopleuroida; family Toxopneustidae; genus Lytechinus; species Lytechinus variegatus. Next base: position 29,652,144 of record NC_054755.1, read on the forward strand.
ATGTGTTACAAATCGTTATAAGAGGTGCAGGCTTAAACATCGTGCATAAAATTTAAAACAGCGATTTTACACTGTAATGCCGATCCGAGTTGGTTACAATAAGTAGCCGTTTGCATGAGGTTGACCCGGACAAAACATATTCTCTGATTCGAGAGTCTAATATTGATGATAAGAATATGGGAAGCGTTTTATGGATTTATTGATTCGTTTATTCGTCAATGCTTTTCTTTAATTTCAAAGTATCTTGTGCACATAGATACAATGAACCGGAAGTGAATGATGTGTGACTTTCGCGTAACTTTCAACCGGATTGGAACTTTTGATTATTCTAACTTGTGCCATTGCAATGAATGTATATTATGTAATTATTTTGTATTAATTTATGTGGAAATGAATAAATACTGATTGAAAATTAATTTGGAAGATTTAGAATGGTTGGGAATACGATCATATTTATAAGGACTTGTTACCTAGCAATTTCAGGTAATTTTAATGACCCGGAAGGGAATCTGACCGAAAAGGAATTTTCGGACTTTAAAATTCGAATATTTATTTTAGGGAGATTAACGTCAATTTTGATTTTTTTACGAGGAGTGCTTAATTTACAGTTGGAATTTTGTTGTCATTAAAATTATGAATTGACTTCTCTAATATATACGAATATGTTTTGCCAAGTCAGCATTTATTACGCATAACATTAATTTATGATCTTGATTATTGTTCGTAACGTTTATCAAAACAATGAAAATCGATGCAATCATTCTAAATATGATCATGGTGATAGCGCAGCTTAAATATGTATCAACTCTAAGATAAAAAAACATAACACCATAACACCAATAGCTCTATGACAACACAGTGACGCCCCTTTAAGGGTAAACATCTTCGTCCCTTGGATCTAGGCCTAAGAGGTTCGATTGTTCTAATAAAGGCTTGTCAAGGTATAGCAGTTCAAAGTTCATTTGACATGTTTGAAATTCTGCATGTTTTGACAATTCCTTCGTTTAATTTCAAAAGCTTTGGATGATATCGAGATACGAATGGCTATACAGATGTCAAATTAAACTCTATTTCTGCCACATGTGAGCTACATGCGTTTCAAAATCATATGTAGTTTTGTGCTGATATCTACATGCCTTACTTGGCAACGCGTTTTGCCTTTAAGTTTGGATATTGAATCATCACAGTGATCAAAATGACGATACAAGACAGTTCCCACGGCAAAGGTGAGTTTGTAACAATGAAAATTTATTATTTTGGAAGGGTATTTGGAATGTGTTATGATACAGAGCGTATAAAAAAAGTTTACACTTTGAAAAAGCCCTGGGAATTAAAAAAATATACAACATGTGGGTAATTTTTTCATAATCTCGGGTTTGGGTCTCATCTATCTAATGAGAGTAAAATGTGGGTGCGTCGTGGTCTAGTGGTTCTGACTCTCGCAACGGGGTCCGACCACTTGACCGAAGGTCCGCGAGGCCGAGGGTCCGCGAGACCGAGGGACCGCGAGACCTAGGGTCCGCGAGACCGAAGGCCCGCGAGACTATAATTTTTTTCCCTTCATCGGTTGCCGCGGTCGAGTGGTTTAAGACGCCTCGTTGAAGTTGCGTATAATAGGTGTCTGTTAATGGGAGGGGGTGCCAAATAATTCCCGGTAACTAAATAGAATCAGTGGCGTTGCTAGGATTTCATGACTCATGAGAAAGAGACACATATCTCACCAATAAATTATAATGCGAGCACGCCTGCTCACCACCGCCCTAGCGGTGGTTCGAAACACGTAATGCGCGCACGAAACGTCTCTCTAGGGGGTGGGGTGTGGTGCAGGGAGGGGGTGTTTCTGCTACTGTATAAACTTACGATCAGAGGCGTCGATCCTGGGGGATGGGGGGGCAAACATATCGTTTTACCCCCCCCCCCCAATAATTCCGGATGTGTAAAAATAAAATAAGATTGTAATGTTAGACAGAAATCGGCAAGCGAAATTGAGATGCACAACTCGTTCTTTATTCAAAATCGTGCTCAAAATGTCCGTTTTTCAGAGTGGAATATAAAATTTTTCAGCTCGCGTTTCGCGCTCGCATCACTTCTTTAGCAATAAACCCATTCATGATTAAATAGGTGAATAGAATGTCCCGTTTTCAGGTAAACCTAAAAAAAAACTTCCGCTTCGATTTGCAATAATATTTGGTTGGATATACATCTTGTTCTTTATTAAAAACATCCATTAAACTGTCAATTTTTTTCAGATCGAAATATCAAAATTTTCAGCTCGCACGCTTGCGTCAATATTGTTCTTTTAGTTACCCATCTTAATCACTGTTACCAAAATGCTTGGAATATCACGCTTTCAACCGGCAACCGATGAAGGGAAAAAAGTCGGTCTCGCGGACCTTCGGCCTCGCGGGCCTTCGGTCTACCGGACCCTCGGTCTACCGGACCCTCGGTCTACCGGACCTTCGGTCTAGCGGGCTGTCACCTTTGAAACAGAGGGTCGTGGGTTCGAATCCTAGCCATGGCGTGTTTTCCTTCAGCAAGAAACTTATCCACACTGTGCTGCACTAGACCCAGGTGAGGTGAATGGGTACCCGGCAGGAGTAATTCCTTGCATGCACTGAGCGCCGGTGATGGTAGCTCGAGCTAAAGCCGGGGTAATAATAGCAGCGCTTTGTATCCTCAGGCAAAAAGCGCTTTATAAATACAGCTATTATTATTATTATTATTATTAAAAGTCTTGACAGGATGTTACACTTGAGTGAGCAATGTCCATTTTTGTAAAGCCTACAGAAATCTGTTTGCGCAGAAATGCTCGTTTTCACGCTGTGTAAACAAGGCGAAATCAAATTACCCTGCGAAACATTTCTCATACATTTCCCTTGCCCTTTCAGTCAACTGAAAATAAAACATTCAAGCATTTTGTAGCAATTTTGCCAGTCAAATTGAAATTTCAACACATAATAAGCACAACCTTTATCTTTTTTTGTGCCAGCTGGATCTGAGGACATAACTGAATCTGAACAAAAGTTTATATCAGACATCTCCAGCATTTTTTCACTAAGTTTGTATTATTTAAAGTGGGTTTACATTTCATTTTTCTTTTAATACTTGTTTCTCCACACTTTTCCCAAGCTTTTACAATGATTAACAAAATGAAAATCAAGCCTAAGCCATTTCTGTAAATCACTGCTCAGTATATGGCCTCGGTGTGTGGGAGTGGGGTGGGACGCAAGCACTCTTCAAAGTGTTTTGGGCAAGGAAACAAGTTTAAAAAGGTAAAAGATATCATCAAATCAATTCTACTAGCTAAATCCCTCGTGTTCTTCATGATTAAGGTCTACTTTTATTCGCATATATATATATTTCAAAGTTCTGCGCAAATCATTTTTCACTTACTTCTCAATAGTATGTAGTGCTCACTCAAGCGGAAATATTTTTCGACAGTTATATCGTCATTTGCTTAAATGGATCTGTACCAATGTTAAAATGTTGAAAATTCTGCAGGATTAACAAATATATAATTTTACCCCAAAAAATCTAAGTGTAATTTTTTTGATACGCACTGTATATCTATTTCTAAAAGGTGCTAAATGAAAGCGAAATTCTTCTTTAAACAAATCATGAGAATAACTTTGATCTTTGTTAAAAACAGACTTTCTTGGGCATTTGTACAACACTTGATAACCATGAAAACAGTAGGCCTATTTCGATTATTAACAAAAGTTGATACAGTACATGTTAGAAATAAATCATCCTCGCAATTTATTGATACAGACATAAAATACTTGTTTGTTGCCTGTTTTCAATTTAAAACAATTTAGTTATGATTCATTTTGAATAATATGGTTACTATACCAATAACACGAGGAAAGTTTAATGCTTGACGTTTGTAATTCAATTGTTTAATTCAATAATAATCATCTTATAATACCAGCTAATTTCAGCACGCAATAACCAGATAAATGATATACATCCAACATTAAAAAAAAATATTTTGCTTTAGTTTGAACAGAAACCATAGCAATGAATTATAAGAGATGTTTTACGAAAGCAAGTAATTTCAGCATAAAGAAAAAATAACGCTTTCAACACTTTATAATTAAAGTTTTTGATTGGGAATTGAGTTCTTGTATAATTATATTTTTTTTTTCAATTTCGGTTAAATCATACTTTATTTCAATGAAAGCGGCCAAAATGAACAAAACCGTTATCTTTTCGACGAACGAAAGTTTTGTATCTCGATGGGTACCCAAAGTGGTTGTGGGACACATTATCAAATGTCCCCCTACTATTTTTGGTGGAAAGAAATACATCATTCAAAATCTAAATAAGCATATATTTTGGACGAGATGACGTTCCTTTTTTTGCTTGTCAAATTTTGCAGCCCCTGGTCCCCCTACCTTTGGCATGTTTGGGAGGAGATTTCCGCCCTTGGCTTGTTGACGGCAAGTCCGTCGAAGTTCCAATCACTAAGGCGGTACAGGTATTCCGGCACAGAGCCGATGTCCCATTTCTACACATGGAAATTACATCCCTTAGCCCAGCTAAGCAGTAAACGAAAACTGCGACTGTTTGAAAAAAAATAACAAATTTCTAGAAAGGAAAGTTCACTTTCATAATCATGCAACAATAATATTACTTAACTACCGTCTTGCTTCAATGATAACATACTTCCGTATAAACTTCAAGATTAAACATCCCTTCGGATGCTCACTATCAAATCAAATTAAAATCCTTCTATAATGCAGAATTCCAGAATTTACAGGAGACATTAAATATTAAAACTATTCGTTTTTTCCAGTGGACAATTCAAATAAAGACAAACAAATGTATTATTCACCTGATGTTTTTTTAAATCAGAATTCTACAATATTTACCGACTTTAAGATACCATGTAGGCAATTTTTTTTTTACAGAAAACTAAAATACAACTCTTATGGATATCTTGGTAATTTTGGGTCCTTTTTGCTGATCTTCATGGTGTGAGGGCAGTCATTTGAAGGATTTTAGGATTTGCTAGCCTGTAAATGCTAAATCTCTAAGCCCTTTTCACATCGGTCTCAACACTGTAGACACTCTTAGCCCGGGGGGGGGGGCACTTCCATTGACGAGTGGATACCATGCGCGACCATGGGGTCTCGAAAAGCACCCTAAACACGTAATTTCCATTTTCTGAAAATGCACCCCTTAACAAGTATTGGCGTGTGAAACCCTACCCTTAAGAAGTATTGGAAACAAAACGATACTCTTGGCAAATATTCCCTGAAATGAACCCCTAAACAAGTACAGAAATGTTTTATTGTTACGGGTCCTTCAGTCGTCGGTTGTATCTTTTATTATACACATCATTTGGTTTAGTACGACCCACCTTGTACACCTCGCGCAAATCGGACTCTAAAGACGTAGTGTTGGGGTAAAAAGGACATCATTTATAAACACATTTTAATTTTGTTTTATCATCCCCGCAAATTTGACCCTAAACGCGTAATTTTCCAACATCTCACATACAAGAGGACCCCCGCTTGCGTCACGAGAAATTCCCCAATCACTGCTACCACTTTTATTTATGCAAAAAAAATTGTTTAGATAACACAATATAATATCAGAGATTGTGCCACTATGAAATACCCTGGATCATACGAAGGGCAGGGGCGGAGCCCCCGGGAGGGGGGGGGGGGCACTCAGTATATAATGCATAGTAGGTATGTGCCGCGGAGAGGACCCCCATTTTTACACTAAAATTTCCGTTCCAAGGCATAGCATTTTTGTCTTATTGAGAAAAAGAACAAAGAAAGTCGCTCCAAGGCATAGTATTTTCTTCTTATCGAGAAAAAAAAGAAAAAAAAATCCGCTCCAAAGCTTCGCATATTTTTCGTTACGCCGTTCCAGTCGCAAACAAACATTTGTAGTTCCGAAGCCCGTTCCGAGGACCCTCCTTTTTCCAATAAGCCCGCTCCAAGGCCCCCTATTTTTGTCTCGCCCGCGGCACACCCCTACCACTTTTTTGGTCGAGTGCCCCCCCCCCCGGGGGAGGCGGAGCTACATTGCGGACAAAACTATTTTCCCTTGCACCTCCTTTGATTTTTCAAGAATTGAAAATGAGCGAAAGGAGAGAAAAAAAAGAAGGGGGAGAAAAAAAAGAAAAGTGGGCCTTTCAATGGCGGAACATGATTTGTGTTATTTAGAGCATCTTTGCTATTATATCCTTTCGTGATGTCCTCTTAGGGTGCTGCCCACGGAAATAAATCTTAATTCCGTGGTCCCGCCGGGACGCCGACCCATTTCGAAGTAGGCCTACACCGGTGCTCGGTGCCCTCTGATCATTTGTACCAACTATCGTAAGAAAAAAGAAATAAACAGCATCAAGTTGAATATTTGGCATTGCTGTTTCCAATTGTCAATACTGTTTTTTAAACTAATGTCTCATAAAATGACGACCATGACGATTGCAAACGGTTAGAGCAAATACAACTATATGTGTTACACTATCTGCATGGGTCTAAAGTTCAAATGTTTAGCGAAATGTACTTCACATAATACATCCGGGTCATATCGTACGAGGCGCGGGAGCGATGTTGAAATGATAAAAAATGAACATGATCAGTCATGAAGTAGATTTATTCATTTCCGTTCAACGAAATAAACAAAATACAATCGAAGTAATAGTGCATATCCAAAGTAACATTAACTATCAAAATTAGCCCCCCCCCCCCCCCCCGCATCGTCATGTAAGTTGACATCTGAAACCATTGTCACTTATCAGGTTCGGCGGCTTTGGGATTCAGGTTGTATTTACTGCATTGCAAACATATATTGCTACTGATTTATAAAAGGACTGTGTAATTGTAATACCATTACAATCAATACATGATATCAATAAGTTTCTAAGACTGGAGTTCCAACAGGCAACAAATTTATTCAAGCAGCTGTTCATTTCTAAAGAAGCACAAAAGAAAGAACGGCAGTTAAGACCTTTTTGATGTCCGCCTTCGAAGCCGCCAGTTTCAGTGAAGAAATCCGAGGAGTGAAATTTTACGAATATCCATTTGGATCAATTTTCCATCTTTTATATTAATAAACAAACAGAAATTTGTACGCATGACAAGACATCAATAACCAAGCACTATTACGCTGAGATATTTGCCCAGATTATATCAATTTACCTTTAATTAGTGGAAGAAGTAAGAATTTGACCTTTACTGAAACCAGATTTTAACACTTTTCCGATCGTTTGCGGCAAATGAAAATTTCAAATGTGGTCGATGGAATATTGCTATTCATTATTGTATATGCCAGATGAGTGCCCGCACATGCCCAGTCGAGGAAATTTGAGTCATATTTCAGGACATATTGCATAGTTTATTTTCGCATGCCTCCAAATTATGTACTACACATATAACCAAACCAGATGCGTGAAAAAATAATTATCATCACAAAAGCATATTTCCCTTTATATATGACCTTTATGTGGAGTCACGCGGAATCATTTGTCTACACAATTGCAAGAGATGTTGAGCAAAGTGCATGCCTGAAATGCTTTTTGCTGGCGGCTTCGAACCTTGTTCAAAGGGATTTTGTTTGCTGTCACTCCATCTCATTTAAACCTCCTTGATAATATGAATAAATTGGCATGAATACAGGTATATCCTATCCTATAACACTTTTGTGGAGGAGATTTTTTTTTCTTAATTGAATACCGATACTGACCGAAGTGAATAATGTTGAGGTGTCAATAAATGATGACGATCATGGTGATAAAGACGACGATGGCGATGATTATCATGATAATAATGATGATGATGATGATGATGATGACGATTACGATGATGTTGGTGGTGGTGATGATGATGATGATGATAATGATGATGTGACGTGATGATGAAAGTAATGATGGTGATGAGAATGATGGTGATAATGATGATGATGTGACGTGATGATGAAAGTACTGATGGAGATGAGAATGATGGTGATGATGACGACGATGATGATAACGGCGACGACGATGATGGTGATGATTATCATGATAATAATGATGATGATGATGATAATGATGACGACGACGATTTCGATGATGTTGGTGGTGGTGGTGATGATGATGATGATGATGGTGATGCGACGTGATGATTAAAGTAATGATGGTGATGAGAATGATGGTGATGATGATGATGATGATGATGATGATGTGACGTGCTGATGAAAATACTGATGGTGATGAGAATGATGGTGATGATGATGACGACGATGATGATAACGACGACGATGATGATGATGAGCACGACGAGGAAGAAGATCACGATCCACAAGATTTAATTGAAGGGAAACTAATCGCCACTGAGATAATACAATCCTACCAGTGACTTTTATGTAAATAGCTCTAACTATAACTTTAATCTATTTCATTCTGTTTGTCATTACAATATATATAATCTGTAGCCACTCGATGTAATCAAAATGTCCAAACAACATGGCTCCGCTTGACCGAATTTATGTTTGTTGTTCAATTATTATCACCTATTCCATACAGTAGTAAATATACCTCTGGGGCATCATATAAATCATACAATATTTGTTTCGAAAGGTCTGATATTGTTCATTTTGCTATCGCATTGACCCGTGATATTGACCTACTGGAAATCAGATCAGGCTGGTTTTATATAGCAATAGATGTACCGGTACCACTTCTGATTTACAACCAAATCCTTTGCTTATGTCAATCATATAATATTTCATATAAATCTATTGAGGGTATGGGATTCAACGTTAAACTTAACGAACTCGTTATAAATCAGTGTACAGCATCGAGCAGTTGTAAGTACACATTGTTTTTTATAGTATTTATTGGCATGATTGTTAAAGTGTAAATAATGCAAAGGTATACAGGTATATGTTTAGGGCTATTGGAGCTTGTGTGAATGTATGGATGAATGTCTGTAAGTATGTTGACAAATGTGTTTTGGAAATGACCGTTGTATTGATCTGATGACTGCGTGGTGCCGGTTTTGGTAAAGGGTTTAAAATATTAAAAATGATTGAACAAATCTATCCAGCATGAGCCCAAAGCGGGATAGATAAAAGAGTTGTATTGGTATTTTTCGTCAACAATTTTGTCAAACCAATAATGGATGTTTAAATGACACCATAAGCATAACACTGGGTTACGCTGGTTTGCTTGATGCAGTCCTCTCCAACACACGAACCACTGTATTTTCGTTGAATTCAAATAGTAAGGGCTTTTTTTCCTCTTCGTTTTCGATGACATAGAAACATCCGAATTGGATGTATCTACGCTTCCAGAACAAGTCAAGGTAAAGGGCGTATACGAGCAGCAGGTTGAGACAGGCAACGACCAAGACACAGGGATGCCGGCGGCAGAGTTCACCGTCATCAAGGACGACGACCAGGACGACGATGAGGGCGTCGCGTCGTCGTGGACCGGGAGGAGGATCTATAAGAATCTCCTCCTCATCAGCAGCTCCTTCCTCTTCGTCTTCACGGCGTTCCAAGCGCTCTCTAACCTACAGAGCAGTATCAACTGCGATGAGGGTCTAGGTCTCGCTTCTCTCAGCGTCATCTACGCGACACTCATTGTATCAGGTAGGAACTTTTTTATCTGTTTTTATTATAGCAAATTAAAATAAATCACAAAATTTACAAATGATTATTAGGTGATTACAAATCACATAAACACTAGTTAGTTACACACAAAAAAAAAATAACAACCATAATAAAAAAAAAACGTACCCACTTATCCTCCCCACCCCCCAAAATAGGAATGTGGCAAAGTGATGACTTAATATCAGTGTTATCTGAACAAAGATAGGTGATTTGGTAAATAAAGTAGACAAAACAAAATATAGATGCTATGATTATGAAGTGGTTTTCCCAACAACTATTGATAGGATTAAAAACACAACTGGTTATCCATGACGACATAATTATGGCGGTTTTTAAACGAACAAGTATATCAGGTAGGAACTTGATTTAAGGAATGTCGTCATGGGGGCAGAGGGCGGGAATTGCCTGTCCCAATGACTATCTAATAAAATTGTTGTAACTATTAAAGCGAAACATTAAAGAGAGAAGGGGATAAGGAAGGAGAAGGAATATGAAAGAGAGCGAGAGAAGGAATAAAGAAGAGCATTTGAAAACGTATATTCTGGACCGTGTAAGTAGTGGAATAATTAATTCGTTGGGTGATGAAGACAACAAATAAGATATTCATTTTTCACGCGTGTAATCAATTATCTTTTAGAAATTACAAGGAAATGAGCGTTTTGGTCGCCACGTATCCATCCTCTCCCTTCCTCCCATCAAAATACCATGGCCTGACATCGCTGACCCTGATATGGGTCAGTGTACACTTTGAAAAGAAGTATAGAAATCAGGTTTTCCTTAGATTAGAGGATCCGACGATTGAACATATAATTCAAAAGATATCATTGAAATTACCATTGAATCCAAATGAAATTAGCAGCGACTGCGCTATTGAATTCATATAGTCGAGCTAAGATTACACAGTGGTATAAAGATATTGGAGTCTAAAAATGATTGTGTTGCTTCAAAAAAAAATTATCTCTTCCTTTTCTCCATTCTATCTCTCTGTCCCTTTTTTGTTCATTTCTATGTTTTCACCACTTTTTATCACTGGAAAAAATGAAACTGTTCTCGCTCAGCCTCTCCTAGCCGCGCGTGCACATGAAATCTAACATTTTTTCAACATTTATTTCAGTATATAAACTATATACATGTTATTTTCTTTTGATCTACATATTCATTGAGCACATCTGTATTTTTCCCCAATGTACAAATACATGTAGGTACATGTGTTATCATTTGACAAACAGTGAATATTGTTTTAAAATTATTTATATTCGGCCCTACATCTTATTTTTCTCACAGTGATTTGCTGTCACTTTAAACCTATTTTCGTATATTTTTATCTACGGTAAATATGCGATTATATGATTATTTGTTATTATTACTAAATTTGTTTCATTTATATCTATTTTCTCCCCTTTTCGGCGCTGTCAGCCATGTTTGTCCCTTCCGTGATGATCCGCCATCTTGGATTAAAATGGACGCTGGCGGTGAGTCAGGTGGCCTACGCCTTGTACACAGCAGCAAACTTTTACCCTTCCTGGGCGACTCTCATACCCGCTTCGGTCATCCTGGGGCTCGGCGCTGCACCCCTCTGGACCGCCAAGAGCACCTACCTCACAACCACTGCAGGGGTGTATTCTAAGCTGTCAGGTGTGTGAGATGATATTGACATGGTTACCTTCGAGTGTAGGGATTAGTGACCATGCTTCTACTTCTAATTTAATAATTTTCTTGTTTGTCCTCTCTTGCTTCTGATTTTTTTCTCTTACTGTATTCATACTTTTAATCAGACTGCCATTTGACATATTAATTTTACCGGACGATATCTTATGAACAGGTAATATAGAAATTAATTCCCTATTAATTTCCAGGGTTGCCGTGCACGCATATAGGCTACCCTTAACAATAATAACCAACCACTGCATGTAAACTTGTTTAATATACGCCGTAGAAAATAGAACTTAATTCGTTCTTTGTTTTACTTGCAATACGTTGTTTACATTATTTGTTTATTGTATTTTATCTATTGATTTGTTTGTAAACCGTAAATGATTGTGATTTTTTTTACCTGATTGCTAAGAAAGCATGAATACTTGTAAGCAAGCAACCAGCGGACCGACCGCTTTAGGTCCTTTCCAAGGGGCCTGGGCCCGTATTCCATAAACAAGATAAGATTTTTGCTTAAGTCTTAGCAATTTGTCTTAGCATTTTGCTTGTCTAAGAAATCTTCCCTAACGATATTCTATAAACTTTAAGACATTTGTCTCAAGTCAGGCGATATGGCTAAGCCAAAGTCTCAAATTATATGACCTTCAGTGACCTTCTTAATAATAAATTGCTGCAGAGGTGACTGCAACAAACTTGCAAAAATGTCACAGAAGTTGTTTTTTCTTAAAAATTTGGATTTTATTGAAACTAATTACAACTATTGTAGTAAGAGAAGAGCATTCATCACCCATATATGGTAAGAATTTTTAATTCAAATTTTCTATATTTTTGTTAATTACCAAAACATTTCAATCCGAAACCGAGTGACTTGCACAGTTTTTTGTGTATCAGTCCCATTTATTACTTTTCATGTATTGTTTGTCAAAATATAAATTGAAATATTCCTCTCGACATCTCTACTCTAACTTCAGTTTAAGTAGACCTAGGCCCCCTTAGGGAAAACCTTTTGAGACTAGTCTTGGGTCTAACATTAGGCCTAGATCTAGCCTAGGCCCAAAATCTATAATATCCGTCTGTTTGGAGGAGAATTGAACATTATTTTTATTTTTTTTTATTTTCATGAGACATGAAGGCTGCAAAATGTAACTTTGTTAGACTGTAGACTAGTCAAGTGCCATAGACATAGTGGAGCAACCGACACTGAAGCTACATAAAGTACATAAAAACCTAGGCCTAGTAGGCCTATCAGTATTGGTCTAGGCCTAGAACAACATTCAGGACTTAGCCTGGCTTAGCCTTACTTAGGACAGGGATAGATGCAGGACTAGAATAGATCTGACTAGGCCTAGGTAAAGTTAGAACAAAAGCTTCATTTCAGTCTCCGATTTTTTTTTTGCTAAACTAACGTTACGACTAGGCCTACGTCTACGAATACGACACTCGACAGTCTAATTGTAACATTACTTTGGGAGTTTGGCCTAGACCTTAATCTCACCAATGTGATATGACAGTATATGTCAGAAACTTTTAAATAACTCCCAGAAACGACGGTTATTCATGTCTACAGTGCTAGAGTACCCATCGCTATACATTGCTTGCCAAAACTTAGATCTAGTCCTGACCTAGGCCTATATATCTATATGTAGGCCTAGATCTAAGTTAGATCTTCTTCTGTTTTTGGTCCATCTGTTTGTTTGGAGGAGTTTCTATTTTATACATTTTGGGGAGTTTGTTTAGATCTAAGGTTTCTAGAAAACAGGCCTGAAATAAAACCTAGACCAACAGCTCAGACTAGACTGGGGCCTAGATTTATATAAATTTACTAGATCTAGGTGGCCTAGCCTAGTATTACTAGGCCTAGTATAGCTATGCTTTCTTCTATTCATTCTAGATTCTATTTCTAGCCTAGCCGGTAGCCCTAACGCTAGGACTGGTTGATCTAGTCTACTGTTTGATCTAGAATCTCTAACGTAGATCTAGGCCTACATCTAGACTAAATGACTAAGACTAAAAGTTACACCCTATCTAGATCTAGAAGTACAACTAACTATATCAATCTAGGTGTAGGCCTACATAGTATTAGGTCGAGATCTAGAGTGGAGACTTTTTTATAGACTCTATCAAAATATAGATTCTAGTTCTAAAAAAAGTAAATGTAGGCTAGTCTAGATCTATTCATCTAACATTAGGCCTGAAAAGGGAAGTGAGCTAGGGATCTAGCATTGGATTATTTCTAGGACTAAAGGATCTTGATTTAGGCTTAGGCCTACATCTAAAGCTAGGGGCTGTAGTTTGAGATCTAGAGGCCTAGCCCCCCCCCCTAAAATTAAAAGCTAGAACTAAGCCCACAGCTACATGTAGTTCTCCATGTAGCCAAACAAAATTTAGGATTTTAGCATTGACCATTGTCTTAATTTTATTTTGGCGTAGATGTTTGCAGTTACATGTACCAATACAAACACATGATTTGATGAATGAGAAAATGTGTCTTGCAGATTATTTTAGCGCAAAACCTGCATTCCATGAGCATACAGGCCAATGTCATAAAATAAGTAGTTTAATCCACATCATGCTGTTTAAACATTTATTGATTTGATATGCTGTTACCATGGAAACACATTTTTCAATATAGACTATGTCATACAGATCTATACCTCAAAATCAATGTGTGAGCCAACTTTTATAAGAATTGGTTGAAAACTAAAAAGCGGTTCAAACCACAAGTTTTTTCACCTAATTTCATTATATTATATGTTGTTACCATGGCAACACGACTTTTGATACAGTCAAAAATATGTCTTAGACATCTTCAAGACTAATGTGTATGCCAAATTTTAGGAGAATAGACCAGTTGAAAACTGATGAAGTAATTCAATCACAAGATTTTCATTTATTTTTGGTATTTTTTTGTTACCATGGCAACACAATTTTTTATATAGGCATAAAATATGTTTTGCACATCTTCACATCAAGACTAATGTTTGTGCCACATTTAATGAAAATTGGTTAAAAACTGAGGAAGTAGTTGGAACAGCAAGATTTATACATATTTTTTGCCAATATATACCGTTACCATGGCAACATAAATTCCGACACATGCATAAATGTGTCTTGAACATCTTTTCCTCAAATCCAATGTGTGAGCCAACTTTCATGAGAATTGGTAGAAAATTAATGAAGTATTTTAAACGGTAAAATTTTGGCCATAATATATTGTTACCATGGCAACACAATTTCTGAAAAAGAAAAACATTTTCCACCTCCTTACCTTAAGACCAATGTGTGTTCAAAATTTCATGAAAATCGGTTTAAAAAATGAGGCAGGAGCTCGAAATGCAACATAGGTATAAATTCTAAAAATTTTGTTGGCTGAATTACCTTGAAACTAATACAATTAAGACAACTCACAGCTGTCTTAAAGTTAGGGCTAAATTCTTAGCCATGTTGTATTTATGAAATACAGACTCTGCAGTTTTAAGAAAAGTTACTTAGCCATTCACCCTATATCTGTCTTAGTTGCGCAAAACCTCTTAGCCAAATTCTAAGACAAAATTCTTAGCCAATTCTTTATGGAATACGCGTTTTGGCTAAGAGTTTTGTCTTAGACAGAAAAATAAGACAAAATGCTTAGATTTTTGACTTAAGCATGCTTATCTCGTTTATGGAATACGGGCCCTGGTAATGAGGATTGATGCCTTAATACCAAAAGGCACTAGCGCACCAAGCATGTCAAGTGGGAATCGAACCCGGGTCACCGGGGTCTGAAACCCCCGCTCTACCGACAAAGCAATCAATAAATGAAATAGAAAACCAATGAAATGAATTTGTCTTTTTCTTTCTCTCCCCCTCCCCTCCGTTTTATTCTCGTTTCCTACCTTTACACCATCTACTTCCCCCTTATCAGGCGAGACCGTCCCGTCCATTGTCTCCCGATTCTGGGGCATATTTTTCTTCTTCTTCCAGTCATCGCAGATTCTCGGAAATCTCATTTCATCTCTGGTCTTCAGAGAAGAAACATCTATTGACGGTCAAAACGACACACAATACAAATGTGGTTCCCAGGACTGCTATGTTGGTAAATTCATAACCCTTGTTACCATATATTGCCAATCTAAGGGGGTGTTGCAAGAAAATATTTGTGATCAATATACAGATATTGACTAATGGGGTGTGTAATATAAACATTCTTTGGACCGCCGGATTTGTATTTTCCCGAGGGGTTATATATTCCCGAAGCGCGCAGCGCTGAGGGAAAATATGATCACGAGGGAAAATATTAATCCTTTAGGTGGTCCAAAGAATTTTTTTTTTACACATCCCATCAGTCAATATCTGTTATATTAGATAGCCTCCAATGATGAAGATAAAGTTAGGCCTAACGATGCGTGCAGCATGTTTATGATATTCACAGTGATTGATTGAACTGGTATAGATCTAACGTTAGATCTTGATCTATAGATATCTAAGTAACGTTAGTCTAACGCAGTGAATGACCCTTTTCTATTCAAATCAACTTTGTTTAGGCCTAGCCCTAGATCTAAATCTAAGTTCGAGCCCAGTCCAGGTCCAGGACCCAAGGCAGGCCGATAATGCATGGTAACTTCTAATCCACAAGAGGGCGCCATACACGTAGAAAATATATTCATGGACCGGTTGGTCAATATATTCATCGAAGGTGGACCGGCTGGGAAAATACATTGATTTTGATCATATCACGTGACGCGTTATGGACCAATCGCGCTTGGCTATCTGTCTTGGCTGTCTAATATTTGCAAATATTCTGTTGCAATTTTACAACTGATTAATCAACGTTAGCTGTAGCAAATCAGATTCAACTTTTTGTTTCAAGGAGCAAATTAGCAATCAATCACTAATTTGCAATTAACTGCAAGACATATGATTGATTGATTTAGGGACCAAAAATTGACTTGCAATTGATCGCACGTTTCTTGCAACACCCCATAAGTCAGTCATCAGAGTCAGTAGCGAGGTTCCACACCGCCAGACACAACCAATTCAAGAACAAAGTATATGTCTGGGAAATGTGCATCTAATGACCGAAAAATAGTATAGAGAACTTTGTCGAAAATTGATCAACCGTAACAGCAGTTCGTCATAAGTTTCGGAGTTGACAAAAAGTGCTTACATGTGCATTGGCGGCGGAAGCCAAAAAATTAGGGGGGGGGTCTACCTGAAATTTTTGTGATGGACACATGTAAAAAATTTGACAAGCAAGCAAAAACAAGGTTATCAACCTAAAATTAAGGGGGCCTTCCCCCCCCTTCTCAAATTTTTAGGGGGACCTGTCCCCCCACCCCCGCCGCCTATGCACATATCGTTAGTCCAGAGTCCAAGAAAGTGTTTCATCAACTTTTCTTGATTTTGATTGACTGAGAAGCAGCGTTACCATGGTTATTGTCAGATAAAACGTCTGACAAGTATTTTCATGAAACGCTCCCCATGACAAAACTGCTGTTTTTATTCACCAATTTTCGTCCTGAACTTTGGATAACTATTTGCAATTGCTCGTCAGCCACAATAAGGACGATGTACTGTTCCAGTTCAACTAATTTTCGACCAAGATCTCTTTCTGGTTTTTACTGTCATTGGCGGGTATTTTCAATATATTTATTGTGTTCTTGAATTGGTTTTGTACGATGTGAAAACTCACCAATCACCATGGCTGTACGCAGCACCGAATTCTTCCAATTCAACCTTAAAAAATGTCCCCACGAGAAGGAAAACGAATATGTGATGAGCTCGGTCGACTCGTTCCCTCGATTACTTGTGTTATACTGTCGTGCCCCCCTTTGCGTCTGGATTTTCTCATGACGTCATTTGGTATGCATTTTTCTCTGTAAGCATTGCAGTAGAATTTACAAATTATTTCTGTGAAAAGCAATTTGAACTTTTTGTAAATTAGGAAAGTATACATTTGACAAAACTGTCACCATAGATGCAATGTATTTCAGTCAGATTTCAATCAAGTGATTGACGCTTTTTAAGGGCATTATTGCCGTACTATTACTTGGATACATAATAGACTAAAAATAAAGTGTCATGTCGTCAAGTATGTTTTTCGATGTATCATAAATTTGTTTTTCCCCCAATCTCAGAGACTGGTAATGATAACGGAACGTATTGCGATCCTCCCGAAAAGAGCTTAACCTACACCTTACTCAGCATCTATCTCGTCTCCGGCATCATCGCCGTCATCATCGTCGTCGTCTTCGTCGACAACCTTGGCGCAAGCAAAAAAATCAAAGACCAAGGAACACTGGACTTATTTTTCGCCACTGCGCGATTGATGAAGGATAAAAAGATGATCGCTATTATTCCCCTGACCATCTTCAGCGGGTTGGAGCAAGCTTTCATCGCAGGCGACTTCACAAAGGTTCGAGTCTTACCAAACCTGTATGATGATAATAACAATAATGATAATAAAATGAGTATTATTAATGATGATAACAATAATGATAATGATAACAACAACAGCATTAATAGTAATAACGAAATTCTTTTACTGGGCACATAACATCTCTATGCGCTTCCAAAGAACACGGATGACGCGACTTCATCATGGCGGCCGTCAGCGCAAAAGCATTTCAAGTAATTAATTCCTGTCAGGCATACCCATTCTCCTCTCCTGTGTTGTCGAATGCAGCACACTATGGATCATTGCTGAAAGAAATTACACCATGGCTGGGATTCGAACCTACGACCCTCTGTTTCAAATTTCGGAGACTAATCCACTGGGCGACAACGATGTTGAGCATTGTTGGAAGGGTTGTCATCGTCATCATCAGCAGCATCATCATTATCACTGTTGTTTTCATCATCTCTGTTATCATCATGACCATTCCTACTATCATTAGTATTACTATTATCATAATAACTAGTAGTAGAAGTAGTAGTAGTAGTAGTAGTAGTAGTAGTAGTAGTAGTAGTAGTAGTAGTAGTAGTAGTAGTAGTAGTAGTAGTAGTAGTAGTAGTAGTAGTAGTAGTAGTAGTAGTAGTAGCAGTGGTAGTAGTAGTAGGAGGAGTAATATTATTGTTTTTTATTATCATTATCATCGCTATCATTATTATCAATATTATTATATTCCTTTGTTTTGCCAACACATCTTCCTAGTCCTACGTCACGTGCAGTCTGGGCGTTGGCTGGGTGGGGTACATCATGATCTGTTACGGGCTGGCCGACGCTATCTGCTCCGTTCTCTTCGGACGTCTAGTCAAGTACACCGGTCAGATCCCTTTCTTCTGCCTCGGTGCCCTCATCAACGTCTCCCTCATCGTCGCTCTCTTCGTCTGGGAACCGTACCATGACCAGCTCCCTGTTTTCTTCGTGATAGCAGCCCTGTGGGGTGTCGGTGATGCCATCTGGCAGACTCAACTGAATGGTAAATGACACAAACACATTTTTCATTTTAATATCGGTTAATAAAAAACAAGAAACAATACAAAATTAAAAATAATACATGTGAAATTCCCCCAAATCAATGGTTTGGTTTGGTTTGGTTTTATTTACCGTATAAAAATCACAATAAAATACATTGCACAAGATATGATATTAAATATAAATATATAAACATGCACATAAAAATATACGGATGGATCACTCTATTCAGAGCCATTGATATGATGAAGCCCTGTTCAGCAGCACCGATCATGGTGCTGGTTGCCTGAAGAGTCATAGATCGACATATCTTCAGAGTTAGGGCTACATGGGGGAGCGCAGGTCGATGCGACCGGGATAACCGTTTTAGGGGGTAAAATAAGCCATAAGCGTCTTTGCTTCATAAATTTTCACACAAATATAAATATACAGCACGTTGATGTTATTTTAAGATTTTTTAATCCATATTTAACCAAAAAAAACAAAAATTTGGAAACTTATTTATGAATGAGTAAAGGAGCTACAGTCTTCAGTACAAATTTATAAAAATAGAAATTCATTTTATTAATTTTTTTTTAATTGTACGGCCGGATAATTTTTGAAATTTAATTGAATAGAACAAATGCATCGGATTTTTCCCTCCGTTTTATTTCTTTTTTCCTCGACAGCCCTCTACGGCCTTCTTTTCCGTGACCAGCAGGAGCAGGCCTTCTCCAACTATCGTCTGTGGGAGTCCGTCGGCTTCACCGTGGCCTTTGCCTACAGTAATTTCCTCTGTGTGTGGATCAAACTGACAATCTTGGTGTGTGTTCTAGGAGTAGGGATGCTAGGTTACGCAAGCGCAGAATTTCTAGCCAGGAGAGAAGCGTGACATCACGTCACGTGAACTGATACACCAGTTTTTATCCTTTTCGTCACTGTCCTAGTTCTTCCAGTATTGAAAATTTGACGAAATATACGACTCGGAACTGCTGCAAGAATCATGGAGTCAGTTTTCAAATTGGAAAATGTGTAACGGCCGTCACCTTCTTTTGTGTAAGATAATATATACCAAATGTGTTATGATGTGAGAATCATACCCGCTGTCCCACTTGCTCTGATGAAATTTACAACTGCCGATCAAAATAATGTGAAAGCAAACTACGCGTAATACCCGCTAAATAGTAGGTACTTGGCGAAATTCGAGAACTTTCGCGGGGATTTTTCCAAGGTCGCAGGTGAAAGCAATTTACGGGAACTTTTAGCCCAGCGGGTCGTTGGGCGCGTTGCCGTGGGTGGCTGCTGGGCTAGTGATTTTGAATCTCGCGACTTGCCTGCTTATCAGACCATACTGCGCATGCTCGTAACTTCAGGAACTTATTCCGAAGGGTATGGTTCGGGTATTTTTTTAGCCTAAAAAAAGTTCTCGTAATTTAACGGGGATTCTTATGATCGAGGCGGTTTGAAACAAGATGGTTTTATGTTTTCGAAAGATAGGCTATGGAGTTTGAACGTTATGAATTGAGGATTTCTTACATTTGCAAATGTAAGAAATCCTCAATAATATGTTTGTAGCGCCGCTACTATTATTGCATATACTACATTGCGCTTGATACTTTGCATCATATTATTATTACCCTGGCTATAGCTGAGCCGCCGTATAGGCGCTAAAGCATTCAAGGAATAATCCTGCCAGGTACCCATTCAGCTCACCTGGGTCGAGTGCAGCACAAAACGGGTAAATTTCTTGCTGAAGGAAAACATGCCATGGCTGGGAATCAAACCCACGTCCCTCTGATTGAAAGACGAGAGAAAGGTTTAAGTTCTAGGTACCTTTTCGTAGTATGGTCCGTGCTTTGACCAAGGTTCAGTGGTAACAGTTTACAAGTTTCTACAAATACTCGACCAAGACACTCTTCCACGGATTTAAGGTGAACTAAGTTAGGACTTAGGTTAGGACTTAGGAAGTATTTTATACTCGGAATTAGAATAGGAAAAGATGGATTCTGTACCTTTTATAGAATTGAGTACTTCAGTTCTAGCATTGTTTTAAATGCATTCAGTTATTTTGGTTGGCCCAAATTCTATCAGTTTCACTCAAACCTTCAGTATACTTGAATTTCTGCACCTAAAATTTATGACTATGGAAATAAAATTTGTTTACTTATTATATAGTTACTCAGATAACCTTCGTAGTTATCAACGTCTTAAGTTTATATTAAATAAACAGACTTACATTGCAGGTTATGAAGTAATTATAGCACCTGTACATATAGAACTATACAGTACGCTCGAATCTTTAACTCGATGAATTTTTATGATGAATTATTCAATGTGTTGCAAGTTGACGTCTTTCAAGTCATGATTGAAGGTAAATAGTTTAATTGGGTCCATTAAACTTTACTTCAAATTCTTCAGACAATAATTTATTTAGTTGCGCAATGCACTCGTGAGAAAGCAAGTAAGTTTAGTGATTAGTGATGCTACGATGTTGAATCCTTATGAATCATTTATTTTAACTTTACCAGGTGACCAATTGAGTAGTGCTGATTGATTGATGATGTGCCGATAGTTAGGATCTTACGCAGAGATAAATGGTAAGGTAAAGGGGAAAAGTATTCAAAGTCACTTTTGTATACTTCAAGAAAACGAACCTTGCTATCGAGCTCGAGATGTCCACGCTAACCTAGTGAGCAGGGGAGGTCCCAGCAGGAGAAACTTCGATAAGTAGAAGATGAGAAGGACATTTACTTGAATTTGTGAATAGGAACCAGGATCATGAGGATGGAATTTAGAGATGGAATGGCTGAGGAATAACTTATTTGGATTTGTGATGAGAAACTAGGATGGACTGAAATTGGATGCGGAGAAGGATCTGATTGGAAATTGTACAGAGGAGCTAGGATGGGGAAGTTAGTGTTGTGTGGTGAAGTGAATAAGTGCCAATGGAGTTGGAAGGAAATGCGGGAGGAATCGGAAGAGTTGCAGTGGTGCAGGGGCGGATCCAGCCTTCGCCAATAGGGGGGGGGCGGTTTTTTTCAGCCACAGTTCCCCCGATCGGCCGTTTGAAATTAATATTTGTTTGTTTATTTGATAGGGTAGTCCTATATTTGTCAAATGCCCTTCATAACAAATGAGGCTTCGTCGAAAATCGGTGTATCAAAACAACATTTTTGTCCGGTTCGAATCTTACGACGGTGTGATGTCCATGCAGGTCCACCAATTTTAAACAATGACCTTTAATCTGTTAATTGTGATTTAACGGGTATTTTCAATAGATTCTGAATGTTGTAGATAATTAACGGCACTGACAAACTGACGTGCCTCTCATCTCCAGAAATTGAATTTCATAATTGTGTCAATATTACTCAGATAGCTAAAAAGAAGGGAAAAAATGAAATGCTTCGGCAATGTTCTTTTCAAAGGTAGAGCTGCAAGACAGCGTTTGCACGATCCCTTCTTCATGTCCTCAGACTATCTGTACTGATGACAATATGAAATCCTAGAATGACCAGAGATGATTTCGTACCAGACAATGCGATATAGTTAACCCGTCACAAGCGGTAATAGAGTCTAACGAGAACAAGGTTGGAAGATTCTGATCGAATTAAAATATGACTTGTTGACCTCTATAAGTAAGTGATACGAATCATAAAACAAACTTTGAAAATCATAATTTAACGAAGGACTGTGCCATTTCCATGATTTGGCGGACAGTATTGAATTACCCCTGAATGAATCATTGAGTTTTTTTTATCATGATGATATAATCGACCGTTTGCAATAAAGGATGATCGTCAATACAGATATCATTGAAATATTGTCATTATTCATCAAATTTCGACAAGTCAGATTTAAATAAAGGAGTACGATGTTTAAACTAATTTGACGCACTTTTTCTTTGATTGAATTACTAAAACGCCAAGGGGTATATTTAGTCCCTGTCTCACTCTCTGTTACAAAATAACTCGTCAGTATCACTAAAAGAACTCGTCAGTATAACTATAAATCGTGGAACACTATGCCTTAGAAATAATATTACTCGTTTGAAAAGAAATAAAACGTAATCATGTTCACCAATGTAATGAAAAAATGGAAAATCGCTTAGCACAATTTTTCAAAAGTAAACATTGAATTAAGTATCTTAAAATGGAAATTACCACAATATATGATATGTATGAAACGAGAAGGGGAATTATGAAGGCGTAAATTTACACACTAAGAATTTTTGTAACCCTATATGAACATTTTTACTAATCTTTTGGCATGTAAGATTGCACCCTTAATGGAAACGAAAGTGCAAAAATGTAAAAGATGCAAATTTGAAACTTTTAGGGTGCATATTACTTGACATTAAAAAAAGTTTCAAATTTGAACATTGGTTCACTTCTGCACCCTATAGGGTGCTTAGTATAGCTAACTGAAACTTTAAAAGTGCACAAATAAGCAAAATTGCACTAACTAGCATCCCTTGGGGTGGTGTTATTGTATCAATCCTTAGGGTTTTAACTTGAACCCCCATTTCTTAGTGTGTATACACAACTGAGTTTTCTTATATTTGGATGAAGATTATTACCATAACGGGCAAAAGAGTGTGATGATTATGAAACTATCATCAATAACGGGAAGAATCCTAAGAAAAAACAACAACAACGACATAAATGTCAATATAGCAAGAGTTTCCAAGAGGATAGGAAAATGACAGTCGTGTCAACGCATGTGTGTAGAGAAGGAACCTGTACATAGATTGACGTCGTGTGAAATATATCGCTCTTAAAAGTAAAACGAAGTAAACTTTAAAAAAATAAGCGAGTAAAACATGAAATAATGAACAGAAAATAGCGAGAGATACAGATGAAACTTTGATATCAAAGAGCAGCGTGTGAGTGTATGCTGACACCCCCCTCCCCCTCTTTGAGGGGCATAATCAAAATTAAAGCGAGGCCCCCTTTTTTTTGCTTGCCAATTATTTGCTTTGACGAAATGACCTTAAATTTGGGGTGAAAACTTTAATGGGGGAGGGCGCTTGTCAAAATCTCCCCGGGGAAAATGTGCCCCCCCCCCCCCTCTTGAAAATTCTGGATCCGCCCCTGGGTCGCATTATGGTTTTACGCTAGATTTATGGTAAGGTACAAACCCGGTGTAGGAGTTCGTCATTCGATTGGTGTGTAGAATTTAGAGCGGAGTAATTGCCTCCGGAGTGAACCCATCAAACTTCTGTCCACCCGTCTGCATGCAAAGACAATAATGTTTAAGAAAATCAATACACGAATGTCCAAAATATTTCGAACTTCAGATCTCAGGTTAGATAATAATCTCGTGTGCAATATTTTTTTTCTTCAAAATTAATGACCAAAAGCATGGGAAATGACCTTTACACAGCCAACGAGCTCGCATGATAAGATTGTTTAATTGTTATGCGCTGTTCAAGTGTCAAGTTTCACATCAGTGCATTGGCGGCGGAAGCTAGAAAATTTAGAGGGTGTCCACCTGAAATTTTATGAGTTGGTAATCAAAAAAATTTTGACAAGCAAAAAAAAAGAAAAAAAGGTCATCACCCTAAATTTTAGGGAGGGACAACACACGTTTAAGGGGGGGCCACGTGAATTTAGGGGGGACGCAGGAAAAAATTTGACAAGCAAAAAAAAAAACAAAGGTTATCAAAACTAAATTTAGGGGGGGGACCGTCCCCCCAACTAAAATTTAGGGGGGGACACGTCCCCCCGCTTCCGCCGCCTATGCATCAGTGTTGATATTTTGAAGTGTATACAAGAACTTACTATCATCTTCATTTGTCAGATATAAATAGAGCATGAGAATTTCCAATCAGGATCATGCTAGTGCGCATGTGCGGTTGGAAATATAACGAGTAATATTTCAGGTGGGATGGTACTTGATATACTGTGATACAGTACTGTGATATAACGATAATATTCATTATATTTTTCTGTATCCGTATAATTCATCATAACATAAAAAAGTATATGGACCTAGTTCTTGAAACTTAGACATAAATGCAATCACATATCCCTGAACATCCTCTGCGAGTGTCAGGTCACATGGCTAAGGTCAAATGTCATGTAAGGTCAAAGAACTTTGGCCGTATTGGGGGTATTCGTTGAATTGGTATCATTAACAAATATGGATCTAGTTCATGAAACACAGACACAGGGGTTTTGCACACGTCCTAAGATCATATGATCATGGTCAAAGGTCATTTAGAGTCAATGGACATAGGATTGTGTTGAATGTTTTCTTGTGAATAATTATTCAAAAGCTGTTTTCAAAGTCAGCACTGCTGCTATAACAAATCGCTAATGCACTCGAGACTGCCATATAGGCGTTCCACTTGTTTTACTTGTATGCCATGCTAATAATTCACAAAGCGAACATTTTACATGTTCTATGAAAGTATTAATCGAAAATATTTAAAATATTGACATTCCGTAAAATCAGTAATTTAAGTTAAATATTATGAAATAGGCCTATGTTATTTATATATTTTTGCATAACCCTTCGAATGTTGAATCGTCAATGGAGGAACTGAAATTACATTTATACATGCAAGATGGAGCAAATAATATAATACATGTGAGTGTTTGCGTGAAAGAAGGTTTGTGTGTTACAAATCATAATGACAAACGTATCGCGTGCTTGTCCATCCTGCGGTTACTAATGGCTAGTTATGTTTTTAATGGATTTTTGCTTTCTGTTTCTTCCAAATTCATCATCATCATCACCACTTAAAGAAGCACGGATGGAAAGTTATAATGAGTGTATTGATCTTCGGGGGCCACTTTCATTCACGAGTGGATACCATGCGCGACCATGGTGTCTCAAAAAGCACCCTAAACACGTAATTTCCATATTCTGAAAATGCACCCCTTAACAAGTATTGGCGTGTGAAACCCTACCCTTAACAGGTATTGGAAACGAAACGATACTCTTGGCAAATATTCCCTCTAAACACGAAGTATTGGGGCAAAAAGGACATCCTTTATAAAACATTTTAATTTTGTTTTATCATCCGCGCAAATTTGACCCTAAACACGTAATTTTCCTAGCGAAATAGATACCCTTTTTTCCATTTTTTTGTCTTTTTGACACCCTTATATCACGTTACGTACGTGATAGGGCACGTAACGTGCCCTATCGTGAAAAAAACATGCTTTTTACGTGTTTTTTGGGTCGCGCATGGTATCCACTCGTCAATGTAAGTGCCCCCCCCCCCCCGGGTATTGATTAACCCTCAACCTATACTGGACAAAGTCAGATCTTTACAATAGACAAAACAAAATCCCGTTACAAGGGGTATATTAGGGCATACTTTATTTAGGGGGCTGAGTCTATGAAAACTGCATTTTCTAATGTGAATTTGCTTTCTGCAATATCTTTTTTTTTCCCTTGTAAAGTGACGGTTTTTTAACAGTGTATGGCTGTGTCGGGGATTGAACCCACGAATCTCCGTTTCAATGGTTTAGGACACGATTGCGCTACCACAGAGGTACCATCCCGTCATGCTGATGGAAGCAACAAAACCACACGGGAACACCTTCGGTTGTCACATAAGATTTATGATAGAATGAGGCTGTTGAGTTAACATGGTGTCGTAAAAAACACCCCGCCATTTTGACAAATAAAATACAAATTTCAATAGGCCTACTCGGTGCTCCTTTCTGCGTCGACTACAGGTTCCAAAATTTGATAATCTTGAGCTTCAAAAAGTTCGTATTGTGATATTTCAGAGATCTCGACGTTTGGACGGGATTCATCTGGTAAACACTTGCACACTTTTGACTGTGTATTATACTGGGATACCTGTGACCCCAAGATTTGTTCCATGCTTTTTCTCTAATAATTCCTCTAGAGAGACGTCGGCTTTTGTCATGTTCACATGCATCACCTTCCTCCATAGATTGACACGTATTATGTTGGAAATCACTAATAATTTTGCCCCTCTCTATCAGAATCACTTTCAGGAAATGAACATCGAAATTGTATGGATTTTCCGTTGTCACTACGAGTAAAAATTACTACCGTATTATCTCGAGATGTGTTAGCCAAGCAGTGATCAGTAGCGTCTCTTTCAACGCCAAATGTAAGAGAAGCACTGGCCTCTGTTAATAGCTCCATGGTACAAAGCTCCCACGCAGACTAAATGAACTAGTAAAAACATGAGTTTACTATAAGGCATCCTCATTTGAAAGATCGTTCACAGTACAATGTACAATGTACAATGAAGATGGCAAAGGGAGGAACCCTAGTTTGCAATGTGTTAGTCGTTCTAGTGGATTTTCCCCCTGTTATTTAGATGGCACGGGCTGAATGAAAATATCAACACAGCGGAAAGGTTGTGTAAAGCATGGACCTACAAAAGCTGGACTTTCATCGGCTAGTTAATGAATTCACTACCATCTGACTCTTATTTTCATGTGAATAACATTCTCTTTGCACATTTTGCAAATCAGTCTATTCATAAAAGGCATCGTAGCTGTCATGTACGTATGAAACCTCAAATACAAAACATTAGTCCTAAGTGTACATAATTGCAAACCCTGACTTGGAGAGCAAATGAAAGGTATAAAACCTGAGATACAAAACGCTAGTCTGCAATTTACATAACTGCAAACCATGACTTGGGGAGCAAATCAATACATTATTGAATAGCATCGGAGCTATGGCTAATAAAAGAATATACAAGAAACGTATTGAATGTACAAGAAACATTAAAAACATCATAATACAGAACGCTAGTCTGCCAATGTTTAATATCAAAACTTTAATCAATATTAACTTTTATTTTAAATTAAACTGACCATCAGCTTTCATTACTGCCAGGATCTGTATATTATACATGTAGCTACCGTTTGGAAAATGCTCAATATACAAAAAAAGATCTCCATGATAAAAATTATCATAATTTGAAAGTAATTATCATTCAATATCTTTATGGAACAAAACACAGATATGGTTTTTCTCATTATTCTTTTAAAAAATCATTGCCTGTCAATTTATATTCTTAATTTGAAAGTAAGGAAGTTTTATTCAATATAACTCATAACAAATTAGCTGTGCGAGATAATCATAATATTTGTATTTGCATTATAGGACACTTTACAAAGATAATGAAAATTACAATTCTGTTATTACGTGTCCTATAATTATTAGATCGCACATATCACATTATTTTTAAAAAATCCGGTAGTAACTATGATATCATACTAAGCGTTGTAAAAATGAGGCTTATCGCCCACCCCTGCTCAGCCCGGAGATCTACTCCTTTTAGAAATGGTAATAACCTATACAAGGATATACCTTCTTTATAGATAATGCTATTTCTCATCCAAATGGACCAGAAAAACTCAACCAAAATAATAATCATAATTGTTCTCCTAGCCATGTGAGTAACACATTTCATTTCATGTATTTCACATTAAAAACCTACATAAACTTAAATTACAGAAAATCGTCCAAAAAAGAGAAAAATCGGTTCCATGGACATATTAAAGAAATAAACATATACAAGATAATTGAAACAAAATGGTAGATTATGTGGCCGGGGCTAGTAAAAGCAGAGCTTATCAATTCTAGCCCCGGCTGAAAAGGAGAAGGAAGGAGATGCCAAACCCCGGAGGCAAGTACGGTCAGAGGCTCAAGAGGGTCGGGACAGAAGTGGGCCAGGGATCCCCGATCTGACACGAGGAGTCGCGACCAAGGAAGCCGCGACTGGTCACGCAGCCGGCCGCCCCGCCGACACGACAATAGAGTCCGTCTCTTTATGAACATCTGCACAAACACCCATAATGCATCCATACAAATCACATAATTCTCACACCAGACAGGTACCACTTCCCCCTCCCTCGCCCAAGTCCATAGAGTACCGAAGCGATGACGTCAGTTCCCATGGTGTCATATATGGCGGCCTGGTTCTAAACAAATGGACCCGTCGAATGAATGAACCCGTCAATGAAAACTTTCATTGAACTTGTACCAAATTTCCGTCTACCAGTAGACGCGTTCCTCGTATTAGAGAGAGAAAAAAAACCTCTAAAATGACGTATCTACATTACAAGACTTAATTTTCATGGAGGTTGTGAGAAGCCACAGTGTTTGTAAAAATGAATTGACAACTTATTTTAGCGTTTCAGTCTGTCGTATGTTCCGCCACTGGCCATTCTGGCAAGTGAGTTGTATCCATTAGGTAATTCATTATGAAGCTCTATTAATAGGCGAAGGCGGTTGAGATGCTGTAGGTTCAGGCGGATCATGCGGGGAAGGTAACGGTCGAGGTGGTAACGGTCGTGGTGGTACCACGTCCGAAGAAGATGGTGACGAAGTTGTATTATCTGACGGGTCTTGTTTATTCTCAAGGTCCGTATCATTATCTGTATTCATCTCAGGGGTGTGCTGTAAGTAAGCTGAATAATCTTGAACTTCACCTTCGGATTGCGATGTCAATTTTAAGTTTGGGGTGAGATATCCTGCGTCATTGCTGCTGAAATCATTGTTGCAGTCTTCTGATGAATCGGTTGAAGGTGAAAGAAAATTAATACTTGTCCAAGAACCATCATCTGTTTTGTTTTTCGAAGCATTAACTGTAAAATATAAGGGCTCAGGATAGTCATTACTGTCCTCATTCCCTAATGCTTCAGGGAGCGGATGTTCTTTCCCTGATTGGTGAACTTCATGGAGGTCTGCTTTTGACTCTACAGTCCCGTCATTCTTAATGTTATTTTGTCTAGTCTGTTCATCCCCGTCACCTCCTATCAGGTTCATTTCGAGTATATTGCTTTCTCGATTATTGCTCATGTTGCCTCTTGGCGTCAAAGAGATTTGAAACGTCTTGGTAATATATATACAAATTACTGCACCAAACAGCATTAAAACGAGTAGTATTATAACAATTACCATGATTACGGGAGTATAGTCGGTTTTGGGGAACGATGTGTTTCCTCCGAATGTTTCTTTCGGGATAGTTGACAAACGCACTGTACTAGACATGAACCTATTTGAACTGGACATGAATTTACTCGTCGAATCAGATCCTTCAGTTGAAAGCAATGGATAAGGACTTGATGGTTTAATATCACCCTTCTTAAATGTTAATATGAAATATGAAACCTCACACGAAAAAATCTTGTTTGGCCGGTAGAATTCACAGTGGTAGGTATATTTAGAGAAGTCATCAACTTGTACATTCGTGATGTTCAGAGACGTTTTCTCGTTACTAATAATTATTTCCACTGTTTCTGAGTTATTCGGTAAAATCTCCGAACAATGTGTTGGTGTAGGCCCACATACGACGAGTCTATCACCATGTCCATTTCTCCAGATTATCAGTTCATCCTTCTTTAAGTCATGTTCTAATAAACAAGGCAATTCAACAGTTTCCCCGATGTTAACATCCATCGTATCACTTTTCCATCCTCTACATTTCGGATCTGCAGCGACGTAAACTGAATCGCCGAATATTGCTACAACTACAAATAACATTACCAATATCTCCGTCAGAATCATGATTAGGGATCGCAAAGAGATATCCCTTGCTGCAAATGGAAGTTTTCTTGGGCTGGACGATGAATACTGCTATCCAATCTTCACACAAAAGAATACATAACCTTTATCGCCGATGATTTGGTTGTGAAATCTGATTTTCATTTTACTACATTATAGCGTGATCAGCATACGAGTGGAGACTGCCACGATCATTAATTTGGAATGATGACAGAACGATATCCAAACTGATAGATACCAATTTACAATGTGAAACCTACACTTAGTCTAACTTGGGATTGGTCATTGGCTATGCTGGGCTTCATTTCTAAGAAATATGTAGTGTTTACTTTAGTATCCGTAATTATCAGGTCTAAATGCATGGTTGTCCCCTATCATTTATGTGAGTATTTCATGAACTAGGTCTATAATCAGATAATAGGAAATTTGTCTTTATTTTTTTTCACTACAGAAAGAGTATTTTTCCATTGGATGCAATATTTCATTTATTCATTTGGTAGTTGCTGCTCTGTTTTGTTCCCTTCAAAATGCATGGTGCAAAAATTACTTCAAATCAATAAAGGACTTTGTCAAGTAAGTTCAAGCAGCAGCTGGGTCGTGGAAAGGCAACATGATAACACGGATTTTTTTTTTTCAGTATCCACGCGCAAACAAAAATAGCGCCCCCCCCCCCCCTTCAGTAAGCATGTAAAGATCGTAAAAATGACCACAAATATGTGAAGTCATGCATGTTTCACTCACCCCCAGGCGCGGATCCAGGAGGGGGCCGAGCCGGCCCCGGCCCCCCCCCCCTATTTTTTGCCAACCTGCAGAAAAAGTGTAGGCCTACTCTTTAACTTGATAGAAACTATGAAAAACAGAAAGAAAAGTAAGAAAGAGGTATTATAACCATGATGTGTAATTTACATGCAGCCTCGTAACGGCCGGCCCGACCCCGAAAGGAAACAAGAAAAGAAGAAAAGAGTGAGGGGAAGAATCGGAAAATAGACTTTATATAAAAAAAAATCGCTCGCGCTTCTCGCTCGCATTGCCTGTGTAATGAATCCCATTTAAGAGGGTTAAATGACACTTAATATTATATCCAGTTCTTATATCAATTTGCTCACAATGTTTTAGCTCGCACATCAAGCTTTTATTATTTTGTTTGATTTACAGAAATTGTTATATCAAAATTTTCAGGCTCGCGCTGCGCGCTCGCATTGTTTGATTTGTGAGATACCTATCCTCTTTGGAAATTCTTTCAAAAATTTGTCAAAATGCTCCTTTATCTGTTTATCATGTCAGTATATCAAAAAAAATAAGCTCGTGCTTCGCGCTCGCATTTAATTGTTTGAGACACACAGCTTGTTCTTTATTTAAATAAAAACGCGCTTAGACTGTCCAGTTTTCAGGTCGGAATATCAAAAATTTTGAGCACGCACTCATTATTAATTGGTGATACTTGTATCCTCTTCATTAATCACTAAAAACAGTCCTAAGTGAGTCCCTTTTCACGTTACTATAATAAAATTTCGGCTCGCGCTTCGCGCTCGCATTGTTTACTTGGATACTTATCTTTGTTCATGATTATAAAAACTGCTCAGAATCTTCAGCTCTAAGGACATAAAATATCAAAGAATTTTAGCTCGCGCTTCGCGCTCGCATTATATATGAAGACCACATGAGATACCTTTTCTTGTTTATAACAATAACAACTAACATATACTTAAAACTTCAGTCTTGTTATAGGACTACCCCCTGAAAAACACACACAAAAAAATCAGATTATAGCGGCCAATCGAGAAAAATTTTGATGAAAATTTTTTTCGGCCCCCCCCTATTGGCGAAAGCTGGATCCGCCCCTGCCCCCACTTCCACACACTCATACTCTCTAATTCATTCCAAGGTTCATGAAGGGTTAAATCATGTGTTCATAAGTATCACAATTTTACATTCATAAAGGTCGCTTATCATGTTTATACGAGGTCTTTGTGATGTGTAAAGAAGCTTAACCACCTCGACAATAGTATAATTTCACGTTGATATTTTTTCGCTTATAAACAACTTGATGAACTACACAGGTATTGATTTAACACCTGCCCGGTATTTATATCGGGACACACCAGAGAAGTATTGCACCAACACCAGTTAAGAATCACACCGATATAGATTTAACACTAAATGGTGTTGCTTGAATGCAAAATAAGAGTCAGCCTAACGCCCAACCTCCGGTGTGGACCGATATTTTTTTTTTGGGGGGGGGCAGGAGTTTCTGCATTTTATTCAGAAATCAATGATTAATAATCATGTTCACATAATTGAATGAATACAAATTAAATGTGACAATTTAAAAGATACAATGTAAATAATACAAACAAGACTGATAATTAAATCATACCTTAGCATGTGATATAGTTCGGTAAAATACAGGGGCCAGCTATTATAAGCACAGAGGTGCTTGAAGCAACACAGGTTAAAGTGTTAAATCAACACAGGCGTTTTTGCAGTGTAAATAAATGCAAATTTATTACACCTATGTAAAGATTTGGAACTTTAATTGTCCCACCGTTGTTAAAACGGACGATATGAAATTGCATTTATTCGCAATAATTACATCCATTAATGCCCTAATACAAATGGATAAGATTATGAAGACATAAATGCTTTATTAGTAAATATACATCATATTTGTCCTTTTCATATAATGCAGTTTTCTGAGTTAATAATAATAATAACGTTTTATTTACCCAGGGTAGCCACTTCAGTTAAGAAACTGCTCTACCAGCGGGCCCTGCATTACATTATCATCTTCATTTCCTAGTTGCCATAAAAAAGTAGTATATGTCTAAATTTAAAGTTTATTGTGAATGAAAATCACGGCAATAAGTGTGTTCACATGAGTACCATAAATAACGAAGAGAAGACGGTCATTTATCACAGGGAAAGTAGATTTCATGTTATTTTCCTTCAGATATCAGGATGCCATAATTATTTACTGGATTTTTATCACCTAAAGGGTGACATTAATACAACACAAACGTGTCAAGTTTGTCTTTGGTTATTAATTACAGATAGTATCGAAACTCAAACTCCAGATAATGTGTGTTTCGTGCATTGTGGAGGATTTTAACTGTTGGTCCTTTATCATTAGAAAGAAAGTTGTGTCGATGAAGAACAATACCGATGTTGATTGATTAGGTACATTATTCAGGTGCAATGCTACTCGGGCAAGGGTTACCCACTCCTGTGACTTTTCGAGCTGTGAAAATGTTGACATGAAAATAGTTAAAAATCATATCGAAAATAATATCTGGTCCCACTAATCAATGACGCAATGCCACCATTCTGTCTCCCTGTGACCCCCCCCCCTCTCTCTCTCTCTCTCTCTCTCTTCCGTTCTCTCTTCAAAATAAATCTTAAGGCCAAATGCGTCTGTAATGATCAAGTGGTTTATTTTAATCCATATTATCTCGGTTAAGACTGATCTTTGCTGACCAATCCGACAAGAAAACACAGTTACTTCCCGTGGATTGAAAGTTACACTGGCAAAATATTATCATTGTTATTTTTTGTTAGCCCGAAATAGGCCTAATTCGTTTTAGTTAATTTTTAACCAATAATTTTAACAGTCTTTTATCAATGAAAATCATGGTTCCCCACATAGGACAGGGTTTCCTGGAATAGTTAACGTATATTGAAAATGTATCGTTGATCTCATGAAGAGGCACAAATCTGGGTTAAAAATCAGGTTTTATCAACATTATTGTTATCATTATATTATAATTGTTTGGCGTCACTTTAACAAATTTCTGGGGGTACCTTTATCATATAGCCGTGGTCTATCATTCTGATGAAAAAAATATAGAATAAAATTGCCATGTATTAATATTATTTTGCAATCGCGACTCGAGCAATAGGATCCGCTAAAAAATGTGCATGAACAAATCCTGAGCAAGTGCTGTTTTTGGCGCTGTTGATAATGATCGAGAACCTTTTTGGTGTACGTGAACATCCTGTGGCGACTCGTGGATCTTTTTCTCGTTTTCCCTTGCAAGCTCCACATTTATACTGTATTTCTATTCAATTTAAATTGTTGGGAAAGGGCATGCTCTTTAACTACCAAAACTGGCAAGGGAAGGGGGACAACAGGAGCAATGTCATTTCAGTTTGTGTTATGATAACAACTTTAAGTATTTTATTGCAAAGTCCTTGGTTCATTAGCATGATATTCATAAAAGGAAAGGGAATATACCTTTAAAATAAAAATAAAACGCACACTCTAAAAAGTATCCCTTAACATATTCTGACAAACATAATTAATGCAGTCAAGGGCGCCGGAAGCGGGGGGCAGGGGGGCACTTGCCCCCCCCCCCCCAAATAAATTTTTTGGGGGGCAAAATCTCGCCCCCACAATGTGCCCCCCCCCCCTGAAAGTAGAAAAATTATAAATTAATATATTTAAGGACAAAAGTAAACGAAGGCACTTTTCTGCCTGAAAACTGTCATTTCCATTGTCAAAAATGAAAAAAATTTGCCCCTGACGGCAAATACATTATCATAGTAAGCCTCACGTCTTTTGAAGAGCAGTTCCTCTGTGAAACATACCTTTGATAAGCCCCTTTTCCATTTTATTACAGTGTGATAACGTTTAACCTTTTAATGAACACATTTCAGACTAAAACAAAAGCGAATGGCAAATTGATAGTGGTCCACCAATGATTAGGTTTATAACTCTATGATGCTGGCTGTGTCGTCTAACAAACGCGCGGTCGCCCAGAAACGCCCTGACCGGACTTGATATCACTAACGCGCGTGAACACTAGTTACTCGACATGCTCGAGCAACATATGGAATCTATGTCATAGCTGTCAAGCCCAGAAACCATAACATCTCGAGAAACTTGTTTCAATTATTTTATTTTCAACTAAATATTAATTGAGTTAATACAGTGATAACAAGTCAGTGCCCTAAAGAAAATACCAAGGTCATTTCAACTCAATATAGACATGTTATCAGAAACTAACACACAGAATAATCATGTGTAGAAGATTATAATTTATAAATTGTGAAAATGGTGAATCCCACTCGAAAGCAACTTAGATATAATGTTTAGACATGAATAAAATAAAATCATCTGTGAAAGTGTCTTCTAGACCGGACTCATATTATCCGAGATATGAATAAAAATGTAAATAAAGAATATAAAAGAAAAAAATAAGCGTTACAGTACTGCTCTACTATAAAAAAAATCTTAAGATATTTTCACAGCCCCGTATTTTCCTCTATTCCTTTTCATTGGCATGATTGGAAGGCGTTTTGTCTGATACTATTTCAGCTCATATGATAAAGCACTTATGTATTTTAGATTCCAAAACTTCTTCCCATTACCTGTTACTAATCAGATCGAGATGGCAGCTATGTTCTCTGGTTCATCCCAGCTTTTGTTATTCATGGACGTTTGCAAAAATAAAAAATAAAACAATCCGGGAGTGGGTGGGGCTGCAAGACCTAAATTTTCGAAGAAACTTAAGAGCGAGGGGGTTTGTGATGGGGGAGCTTTTGCATTTTCTAGAATAAAATTGAAGGATTTCGTGCACACTTTTGGTGAATTTTGCCCTCTCGATCGGCGGCCCCGGCTGCGTACGGTCATGTTTGTCATCTTAAAGTCTTTAAAAGGCCTATATTACATTGGTTTGAAACAATTTCGTAATTTGCTGAAACTGCGACCCTGATCATGAAGAAACACCAGTCTGGGTCAGAAGGGAGGAAACGGTAGGAGCAAAAAGAATTCCAAGACTATTTAATTCTCAAGAAATTTATTTTTGAATGCTCTTAGAAACGCAACTTTTATACTCCATTTTTACACAAAGTCCTTACCGTGGGGGGGGGGGGGTCCCACAGCCTCTCCCGCTCGATCGCTTCGGTATCTCACGCTGTCAAAAATATCGTGCCCCCTTCGGGATTTTGCCCCAAAAATACTGAAAGTGTTCCGGCGCGCCTGAATGCAGTCTATTATTGACGTTCGTTCCATTGATTAAATACAGATGGCAACGCACCTTCATGACAAACAATGCATAGAAAAAATAATTGCAACGCTATATCCTTTGCCTACATATCAAAGCAGATAAAATAAGCGCTTAAGTGAAATGCAGAATGCCTAATGTATATGCAATTTCGAATACATCACGAGAATCGCCTTTCACCAACAGTATTGTACAGCAAAGTTACGTGTATTCAGAATAGTTTCATACCACTAATGTCAAATCATTGTTGATGACGTGCAAAACATACCGACCTAATGTTGAAACACTTAATATTTTAATAGCAAGAAACCTCATAGTGCATGAGACTAATTGACAGTTCGAGTTTCGGACATGCTGGAGTGCCACTTCCAATTCTCTAGGCTACAGAAAACATACATATATGATTATTTTTCCAAGATAAAGCCATTAGAGAGCGGTGTTGGCTTAGTCGGTAACGCGTCTGCCCGTCGAAACCAAAGATCGTGGGTTCGAGTCCACCCCGGGCGGATGACTGAAGCCAGTGCGTTGTGTGTAAAAGTATCTCCCATGTTTCATAAATGCAGGCTATGTTACAATGGAAAACGCTCCGTCCCTCGGATAGGACGTTAAATGGAGGCCCCGTGTAGAGGAGAGTCACCACCTTTGCACGTTAAGTTTTTCGTTTTTTTTTCTTTTTCTGGCTATACAAGATTATAAATTGTTCTACACATGTTAAACGCTTCACATCTAGTGTCACATGGTACCATTCAAAATAAGGATAACGCACACATGCCATTTACGATCATCACAAATGAAATTTAATCATATTCAAAATCCAATTATCCATACCCACCACATACATTATGGCGACGCAGTTCGGTATTCTCTGTAATTTTCAATTATCTGCTCATTTAACAAATTTCTCATGAGTCAACTATATACATGTATATAGCTGATATATGTATATACATGGTGTCGGATCTAGGGTATGAAGCTTTTTAAATTCAACACACGAGGCGTTAATTATAACTCGACCCTCACTATACTTAATTTCTAATTGCTGATTCTCTTTCTGAAAAACAATCCGTCATAAGATACTTTGAGACGTGGTCCTGCAACTGTCCACTTTTAACCCTATCTAGGCCGGGGGGGCTCGGAGGCCCCCCCCCCCCCCCTCAACGAATCGCACGATATTTTCGCCGCGCGAAATTTTTTGACTGCACCGCTCGCTGACTTTTTACTTTCAAAATAAGTCGACTTGCCAATTTTCAACAACTCGTCATCTTGTCTTCTTGCCACTAACAAGTTAACACTCCATATTCTAACGACTTAGTGCCAACCAGATGACGAGATAAGAAGACGAGAAGACTGGCCAAACGACAGGATGACCAGTTATTGGAACTTGGATAGTTGACGTGTTTGGGGCAAGAAGACAAGGCGACAGCATGTAGAAACTTGGCAAGTCAACATGTTTTGGCTGAAAGACAAGGTGATGCGTTGTTAAAACAGAGTATCTTGACTTGTTTGGGACAGGAAGGCAAAATGGAGAATTGTTAGATGCCGATCGGAATGTCGACATGCCAAGTTTCGACAATTCGCCATTTATCTCATTGTCTTTTCATGCCGAATTAAGTCGACTGCAGAATACCCACAAATCGTCGTCTCATTGTTTAAGTCGACTTCTTGTCCTACACTGTTTAAAAACAAAACGTGATTAGACAAAAAACCAGCAATAACAGAATCTTTCTGTAAATTCATAAAACAGGAATTTTTCTGCAATTTAACAGAACGGGTCTGTTTAAAAAGGGTAAAAGGGTGTTTAATTCAAGGAAATTTGTAAGAATCCATAAACCAATTTGCTGTAAGATTTACGCAATTTGGTAAGATTACAGGTGTTCTCGAGACTCTGCTACAGGAACTTCTTTTATTTTAAGGATGAATTTTCTAACAGTGTATCTCGTTATCTGGTTGGCATGTATAAGCTTCTATATGCTCCACATTCTTTCTACTTTCTTTTATATATCTCTCTTCGCATATTTCGCCCTTCCTTATTTTGTTGAGTTTAAGTGTTACATGCGTATCCCTTACTTTCCTGAGCTAAACGTCTTCTTCCGTACACATGATTTGTAAATACTCTCTTAACCCTCTCTTTCTCGCACTAATATTGATTTGTATGAAAAATGATATCAATGGGAAGAACAAAATGTTTACCTGAATTGAATTAAATCATGTCGAATTAGAATAAAGTTGTATCTAATATCCCTTTTCTAAATCGAAATTTATTTTATGTCCAGCATGGTGAAGATCTGTACACTCTTAAAAATGTTGGGCAACAATTGGTTAAAACTTTATCGAATTTTGGGTAGTTTTAAACCATTAATGTGTGCTTTGGGTGAGAACTACACAGTATTGTTCCAAAACTACCAAGAGTTGGATAAATTGTTTTTGATTGTTGTGTGAACAGTATGTTGCCCAACTTTTTAAGAGTGTATGTATACTACATAAAAGTTTTCTCAAAGTAGAATTTAACTTTTTTTAATTACTTTGTGGTTTTTTCACACTTCTTTCTTGTGTAATCCTTATTTCAATAAACAAATAACATTTAGCAATTTAAAAAGAAAAAAATTGTATATGAAATTGAGAACTAAGCAAATTGAAAATCTAATCTTGTTCTTTCTCCCTACTTGACTACAACGACTACTTGATATTGCGGATCAGTTTCAAATCTAGACAACAAAGATGATATAGATTCTACATTCTCTTTATGGTCTGACCTACTATTAGGTTTTTAACTTTTTTGTTAACAAGAAAGTTAGTACCTCTAATTTTCATGCATACTACAAATCATAACCTTTTTCTTAAGTGAGAAAGTTTGTCAAATCGTGCTTGAGAAGGACGCGATAATAAATTATTGAAAGCATGTGTGTATGAAAAAAGGGAACGAGAGAGAAATGTGAAAGAAAGAAAAGAAAACAATATAAAAGCAGAGAAAAGAAAGGAAAAGAAAAGGGGGAAAAGTGAGGGGCAGAGAGAGAAAAAGAAGGAAAGGGGAGAAAAGGTAGTTCTATCGGCCCAAATACCAAGTGAGTATTGTGCAGCCCACCTGGACCGAAGTCCATTATGGGCACATGAGAGTAATTTAACCACGCGCAAAGCATGCCGGACAGGCGTAAGTAAATTATTGATTAAAATAATTCATTAAAATTAGACAAATGTTTGAATATCAAAATATATATGATAGAAACAATGTCATGTTCATACTTTTATTGGGGAGGCTAGACTGCATTTTTGTATTTTATTTTAATTATTATTATCCACAATGCATTTCGGGGTTTTCTGGCAATGAACTGACCGAAGTTATTGTTCGTCTTATTTCAGGCCATTTAACTTTGATTGAGCTGGGCAATTACCCGATTAGCATATCTAGTTTTAATGTACTGTTAATTGTGACTATCGTCAGTAAATTAAAACAAAATATATCGTGGGATTAATTTTTGATGATTTTTTTGATGAGCTATGATTGAACACGTGAGTGAATGGGGGTCTGTAATACTCATGTGAGCCCTTTACTTATACACAACCTACGTCCTGTTGCGTGTAACTCGAGAAATTGAAGAGCGCCATCATATTCAACTACGATTTCTTTTGCGAGGTTGGTGTCTCTCGCAATTTTTTTTTTGGTGGTTGATCGGAGGTGGGGGGGGGTAAGTAACCGAATCGGGGATAGTTTTAAAAACAACAATTGGACCCCTATTGTATAATACCATATATATTATATGGTAGCTCGAGCTAAAGCCGGGGTAATAATAATAATATTAACGCATATCACATTATGTCAGAACGTCCCTATGCACTTCAAAGGACTTGAATATTATTACCCTAGCTTTAGCCCCGCAGCCTTTTACAGCGCGTTGGCATTTCAAGGAATGAATTCCTGCCAGGTACCAATTCACCTCACCTGGGTCGAGTGCAACACAATTTGGATGAATTTCTTGGTGAAGGAAATTACGCCAAGACTGGGATTCGAACCCACGACCCTCTGTTTCAAAGTCAGAA
Organism: Lytechinus variegatus; assembly: GCF_018143015.1. Classification (NCBI taxonomy): domain Eukaryota; kingdom Metazoa; phylum Echinodermata; class Echinoidea; order Temnopleuroida; family Toxopneustidae; genus Lytechinus; species Lytechinus variegatus. The sequence goes on from NC_054755.1 coordinate 29,692,335, forward strand.
GACTAATCCACTGGGCCACAACGCTCCACGATTTATAATAATGATAGCAGCGCTTTGTGTCCTCAGGCAAAAGGGGCTTTATGAGTACAGCTATTATTATTATAATATCACAACAACCATTGAACATGTTGAATGTTGTCGTGTCCTGAAAATACCAGCAATTATCACTCCATCTGGAACATTATATATTGTTCCATACGAATCACATTTCAATTTGGTCCATGTAGTGCAATCATCACCAAGGGGCATTGAATTAACATTTTGTGTTGTTATGTATACCTCAATCATTTTCATTATCAGTTTATTGTGGCTTGTTTTCAGTCGAAATCATTTTGTTTTCCCTGATATAGGGGGAAAGGACCGCGAAAATTTGGAGAATAGAATTATTTTTTTTTCCTTCAACATGTTCACTGCATATGAGTTGTCCTTTTTTTAGCTATTTTATGGAATGATATCTGGATAGACATTGAAATTCGGACCAAAGAGATTTAATTATTTGAGAAGAGACGCTAAGCAGTTTGACGGGAGGGAGAGGAGAAGTTAAGAATTAAGACAAACAAGACGGAATGTTTGATGCTGCAAAGCCCTAAAGAAGACCAGTGAAAGATGTTTGCTTATGTGGACGCGATCATATCGTGGAGAGTTACTGTCAAGAATGAATTGAATTTTATTTCTCTGACCTCCAAATGATTAACATGGTTAATAGTTGCATAATTATTTGATAAGGGCATAACGAATACGATGTCGGGTTTGGTTTTTGTTACTTTCATCTTGGTCGCGACTCTATGCTTCGATAATTTGCCTGCTTTTTGTTCCGTTCAACTGTTATGAAAATGGAAAATATGAAGAAGTACTTCAAGGCGCTCATCATCATCTCGCTCGTGTCACTTATCGAGATACTTCTGCTCCATTATCCCCGAGATCATGCAAATTGGACAAGAACGCTCAAGGAATGTCCTAACCAACTTCCGAACATGAGTCTGATGGAACTCTCCAAACTCTCGCAAGCATTGAGCCAGTTGAAGCCACCAGAAGTTGTTCCTCCGCAACCTCTGGGAAGGAAGCAATCAATGGACAACCAGGTGAAATCATTAACAAAACCGAAGCCTCCTCTTGTCAAAGAGATACTTGCATCGAAACTTAAGAGAAGCATAGCCAAAATTGAATATGACGTTCTGAACATGGATGTCGGTGTAACGTTGGACGCCATTACTGCATTTCCCCTTGAAGAGAATCGCCTCATCCACAAGATTCAACGAGCTCGAGTGCATCCCAATGATGGATGTGTCATCAGAATAGCCAAGTACTGCGCAAACCGTTGTGATCACTTGCTGCAAAGGAATCACTCAAGGGAATGGGCACCATTTCAATGTGATTTTTCCAAATCTTGTCGTCTGGAAACACGTTTCGTCAGTTACCTCTCGACCGAAATTATGAAATCTGTTGATGTGCTTCTTTTGATTGACTCGCTCCACGAAGGACTGCAATTGAAGAGGCTGATAGGCATACGTCCTCCTGGACAACTCTGGGTTCTGTATGGCAGAGAGAGCCCTATCCATGATGCCGATTATGCCCCTGAAGGTCTAACTGGAAACCCTTATAACCTTACAATGACCTACTCTGTGGACGCTGATATATATTTTCCATATTGCTTTATCAAGGAAAGCCATTCTCACTCGGATCTGATGCCAAGTATACCAAAGAAAACTAAATTGATAGCATGGATGGCTTCTAATTGTCGTCTCTTATCTTGGAGGAGAACCGAGCTTGTCAGGGAACTTCGGAAACACATATCAGTTGATACGTATGGCAAGTGTGGCACCAAGGGCAGTCTTTCTTTGCATGAGGCTGGACAGATTCTTCCAAAGTACAAGTTTTATCTGGCTTTTGAGAGCAGTGACTGTCGAGATTACATCACCGAAAAAATATGGAGGACGTGTCTTCTCCAAGGTATTGTGCCCATTGTCTTTGGGGCAAAACGGGAAGATTACGAGCGAGTGATGCCGAGGAAATCCTTCATTCATCTCGAAGACTTCAGCAACATGAGTGCGTTCGTTGATTATATTCACCATTTAGACTCCGATGAGGAGGCGTACATGAAATATTTCGACTGGCGAAAAGAAATTGAGATAACCTGCCTATCGGCCAGGACCTTTTTGATGACTGCCCCTGAGGCCAATTTGTGTTATCTGTTCAAAAAACTTATCCATCTAAACCTCAGTCCGGAATCATCATGGAAGCATCGTACCCCAGACTTTTCTTCATGGTGGAAGGGGCAATGCCGTGAGGAATACTCTCCGAAAAATGTATTAGGATTTTCTATAAACCTCTCTAAGACTGAGCAAAGGATAAAACGTGTTCGATAGTTTAAACTACTTAATTGTTAGTCATTTATTTATTTATTTATTCATATATTCATATTCCACAAATTCTAAAGTACGTTTCATAATAAATCATTTTCAGTAGAATATACATCATCTGCATATATAGTTTTTTTTAAACGTACCAATAAAATTAAACAAAAGTGGAGGGGCCTATTAAAATGCGAAGCTTGTAAGATGTAGACCCCTATTGAGATTATATTCAAGGGTAATTATGATATGAATATAGTAAAATAATCAGCAAAATTCTATAAACTTGTGTAGATATAAACACTACAATACAAAGGTGTATACAAAATTACATATCAACTTTAGAATAATCAACACTACCGTGGATATGATTAAATCAGTATGAATTCTGAAGAAACTTTTTGATGAGAAATTTAAATCGATTCAGAGTAGATGCCTCTTTTATTACTCTGTCTAGAAAATTCCAGATTTTAAGGACATTAATGATACGTTTCTGACGCAATAATTCATCCGTATGAACTCTTGATGGCATATTACATATTATCCTCTTTTTCTGAAGTATAAATACTTTGTTGAGCCCCATTTGAGAGGCATTTTTCCATGCTAGAATCCCATAATTAAGATACGGTAGAATATATGCACAATACAACATGGATAGCGCCTGTGCTGGAAGAAAAAAATTTTAAATTTGTTGGTGACTCAAATATTTCTTGCAACAGTTATGCAAATATTGTTGATATGAGCATTCCACGTAAATGTGTTATCAATAGTAAGACCTAATAATTTTGTTGCTTGTAATTCATTAATTTCAGTATCATCTAAACGTATTTGATGTGGCAGATGTTTCAATGAATAACTAAAAAGCATGTAACTTGTTTTTTGCAGATTTAATGACAGTTTGTTGGCTTTAAACCAATTTGTTACTTTTTTAATTCAGCATTCATAGTGCTCACAAGTAAATGTGGATCATGATGTGTGTAAACAATATTGGAATCATCAGCAAAGAGAATGAGAGAACACGACATGAATTTTTCATATCATTAACATAAAGAATATCAGAGGGCCAAGAATAGTACCTTGTGGAATTCCACGGGCAACTGGCTTTGTTGGAGATTCTGATTCATTTACGGTAACAAACTGATTTCTATGAGTAAGATAACACCTGAACCATTGTAACGCTGTCCCTCTGATACCGGAATTTGATAGCTTACATAAAAGTGTTTCATGATCTCTTGTATCAAATGTTTGATCATGTTGATGAACATGTACTGTTGCTAAAATGATCACGGAAATTGTAGAACATAATGAAGTTGGTGAATTACAGGGGGCGTTGGAAGGAAAGTGCAATAAATCGCATGTATATCTTTTATGTACCTTTAAGGTAAGGAAAATGTGATACATCAACATGCTTACCTACCCATGGACTATGAATACATTAGGCCTACATAATGAAAATATAAAGAGATAAGCAAAACAGGATTCATTATTAGTACTTTTAATTCAGCTAGGACTTCTGGGTCTAAAAGTTATAACTTCACCCGGTTTTTATTCCTTATGTCTCGAAAGAGGCATAAATATTTGTTTACAAATTGCCTGGCCACAAAATTGCAATGATGGTACAAAATGGCATCCATTTTGAAAAGCGATAAAAGGTTTTCATGTGATGTCGTCACTTCGTTAATGTATACATGTAGGATGACCCATTCCAGATGCAATAACTACAATAAGCATTTCTGAAACCTGACATGCTGAAGATCTTGCACTGGTTGAATACAACCATCAATACAACCATCAATTTCATTTATTATTTCTGAGCACTATACAGTGGTTACTTACAAAACAGAAGGAGTCCATATTGAGTATTCAACTTGCTGTAAGACTACTATGCAGTTGATCTTACGAACATGCATACATGGGATTTCTCCTCTCCGCTCACTATTTCGTTTAAAAGAAAAATATTCTTAAAAATTGTTACGACCTATTACTGTTTTATTTATTTCATACGTAGCTTATATCATTTTTTTTTCTTTTGGAATATACCTTTTTTTCTTTTGGAATGAAATTTGTTGCTTTGGGGTTTTCGCAGGTCTCAGGAAGGCAAGTGTTATAGCACAATTGAATTGACTAATTGCGATCCATGTTGCATCTGCACTTTGTTTGTTGGGCGAACCAGTAACCATCAGGATCTTTCTTTCAAATTTCATTTTGTCTCAAACCTTTGTTGTATTAATTTATTGAATTACTTAAGAGGAATTATTACTGTGCAAATATGGTAATGAATTACCAGCGCCATTTCTAGGAATAAACAGACGTATGACCTTCCAGTGTATATAAAACTTGAACTGTTTATTATTATTTGGCCAAAAGAATTGTCTCTGTCCTTTGCCTATTCGTAAACAGCATCATTTGGCCAAGTCCTGAAATTGTTCTCTTGTTTCTACTAGAATATTTTACAATCTTTTTGGTATCTTAAATGCTTTAGAATCATGGATTTGGGTGATTGAATGATAATTGTATTGATTGATTGATTGATTGATCGATTGATACGTGCATTGAATTGAATGAATTATTTGTGGCTATTATTCTTAATATCAAAACATTACAAAATTCAATTCAATACAGAAGGAGTTTGTATTGGACGATTTTCAACTATAGTAAGATCGTCAACATATTTAAAGTGCGGTAAAGATTCATTCTGACATGCATCACTAAACATGATCAAAAATATTATCGGGCCTAATTTTGTGCCTTGAGGCACTCAAGCATGATTTGTAATATACAAAGACAATACGCCCTGATGTTTAACAGATTGTGAACCAGTTTTCTTACGTTAAATTCACTTAATGTTCGAATCAGAATATTATGGTCAAGTCGATCGAAGGCTTTGGAACAGTCTGTGCAAACAACAGTAGATATTGGTTTAGATTTTTCAGAGTTGTTCAATACACAATGCAATAATTTTACCAGATGGGTATAGTTGATAGACCTTGTCTGTTTCCGAATTGATGAATGTCAATGTGTTTAGAAATATCTTCGTTTAACCATTTTGTAATGAAAATGATTCTGCAATTTTAGCGAATTGACATGTAAGAAAGAGATATAGGTCGAAGTTATTTAATAGTCGGTGGTTGTGACTTGGAAATGGGAATAAAAGAATCGCTATATTACAATCATATTATTAATTAAGGTAATTTAGTAATTATTATTTTTGATTGATTATTTCATTGATTGATTGATTGATTGATTATTGATGATTGATTATTTGATGGATTGATTGACAGATTGATTGATGTTTGGGTATTATTCCTACATTTGAAGAAGCAACGTTATTCCACTTTTCATTAATTGTAAAAATTGTGAATTTGACTGCTAATTCAAATTAAACGTCCTCTTTCGGTGATGTTATCTTTCTCAATAAAGAGTCTTTTAAAAGTTGAACTTTTTTCAGAATAATTTATGAATACTAGTTACAACAGCAAAGAGTAATTAAGACATAATTACATGTATTTAAGTATACCCCTGCCGTGAAGTAAAATAAAAGATAGCTATGATACAAACAACCAGTAAAATAGTGCATGAAAACTATGCCCAACAATTTCTTAAGCAACTGCATCATCCCTTTTTTTATTATTATTTTACTCACACCCTCTTCCCGCCCACTCTCTCTCCCACCGTCTCTGTCTGTCTCTCTATCTGTCTATCGGTCTCTCCCTCTCTATCCCCCCCTCTCTCTCTCTCTCTCTGTGTGTTACTATAATTATTTTCTAATCGCTGTTGATAATGATAAATTGTGCGAGTGATCTGCACTCACATGACAACAGAAATGTGTTGTTTTTTCGTAATTTTGCAAAAGGATAAAAGCATAACATTGCATAAATCCATAGAATATGCTATATTCCTATATATAAACAGGATCTAAGGAAATATATATCAAGTAATTATCATTCCGTCTTCACTTCGTTTCATTTATTTAATTATTATAAAGAGTTTTGATTTCAATGGGTTGTTTTCTTTTCATCGCTCAGTTAAGTAAAGAACTATTTCCTGTTTTTTTTTATCTCTCCCTCTCTGATCCAACTAATACCTTTCATGATACTGTAAAGAATCACAGCCAAATGCAGCTATCTGCACAGTGTTTGATATCTCCATGTATGTTCCGATTCTTGAAAACAGTTCAATGTTTAGAATTTTCATCTCAACACTGTTTGGCCTGGGCTCCGTAAGACAATGATTGGCGATCAATCGCTAACTGAATTAGCCTATCGGGATCATCCTTGCATGCGCACTTTGCTAAGCAGACTGGCGAGGAACCAATCAGAATTGTTCTTTCATATTAGAAATTAATTGCTAACATTTGTGTTACAGGACCTAGGTCTAAAGTCTGGCCAAAAAGGGTTGATTCATTGCGAAGATATTGCATGTCGATTAATTATTAACACGCGGGCGACGCACAGACAAAGTTGAATATTAACTAACCCGTGTTGACTAATAGGACAAAACTTAACAAATATATGCCGTGAAAATAGACTCTTTACAAGACATTTATTATCCAATAACGATCAAAATGGTTTGTAGCTCATGCTTTTTCGGAAAAAATTTAATAATCTGGAGATGAGAGGGGGAGAGCATTACTGCTTGAAATCTCCTGAGATTGTTATCCAATTTGATTTGCACACACGATCAAACTGTTGTGTTTATACATTTTCGTGTCGATGCTACGGCTTGATGAAGGCTAGATTCTGGACCTGACAATGTCAATAATTAATGAAATATGCGACCTTTCTTTTTGTATTCCATCATAATGTTTGGTCGCCATTTTGAATACCCGTTGGAGCGCGCGAATAACACATACCAATTGGTACATCTGATAATACACACCTTAATAATATGGATGACTAACATGACTAATTGATACCATTCGGAATCATGGATTGATATTGTAGACTATACGGAATCTCTATATTTGAGTGGTATTTTAAAAAGAGGACTAAAAAGACTTTTGTTTCAAGGAAGCACATTTTAAACGCGTTCCCCAACAACAACTCTCCACGACAGGGGACTCATTTTTATAAACCATCGAGCAGCCGTGATCATCGACCATGAGCCGCATCGTCCAAGCCCTCATTGCCATCGCCATCTTCCTATTTGTCGGCATCTTGATCTTCGTGCCTTCGATGGTGATAACCATCGAGCCCTTCTCCAACTGGGGCCAGTTCGAGCCCGTGGTCTGCGGCGAGATCGTGGAGGATGAGCGCATCAATTGTTACCCTGACATGGACCGGCCAACGGCCCGTCAGTGCGAGAGCAGGGGATGTTGTTACCAGAGGATCACCTGGGATCGCCTGAACAAGATCCCCGAGTGCTACTTTCCCCTAGGGGTTGGTTACCGGGTCATAGGGGACAGGAAGGACATCTCTGAAGGGTTTCAGCTAGAGCTCTTCAGGTTGCACACCCCAAGGTTCTTCTACGAGGAAGTTGAGAACCTGAGGTTTAGAGCAGAGTTCTACAAGGAAAACATCCTTCATATGAAGGTATATACTTCCATGCATCATCAAATCTACCATTCATATTTTCATTTTATTTTACCTTTTTTATATATTACTAATTAAAAACTTTGAGCTAAATTGTTTATCGAGGTTATTCAATTTTCAACCACCAGCATGATGCTACTATTACTACTACAACTACCAGTACAGTAGTAGCATTTTTAGTAGTAATTGTAGAAGTGGCTGTAGTAGTAGCAGAAGTAGCAGTAGTAGTAGAAGTAGTAGAAGTAGTAGTAGTAGTAGTAGTAGTAGTAGTAGTAGTAGTAATAGTAGTAGTAGTAGTAGTAGTAGCAGCAGCAGCAGCAGTATAAAAGAAGTGGTAGTAGTAATATCACACTCTAAAAACACTGAGTAAAACTTTACCCAATATTTTGGGTAGGATATGCGAACATGCATGTTTGCTGGGTGTTTTTTTTAACCCCGTATTGGGCTATTTCAACGCAAAATTGCGTAAAAATTACCAAATATATATTTGCCCGACCAACATGCATATTCCCATTTACCCAATAGTGGGTAATTTTTTTAGAGTGTAGTAATAGAAATAGTAATAAAAGTAGTAATAACAGTTTGTGGTGTCCAGTATTACATTACGTAGGCAATCGGTGTAGTAAAACTAGTAGTAGTAATAATAGGAGTTGGATGATTATGGGGAGGATTATTAGAAATAGAAAAACATTGGTCACAGTAAAAAGGGTTGATGGTAGAAGATGTAAAAGAAGTAGATGTAGGAGTAGTAGTAGTAGTAGTAGTGATAGTAGTAGCAGTAGTAGTATTAGTAGTAATAGTAGTAGTAGTAGTAGTAGTAGTAATAGTAGTAGTAGTAGTAGTAGTAGTAGTAGTAGTAGCAGTAGTAGTAGTAGTTGTTGTTGTTGTTATTGTTGTATTATTATTAATATCATTATTATTAGTAGTAGTAGTTGTAGTCATAGTAGTAGTAGTAGTAGTCGTAGTAGTAGTAGTAGTAGTAGTAGTAGTAGTAGTAGTAGAGTGGAGTAGTAACAGTGGTAGTAGTTGTAGTAGATGCAGCAACAACAATAGTAGTAATAAAAGTAGTAGTAGTAGTAGTGGTAGTAGTAGTAGTAGTAGTAGTAGTAGTAGTAGTAGTAGTAGTAGTAATAGTAGTAGTAGTAGTAGTAGTAGTAGTAGTAGTAGTAGTAGAAGTAGAAGTAGTAGTTGTTGTTGTTGTTGTTGTAGTTGTTGTAGTTGTTGTAGTAGTAGTAGTAGAGTAGAAGAGTCGAGTACGAACAGTGGTAGTAGTTGTAGTAGCAGCAGCAACAACAACAGTAGTAGTAGTAGTAGTAGTAGTAGAGTATGAGTAGTAATTTCTCATATTTTCACCCTCACTAATTTACATTCTTAACAAAATTGATCCTTCACTTTACTGTTTATTGGAATTTAAAATATACCATTTATAAAAATTTGAAATAACAAGAATCTTCATCCATATCAACTGTCAAAAATATAATACATTGACCAAAAAAAATCCCTCGAAGTACAAAACCACTTCTTTGAAGAAGAAGCTTTGATAAATACCTAGGTATTTATCTTGTCATGTACAAAGCTTTACCTAGTCATGTACAAATCTTTAAAAATCGATCAAAACCTCATCATAACCAAATACAAATAATGAAGCGATTTTAACTGGCTATCATCAAACTTAAACTTGTAAAATTATTGCCATAGACTTTATTATCCAGTGCAGAAATGGCGAAAATATAAAATGTCATCCCACCAAAAGAAAAAGAAGAAGAAGAGAGGTACATGTGACTGTTGTGACATTCTTTGCATTTATAGCTATGCAGGATTGGAGTTTCCTCTGTTTACAAAAAAAAAATGGGTGACACGATTTTTCCTCCAGAAAATTACAAAATCTACAACTTTACAATTGAATAAAGTTTTAAGTCATTGGAGAAGGATGATGTTTTGAAGTTTGGATGTTTCTGTCTTGTTCCCGACATAAAATATGTCGGGAAATTCCTAAAATATCAAATAAAATATTTGTAATGTAAGCATAACCTGAACAAAATCTGATGACGCGAAATAACCTACAGCACGTACTGCGCTAACGCTTTTTCATATTTTAAGTTCAATTCAATTCATTTCATTTTATTTCACTCCATAAAAATAACTATAATATACAGGTAAATAAGAAATTACAAAATGACACGAAAGAACAATACAAAGTAGCGAAAATGAAAATACAGTAAAATAGTCATGATAGTGTATAAAACAGGCTTCGTGTATGGACTGTCGTTAAAGATCTGTTGGATCTTAGTCGTTCCAATCCGGTAAAGAAAGAAAAGAAGGAATACAGAATAATATAGAAAAAAAACATACTAGGGAAAACAAACATTCACAAAGTTTTAATGAAACTAAGTATTTGCCTTTCTAGAAAACGATAGAAAAAAGGTAAAGGACTAGCGTGTGTGGAGGGTCACAGAAAATCGACAGGGGAAATTAGTGAAAATAAGTGTAGGAGAAGGGCAAACACATAAATTATAGTAATGTTACAGTTACTTAAAGGACAAGTCAACTCCAACAAAAATTTTATTCGAATAAAAAGAGAAAAATCCAAATTAAGCATAATACTGAAAATTTCATCAAAATCGGATGTAAAATAAGAAAGTTATGACATTTTGAAGTTTCGCTTAATTTCACCAAAAAAACCCAGATATATTCATTTATCTATTCAGGATATAAACATGATCAGCACAGCTGTTTTACATCATGGTCCTGATATAACAGGTTAAAAATTTGAATATACATGTATAAAAAAAATCATCAAATCTTTTTAATGCAAACATAACCTGAACAAAATCCTTGTCGGTATGCAAATGAGAAGACTGATGACATCACTCACTCACCATTTATTTTGTATTTTATTATATGAAATGTGAAATATTCCAATTTTCCAACTGTTCTGAGAAACAAAGATTAATTCCACCCTGAACAAGTGGAATTAGCATTGTTCAATAATATATGGTTGGTTAAATCAAGTTAGTCCTTATTGTCTGTAAAAAATGAAATATTGTATAATTCAAACAATAAAAAACAAAAGAAATAGTCAGTGAGGGACATTATCGACTGTGTAATTTCCATGTCACTGAGTTGTGCATATGACTGTTTTGTGGAAAATAAGTGAAACTTTAAAATGTCATAAATTTCTTCTTTTACATCCGATATTGATGAAATTTTCAGCATAATGTTTTTTTCTCTGTTTTTATTCAAAGATACATTTTTTGGGGGTGGACTTGACCTTTAATTGTACTGACGTTGAAAACTATTAATATAAAGGATAAACTCTTTTCAAGCGTGGGGGAAGCCGGGGAATAGAATTATGCATCAAAGGTTATTAAGCACACAATCACATTTCTATATATACGATCATTTCCTGCGGAATATGTCAGAGCTCGTCCGTATGTTGCATTTTTTTGTAAATCAATGGATACATGATACTGAATGGCACGAAGGTATACCACACATATGTGATATATGTAAATCCACTTGTTATGTGTTCGTTGCATGTTTAGAAAGCGATAAAAATCAGTAATTGTTTGCCCGTTTTATAGACGATGACTCAAAGACTTGTAATGACGTACCGTATAAAGATCGACTCTAAATGTTTACATTGCTCCACTACCCAATGTTTGTCGTTTAGTAGAACAAACCTATCAAATATACGACAGCTAAGAACATCACGTATAAAGAATATAGTAGCACAAGATGAAGCAACAGTATGTTATTAAATGTAAAAATTTATATTTCAAATCGAAAGTGTAACATCAAAGGATCAAAGTTTAAATACTTCAGAAGATTAATGATTGGCTGAGCAATTGATATGTCACTGAAAGCGCCTTATGGGAAAAGCGCAGTATAAGTACTAAGAAATAATGTTGATAATGATTATAATAATATGACTGAATATTAGCATTAAGTGCCATGAGATCTAAAAAGGGAGATAAATATATATATATATATATCGAGAATTTGCATCGGCCTCTTCCTTTCTAAGTCACACAAACACATACATCCTTATATATATAATAGGATTAGTAACAAATCAAATTATCATAAAATCTTTAAGTTAATGTAATACACGCTGAATCTTGCTAGTCATAGTCAGGGACGAATCCGGGATTCCCCCCCTCCCCCTGGATCTGCGCCTGGTCATTTTACCATCGAAGTAGGGCCATGATTGTCCATTTATACATTCAATAGGCCTTCTACTAATTATTATTTTGTTACAAATTTTCTGATTATCATTATTATCACTATCATCTATACTATTATTATCATCATCATCATCATAATAAGCATTACGATCATTATCATTGTCAATTGTTTAATAATATGACCATTTCCATACTTATAAACATAATCAAAGTATTCGGAATCAATCCCAATTCATTACTATATCATATGACTTTGATCATTATTCAATACTTGATATTATATCAATGGTATCATAATCATCACTTTTTTTTCCACAATTCGATTATAGATATTCGAGTACCGTTACGTGGACAGGGACGAGATCAGGTTTGCAGAATTCGAAGACAGGAACTGGAAACCACGCTATGAAATTCCTCTTGAATACCCCAAGACCACTCTAAAGAACAGCTGGCCTGAGTATGAGATCCAATACGAAAGGAACCCGTTCACATTCAAGATCATGCGATCGAGGACAAATACACCGCTGTAAGAGATGTAGAATATAACAGGACAGTGGTTGGCTGAGAGCTACGAACTTAATTATAAGATTTATTCTAAAAACAATAATAGTTCATGATAATAATAATGACAACAATAATAGTAAATAATAATGATAATAACAATAATGATAATAATAACAATGGCAATAATAACAATATAATACTAATAGTAGTAATGATAATAATAACAATCACGATAAGAAATAATATTATGCAACATTTATATAGCGCTTAATAAAATATTTCAAAGCGCTCATATTACCGCGTCATTACACTGTTAGAAAATGTTCCTGCAGCAGAGTCTCGAGAACACCTGTAATCTTAAAGGAAATTGGTATTTGGTGTATGGAATCTTACAAACTTCCTTGAATAAAACACCCTTTTCCCCTTTTTTAAACAGACCTGTTCTCTTAGATTGCAGAAAAGGTCATGTTTTATGAATTTACAGAATGATTCTGTTATTGCTTTCTGCAAAATCCTTTTTTTTCTGTAAAATCACGTTTTTTAACAGTGTAGCACTGTTACCGTGAGCATGTTGGGCAGGTTTCAAGGAATTCCTTCGTGCCGAGTACTCATTTACTACAGCTTGGTAGAGAGAGGCAAAATGTAGATAAGCACCTTGCCAAAGGACGCGAGTGCGCCACGGTGAAAACCTGACCTGGTGGTTCAAAGTGGTTGAAATAACATTCTAGTCCGTTCTCATTACGCTTTCTAAAACTTGTTTACTGGAAACCGATTCAGGAAACCACTTTGGAAGATCGCTTTGCTAGCGTTCTCACTTGATCACACGAAAGTGGTTTTCAAAATCACTTCACGTAAAGCGCTCTTGTTGCTATGGAAACGCTCTTAGTGGGGTGAGACGTTTCGCGCGAAATATGAAACCGCAGCATAGGCATTCTACACCTGTTGTGTGGAGTAGCGCGCTCAAAATGTGCGAAGATCGCTTCCCGAAGAACGGTTATGTCCTCACTTATACGCTAAAACCAGTTTAACGAGGCAAAGCGATCTTGAAAACTACATCGCGAGGTGGTTTTCCAAACTGGTTTGGAAGATCGCTTCCAAGACCGCTTTGACCGTTCTCACTACGCGTTAAACTAGTTTCCACTAAACTAGTTTCCAGTATACTAGTTTTAGGAACGTAGTGAGAACAGCCTGTAACAACCCAACAGGCTGATGTTGATCGAAATGATGAATGGTGTTTATGACGAGTTGATTAAGCAATTTAAACCATTGCCGAAAAAGGCACCAAGAGAGAGATAGAGAGAGAGAGAGCAAAAAGTTGGAAGACAAAGGCATTGATACTCTCAGTTGTTGATATGGTTATACTGAAAGAAAATATGTTTGTTTATCATGTTTATTAGCGTTTGCTTTTTTTAGAAAACAATTACGGGAAGAAATTATAATGTTGGTAACTTCCATAAACTTTTTACATATATTCTATACTAATTATATGCCACCTTCATCATAATCGTCTTCTACATGTATATACCTCTTCTATAAACTCTCATTCCTTTCGAAATTTAATCTAAAATTTATTTTCTTTTCTGATCAGGTTGGATACAAACATTGGAGGCTTGGTATTTGAGGATCAGTTCCTTCAGTTATCTGCGAGGATACCCAACAGTATGATGTATGGGTTGGGAGAACACAACAAAAGAAGATTTAGACATGAAGTCAACTGGCACACTTACGGCATCTTTTCTGCAGATAACGACCCTGATGTAAGTATACCATTTAGACTGTTTGAAGTGTTGTGATTTCATTTGGGGAGCATCATCGATGTCAAAATCCTGGATAGAGCTCAAGGTATGCTGATTTCAGACAGCCTAAAAGTTCGTCAGTACCAGGTATTTTGGCAGTGTGAAAGCAAATTACGCACGATCTCCCCGAAAGAAAATACCCGCTAAATAGTTGGTGCTTGTCAAAATTAAGAGAACTTTCGCTTGGATTTTTCCAAGGTCGCGGGTATTTTTGCAGTGTGAAAGCAAAGTACTGCAACTTCTGGCCCAGACAAGAAATAGCAAGGGAAATAATGCATGATTAATCGTAAAGAGAAAACTTCCGATGTTATGGGCAAGTGGATAATAAAAAATATGTGGAATTATTTTTACGTTATGTGCAAGGGGAGAAATTGTGTTGCATAATTTGGGTGTGTTGAAGGCAAATTCCACCCTGAAAAAAAAACTTATTGTAAAAAGAGCATAAAAATAAAAAAAATATGTCGAAGGTTTGAGAAAAATCCATCAAAGAATAAAAAAAAAGTTATTAGAATTTTAATTGTTTGATATGTGACATCATGTACGAGCAGCTTTTCTACGTATCGTATGGTAAAAAATAATAATCCATGAAATGTCATTTTCTCAGAAAATTGAGAATATATATATTTTTTCTGCACCTTCAATATCAATAAACAGCACGTATTCCTAAAAAGAAAACCCAAATAAGACATCACGAACCATTAAATAAATGAAATTTGTACTTTATATATTACAGCTGCTGCTCGTTTATGGCGTCACAAATCAAAAAATTAAAATTCTAATAACTTTCTTAATCGTTAATGGATTTAATTCAATTCAATTCTTTATTCCATTTCCATTCAAAACATAATACAAAGTAATATAAAGTAATACAAATCAAATACAATTTTACAGACGAGCATTCTTACTTCGTAAAACAAAACAAAAAACAGTATATTGAGCATAAATGGAAATGAGGGGAATTTTCCTCGAACCATCACGAATTTTTTGTTACTAATTTTTCTGTGATTTTTACAACACACTTTCCTTCAGGATAAACTTCCCCTTTAATATTTACCGATATATCGAATAATAATTTCCGTGGTACCATTTAAGCTTTGCGTGGTCGATGTGACCTCGACTGATCTATATAATTCAGCCAGGCAGAAAATAAATTTATATAACCCTGCTGACATGATAGGTCATAGATTCTTTCCTCTTTTTATTCTTTTGTGTGCGTTTCTGATATGATACCCGCAACTGAATAGTAATAATTTTTATACATTGTAATTGACATGTTTTCAAAAAAAAATATGTAATCTGATCTGATTTTGTCATGTATTCGTGGATGCCTCTTTCTGGTAGTCCCTGTAGTTTAATTGGACTAGCATGTTAGAAATTCATGTTGTAACATTTATCGCTTGTCAAAAGTATTCTGGAAGTAATAATATTGACCACACGTAAGCAAGAACTTTAATTAGGTTTTCTCGGATATTTTAATTGTATATTTATTTCGTATTATGTGTCTTAATTGTATATACATGTAATGTGATTTTTAATATGTACGCATGGACGTTCAGAAGAACAGCAATATTGGCTGTAGTTCGTTTATAAATGCCTCTTAATTTACCATTTTGTTTACCGTGTTGAAATAAAATAAATGAAATGAAATGAATAGAAAATTATTTTTGTTTAAATAAAGAGCATAGTTGCAAAACATGCAAAAGGGGTTGGGTCCATTTTTCATCAAATTTGATTTTTTTTTCTCAATGTATAGATTTTTAGTTGCTCTATAAGATGATAACATAGAAAAGTTGAAATTCCCATTAAAAAGTGAACAAAAATGGCAAAGAAAAATCACTTTTTTCAAAAGGGGTTAGGTGAATTTCAGTTTGGTTGCAAAGGGGGTTAGGTTCACAAAGATTTTTCTGGAAAAGAATATTTTAAAAAATATGAAGACAGGTATATTTCTTTTTATACCAAATCTCATATTCGAATGGTAGGGTGTCATAAAATTTTGTTTCGCATAAGAATATTGCAATATGGGGGAATTTAAAAAAATATGATTTTCTTGAAGTGGACCTAACCCCTTTTGTAACCAACTCTCTTGAAGAGCTAATTTGTCAAAACGGGTTAGGTCCATTTTTTATAAATTTTATTGTTTTCTGTCTCAAAACCTATTGATTTTTAGTCGCTATAATGATACCAAAGAAAATTTGAAATTCACATTAAAGCGATAATAAAAGTGGCAAAGAAAAATCACTTTAAAAAAAATATATAGAAAAAAATTGAAGACAGGTAGATTTCTTTTATAACCAATTTTATGTTCAACTAGGGTATTACTTCATGACAATTTAGTTTCTTGTATGGATATTGCAACAAGTAAGAATAAAAAAAAACATGATTTTTCTCGGAATGGTCCAAAGTGGACCTAACCCCTTTTGCAACCAAACTCTTCATATAATACAGTAATTTATTTGTAAATGACATTCATAATCTACAATTGCATGCAGTTAATGATACAACAGATACAAATGACTAATAATATACAGGTTGAAATTGAAACGGCAATTTGTGATTGTGCAGTTTTTGTCCACCTGTTGAACAAAGTTTCATTCGGAGTCTGTGCCCGCAGACTTAAAAGATCATGGGAGGAAGAAGTGGACTGAAGGGCTGTTTCACCACCCCCCACACACACACACATTTTTTTTTAAATATAAATGTACCAGAACCTAGAAACTTACCAATATTACTGTGATTTTCTTGCGCAGTCAGCACCCCCCCCCCCTCCTTCCCCGACTTGCGCCCCAACCCAGTCCACTTTCAAAACTGTTCCCATAATGATCGCAAATATTAATAAACATTCCCGGGAGAGACGGATATAACCCATCCCCCTCAAAATTTGCAATCTTGTACTGCAGCTTTATGTAAGAGGTATTCCCATCTCAACCCCCCCCCCTTCCCTCCAACCACGGTCGTTACGAATAGTTCAAACCAGTTAACATGTTATATCAGCGCCTGTAACGTTTCTGTATTATATTTAGTTGCGTAGTGATTCAGTGATCCCTCCATTGATGAGGTTGACGTAAATCAATTAAGATTGTTTGACATCACTCTTTGAAAATTATTTTTTTTCAGGAATAACAACAAAATGTTCATTCTCCCTTCATTTTTCTTTTACCAGGAAAATCAGTACAAGAATCTCAATGGGCATCATCCATTCTTCATGGCCGTAGACGACCTTGGAGATGCCTTCGGGGTGTACTTTGCAAACAGTAACGCACAGGGTAGGATGTCGTCATCATTGACATCGTTATCATTATGATTTTCGTCTAAAAACATCACCATCATCAGCAGCAGCATCATTATCTTTATGATTATCGTTATCAACGCAAGTACTTTTAGAATCATCATCGTCATCCTCAGTAATCATTATCATAATTTATGTAATGGTCTCATCATTTCTATCGTCACTATATCATCATCATCCTCCTCATCATCATCATCATAATGAAATCATTATGGACAAAATTATATTCGAGCTTACTGGAATTTCTCTAAACGATATCCAACTAAATCAAAGACATGGCTACTTTGCAAATCGTAATAAAATGTAATGCTTTTCTATATCCATTAAAAGGCCTAAACCGCTTCTCGCTACTCGATGCAATAATCTTTCAACTGATCCATAAAAAACTACCTTCATCATCCATGATATACTGTTAGAAAAGCAATTTCAATACAATCGACAAACATCCATGTTTTAACGGTATACCGTTAGACTCTCCCGCTAAACTAGTCACTTTAACAGTAAACTGTTGGATTCCAAGTGAATGGAACGCATACATGACTAACAATATGTCATCAATAACAAGGAAATCATTTATGAGTTGTTTAAGAGCAAACTATCTCAAAAGGGTAAATTCTTTGCTTCGTCCAATTACGACACAGTTTTGAAAAAAAATATAACGGCCCTGCTGCGGGCATATCGCAACAGTTTTTCTTTTCCTTTGTAAAGTAACACAATCAATTAAAAACATCAGCAAGCATCTGTTAACAGAAAACTTGCCACTACACTTTGCGACTACGAAAGATCTTTGACGGCACCGCTAGTTTGAAAAAAAAATCGCGCCTTTTACCCCTGCTCGCCTTTGCCCGATCAAACTCTTTTTTAAATCTTTTAAAACTCTTTTCTTGTCCATGTTTTCTCTTTTTCTTTCTTATCATTATGAATTCGCGCGTCATATCAATCCACAATGCGTCTACTTTCTTGGTTCATCCTTCCTTCACCATGTTTAACAATATTCATTTAACCCTTCAATCCGAGTACTTGTTTTGTCCTTATGCATATATACACCGAGAAACCCAAGTCTGCTCATGCATGATTGTCTGATCCGTTTAAGTTGGTCGCTAATTAAACATAAGAACCTTCAATACTATTCAATGTTAATACAGTCTTTAAATACAATTTGCCTATACCTACCATGGCTCTTCTAAACATCATGGAACTCTCATGTAATGTCAGACTCTTTTTATTCGATATTTTTAATCAATTTCATACAGTTGCGATCATTAATTTGGTTGGTAATTCGAGCATGTAGACATCGAATAGATTGATCAAAATGACCAAAGCAGCGTAAAGAAATCATCGATCACACACCACATTGCTGACCAACTTTTTCAACCTCACGAACTATATGTTTACTTAAATTCTTAACATCTTGACTCTACATTGTCAGGAACCAATCTCCCTTTTTTCCTGGTCTGGTCTTTACAAACGGGTGGTTTCCACAATACCTTCATTCCATCAAGTATGCCGACATCAACGACAATTGGTTTACTCTTGATTACATATAATCAGTGCTCAATACAATTGATCGCTAAAGTCAATCTTCGCACCAGTCTGTAAGCCGCTTATTTAATGCACGGACACTGGCCACCACTGCTCAAGACCAGTCGAGACGTGGTCAACTTTTCGGTTTACTTCCAAATTTGTCAACTGCCAATTCGTCCTATTGCCAACTCGTCTACTATCATTTGGTCTACCATCAGCTCGTCCACTGTCCACTATCCACATGGTTTAAATGCCGATTCGTCCACCCTCCGTTTGGTCTAATAACCAGTTGGTATAATAGCCATTTAGTCCAAATACCAATAGGTGTAATTGGACTGAGGGTTAATTGTGTAAAATTAATGGAAATGGAATGATTATTAGACCATCTGGTTACGAGACGGAATGGTCATAGACGAAATGGTGAATAGACGAGGTGTTGATTGGATCAAATGGTTGTTAGACGAAATGTTGATGAATGGAATTGCAAAGTAGACCATATGGTGAGTGGACGAGTTGGCAGAGGACGAATTGGTAATTTATCAACTTTTCATTAGGAATTTTTCGCTACTGGAAGCACGACACATTCAGAAACACATTAACTATATTGAAAATGCCCGCCCTATTTGAAAGGACAGCTGGGAGGTCTTTGTCGAAAAATGGTGAACCGAACGTAGTTTTGCCTTAAGTTCGGAATGAAACTGCTGTTTTGATTTTCCAATTTTCGACAAAGACTCCTTGACTTCTTTTTTTATAAAAGGGTATTTGACAATGACATTTTCTATGTTCTTGAATTCGTCGTGCTTCGTCTGCGAAACTTCTTACGATGATTTCAAGATCTGTTCAAATTGCAAAAGTAATTTTTCGCCTTTATGTTATGGCAGCAAACATCTCGCCCCATCTTTATTTGCTGTCCTAACCCTGCTTTCTTTTTGTTGTTATTTGTATATTTCGTAGGCCAATAACACATAGTTTTGTATCATTTGGGGAGTAACATTCAGTGGAGATCTCTCGATCATCTTATATTTGCTTACATTTATTTATAATCATATTACAATTTTTGTCGATAAAAAAAGTTTGTTTATTCTCAGTTATGCTGAAAATTGTATTATTATAATGGAAATGAATGCACAAGAATATGAATTATTTCATATCTTTATTTGAATCATTTCAGATGTCATGCTTACGCCTGCTTCCGCAGTAACATGGCGATCTATTGGAGGCGTCTTAGATTTCTGGATATTTACTGGACCGACGCCGGAGATGGTTATCGCCCAATATACTGAGGTACGTCTAAAATAATTGTCTTAATGTGTTACAGATATGGTCTGGGGCACTTGCCGCCCCTAAGAAAAAAGGTGCCAACATCCATTCTATCTCTTTCTCCCACGCACACTCTCCCCCCCCCCCCCCTCTCTCTCATATATATAAATAAATATATATATATATATATACACACACACACACACTCACACAGTCTTGTGATTGGACAATCGGGGACTCACATGTCATTATAGTCGTCAAAGTGGAAACGTGTGTTAATCCACCAACCGTGTTCATTTTTCGGACATACGTGGGCATAGTTCACTATTACAAACCGTGAGTTTACTGTATGGAACGGTTTGAAATGAGATGAGAGATTGATTGGTTTCGTAACGGAGACCGGGGACGTCCCCGGTTGATGGGGTACACATTCACTACTGCACCTCTCATAATAATTGTCTTTCTCTTTCACGTTTGTTAGCTACTTCAATTTGCCGAACCAAGCAAAATTCAGTATATAAAAGATGAAGTGAGTGACAACGTATTTCTCTATTACTTTGTTTTTAATTCCACTAATTGTTGCTCATTTCAGATTATAGGGCGCCCTCACATGCCTCCTTATTGGGCACTGGGATACCAGATCGGCCGTGCGGATTGGAGGAGCGTAGATGAAATCAGACAAGTCGTTGATAACAACGTCGCCGCTGGTGTACCATTCGTAAGTCTTTATGAATAGCAATTTCTGCATAATTATTGGCTCGTAGTCAATCAACTTTCAATAGCTTAAAGCAGTAGTCTTTAACTTGTCTGTCTCTGTAGATTCTTTATACTGCATGCCATACGGGACAAATCCAGATTGAAACTCAATCTTATTCTCAATCTAATTTCCGATTGGTCCCCCAGCACATAGATTGATTTCCAATCTAAGTAATCTAAGTGGAGGTGCCGTGGCCGAGTGGTCTAAGGTGCCTGGCTATACATAGAAAGTCCGGGGTTCGATCCCTGGCCGCGGCACCTATGCCCGTAAGCAATACATTTAATGTACTATGCTCTTTCATCCTGCTTTCAAATAAATGGAAATGCTATATGCATTATTGGTAACTAGGTTGCACTTGTCTAAAAAAAAGTACTTCAGATTTTTTTAAAAAAGAAATATGGCGTTTAGCATGCGCACTGCAAAATGGAAATAACCAATTATGATATTTGTAATAGGCACATATTCCCCGCTTCCCCACTTTCAAAATCGTTCTGATGCCCGTGAATTGAAGGATGATTGTCTCATCAGCATCTTCTTATTTCTTTGTTGCTTTGCAGGATACCATCTATAGTGATGTTAATTACATGAAGGACTTCATGACCTTCACCTTCGATGACGTCACATTTGAAGGGTTACCAGAGTTCGTTCAGGAATTGAACGCAGGCGGAATGAAATACATCATAGCACTGGTAAGAATTGGAATATGGGGCACGTTTCATTGTAGAGTCAGAGTGGGGGTGCGGGTTTGCACAGCGACGTGAGGAGAATCAAGAACAGAAATATCCATTGCCAAATGCCCTTCATGACAATGAACAACCAAGAAGTCTTTGTCGAAAATTGATGAATCAAAATAGCAGCTTGGTCCTTGACCATGGACAAACGACATATTAGCATATTTTCTTTGTCAGCTCCGAAACTTGATAGGAACTGCTGTTCCAACCGATTCTCGACAAGCGCCTGCTAGCTGTTCTTTGTCATTAGACGGGCATTTTCAATATGTTTACCGTGTTCTTGAAATCCCCTGTATACACGTGGCGGAGCGAAAACTCACTATTTTTAACTCGACGACATCTTTATGGAAAGCCGATAATAGACGCATGTGTAGTGTGGTGTAATGATGAATATTATTATCATCCCATCATTATCAATACCATCATCATTATCACCATCTTCCTCATCAACGTCATCGTCTTCATCACAATCATCATTACCTTCACAGTCATCATCATAATCATCATTACCGTTAAAATAATCGCCATCCTTCTCCTCATCATCACCATTGTAATCATCATAATCACCACCACAGTCATCATCATCAACAACATCAACAGCATCATAATCATCGTCATCATAACCATCATCATCATTATCATAGTCATCATCACCAACAGCATCATCATCGTCATCATAATAGCCATCATCAACAGCAAGATCATTGTTTTCTTCCAACTACAACAGTAATTTCATATGAGACAATCATTGTTATGTTTTATAGAATCCGGGAGTTTCTAGTCAAGTCCCTGAGCCACGAAACTTCTATCACTTCTATTACTATGGAAACAAGTACGGATTTTACATCAACGAGACGGACAAGAAGACGCAGGCTAGAGGCTTTGTAAGTTAAAATCATGAAAATTTACATGTAACAGCATATTATACGTTCTTCAAGAGAAGGTTAAAAGTAGTAAGCTTTGACAAGTTGTCATATGATTAAAAAAGGTCCAAGTAAATTACACTAGAAATAATAAAATTTGACACTAAGCAACACCAAACATCCAATATTATTGGCTTTGATCCTCTTGAATTTTACATTTTATGATTTGAATGAGTTAAAAATAAATTTTGTACATGATTCTTGCAACACACATCCAATAATTTATCTAACAATCTGTATGCAGTATTGCGAGTAAGAGTAAACTGAAGTGTGAACAAAACAGGTTTCTTCTTCTTATAACTGAGTCCATTGTCCTCTTTGGATATAAGCATGGAATCTCAAGTAATATATACCCCTGGAAGATATCTCATAAGAAAATAAAAGTTTTTTTTTTATTATAAAAAATGTTACAGTATGATCGATTCGATAAAAATCTTATGACACAAAAAGTTTTAATGTCAAAGCAGTATTCTTATATGTATGTTACATAGGAGGCAAATTTTATTTCCCCCCTTCCTCCCCAATAGGTGCACTCAAATTGCTTTGTGTTGAGATATTATTCGATCCCTGGTCAAGTTGTCGAAGGGAAATGACAATTTTCGACAATTAGACTATTTATTTAGTCACTCCTCTTCCCTCGAAGTGAAACTTTAAAAATGTTACATTTTCCCCTTAAATTCGGCTTCCCTTACCATGCTTACTGGTGGATTCACATTATTTGGGAGAAAAAGTGGACCCTAATTGGGGGGCCCTAAGAAATCCTCGTTTCGCCACTGACTACCCTAGATTTGAACTGCTTTTGAAAGATTAATGATGACATTGAGAACGTGAAAGTTCAAACACAACTCCTAAATTACTTAGTCCTTAACTCTTTCGACCAATTAGAAACGCGCATCTCGGTATGAGAGTAATTACGACTATTTTTGGTTACGTTTAAACGCCGCTCTTCTTAGTTTTTTTTTTCTTCAGCAGGCCCCAAAACGCTCCAATTTCTCTTAAAAACTCGCTAATACAACTTTAAGAGACATGATAAAGAAATAGAACTCATTTAATCACAATAAGTTTTAATTATTTCTTTTATACTATTTCAGCAATGGCCTGGAGAAGTTGCCTTTACAGATTTCTCGAACCCTGACGCCAAGGATTGGTGGGCTATATTTGCCTATGATTTCGCTCAAACTCTTCCCTTTGATGGAGTTGATATGGTAAGAAACTTCACGAGATTCAAAACCATATACGAAAGGACTGTTAAAAGATTAGTGATTCTGATTCATTTCAACTTAAATCCTTAATGTTTTTTACAGCAAAATATCAATTCCGCATTCACATACGCTCGACTCAGATCAAGGTTTACATGCAAGAAACAAAATTAAGAGTCGGTGAATTTATTGGCTATTGGTTATAAGCTACCGATATCCTTGCATCTGATTGGCTCAGAGCAAAATTTGAGTTGAAATTAAACTAAATTAAACTAAAAGGGGCTTCGTGAAACACTCCCTAAACTTCCGTGTCCTTTTGTGGGTGCATGTAGCGTATAAATTCGTAATTCCGAAGCTTCGTTATTCCGAAGGTTCGGATATTCCGAAGGTTCGACAATCCGAAAACGAAATGAGGTTCGTTGTTCCGAAGGTTCGTTAATCTGAAAACGAAATAAGGTTCGTTGTTCGTTTCGTTTTCGGACTAACGAACCTTCGGAATTAGAACCTCATTTCCTTTTCGGATTAACGAACCTTCGGAATTACGAAGTGTAACCGCATGTAGTATGAGCATGATGGGCTACGTGCTTTATCGGGACGCTTTAAAAGGACTTTACGTCTACGTTATAGATGATGTCGAAAGCTTTCTCTAGTTAAGTCTGATCTGAACTTAAAGTGATTGGTTAACATTTGTTTGACTTTAAACAAATCTGAGCTAGAAGGTCACACTTGTCACCTGTGTCTGTGATATGTTACAAAAATGAAGCCCAGAAAAAATTGCGTTCGAAAATAATTATTTAGTGCTTCAAAAATTGAAATATAAAGTGACCGGAAACACCATCTTAATTTCATCCCATACACTTATGTGTACTATTTACAAAATCGGGGTTTGCCTTGTAGTTTTAGCTTTTCATTCTCAATAATGGTTGTTTTCAGGGGTTATTAGTTTTAATACATGCACTTGTACACATGTTTCATATTGGATTGAGAATTTTTTTAATCGGCTGCTCACAAAGTTAAACAATACCTTTAAAACAGAATACCTCGTGTTTCTAGAAAATATTTTCAGCATTTGAATCGACGATTGTACTGACTATTACAGTTTACTATCGTCAAATTTAAAAAGGGATTATATAGAAAGGACATGTATGGTCCATTTGGGTTATGCTGGAAGGTAAATATAGTATGGTATGTTATTATTGTATGACACAACAAGTCTGGTACAATAGTGCCGTCATTTTGAATAACACCAAGAGAATTAGCAGTTGTCGAGACATTTGTGTTTTGTTCAGTAATCATGAATGAAAATAGCATTACGTTTGTTTACAGAAGGACTCAATACAAGAAATTCTAAAATCGTGTAAAAGAATATCACGGCTAGATTTAAAATACTGCGCGAAATAATGACGGGACGGGGTATTGACGGCGCATGGAGAGTTTTATTGATCTTGTTCCAAAGATTTCTGCTTTACAGAACGATGGCAACAAAACCAAAAGAACATCTTCAATCATCAAGAAAGAAAATAAAATCTCTCTCTCCGTCTCTCTCTCTCTCACACACACACACACACACACACTCCCCTTCTTGCGTGTCATTCCTCCCACTCGCCTGCTCTCTCTCACATATTTTATCTCATTCTTTATCTAGACCATGAACGAGCCTGGTAATATGGTTAACGGATCGAAGATTGGATGTGGGAATAGAAAATGGAACTTCCCTCCCTGGGTTCCAAGTGAGTATATGCAACGGTGAATCCAGGGCCCCGTCTTACAAAGAGTTATGATTGATCCAATCAATTGCAACTCCATGGAAATCCATCAGTGTCATATTTTTTTCTACAGGAAATTTGCAAAACGTCCTTTGTAAGCAAAGGAAAAACACACCAAATTGTCTAGAAATCAATGACTTTATGGATAAATATAAAAAAAATTTGAACAAACATGCATTTCATGTGTTGACTTTGCTGGCTTTCCATAGTTTCCATTGATCGGATCAATCGCAACTCTTTGTAAGACGGGCCCCAGGATTCACAAGTGGGGGCGCACAACGAGACATTTTTTCACAATCCCGGGTACAGGTCCTTGCCCTTTTAGGATGGACTTTCCTCTATAGATAGATATCTGACAAGAAAAAAAAACACTCCAATTGTCCCCCAACAAGCAAACACACCTTGAAGCCGGGAGAGCCTTTTTTACAATCACTTCATTGCCCTCTTTCTACTTTTTTACACCTATTCTTCAAGATCCCGACCCACCCTACCCCGCTATTCGTAGATCTTGATCCACTTTTGGGTGTATACCGATCACATATCTTATAATTTTTTTTCATTTGTTTTAATCTATTCAAAATCTAACTGCATATCGTCGTGTGAATTATACTAAAATCACATCATCGACACCGACTCTATGGACTGTCCAAAGCTATAAAGATGTCGATTATTTGAATTAATTCTACAATTTTATCAGATGTCTGGTATAATTATATATCACATTTTTATTTTCTTAATATGCCACATTATTTTGTATTGAAAAATGGTACATTTTATTTTTTAAGCTTTAAGAAAATATGAAGAAGTCTTACTTCGTGTGAATAACTGATAAGATATCCACAAACACAACGCAATTAGTAGGCCTATCGTGTTCTTTTCATAGCCAATACTACCAGCATTAAAGAGAAAATTAATTATTATGTTTGTATAGATAATAAGTACAATTGCACGAAAATATGTCCGTGGCACACTAAAGGTTAAGAATGGAGATATTAGAATACTTCAAGGAATTGATAGGGGGATGAATAAGTACAATCATCATAATGGTATAGAGTGTCAATGATGGCGCTATTGAAAATATTAGCATGCGTATAAAAGGTGGAGGTGCCGTGGCCGAGTGGTCCAAGGCGCCTGGCTATACACGAAAAACTCCGGGTTCGATCCCCGACCACGGCAGCTATGCCCGTGAGGAAGGCATTGAATCTTCAATGCTCTTTTATCCTGCTTTCAAATAAATGGAAATGCTACCTGCATTATTGGTAACTAGGTGTGAACTTGGTTTTTTTTTTTTTTTTTTTAATAAAAAAAATAAAAATAAAAGAGTGAAAACTGTTTTGAGCAAGAGCAAAACAATATTCTTACCGAATACCTGCGAGTCAAATCAAAAGTAACGGCAAAATACCGAAATCAAAATAAAATCAGTTCTTTGTCATGTTTGTAGAGTTAACCATTATCATGATTATGTTCATGAAAACGTTTTTGTTATAGATGTTGGTGATTTTTTTATTTACCTGATTGCTAAGAAAGCATGAATGACCAAACAACCAGAGGACCTACAGCTTAAGGTCCTCTTCGAGGGATCTGGTAATGAGGACAAATGCCTTACCAAAGAGCACTACTAGCGCACCGAGTGTTCTTTTCTTTTCGTTTTACAGACCTTTACAGTCGCATGCTCTACTACAAAACATTATGTATGGACTACCAACAACATCTAGGTCTCCACTATAACATACACAGTCTAAACGGACACTTCGCTGCCGAGGCTGGCCAGTAGTAAGACTTATTCTTTCATCCTTATCTCAGGCGATGTTGCAGGAAACTTTACTTTAATCGATTTGAAACCTTAGATTTATAGATTAACTTTAACTACAGTAAATTAATTTACACCTTGTGTAACTAGAAAAGACTGCCAATCAGGATTTGCAGTTAATTTTGTACAACTTACGAGACAGTGTTCTTACGGTAAATTGTCAATTCGTCCACTGCCAACTCGTCCACTCATCACATGGTATACCTTGATTAAGTCTAATGCCATCCCGTCCATTTCTAACAACCACTTGGTCCAATACAATAACCATTTGGTCCAATCGTCAGTTCGTCTAATCACCATTTCGACTAATAACCAGTTGGTCCAATACCCATTGTTTTTTCATTCATTTTGCACAATGAGCACTTTAGTTTAATAAGACCAAGTGGTATCTGGACTAAATGGCTATTGGACGAATTGGTTATTAGACGAAATGGCATTAGACTAAATGAAAGCAGACCATGTGTTGAGTAGACGAACTGATGATGGACCAATGGTTGTAGACGAGTTGGCAAATTGGCAATAGACGAATTGGAAATAAACCGCTCCTACGATCTAAAACCTGTCTTGCAATTGAAGCACCCTCTCAATTATATAAACTTAACAAATAGGCAGTGTTATAGGCTATAGATTATGTCATTGCTTTTGGATAATGTTTGAAGAGCAAAATGTGCAAATGAGTTGATTGCAATTGCTATATGTTTCAAAATCTTTATAATCATATACCTGACTCATCATAATTCATAATAACGAATAATGCAAGACGCAGATCGATAGACCTTATGCGCTGACGTCCTGGAACCGTCATCTTAGAGGCAGAAGCCTTTACCTTGCTCCTTTTATGTGTATTCCTATATCCTCTGAGGGAGGACGCTATGATATCATGACGTCATATGCATTTGGTATACTTACAGTGAACCTAGTTATCACATGCGCAACCATCTGCAATAGAACAAGGAGATGATCCTGTTAAGGTTTCATAAATATGGGACCATTTTTCATAGATGATTTTGCACGATTATTTTCATAAATAGAAAGCTTGACGGGGTACAACGCCCAATAAAATCTGACCTTTCCTATGTATACAAAAAAATAATATAATCAGCAGATTAACACAAGAACACTATTCAACAATTGCCTAGATCCTTATTTCATGCCATGATTCTAATACTTTTCTAATATTTTCATTTTCACAGTATCATGGAGCAGGTCAAACCAGACAAGCGTAGTTTGGTGCTATCACGGGCAACATTCCCTGGTACTGGACGATATGCCGGGCACGCCTTAGGAAAGAATAAACAAGGATGGGATGAAATGTACCAATCGCTTGTATGTAAGTTGTCCTCTAGTTGTTTTTATTTTCTACGTTTTCCTTATAATCTTCTTTTTTTGTTTTCTTGTTGCCCTTTTCTTCTTCTTCTACTACTCTTTTTCTTTCCTTCTTCTTCTTCTTTCCGTCACTAACTTGGCCTCTTAACTAAACCCAACCATATTTCCATTCCCGTAAAAACACAATGTTTAATATTATCATTATAATGTGAGTATAGTTATTATTTATCTATTGTGCATGCATTGTTCATATTTGAAGGGCCTTTCTTGACTTATTATAATTTGCTCTGGGCTATGAAACATTTATGTTTTATTTGTTTGTTACACTTTTATTGCATTATTTTTCAATTAAATGATTAGGTGGTGATAATACTGTTCATTTTCTGTTTTTTTATTTCAGCTGTGATGGATTTCAGCTTATTCGGGATCCCATACGTAAGTTTGTCCAGCATGCAATGATATTCAAGCATTTCTTTATCATGTATTATTATTTTTCATCACAATAAAATGAGGTTTTAGTTTGTTTATATCAGGATAATTCAATTTCGAACAAGACCTGAAACCCTTAGTCTGTTAAAAGTTGTATTAATCTTACGATGTAGTTATTTCATATTGTTATGTAATTAAATTGTGAAAATGATGTGTAATCAAATTTTTAACATTACAATTGTAAACTTCATGTAATTCAGCCTTTGGGCTGCGATGTGTTGTTTTTGCCAATATATACCATTAAAAAAACACGAATGGTAAATAAGATAGATATCAAAATTTGAAAAATGGGTCATTAATTTTGTCTCTTATATTCTCATCATTAAAACGTAGATTGAAACAAAACCAACTGTCTACTTATAGTTAAGATAAAGTTCCAACTACCTATCTAAAGGGGGTAGGTTGATGTCGATATGTTCGTGTCTGTTATTTTTTTGCCACTATCTATTTGTGTTTTAAAGGTATTGTTTAACTTTGTGAGCAGCCAATTTAAAAAATTCTCAAACCAAGATGAAACATGTGTACAAGTGCATGTATTAGAACTAATAAACCCTGAAAACAACCATTATTGAGAATGAAAAGCTAAAACTACAAGGCAAACCCCGATTTTGTAAATAGTACACATAAGTGTATGGGATGAAATTAAGATGGTGTTTCCGGTCACTTTATATTTCAATTTTTGAAGCACTAAATAATTATTTTCGAACGCAATTTTTTCTGGGCTTCATTTTTGTAACATATCACAGACACAGGTGACAAGTGTGACCTTCTAGCTCAGATTTTTGAAAAGTCAAACCAATGTTAACCAATCACTTTAATCGTACCATAAAGTAGTAATCAAGGCAGTCGGCTTTGACGGTCAATGGCCTTTCTGACTTCTTACATCCGCTATATTTTCTTTTCATTTCTTTTATATTTCTACCATTTTGTATTGCTTATACTGTGATCTAA
Source organism: Lytechinus variegatus (assembly GCF_018143015.1). Classification (NCBI taxonomy): domain Eukaryota; kingdom Metazoa; phylum Echinodermata; class Echinoidea; order Temnopleuroida; family Toxopneustidae; genus Lytechinus; species Lytechinus variegatus. The sequence goes on from NC_054755.1 coordinate 29,722,726, forward strand.
ATTCTTTTACTCCTTTGTTGTTGTATCATATTATACTTGTATATAAATTTATGTTTGTATGTTTTTAAAGGATGTCATGAATAATTGAAGTACTTGACACCTGGTTATGGCGTAACAATTTATCGTTATTTATTTGCCTCCTGTTCATAATTGTAGGTTGGACCAAACACATGCAGTTACTATGACGACTCCCCGATGGAATTGTGCATCAGATGGACACAGATGTCAGCCTTCTTCCCACTCTTCAGAACCTACAAAGGACGTGGAACAGAAGTAAGTTTTACAAAACCGGTGGAAAGTCACAGTGTCACGCAGTGTGCACGCAATGTGATTACACATTTGCCTGTGTGAAGATGCGATCAACAACCTGAAGATGATTCCGCACTGTGGATGCCTCTGGTCTCACTGTGTCCAGTGTGTTCCGGGTGTGTTCACAGTGTGTCCACATTATGTTCACAGTGTGTTTCCAGTATGTTCATTGTGTTCACATTGTTTCCGCATTGTGTCCACAGTTTGTTCCCAGTGCGTTCACAGTGTGTCCACATTGTGTTCAAAGTGTTTCCAGTATGTTAAGTATGTTCACATTGTTTCCGCATCGTGTCCACCGTTTGTTCCCAGTGTGTTCACAGTGTGTCCACATTGTGTTCACAGTGTATTCTCAGTGTGTTCACAGTGTGTCTATACTGTTTTCACAGTGTGTGTTCCCAGTGTGCTTACATAGTGTATTCACATTATGTCTGCATAGCGTGTTAACATAGTGGACTATGCAAAGATGAGATTCACACTGTTAAAATGCTCAAATGCAACAGCGTGAAAAAAGAACTTCTCACAAAATGGAAGCTTCGACAGTTTGATTGTTCACAGTGTGCCCACATATGATAATACGATTTACATTATTAAATCCTCAAATGACAATGTGAAGGTGATGAAGGTTGTATCCACTGTGGTAACTAGTGTGGAACACTGTGGTACACACTTTGGGATACATCCTGATACACCCTTTGGAATACACTGTGGTACATGCTGCGGTACAAAGTGTGGTAATTACTTTGTAACACACTGTGGTACATACTTTGGAATACACTGTGGTTCCCTCTGTGGAATATACTCTGATACACACTGTGGTATGCACTGTGTTCTTTCCAGTAGGGAAATCAATAATGCAACCCTATTTTCAACTCTCATTTTCATCCCAATATTCTTTTCTCCCAGCTCTTCATGCACTTTCTGTCCCTGTGGCTTTCTCTCTTTCTAGTTTTCCTCACATTTTTTTTTACATTGGGAAGCAGAAATTAAAAGGGCAAAATATGCTGCTTATTTACTTTCTTACTGATTGCTTACTTTTTTATTCACTTGCTTATTTTCTATGTTGCTTATGTATTACTTATTTACTTACTTTCCTATCTACTTACAGACCTATATACTTTATCAATTACTTACTTGATTGCTTAATTACCCTCTACATACTTATTTATCATTCCCTTACATACCTACTTACCTAATTTACTAACATACTTTCTCACTAACTTTCCTGCTTAAATTACTTAAATACTTACTTTTTTATAACTACTTCATTCGTTCACTTAATCCATTTGACCATTATCTCAATTATACAACATGAATGCGAAACGGAGCATCTGAATCACATTCCAATCCAATCCAATCCAAAAGTCATTTGATATAGCGCCTTTTCCTTTCGGTTACAAAGCGCTGCACACACACTACTCCATATTTGTTTTGGCCACTAAAACATTTCTATTAAAAGTGATTATTTGTTTTATCTCTCAACAGCCACACGATCCCGCATCTTTGGGCAGTGAGTTCCTTGAAAGCACAAGAGAGGCTATAAAATACCGCTACTGGTTGCTTCCTTATATCTATACATTATTCTACCACGCCAGGCTTGATGGCTGGACCGTGGTTAGACCAATTGTTAATGAGTAAGTCCAGCACTTGTGTTATGTCAGTTGTACAGTAAGTTTTCTTTTTCTTCCCTTTCTTCTTCTTTCTTTCTTTTTCATTCTTCTCTCTAACCCCCTTTCTTTAATCTCCTTCTTGCTCTTCTGATGATGAAATGAAATGAAATAATATTAAATTCCATCAAGTGAAGCTAATGCAGATCAAAATAGAAGAAAGGTGAATTGAATTAAATTGAATTAAATTAGTCCACAAAAGATTTGATCGAATCAAATTGAGTCAAACCAGGTTTAATTAAATCAAAATAAATTAGATTAAATGAAATCCTATTAAACAAAATCTAATTCAATCTAATTTAATTTAATCAAACTAAATAAAAATTAATCAAATTAGATTAGAGTAAATGCAATGAAATGAGATGAAATAAGGCGGATTGATATAATGAAATTGAATTCTAAATTAATATTTGCATATCTTGTTGCTTGTCAGTTTCTCCAAGTATGAAAACTCATGGGACGTTGACTGGGAATTTTTGCTCGGACCTGCTTTGCTAGTTGCCCCAGTCCTCCATCAGGTAAGAGACCTATTAACGGCACAGTCACACTTAACGAAACTGTCTCAAAACCGGTCGATGGTTTGCCATTGGAATTAAGGCAATAGCTTTGATCGATCCGGAGACAGTTCCTCCAATGTGACTGTTGCATTGGCTTTCTCATTCACTTTACAGTCAAACCAACGAAACCGATTTTAAATCAATGGATGGTAAGCCATATAGGCAGGCCCTGTATGGAAGCTTAAAAGTGCCACCCAGATGTTCAGATAATAATATTTTGGGGTGCATTGTACTGTTAAAAGTGGATTTAACTGAATTGGTTTTCACAGTGATCTAGGACTTTGTTTACAACCACTTTTCTGTTCTTCAGATTTGAAGTGTTGTCAGTAATGATCACAACAAGATTTATTCATTTATGTGCTCTTTTCAAACACAGTAATGTTGAAACTAACCCTTACCCTGCCGGTATTTAAAGAGGACGATCACACCCAGCATTATACACTACAGCGTGTCCCACAAAAAAAATCAACGGCACTGTAATTGAGTTTAATGTGAAAAATACTCAATCATATGTTGTATAATTTTATAATCGTAAATTAGCATGTTTTTCATACAACTGACTTGAATTCATGCGATATTATTCATTAAACACAGAGCTATGAGCTTTCTTTCAGAACTCATCAGAAAACCTCTCAATCCAAGTTTCGTTATTGCGTTCAATAAAGTACGTAGTAAAATCACGTCTTCACTCACTCTTTTTTATTTCATTTTTAGATTTTCGGCCCTTAACTTGAGGGAACTTGAAGGAAATTGAATGTTTAAGAAGATTGGCATGATATCTTTAATTAAACGTCACTAATCAAACAGGAAATGATTGATTTATTGATTGATTGATTGATTGATTGATTAATCAATTAAATTAAATATTTTTTTAATTCTTGATCTCATCTAATAATCAGAGGGGATGAATGAATAGGTCATCCCGAAGTCCTGAAAAAGGATATCCTTGTAGATTTACGCCCATGGCTGAACGCGAATGAATATATTTTGCACCACTTAACATGCGTAAATAGATAACTGTTAGCTGAACTTGACTACACATACTATTTAATACTGAACTTGGATGGAGAGGTTTCCTGATGTGAAGTGAACAAATGCTCATATCTTTGTTATGATTGAATCACATCACATAAAACTTAATTCGGTTGCAGGAAATAAATTGTAGTTTACGGGTGCAAAGAATATAAAAATATGATGTTGTAATTCTAATATTATACCCATGTAGATTACCATTAACAACTGTGTTAGGTTAACTGGCGTATTATAACACTTTCCATTTGATATTTTACCACTAGGCCGGCCTACTAAGTGTCACGTTCAAACTCCATGGTGAATATAAAACTTGAGGGTGTATCATTCTCATGACACCGATTGATTCTACAAGTTCTATATAGAGTTCAGAAGGGTAGCCTGTGTACATGCAGGGATAGCAGGGAAATGCTACCCCCCACCCCATTGAAAAATAAATACATAAAAACGTGAAAATTGAAGGTTTGTTAAAGTAAATTGAACCAGTGAGAAACACTGAGAAGAAAATGGGCAGACGACATGGGCGTTTGATGCCGTTAGAGTGTAAATTAAACAAAAATACCCGTTTGGTGCACAAATGATAGGAGACAGCATTCTCTTCGTGTTAACTTCACAGGGACAGACGTCAGTGAATATCTACATTCCAGATGATAGGTTTTACAACTTTTACGACGTGAGTATATTATATCTATGTATTTATTTATTCATTTATCTATCTATCTATTTATCCATCCATCTATCTATCTATTTATCCATCCATCTATCTACCCATGTATCTATATATCTATCCATCTATCTATAAATCCATCTCTCCATCTATCTATCTATCCATCTATATATCTATATATCTATCCATCCATCTATCTATAAATCCATCTATCTATCTATCTATCCATCTATATATCTATCTATCTATCCATCTGTCTATCCATCCATCCATTTATCTATATATCTATCTAAGTATATACGTATCTATCTATCTACCTACCTACCTGTCTATATATCTATCTTTCTATATATCTATCTATTTTTCATATCTATCAATACATGTATATCCATCTAACTATCTATCTATCTTTATCTGTTTATCTATCTATCAACCAATTTATATGGATATCGTTCAGTTCGTCTATTTATTAATATAAACTTATTTATTCTTCTGTCTATTATCTATATAATAAGTTTGGGCAAAAAAGGCCCAATATTTAACCATGACTGGGCAACATACTGTCCACACAACTATTGGATAAATCTGTCCAAATTGTATGAATTGGGTAAAAAAAACTAATAATTGGGTAATAAAGTTGCTCAATTGGATAATAATTGTCCAGTATAAATAATTATATATATATATATAATTCATTATTATTTTTTACCAACATAAATTACCTAACACAGTGGACAGTTTGTTGCCCAACTGTGTATCTTCTATTTTATCTGAGGACCTCCTGGCTAGGTACTGATTTCAACATCTCTCCTCTCAAATATTGGGGCGTTGCAAGAAACTTGCGATCAATTGAAAGTCTTTTTTGGTCCCTAAATCAATCATTTGTCTTGCAGTTAATTGCAAATTTGTGATTGCTTGCTGGTCTGATGCTTGCAACAAGTATTGTAAACTGATTTTCTATAGCTAAGATTGATCTATTGATTGTAAAATTGCAACAGAATATTTGCGATTAATTGCCAGTATTTTCTTGCAACACCCCCTATGGATTGCTACTCTCTTGCTGATTTAGCCCTCTATGATTTATGGCACATTCTTCTCAATTGATCGAGCTCCCTCTAACGATTCCCTCCGGTGTAGTTTTACAGCGCTTTAATTGATGAATTAATTATTCATTTGGCTTCTCCTTATCATGCACATTGGATAACAGTTATTTTTGTTACCACTCTTTCCAAATTAGCTTTATTATATACTTTTTTTCCCTGTTTTATTTTCTTCTAAATATGTTGATACTGTCTTGCATTGTATATATTTTATGTTTGCTGAATTTGTAGAAATAAATGAATTCAATTGCAATTGATCTCTTTTTCATTAAGGGGACCGAGATTCCGGCAACAGTCAAAGACAGTAATACGACGCTCTCGGCTCCTTTAGATAAGATCGTTTTAGTTCAACGCGGTGGGACCATTATCCCGCTACAGAAGAATGCCGATCACGGTGTAGCAAACTCAACAGAGTTTAGGTAAGGTTTAGACTATATACACTATGGGGTGTTAAAACTGACACCAACTGGTGTCCATACACTGCAGACACTCCGGTGTTGTTTTAAGACCAGCCCGGAATCTATATATACTTTTATATTCTTTGGTGTTATATTCTAATTCTTGGTCGTAGTTGGTGATATGTTCAAAATGTATGGTGTAATTTTAACGGCCCAGGTGTGGTCCTGTACACTGCAAAAACCCTGGTGTTGATTAAACACCAGCCCGAAATCTATTATGTCCACACCAGAGAAGTGTTAAACAACACCAGTCTGGTTTTGGTCTAACACCAGATAGATGTCTATACAACACAAATGGTATTTGAACAGCATCAATACTTCTCTGGTGTGGACATTACGGGCTGGTGTTAAATCAACATCATAGTTTTTGCAGTGTAGAGGACCACACTCTGGGACATCAAAAATTACACCATAGAGTTTGAACATGACCCCAAATAGTGTTAAAATTACACCCTACAGTTTGAACATAACCCCTGAGCGTGTTAATATCAATCATATAGAGCTTGAACGTAACCCCCTAAAAGTGTTAAAATTACACCATAGAGTTTGAGCATAACCCCAAAGACTGTTAAAATTACACCCAGACTTCTGGGTTCTGAGACGAATCAAAAACTTGTCTTCTACATTATGATGAGGGAAAAAATATTCAATATTACTATTCATTCGCTCAAATTGAAATAAAAATGTAACCAAATTTGTCCGCTTTGATTACCATGATTACTGATATCCAACCTGATTATACGTGTGATCTTCGCTGGTGGTCTGATATCGTTACATATTCATACATACGTTATTACATTTCCGATAACATTAACACATTCCCATTACATATCGCTGCATTTGTCGTTGTATTTCCGATGACAGTCGTCTGGACCCTATTACGTTGGTGATCGCGATACCGGAGGAGGTTAGCTTGCAAGCCTATGGAGATCTTTTCTGGGACGACGGGACAACTTGGAGTAAGATATAACGGTTCCATGACATTTACTCCGGCGACAATTGCTCCGATGGAAAATCTGCATGTTAAAGGGATGGTCCGGGCTGAAAGTATTTATAGCTTAATAAATAGAGTAGAATTCACTGATCAAAATGCCGAAAATTTCATCAAAATTTGATAACAAAAAACAAAGTTAGTTTTGCAATATTTTGTGAAAACAGTCGTAATGAAAATTAATTAGGTGGGCTGATGATGTCACATCCCCACTTGTTCTTTTGTATTTTATTGTATGAAATTAAGTTTATTCTGATGTTTTCCTCCAAGAACTAGAAAAATGGAATTGACGACTGATTTAGTGCATTAGATATTTATCGTTGCAACTTATTTCATTATAAGGGAGACATATTATTCACACAAGTAAGAAATAATGAAAAAATAGGATTTTGTGTAATAACAAAACGGAAAGTGGTGATGTGACATCACCAGCCCACCTAATGAATATTCATGACAACTGTTTTGACAAAATATTGCTTAACTTTAAACTTCAGTAACTTTATTATTTATTATCCGATTTTGATGAAATTTTCGGCACTTTGCTCAGTCAATTCTACTCTATGTATTAAGATATAAATATTTTCAGCCTGGACCAACACAAAATGCAACCCCCGACCCTAATCCGTATCTTTTCTTTTTTCTGAACCAAAAACTCTATTTAAACCCTAACTCCTACCCCATGCCCTCTGAGATATCAAGATCGGAGCAAATGTCGCAGGAGCAAATGACGTGTCACCGATATGACACTCTCACTGCATACACACTGTCAAAAATAGAGTGTTTGATAAAACACTAGTCGGTGTTTTTAGAGGACAGTATACCTCTCTGGAGTCAAAACCTTTAAGCCTAAAGTTTTAACGTAACACAGACCCCGTTGTTGACCCGAAGCTTTTTTTAAGATGGTGTGTGTATTTCAAAATAAATTATACACAATAATGACATCATTATAGGCCTATGATCATTTGTAATTCACCAGTGTCAAATATGATATGAGGAAATATGTGGAAAAAGGACACGTAATATAGCTAGATTGGTGTGAATTACTGTCCGAATAGTAAGGGTTTATAGTGAGAAACTCAACGATCTGAGAGGGTAAATATTTTTAATGATAGATCCTATAATAAATATTGTAAGATTGCGGTATAGTCGCGAGTACAAAGAGCTAATAGTAGATAGGTTCTGATTGGAGTGCATAGATTCATTAAGCGACATTCGAATTGAGCGTCAGCACCCTGAAATCAGGGAAAATAAGTACAAGCAATTTGAATACAAAATAGATATATAAACAGTAAGATAATATCACAAGGAAATATTGCACAGAATTATGGGGCAATTACACTTTAAAAATGAAGTGCTTATTCAGCTCTTAAAGAGCGTGTATAGTGACTGCACTTCGGAGTGCTGATTTTTCTCGTTCAAATTTGAACTAGACAAATCAGCACTCCGAAGTGCAGTCACTATACACGCTCTTTAAGAGCTGAATTAGCACTTAATTCTTTAGAGTGTATATAGTATTAATATTTCTATCACTTCTAATGCTGTTTACTTTGCTTATACAGATACGTACGAGAGGAATCTAGATCTGTACTTGGAATTCTTCGCTAATCGGGTAAAGCACTTTTCTTCATTTTTTTGTCAGCAATCGGCACGGGACGGGAAATTAATATCGGTTCAACAATGCCAACATTGTCGCTATATATATATTTTTTTCAATTCAGTGTTTGTTTTTAAAAAGTGAATATATAAGTCATACATTCTGGAATGCAATTGCACAAGCTAAGGGGTAGTTGTTTTGCAATATACATGGGAAAGTGGTTTGTCCATCAAACCCCTAAGTTCTAATCATGTGAATTTTAATTTCTAATTTGTGTCGTCTTTGATAGTTACTGTACTCTATATCGATCATTCAGTTCGAAATCATTCATAGTTTAAATATTACTGATTTAACGTATTAAATGACAGTTTGCATCTCACCAAATCCACGATCTTAAATCATCAAAAAATATAACAGAGCATTATAAGAATATGTGGCTGAACAAATGGGATCAAAAGATGAAACTGAATGAAAACTGAATTGTTTTAACTTTTTAAACACTCATTCTATTTGCAGGACCGTATCGATATTTTATCTCAACGGACGGGTATGATCGAGGACAATCCTAAGCTTATTGACGATCTACCGGTTATCGAAGCGATCGCGATGTATGGAATGCCGAGTGATCCTGGCTCAACGGTAGCAGTTAATAACCAACAAATTGATCAATCGCAGTTCAGTTTTGATAATGTTAACAACGTAAGTAGAATTTCTTTTTTTTTCTTTACGAAAAGTTACAGTTTGCAGCTTCGCAGGCATGTTACTTTGACATCCTCAAAATTCATGTTGATCACGAATAATTTGTTCACACTATATACTTTAGTGAGAAATATGGCATCCATTTGTAATTCCCAACACCCCTTCACGATTTCCATTCTTTTCTACCTGTAATGCTATTGGTCGCGCCCTCATTTTATCACGAACTCTATGTGACGTCACACCATGGCCCACTTATTAGTGCTTGAAGGCCTATAGGAATTCGACTTACACCCACACCCACACACACCCACGGACACCCTGTAGTAGGCACTACTGAGTCACTCCATGCATTGAGAAATAACGTTTATTGTTACATTTACAAATATTTTAACTCCTCTGCTTACATTAGTTTGAATATTTCCTTTAATTATTTCATGTTTGTTTAAAAAATTCTTTTCAGTTGATTTTGTTGTTTGTATTCTTTGCTTAAGGCTAGAAACCGAAAGCTGGGAGAAAAATTGTGTAAAATTCAGCTCCGTTCAGTCGTCTTGCAACTTTATCGCTACACACCTACTTGCCCACCCTCACATTATTTGCCCTTTTCTCTCACAAATTTCTATTATTTTCCTTACAGGTCTTTAATATAACTGGTTTAGCATTGGATATCATCTCTGATCACGTGATTGAACTCGGCGCCACAGCAAACCCACTGTAATAATAATAGTTAGATAAACAACACCTTGGCTTGGGTCATCTCCATTCCTATTTGTATCAAAATGCATCTACATGTTTAGTTAGGCATTTCATAGCAATGAATAATCTAAGCCTGGAATACACATAGCTCACAAATTGCATGGATTGCTTTTGTCTTGAGTTATTTAAATTTTGAGATTAGGCTTACATTATAAGTGTTAAATAGTAAGCTTGAACTTGCTGTGAAATGAAAAGGGAAATATTATACAAACATCAATCTTATTGAATATACAGTCATGGGGAGAAGAGATTTTGCGGCTGAGGCCAAAGTTTTCTAAAGCTGACAAATCCTGAAAATACTGGATTTGTTTCGAGAATTATATTTTGAATTATTTATGCCTTTTTTCATCACCGAAATTTTTAATTGGTTTTAATTGGTTTCTTGTGATTGGTCTAAATTAATTTCACCTATGTGAAGGCAGTGTCACTATTATATTACCCGAGACAGATGACGTATGAGCTCTCGGATATCACGACTAGCACGAGCCCTATTTTTTTTATCTATCTGTCATTAACAAATGAGTTGATTTGATTCGATTTCAAGATGAATTTAATCTTGACCATACAAACTGCCTCATTTGAAAGCGTAGGATTTATACCTTGCCATTGATAATGTCGATATTAAGTTTCATGAAACGGTGCCTTGGTGAGCTGCATATTATGATGTTTGATAATTAAACCTAATATAAGCGCTTAGATACTATCTTTAACGTCGTCTTAACAGGATCATAATAAGGCAAACAAGGATTTTCAGATGTAATAATAGGAATATTTTTTGCCGAAATCTCGATTCTCGAATGTTGGGCCTTTGTTGATGGAGTTTAAAATCAGCCTTTTCACAACTTTTTAAAATCAGTTATCAAAATTATTCATGTGATCTTCTTCTTTAGATTTACATTTTTCGGGTGAATTTCTTTCAAAAAGATATTTACTGCGAATATCTTAAAAGTTAAGAAACATTCCTACTTATACCACTGCAAAACTTTAGTCATTACTCATTAATGTGTTCCTCATGATATGAAGGTTTTTTTTTAAGCAATGTTGGTTAGAGTAGATTATGTAGTTGTTTTTTAAGAGAAAAAAATGCAGCTTATACTATTTTTCTCGTAAATCTAACGCAGTTTTTTGCCATTCCATTTCTTTGTTTAACGCCGCTGTTACTAAAATAAAAAAACATTATGCATTAGAACATATTATGAATCTGTGTAAATATTCTCTTCAAGGAAATACTATTTCGATTTTCATTTTTGTAAGCATTATTTTGAAATCGCACTTCATGACTATAGTATGTCTTGTCGGCCCACAAAAAGTGTCATTGATTCCATTTGAAATGCTTCGTGGATTTATTATTCCATCTTGATTAAGATTATTATAAACGCAATGAATAAGATGAGTATAACAGATGCGACTCATAGTACTTATAAATAATCCATTCGTCGATATGTTTTTAACTTTAGCGCAGGTTTTTGTTTTTTTATCATAAAAACATGGACCTCAGATTGAAATAAAAGATTTCTACATTTCTAATGTGTATATATTTCTTTTATATATTTAGTGCAAGTAGTTCTGATAAGTGATAGCTTCACGAAAATTATTGTGAAATATTTAAGAAAATTGTATTCATGGTATTCAGAAATAAAAATGACTTATGGGGTGTTGCAAGAAACTTGCGATCAATTGCAAGTCTATTTTCGTTCCCGAAATCAAGCAAATGTCGTGCAATTAATTGTAAAATTGCAACAGAATATTTGCGATTGATTGCAAATATTTTCTTGCAACACCCCCTAAGTGTATTAACATAATGAAATGCAATAAAAATGAATTCTCTTCTAAAGATCTTATATCGACTTCGCATTTTCTTGTGAATTTCTCTTCCACACGTGAGGCATCGTGCTCTCTAGCATACCAGGCCTACGAAGTGAAATTCCAAAGGGGGGACTCTCGGACCTAGCCCATTACGTCTTTATATCAAAATACCTAGAAAATACACAAAAAATTATGACCAATCGTGAATTTTGTAAATTTCGAAAATGTATTTGTCAGCATCTTAAATATCTGCCGCACCTGTGTGCGTTAAGTTGCGTGGGTGGTCGTGTGAGGGTGTGGGTGCGCGCCTATGTATGTTTAACTGTGGGCGTGAAATATCGTACATGAGAGAAGACTGGCATTTACACTCTTAAAAAGTGTGTATGTTTTAGGAATGAGTGTGAGGTCGCGTACAAGAAGTGGTGTGCTTGCTTGGGAGGGTGACTGAGAAGCATGAGTGTGTGAGGGAAAGTGTTGGTGTGTGTATTTGTGTGTTTTCAGTCTTTGCTCCGCCCGCATTTCTCGCAATCCTCTCTTTTTGTCTCTCACTCATTCGCTTTATCTCTCTCTATCTCTCTCTCTTACATGTACACACACCCTCACATCCCTTTCTCTCACACACACATATACACACACACATTTCCTTTACCCGTTTATTCCTTCTTTTTAACTAAGATGGGTTTTTTCGCCCACCTTCGCCCAGTCACCTTGTTTGGACATGGATTAATATTATGACTAAGTGGAAGAAACAGCATAATGCCTATAGTGTCCCCTCCCTTTGCCAGAGTAACACCAATATTTCCTTTCATATTTGTAATCTCCATGTAGTTCTCGCACGAACGCATTCGATCGCAACACGTCTCTCCGATGTTGTATTGTTACATAACAAGCACCATGTTTATAATGGTACAAATCCTACCACAGGCCGAGGAATAGAGAGCCGTGAAAACATAAAAATGAGGCAAATTGAAATCGGATTATTCTTCACGACCCAAGGATGTTTAGAGAAAAAAGTCCTCTCTGCACTTCGTAAACGCTTTCTACTTTTCTTTCCCCTTGGTTCATACACTAAGCATTCTGAAGTGCGTGATCCTAATTCGCTTTTCAACGGTGCGAGAGTGGCAGCTTAACTGACAGACGACAGCGACTGTAGAGATTGATTGGCGCGAACCAAAAATTAGATGCAAACCGCCGTTTCTCGAGAAATCGCACTGTCTGTTGGTCACCATAAAAGATAAAGCCGATCGATTAATAAAGGAATCTAAGTCAATATTTCTACCACATTGAATGTGATCTACGAGTTTATGTTGTTCGCAAAGAAATTGCTAGAATGATTGAGAATTTGAAAGAGGTTAGGAGGTTCGAGGAGCCATCGGAGCTGCGATACGCACCGTCAGAGGAAGACGATGCGCAAAAGTCATCACACTCGGATGACTACAATTGCCATGAACTGGTTTTAAATGGTAAGTAACATGATTCACGTCTTTGATATTTATCCCTTACAACTTAAAAAAATTAATAAAACGGCTCGGTAAATTCTATTTCAAATAACAAAAAGACTTTATTTTACTAATTTCGCATAAAGTACCTGTAGAAGATGTATACAATGTCATTAATAGCACAGGTGTATATATTTACTATTTTGTCCCACGAATTCTTCTTTTTCTTGTTAAGTTTGGATATTCTCTGTCCGTGGTATTTTGTGATTCATATTTTGTTTTCCGGTACTATAATCACCAATGCACATAATAAATCAACAGATTATTTCAATGAGAAACCGTTGTCGGAGGGTGTGCAGTTTTAATACATTGAAATTTATTATATTTTCATTTTTTCATAATCATACGCATGTCAGGTCCATATTCCATGATTACCAGATAAAATCATGAATTGTAATCATCCAATTTGATTTGCTCTATTTCATTTTTTTATTCATTCTATTTGAATCATTTCTTTTGCATTTTCCCTATTTAGAATATTAGTTTCTTCTACTTCATAGTGTAAAATCCTTCTTCTTTAATAGCGTACTAGTATTCTAATCGTTTCTTCATACTCACTTATTTTCTGCTTAATTTGTCACCTTTTTGTCTAATTTGATAAACAAATGCAATTACTTATTTTTTCATCAATATTTGACAATCAAAATTCAAATTTTAAATAGTATAACAAAACAAAAATGTTTTAAAAAATACACTCCGGCGAAGACGACTATTCCCTTAATTTCAAGTGTGTGTGTTAAATCATTTAAGCATCTCCATTTTTTGGTAATTAAAACGGCTCTAATCAGCATCGTACATAGCTACTCTTCATCGTACCGATTGCTTGGGAATTTTCGAATTGCTTGTGAAAAATTCCGAGCTGACTATCTCATCTGGGGCTCGTTCCATCATAAAGGGTTCTGTTTAAATGCAAATTGAAAAATATCAAAAGCAAGTCCCGTATTATATGCGCTACTGATTGGTGCAAAATTGAGTTGCAATTGATTTCTAAAGTTGCATTTGATGACAATTCTTTATGCTACTCGTTCCTGGTCTCAATGAAGGTGAGGTAAAACAATTACATGCAAACTGGTATTGATTTGTCCAGTTGTAGTTTTGGTAGTGAACAGCTATTCGTTTGATACCGTCATGTGTTGGGGTTATTACAAAATAACTGGATTAGAATTGAAGGAACGGGTGATCGTAGGTGAACATAAATGGCTTCAGGTGTCGAATTTGATCACAGACATGTTTGATTGAAAATATTTGTTGAGGGGAGCGCAAATATGTTGCCGAAGATTAATCGACATCTTAACTTGCCCTTGAATGTGTTAAGCTCCAGTTCCCATTTGTTATTCATCTACAAGGGTCGCGGGGCTGGGGATAGGGGGACCTCGCCCCACTCCTCCTTCACACACACATACGCACACACCCACGGGTTGAATAATAACCACACACAAAAATGAACATCAAAATTGTGAGTTTATACATGTTCAGCCCTACCCCCACTTTTAAATTCACAGTGCGGCTGAGTGTTAATACTTAGGATACTCTATCAAGTCAATGTCCAAAAGAATTCAACTTCATCTCTCTAACACTCTTCAACTATAAGGATGCGATCCTCAATTTACTTGAATATTCTTTTAGAAATAGTCTGAAATCCTTATTGTTTACATCTGATTCTGGCGCATGGTTTCTTATATTCTTACATAAATCATTCATCCATCCATCGTCCCCACAGGCACTAACGCCTACATTAATTATTCATTTCATTGCTTATAAATATGTAATTCCTGGATTTTCTTTATCCCTCTGCGCCATACTACATGACTGTGTAGATCGGTGGGGAACTGCAGATACTGCATTTCATGATTATTTTGTCGAGCCGTAATTTATTATGAGCTTACGGATCAATATTTACATGCACTCTTTGGTAGATTACATATGAAGATGATACTGTCATTATTGCGATGTTTTAATTTGCAAGACAAGTGAAGTCAACTGTCATATTTTCTGAGATATGCATTCGATATCTGTAATAGACAGGCGTGCGTTGACAGAAAGCACGACGGTGTCTACATCACGTACTGACATCATCTGGGTCGCGTTTCACAAATCGTGTCATCGTTGTTATGACATAAGACCAAGCTCACCGAAATCACATTGATACATAAAACATTGAAAATAATTCGCTTGTCGATGAGATGGTTGTCAAGTATAGAAGTTTAGGACGCTTCGTGTAACCGGTCCCTATTGGGGAATAGATACCCTCATCTCCCATCATAAACACCATCATGACGATGTGGCATAGGCGAATTTCATGATCATGATGATGGGACTACACATGAGTGTGACTATGCTCTCTAGTATTACGTCTGTAATACGTCTTTAAGTCTGTGTATAGAATTTTGAATTTTTATTATTTATATATTCGTAAAGTTATATCACATGAATAACATTATATGACGGAAAAATATATATAATGGAAATCAATGGATTACAATGTATTTATAACTTCTTGGTCTCACTCTCCATCATCCCCCCCCCCATTTCTCTCTCTCTCTCTATATCTCACACAACCTCATTCTATCTGTCACTGTATCAATATAAATATACCTATCTCTATTTCTATCAATATCTTTCTATCACTCTCTCCGTCTTCATATCCAACGCTCTCTCTCTCTCTCTCTCTATTTCTGTAAGCTGCAAGCCCTGTTTTTCTTTGTATCTATTTTTCTTGCTTTATCCTCTCAGCTATCCGTCAATGCATCATACATGCATATCAATATCTAAATTTCAGTCTCACCATCCTTTCTTGTCACCGTGATCACCCCCTACAAACCACATACCACCCTTCTTCATATTCTTCCCCTTCACATGCACCACTCCAACCAGAACCCCCCCCCCCTCCATCCTATGAACCCCCACCAGCCCACGCAGTCCTACCAGACCCCCTCCATTCCTCCCCATGCACCCCTACCAGTCCCCCTCCTATCCCTCCCATGCACCCCTCCTAGCCCCTCCTATTCCTTCCATGTACCCCTAGCAGCCCCCTCAAATCCCTCCCATGCATCCCTTCTAGCACCCTCCAATCCCTCCCATGCACCCCTAGCAACCCCCTCATATCCCTCCCATACGCCCCTTCTAGCCCCCTCCAACCCCTCCCATGCACCCCTAGCAGCCCCCTCCTATTCCTTCCATGTACCCCTAGCAGCCCCCTCAAATCCCTCCCATGCATCCCTTCTCGCCCCCTCCGACCCCTCCCATGCACCCTTAGCAGCCCCCTTCAATCCTCCCATCCACCCTTCCCACCCCCTCAGATCCCTCCCATGCACCCCTAGCAGCCCCCTCCAATCCCTCCGAGTTCACAACTCAGTTCATCCCAGTCGTATCACATACCGAAATGAGATATGACTGATGCTGTAACCATATAACCCCTGATTGAATCGGGGATGCTACTGATGATGTGCCAATCCCATTATCTTCTCTCATCACATTCTCATTGTTGATCATCCGAGGCTTAATATCGTATGGAATTACCCCAATCCGGTCGATAGTAATAGGCTAATTACCATCCGTACGCCAGTTCTTAGGGATCACAAAAACGTCATGCAGATTGCTATAATGAAATATAAACCGAAAAAAATATTCCTCATGATTATTCTGATCAATGCTCTCATATTATGGTGCATTCAACTCTTATCCATGTTAAGGGGGTTTATCTATTGGTAAATCGACGATGCCACTGTGGATGAAATGTATATCACCATTTTAGCTACAGTCCTCTTTGTGTTCGAAGAGGACATCGGTAAAATAGGCGCAAAAATCATAAACGATTTTTTTTTTCATTTTTTTTGTCAATGACTGCTGGAGAGGTACCATTAATGTTGTAAAGAATGTTGGTATAAAACATTTTGGTGCGAACGTGTTAGGCTCTAAAAGTCCAATTTGAAAATTACATTTTAAATAATGGATTTAGAAGTAACATTCTTAGAAAATGAATAAGTCGTTAAATCAAAACCCAATAAAGCAGCTATAGCATGAATAAAATACAAAAATGAACGAAAATAAGATCTGAAATTCGTTGTGATAGTCGAGTGTCTCGCAATACATCACAGTGTTTTGTTCAGCGTTATTATACAGAAAGAACTTAATGTTGAATACAAAAAATGCTGAATTTCTGAAATATTTGGAAACCATTCAATGATCATATGCATGTATATATGATAAAAGGTAGCAAAGTCACCCTTTGATAGGGCGATAGCACGTATTGTGCACCGCCGTGCAATATCAAACACCGTTTTCATTGAGGTTGCTTTGATATTACCCCGTATACGGATATTAACTATCCGGGGACCCCGTGGCTACCACTGTACACAATGCCTGGTGGTGTAACGCCATGTGACTGATAAAGAAGCTGCTAGAATACTTAATGACGGTTGTTAGATCGATCATAGTCGCATGTCAAATTGATTCCTCTGACTACCACTAATGACAAACCGGTCACGTGCTTGTCTATGATCTACAAATCCGACGAGAATAGGGGGGGGGGGGGGGGCAATTATACCATACCAGAAAAAATGGCGTATAAAAGGGGTGTTTTAGCTGGTCGAAACGCAATACTCATTGAGCATGCCAAGAGCTCCAGAATATTGAAAAAGGATTTTATTTAAGAAACGAGGCAAAATTTCAAAACTAGGAAAAAAAATGAATCGAAAATCAAGGAAAGTAGTGTTTTTGGTAGTTTAAAGTAGTATTCTTCACCTCTACATCAATTCCATAATCTGAAATTCATCGATTAGGGAATAAAAAAAAATCAAAGAAGCGGATAAACAGTGTCGGACACAATGTAAATAATATTTACGTTGTTTAAATTGAGCATTTTAGTACTAACACTGGGAGAAAAATGTCCACAGTAAAAAAAAATGTATTCATACTAGCAAATTTGAGCGTTTTATCAGTATGAATGATATCTTAACATATATATAGGTGACTGTGTGAACTCTGAGACACACTGTGAACATACTGGGAACACGCAGTGAACTCATGGTGAACATACTGAGAACACACAGTGAATACACTGTGAGCACACCGTGTGAACAAAACATGTGAACACACTGGGAACGTAATATGTGAACGTACTATTTGACCACACTGGGCACACATTAATCACACTGTGTATACACTTCACACACACTGAACACACTCTGTACACACTATGAATACACTATGTACAAAAACTGGTTAATCACTGGAACACAATGTGAATACACTGAGAACACACTGGGAACATACCTGAAACACACTATGTAAACACATTGTGTGACACTGTGTTCTTTCCTACCCACATTGTGTATACTCTACAAATGTATGAACACACTAAGTCCAAAAACTTGTAACACACTGCAAACACACTGTGAACACACCGGGAACATACCGGAAACACACTATGTAAACACATTGTGTGACACTGTGTACTTTCCTACACACACTGTATACT
The DNA here is from genome assembly GCF_018143015.1 of Lytechinus variegatus. Classification (NCBI taxonomy): domain Eukaryota; kingdom Metazoa; phylum Echinodermata; class Echinoidea; order Temnopleuroida; family Toxopneustidae; genus Lytechinus; species Lytechinus variegatus. Next base: position 29,741,331 of record NC_054755.1, read on the forward strand.
CACTATGAACACACTGAGTGCAAAAACTGGTAACACACTGTGAATACATCTAACACTGTGAACACACTAGGAACATAGTTGAAACACACATTGTGTACACACTGTGAACACACTATGTGCAAAAACTGGCAACACAATGTGAATACACTTATCTGACACTGTGAATACACTGGGAACACACTAAGTAAACACATTGCGTGACACTGTATTCTTTCCTTCACACACTGTGAACACACCCAAAACACACTATGTGCAAAAACTGGTAACACACTGGGAACACAATGTGAATGCACTTATCTGACACTGCAAACACACTGTGAACACACTGGGAACATACCTGAAACACACTATGTAAACACATTGTGTGACACTGTGTTCTTTCCTACCCACATTGTGTATACTCTACAAATGTATGAACACACTAAGTCCAAAAACTTGTAACACACTGGGAACACAATGTGAATACACTTATCTGACACTGCAAACACACTGTGAACACACCGGGAACATACCGGAAACACACTTTGTAAACACATTGTGTGACACTGTGTTCTTTCCTACACACACTGTATACTCACTATGAACACACTGAGTGCAAAAACTGGGAACAAACTGTGAATACATCTAACACTGTGAACACATTGTGAACACACTAGGAACATACTTGAAACACACATTGTGTACACACTGTGAACACACTATGTGCAAAAACTGGCAACACAATGTGAATACACTTATCTGACACTGTGAATACACTGGGAACACACTAAGTAAACACATTGCGTGACACTGTATTCTTTCCTTCACACACTGTGAACACACCCAAAACACACTATGTGCAAAAACTGGTAACACACTGGGAACACAATGTGAATGCACTTATCTGACACTGCAAACACACTGTGAACACACTGGGAACATACCTGAAACACACTATGTAAACACATTGTGTGATACTGTGTTCTTTCCTACCCACATTGTGCATACTCTACAAATGTATGAACACACTAAGTCCAAAAACTTGTAACACACTGGGAACACAATGTGAATACACTTATCTGACACTGCAAACACATTGTGAACACACCGGGAACATACCGGAAACACACTTTGTAAACACATTGTGTGACACTGTGTTCTTTCCTACACACACTGTATACTCACTATGAACACACTGAGTGCAAAAACTGGTAACAAACTGTGAATACATCTAACACTGTGAACACATTGTGAACACACTAGGAACATACTTGAAACACACATTGTGTACACACTGTGAACACACTATGTGCAAAAACTGGCAACACAATGTGAATACACTTATCTGACACTGTGAATACACTGGAAACACACTAAGTAAACACATTGCGTGACACTGTATTCTTTCCTTCACACACTGTGAACACACCCAAAACACACTATGTGCAAAAACTGGTAACACACTGGGAACACAATGTGAATGCACTTATCTGACACTGCAAACACTCTGTGAACAAACTGGGAACATACCGGAATAACACTATGTAAACACATTGTGTGACACTGTGTTCTTTCCTACACACACTGTGTACACACTATGAATACACTATGTGCAGAAACTGGTAACACACTGGGAACACAACGTGAACACGCTTATCTGACACTGGGAACATACCGGAAACCCACTATGTAAACACATTGTGTGACACTGTTATTTCCTACAGGAATAAGCGCAGCTGCTTTCATGTGACGACAATAACATTTTAAAAATCCACAATTTGTGATATTCTGGATAAAAGCCTATATCTATTCTCAATTCTTAATAATAATCCATTGTTTTTTTTATTCCAACTAAACGTCAGTTGAACTTACACTTTAACCTGCATCTTGGCCCCTTTATCTCCATCAAAACACGCTACATTCACACCACCAAACCGGTCCCGGACCGATCGATGATATGCCATTCGAAATAAGGTAATAGCTTTGATCGTTTAGGAGTCATTTCGTTTCGTGTGACTGAGGTACTAGTCTCGACTGACAGGGAACATGTCTGGCAATATTCTACCTGGCAAGCTCAAGTGCTTCAATAAGAATATTGTCATGTAGGTACTGGCATATGAATACAAAATGGTTGGGATAGAATAACCCACTCCAGAAGATCTCGTCGATGGGCAAACCGTTCTGAATTCAATTCACTCGAAAGCAATTTCATTTGTAATTAATGACGACGCTAGTTTGACCATCTTGATTGTGTGCAGGGGTGTCGTCGAGTGGTGACTGGCGATGGTCCTGAACGGTCATACCCAGGACACTGAACCCAACGTACAGCATTGCAGAGTGCATTCAATATTGAGGGACGGTTTCACTAAACTATTATAACTCTGATATACATGCAGAATACACAGGATAACACCATATTCCGAGAAAGGAGTGACTTTCAATTTTTAATGCACTCACTAGATTATTAGTTCAAGATTATTATTATCATTATATAATCTTGAATGTAAATGTCCTTGTATTGAACACGTATTTTTTCAGGGACCGCAAAAACGGGGGCTGGAAATTGGGGGCAGACACCCCTTCCCCAATTTTTCTTTTGTCAATGAACGAAAACAAACATGTTAAAATTGAACTTCTGAATGTGTGTGTGTGTTGTTATTGTCCCCCTCCCACCCACACACACCTACACACGTATATAAATGTCATCACTTAACTATTTAATGGACTAATATCAAGAGTTCAAAGAAAGTATAAGAGTAAAATGAACTTTCCAAAAAGGAATAAATTCCCAAACAACTTCATCTACCATCCGATAATTAGGGGAATATGTATGTCTCCGTCATTATCAGCAACATCCAAACTCTGCCGAAATCATCACTGTATCCTTGCCTGAAAATTTCATGTCTGTTTAAGATTTCCATTATGATTCAATAGGACTCAACTTTCCCTTTCACCTTACAAAAACTCATCGAAAAGAAAACCCCAAACGCGTGTGAAGCAGAAATTTCGTTACGGGCATTGTGTATAATACAAACTCGGGAAGAGTGAATGGAAAAGTAAATCGTCTAAACATCTCCAACAAGCACTTTGTGATGAATTCATGCCCGGGATTCATTCTCCGCTGAAAAAAGTGCAGTGCTGGAAAAGAGCGATCTGCCAACGGGGAGGTTTAGGATTAATGCCACTACAAATTTGCGATGTCGTCTTTTAGTTTGAACTTTCTGTTTGTTAGGTGGGATAAGATGCGAACTCGTTTGTTTGAGGGAAGGCTTACGCTGGCGCGCACCTGTGAAGCGAGTAACCTTGTTGGTGACTAACCCCTACCCATCATCACGCACATCGAAATGAGGGTGGAGTTAAACTCGCCAAAATGAAATGAAATATTAAAGCAAATGATAATTTTATTAATGATAATTCGCTTAAGAATAAAAGGATACTGGTCAAAACGACTCAAAATTAATAGATTTAAAGTAAATCCAGATATTGTGTGAATCGGACTTGCCGATCTGGATTTCGATTTAAACCTTAAAGATTTGAATTTAAGGTTAAAAAATTTGCGATTGCTCCGGAGACAATTGCTCCTACTAGAAATCCACAAATAAAGCCAAACTTAAACATAACTTCAAGCCTAAAAACTTTAAACTCGTATTATTTTGAAGAAAAACAATATCATATTCATATCCCCTCGCCTCGTATCTTCACAGAAATTGGCCAAAGAGCAATTGTCACCAAAGCAAAAAAAAAATCGCGCTACCATGCAGGTTGGTTGCTTATTTAAATCTTATGTTCTTTGAGATTTAAAAAGAAAGCTTTCAGGTTTCAAATCAAATTAGTATTTCGACTGGTCATTGACTAGAGCGGGCCTACCTGCTGCGTAAAAGTTACTGGTATTGCTTGTAACTTGCTATCCATTGTTACTATGGCAACGATACTCAACAACCAATCAAAATCAAGGATTCTATGGAAGGTATCGTTAGATGGAAAACTTACTGTGGGGTGTTTTTTGCAAAGGGTCAATTTATTTATTTCGAACCTATGCAATTCCAAGTGTTCATAAGCCTATATGCTTTGAAACCTCACTTGAATTTACTTCAGTTATTGACACATTATGGTTCCCTCCCCCCCCCCCTCCCCCACATGCGTCTGTATGTCTTTGAATATGTTTAAAGATATCGAAATTCTATTTGATCCCTTCTAAATTAAGAGTTTTAAGAACGAATTCGGACATACAGACAGGGGTATATATGAAGGAGGAAGAGAGGGGGGTGAAGAGGGAGAGAAGGCCGGATAGAGATGAGGCAGAGAGAGATGGGAGAGCGGGATGAAGAAATGAAAAGCAAAGACAGGGTGACGAGGGGAAGAATGAGATGATAATGACAATGAAATATAATAGATTGGTGTGTTAACGGTATTGAAAGAGATCCTTATTTAACAGATCAGGAACAATGCAGGCCTATACGCCTAAAAGCTATATATACATATACTGTATCTACAGAATATGGCAGCTTTTGTCCTTAAAAATAAATGAAGAACACGAATCGTGAATAATTCCCTCACCATCACTGAGAATTAAAGGGAGTTATATTGATCAAACCGACAGAGTAGAGTGTCATTATTAGATACTTTGTACACACATTAGCGATGGGCGATGCGACACGACTTTGTCATTCGAGTTTAAAGCCGATATGCCACTGGCAAAGCGCGCGAAAATCATGTTCTTTACCCCAGACTTGGCGGTTAAAATGAACTAGGTGACATAGATACGTGACGAAACGGCGTTTAATCTTCTCAAACACTCGATTTAGCAGCATTCGGGCAAAAACGTTTTAAAACCGCTAAGCATAATAAAGGGGGGAAAGAGTGTGGTTTGTTCAACATCATCACATCATGTTTAAAGTCGCCAGGGCGTATTCAAATAGAGGAAAATATCTGGAAAAAATGTGTTTTTTATTTTCTTATCTTTATTCAATAAGTAGAGTTCGGACAAAGAGTTTGTCCTGCTTTAACTATTTTGCATGTAAAAAAAATTGACACTGTAAGAGAGAGAGAGAAAAAAAGAAAGGCATTTTTAATTAAAAGGAAAATATACACAAGATATATAGTTAAGATATACTTTGGCTTTAAGCCTCTTTAACTTTATCATTTATCATATTAATAAGGCATGTAAGAAATGCCAGAACATACAAATATAAATGTTTTGCTTACGTAAGCATAAGTAAATAGACATTGATAATCTACATTAAGTTAACTATGTCCAGGCTTATCAATATGCCGATGTCTTAATCTTATTTCTGCTTGCTCCTATATGGTACAGATGCATCCAAACGCACCGCGTCAAATGGGACAGCCCCTACGGGCATCCTGTCCCGAGCCCGCCCGGTGTTCCGGGGTGCTGCTTTGTTGTGTATGGTGCTGGCCGTGTCTCTGGCTCCATCTATCACCTTGTACCACCGGGTCAGGGAGCTGGAGGGGAGGGTGATGAGGCAAACACGAGACCTGTCGGAGTTGAGGCTGAGGGAGGCGGATGAGGAGGGGTTAAAGGGTGTCGGTGAGACGGAGGATGCCCGCTTATACATCGGCAGGAAGATGCTGGCAGCTAGCTGTGATTGTCCTCCAGGTAATGATAATAATAATATTCAGTTCTTGTATAGCGCATGATACATTATGAATAACGTCTCTAAGTGCTTCCAAAGGACTTGGAATTATTACCCCGGCTTTAGCTGGGCTACCTTTATAGGCTACCTAGGCGCCCAAGAATTCAAGGAATTTCTTCCTACCAGGTACCCATTCACTTCACCTGGGTCGGGTGCAGCACAATGTGGATAAATTTCTTGCTGAAGGAAATTCTGCATGACTGGGATTCGACAAATGCACTGGGCCACAACGCTCCACTTCATCTCATTTAGGGGCGGGATGCAGAGTTTCATAAAAATCAAAGGGCAATGTATAGTAAGTGGGTCATATTTGTCAAAGAACTTCCTGACAATCTTAAAGGTGATATCACTTCGAATAAATGGACCATAATCAATGAAGGTACCACTGGCATACTGGCGTACAGAATGATGATAAATTGCAAATTCGTGTATTGCAAACTCGTCCACTCATCGCGTGGTTTAACTTCATTTAGTGGAATGCCATTCCATCCATCAACATTTCGTCTAACAAGCAATTGGTCCAATAACCATTTGGTCCAATAATCACTTCGTCTAATCACCAGTTCGTCTATGGCCATTTTTGTCTCATAACCAGTTGGTCTAATACCCATTTTCTTTTCATTCATTTCGCCCAATTAACGCTTATCCATTATTATACCAAATGGTTTATAGAGTACATGTAAATGGCTATTGGACCAACTGGTTATTTGACGAAAAGGTGAGTGGATGGAAATTTGTAATTAGACCATGTGCATGGTGGATGAACTGATGGTAGACCGCATGATAGTAGACGAGTTGGCAATCGGACGAATTTGCATTGGACAATAAACCGTACAAATGGTGGCTTGGAGGCCATGCCCCTTCAAAAAAAGTTCCAAAACCAACAAAGAAAATGAGATGAGGAAGACGAAAAATAGGGTGAAATGTAATATCCGTTTCTTTATAACATGACATGACTCTTTCACAAATTTCCCATTTTTATATCAAAAAGTTCGAAAGAGTTTCTCGCTCATAACTCATAGCTCATAACACTGAAAAGCATGGAAGGGGAATCACAATGTCAGTTTTCGGCCAAATGGTATGTGCCCCCCCCACACACACACACTCTAAAAATATTGGGTAAAAATGCTCCATGAGAGTAATTATTTGTCCAACCAACATTGGGCATTTTTTTTATTAATCAAGTGTGATGAAAATTTTGCCCGTTCTTAAGCAATTGCTACTTGTGTTTTTAAATCTTACTGGACAATATGCTTCCGCATTGGGTAAAATAATTCCCAAAATTGGTTGGATACATTATACCCTCGTGCTGGTTAAATTCTACCCAATACCTTTTACAGTGCGTGCAGCACCCATGGATCCACACCTATCCTAGTATCCTAATGCCATGATTGATTTCTTTTTTTATTGTTATTGTTTAAAGCATATTACTTTATCTTCATCATTTTGCCACCCCCCCCCCCCCTTCCTAACGTGTGTAGAACTGCTCGGTATCGTTCGTCAACGATGCTCTTTACCGAGATGACTTAACCGCGTTAGCGTGAATCTATTACACTTTCACTGCCTTGACGATGGAATTGTCAATACACTTCAGTGTATCCTTTCGTTTCTCGGCTCTTAACGTAAATAAGGCGATTTCTTATTAAAGGCTAGTACCTTTCCGAAAGCCTTGTGATTTTGAAATGAATTCGCACATAGATTCATTGCGTTTATAGATATGTAGCCATTCCCCTTTCATGCCCTTTGTCATGTTTGTGACCACATACATGCGTTGCATTGAAACCTGTCTAAAGTGACCACCCAAGGGAAACACAAAATGTGGCCTTTATAGACAGGTGGCTGCTATAGACAGGTTCTTACAAATCTTTCTCCATGGGAACCGGTTTTAGTGGTCACTATACGCAGGTGGCCACTATAGACAGGTGGCCACTAATACAGGTTTGACTGTAATTTCATACATTCTTCTACAGGCCCAAAGGGTGAACAAGGACCAAGAGGAGAAAGAGGGAGACAAGGATCGACTGGCAGAAGAGGTAAAACACTCTAAAACAATCTATTCAAAACTTGAATTATGTCTTATAAGAATGGGTGGAGTCAATACAATTTGTATTTCAAATATACAAAAGTATTGTCAACCCAGTCAAAATTAATAGAATCTAAATATGCATTTAAATAAAAGAATAGACCTACACTCTTAAAAAGAATAAAGATCACTGAGCAACATACCGTCGACACAACTATTGGTTTAAAAAATATAATTGGGTAAAACATTTGCTCAATAAATAAAAATTGCCAAGAATATATTTTTTCCAACATACATTACCCAACAGAGTATAGTACGTTGCCCTACATTTTTAAGTGTGTACTTCTCTCTTTTCATAAGAAGCTTATTGAGGGGGGGTGAAGAGTCGGAGGAACTCTGAGGAAGGGAGGGACTTGGGGAGGGAGGGGCGGAAGGAGGGAGGGAGGGGGAGCGAGGGTCTGAGGGAGGAAAGCCGGGGAGTGACAGAGGTGGGGACGGACGAACGGAGGAAGACAATGCAATTTAATGGATATCAATTGAAAGTATTTCAGACATTGTCTTGGGCATGAAAAAATGCCATGTAATTATCGAGTATTGACGAAAACATAACTGGTACACGTAAAATTCTCACGTTTTTAATGATACCCAATATGATCCAATAAAACGAAATATATAAAGCGCACCCCCCCCCCCCCGCAGATAATTTGAATTGACTTTATTACCAAATATCACTGTCAGGTAAAATTACATGTACATCACATATAAACAAAACGTTTAGTAACTGGAGCTAACGTAATTGCACTGATGCCACACTGATTTTTGTTTCAGGAGAGAAGGGTGAACGGGGGGAACCCGGCGCAGATGGCGTCTTCGGGCAGGATGGAGCCGTAGGGGTCAAAGGTGACAAAGGAAATCCAGGCATCCCCGGTGAACCAGGTAGGTGATGACGTCATATTTTTTTTTCTCTACTTTTTGGCCGTTAGCGGTTAGTGATGTGCTCGGATATAAAAAAAAATGTTAGCTAATCAATTTTTACTACTGTTGTCACGATATGGCAACAAATAATCAAAAGAATTTTGGATAAAATATCTTCTTCTTTCTTATTTATTTACATACAACAAATGACAGAATAATAAAAAAAAACTTAGTCATTTATACATATTGAAGAATCAGGTCTGGTTAGTCCACAAATGTATATTCCAGTTTAAAATCCAAATGTCCAGTGCCGGACGCACAGAAACGTTGTTGGTATCTTAACCATGTTAACAGAACGCCAACAGTAAGCCCAGTCACATCTTTCGGATTATGAAGTCAAAACATATATTTCAATATATAAGTTAAAGCCCCCTCACACCTGACCGAATGTAGGCGGACGAAGGGTGACGAATGGGAAAAATGCACAAAATACTCACGAATTCAACGAACTCAAATAAAATGTCCGTCAAATCATGCGATTAGTAACTTTTGTCAAATTTTATCAACGAACGGTAAGCGAAGGATAAATGATTTTCGGTTCACCTCTTTGAGTAAATTGATTGATAATACCAAATGAGCCGAACGAACAGTGAGCAATGGTTTGATATGGCGTGCGATTAGAAACGAAGACAAGGAAATAGATCGGGCGTTCTTGTACGATTGTGTCGTGTTACTTCGTTAATGATGATAATAATATGCAACATTTATAGCGCTTAATACAAATGTTTCTAAGCGCTGCATACTATTACCCCGGCTTTAGCACGGCTACCCTGATCGGGCGCATCGAGCATTCAAGGAATTTCTTTCTACCAGGCACATATTTACTACACCTGGGTCGAGAGTGGCAAATGTATATAAACGCCTTGCCAAAGGACGCCTGAGCTGCGTTGGGGTTTGAACCACGGACCTTGTGGTTTACAGTCCTGATATTTATCCACTGAGCCACAACACCTCTGACTTATGACCTACATGTCACTTATTGTCGTGTGACGATCGAGAACTGGTTACTCTCAGGGAATGACAGTTCGTCTCTTTTGAGTAGTTTTTTTTTATCAAAGTTACACTTTTATAATTAATAACACAAGTTACAATTTTATCATTAACTTAGCTATTGAAATTATCTGCTACTTGGTTGCGTATGAACAAGTTAAAAATGCGAATGTATTTTCAGCTTAAATCATATTCGGCGTATTGGATAAAATGAACGACCATGAAATCAATCCCATTCTCTCTATTTTTGCCCCTATAGGCCCAGCTGGTCCTAAGGGTGTACCAGGAAGTCCCGGTCAGCCCGGTATCGGAGGACCCCCGGGCCTACCAGGTCCCCAAGGTGTTAGAGGGCAAAAGGGTGTAAAAGGACCCCCTGGACCTCCTGGCCCACAAGGGCCCCCAGGTATGATTATATTGACAATTTCAAGTCCACCTCAGAAAAATGTTGATTTGAATCAATAGAGAAAAATCAGCCAAGCACAATGCTGAAAATTTCATCAAAATCGGATGTAAAATAAGAGAGTTATGAAATTTCAAAGTTTCGCTTATTTTTAACAAAATAGTAATATGAACGAGCCAGTTACATCCAAATGAGAGAGTCGATGATGTCACTCACTCACTATTTCTTTTGTTTTTTTATTGTTTGAATTACACAATATTTCATTTTTTACGAATATGACAATTAGGACCTCCTTGCCTGAACCACAAAATGTTAAAATAATGGAATTCCACGTGTTCAGGGAGGAAAGAACTTCATTTCACATGACACTGACGAGAAAATCTGAATATATCATATTTCATATAATAAAATACAAAAGAAATAGTGAGTGAGTGATGTCATCAGTTCCCTCATTTGCATACTGTCCGTGATGTGCATATAACTGTTTTGTGAAATGAAGCAAAAATTAATATGTCATAACTTTCTTATTTTACATCCGATTTTGATGATTTTTCAGTGTTATGCTTGTTGAATATTTCAATTTTTATTAAAATCAAGTTTTTGTTGGGGTGGACTTGTCCTTTAATTGTTCTTAATCATATGTATATACTAATACGTTTTTATTATAAATCTCGAATTTTAATATTTAACACAGATTTACCTGATTAGAATATAAAAACCCAAAACATGACAAAGAAAAGATATCAATCCATGTGTTTTATCATTAATTCTGTATAAAAGTTTATTTTCAATTCATCCATCTGTCTGTTTAATGAAATTTTGTTATATTTATATTTCTTTGTCAGGTCCTTGGTCATATCCAGTGCATTATTTTTTTCTTCAATTATGTTCTGATGATTTTTCATTGATTTTATGGTTGCCCATTTATTTTTTCAGATCAGGTCCGATAGTCAAAGAATCGATTGAAAAATTGATACAAGGCATTTAATCTACAATGCTCTTTTATCCTGCTTTCAAAAAAATGGAAATGCTTTATGCATTATTGATAACTAGGTGTGCACTTAAAAAAATACAACCTATTCCCTCAGACTTTTGGTTTAGTATTTATCAAAGTTTTGGTTTTGTTTTTTTTACTCGTTTCAGTTTCTACCTTTATTATTCATTGTATAGGTTTCATAGTTATATCCGTAGTCTTATAATCGTTTAAATAATTATATATAAATTAGCTTTTTATCTTATTTGTTTATCAAATTTATTTTCACTTTTTGATAATTCCGCAATATTGTAAAATATTGCACTATATACGCGTTGACTATTATGTGAGGTTTCTCAAACTAGGTACTATGAATAAATTAATGTTTTGTCAAGAATAATTTATACAAATTTGAATGTTGTTCTTGTTCATTTGACTATCCTACTCTTTTGAAAAGGAACATCCATGACTGCTGGACTTGCTGCTTCACAGGTAAGCTAAAATATGAAAAACGGCTCTTTCTTTTTTTTTTCTTTTTTAATTATTTTTGTTCGATTTATTCAAACTACTATATACAAAGCATAAACACTGATGAAGTTTTTTTTTATGTTTACAATTGTTATCTCCGAAAGTAACTTTATTATCATGAATTTATATACATGTACATGTATAGTGAAAGAGAGGAAGGAGAGAGAGAGAAAAAAAGACAGAGAGAAAGAGATATAGAAAGGGAGATAGAGAGAAAAAATAAGTAATAGAGGAGAAATAGGTTGGAGATGGAGAGGCAAAACAAACAGACATATCGTTTATCGCACAACCTTATCCCTAATCAAATCATGATAGTTATTTTATTTTGTAATTGCATAAATTTGAATTATTCTCATTACAACGTTATTCCATTCAACACGATGTATGTTACACATTGGTAGAGGAGAGCTTTATTAAATCATTTAGAACAATTACAGGCAACAGAAATGTGAAAACAGAATTCCATGACTTTTCCATGACTAAATTGCTGCTTTCAGTGACTTCCCGTGAGGTCCCGGGAGTCATGTAGAATTTGGGATGTCACAAAACTGGGAAAAATGGAAATCTTGAACACCAATTATAATAGCAGAGTATGATCACAGGGTATGAGAGCTGCGAGACACGACAAACTAGAAAGCTTCCATAGCCAAGAGCTAAATGGAATTCCATGACTTTCCACAAATTTTCCAAATTCCCTGACTTTTCCCTGACTTTCCATGACCACAATTTTTTCCAGGATTTTCCCTGGCTGTGGGAACCCTGACGTAACTAGGAAATATTTTAGTTTGATTCACGTTTTATATGATTTGTTTTGTATATTTAATTTTATGGCGTATCTTAATAAGAAATGACAAATCAATTAATTTTTCTTTCAGCTTGGTACGTCTACCACTCCCTTGGCCGCCATTCACCTTCAGGCAATGCCAGAAGACCTTTATTCTGGACTAACTAGACTCGGTAAAATATATTTTTAATCATTTTCAAGATGTTTTTCTTTAAATTTCTCAATAAAAAGACATAATCACAGAGACACTGTATTAATTTTTCTTACAAAATATTCAATCGATATGTAAAGCTTCATCATACTAAGCTTAAAAGCTGAACTCTCAACTTTTGTTGATATTTTTTATTTGTTTCCTTTAATAACATAGTTTAAGAGTTAAACCATTTATATCCTTTGTCGTTTTCATACAGAGTCCCAGAACCTATAAGAGTAAATACGTAGCTTAGAAGGGACTTACTTTAATTTGATTTTAATTTTGTGATTATGATTTATTAATCTTTTCATCCTAAACGGAACTGTCATGTAATCTGGATTTGTGATCATACGCTAAGTATTTACTTATTTTATGTACATGTATTTGTGTTGCAGGTGTCCCATCAATCGTTTGATTTTTAGGGGCATCCTTATCTTTCAAATTTCATTCATCATTCATTGTCATCAGTGCATCTATTTTTATCTTAAATGATTGGATAAACGAACTTAACTGAAATAAACTGATATGCATCAAATAGAATACCAATAAAAATTGAATGAATGATAATGAATAATAATCTGGAATAACTCGAGTCAAATCAAATTAAAATTATATAACCTAACACGTTTTTTTTTAAGAAAGTTGATATCGAATATAATCAAAGGCTTAGAACCTAGCTCGTGATCTGTGAAACTTCAGAATAATAAGTACACACCCTATTGATGAAAAATTCCATCAAAATTTAATTATTTCATGTTTCAGATCGGTACGGTCACTTGAACTCGTGGTTTATTAGCACGACAACAGGAGGTTTTTCGCTTGGTCGTGATGGTAACGTGACTGTTCTCTCTGGCGGTCATTACTTCGTGTATAGTAGCGTGAGTACGATGCAATCTTGTGTCTATTTTCTGATCCCCATCTTGTCTTATTTTTCACTTTTCATCTTAATCTTCACACTAAATAATTACTCGATGCGATTTTATAAAAAACATATATGTATAATTTCAATGGCATTGAATTATCGTACCTTCAACCAACTCTATAACAATATTCATTTGAGAGATCCACATGCACTCAACAAACTCTGCTTTTCAGTTAATCTCTCCATTTTATCAGCTTTATAGTTTTACAAGATAAATGAAACCCATTTATACTTTCCTCTCACCATACATAATTTTTGTTCATATCGCTTGAATTGAATATTCATTTTATATTGTTGTCATCTCAAACACCTTGCACATTTTTAAGGTGCACTTTTGCACCCTTCGAGTGCAATGACTGGGGGCTCTTTTTTCCAACTATGCATCCAAAGACATTATATCCCCTTTTATAAGGTGCTACATGCAGAGATGTACCCTTTGGACATGACTTAGGGTGCACTGACATGACTTTAATAGGGAAAAAATTAACCTTTTTCTCAGTTTGTGAAATAATTTGCTTCTACATTTTGGCTTTTAAAATGAAATACAACTTACTTGAATAAAAAAAAATAACTGACAAGTCTATTACCATGGACCCGTCTTATAATGTTGAAAGATGTTCTATTGAACCCTACATTGTAAATGAATCTTACATTCGAGCTGAAATGAAAAAAAATAGCAAATGAGATTAAAAATACTTAGCAAAAACAATCATAATTAATTTCAACCACTATTCAAATAAAACTCTACCTCTGAAGTATATATTTTTACCGTGTTTGATTTTAGGTGCTGTTCTACGATAAGTCGGCTTTCTATGCTGCTTCTACGAACATTAATGGTGACCCTTTCCTTAAGTGCATGGGAGTAAGAGGTTCAGCGTTTGCCAGGTAAGATGATTATCATATCGTTTATTCATTTTATTTATTTAGTGTTTATTCATTAGTCTTTTTTTAGTAGGGTGGCTCCATCAGTAATTGATATACTGTTGTCCTTGGAGGCCCTACTATAAACATATATAACAAACATGGGTATAAAAAGTGTACAATGTAAGTTGAAACTAACAAACTGTAAAGAAAAGAACAACACAAAGGACATGGGTTCTATTGCCGTGCTGCAATGTTGACAAAATAGCCATCTGTTGGACTGTTACCCTTCAAATGGATTTCACTGATATTTAATGCCAAGAAATTAATAAGAAACTTATATGGACCAGTAAAGAGATAACTGAATGAATCAAAATGAATAAAATTGATTTTTTTCATATATATACAAAAGAGCAATGTATCCCATTATTAACAATTAACCCCCCCCCCCTCTCTCTCTCTCCCTCTTCTTTCTTTTCTTCTTCTTCTTCGTCTTATCTTGCATCTTATTTTCCTCCTCCTCCTTCTTCTTCTCATTTTTCATACAGATTTGGATCGTGTCAGTCTAGCGGTGTGATGCTATTGGAGGCCGGTGACCACGTGGGTGTGGTGTCGTCATACCCGTCAAGAACAGTAGACATGCGTCCAGACTCGACATACTTCGGTTTAATCAAGCTAACGTAGCGTGCATGCTAATATAAAATAAAATCCCTTCTCAAATTACCCAATGTGAGCCCCCGTCGAACATAAGCCTTGATTTAAGACATTTTTATTTCACTTTGCGATACCAAAAAAGCATTTGAAAATGTTATGGCGCCGTTTGTTCCTGTAACCGACCTGACAGTTTGTGCTATGACGTTATAGTTTTTGTTCCGTCGAAGAAAACTGCATCTACCATTTTCTAGAGGGTGTTTTTTTATCATTCATCAAGTAGATAAATCAATCAGATAGAGTACAGGTATATGGACCAGATAAGGGAGGGTTCACAATAGTAGGAATTCAGAAATCAAGGACACACCCTCCTCCCACACCCACCCATGTGTGACATCATCATGTATCAACAATCCTTAATGCTGTTTTAAAGAGGTATGCTAATTTCGACCTTTCCCTCTTAAAATTGAAGTCTCTCTTCACTTTATTTGTAGAACATTCCTCTATAGAGCACAACTTTAAGTATTACGCGAAGTAATTTTTTTTATCGAAGAAAACATGGGTCTACAAATGCCATAGATATAAGCCATATCCTAAGTGGCGTAAAACGCCTAGATGACATAGAATCTGCTATTTATTACCCTGAATTTCGAAACGGCACTTGAAGCTGAAAGACACCCTCTATTTTAATAATAAACACAAAAATGCGTTGACGCCGAGATGCAGAAAACAGACCATTTCGACATATTTCATGGACGCGCATGCGCAGCACAATGTGATGAGTGACCCCCCCTCCCCCCAACACCCACAAACACACACCGATAATTCACACCCCATGATAATTACATGTGATATACATGTATTAACTTTCTCGTTTTCAAATTATAATAAGCGAGGGATGGGGACGTGTGATGCGGCAGAAATAAATCTAATTAGTATGTCGATAATATCATATTCTCGAACTTTAATGTGATTAGAGGTTTAACAATATGAACAGTATTATTTCGACATTTCAAGCTCGTGCTTTATAAATGGCACGTTGCCGCAAAAAATGGAATGGAATTCACGTTTCGTATAGAAGTGTACGGAAAGAGTTACTACAATCAAATTCAAGTGAGATGAAATCAATTTTAAGAGATCTGATTGGTATACGGCTTCTTAAGAGATTAATTTAGCTCTTAGTGAATCAGATCCGAGAAAACTAATGCAACTTTGTGATTGTAAGAATTATATTTTGAGCCCATCTCCATTTACTACATACATGAAATGGTATTGAGATCTTGTGCCAAAACTACTTTGAGGCGACTACACACCATACAGTATTTTGTACATAATTTATGTAAATTTATTCAATAATTCTGATTCATAATGTCAGAGGACTTGGTTTTGTAAAGTAAGGTCTCTGCGACAGAAATCAAAATTATGCTGTTTATTCCATATTACAACAACCATGTTAAGTACGTACACCCATGAATAGTGTTTCTCTCGATGGTACGAATAAAATTTTGTAGATATACTACTTTGTAAATATATTTAATGACATAGGGCATTGGATTTCTGTTTCTGAGAAACAAGCTGTGTTTATATGTGTAGTTATACAGGTGTTGTAAATTAACTTTACATAAATGACCAAGTTATTTGTTGCTTTCTAATCAGACGTATTCCCTAATTAAGCTCTGGTTTCAAATTATGTATAATAAAGACATCCAAATGATATTTGTCGTTTATAATCAAACAATTAACAGCTTAATACATTATAGTTTCCTATTGTCTGCCTTCAACCATTTCTATTTTTTTATATATCTTTAATTCCTCTTTTTCCTCTTTCATTTTTTAATAATCAATCTTCTACTTCTTATTCGTCTTTTCTTCCTGCTCATCTTCTTCTTTTCTTCTTCTTCGTCTTCTTCTTTCTCCTTTTCTTTTTTTCTTTCTTTCTTTCTTTATTTCTTTCTTTCTTTCTTACTTTCTTTCTTCTTCTTCATCTCCTATAGTTCTTCTTTATCTTATCATTTCTAGTATTTATCTTTTATATTAATTTACATCAATCTCTGACCGAAAAGCGACCAAATGTGATCAATGGCAAAAAGTGGTACATATTGTAAACACTGTAAATACGTGTACATTAAAACATTGATTATGTTTTAGTATGGCATATTTACATTAGTTTATCCTATCACTCCATGTATATAAAGTTGTATTAAACACGGGCATTTTTAGAAACAGAAAACAAGACTTCCATGGTTATTTATTGTGTACTCCGTTTTATAGATAGATCATTGAAATACTTTAGTAAAGTCGAAACCCAATGATGAAAATGAAACTATTTTTTTCTTATCAACTCTGTAAAGTGGAGTCACATACCCCCACCCCCCCCCGACTTTAATATCATCACTTGTTTTTTACATGGGTATTATTTCACTTTGTTACATCTCAATATAAAAATAGACAGTTTGCCATTTTGCCATGGATTCGACTATACATGTATATTTTTTTTTATCGTTCTTCCATTTTACTCGTTTCACTTCCTATCTCAACCCCACTAGAGTACCTACGGGGGGCAGTCTGCCCCCCTGACGAGTCACAACCCATACAAAAGACATATCTCTGCCCCCCCCCCCCCCCCCGAGGAGCTTGAAGACCTTTTTTTTTTGGCTTGTCAAATTTTTTGCCGGTTTTGCCCCCCCCCCCCTCCTGAGGAGCTTGAAGACCTTTTTTTTTTTGCTTGTCAAATTTTTTGCCGGTTTTGCCCCCCCCCCCTATGAAAAATCCCAGGTACGACACTGCTCAACCCCTCATCTTCTCTTCTCCTGTTGCTATGTCAGATTTCCTCTACCCTCTCGTTCTAAGCCTACTACCTGTATCCTTCTTTCTCCTTTTCATCTCTTCCTTATGAAAAATTATTGTTCGTTAATCATTTCTCCATCTCCATTTATCTCCATCCCATACCATTCTTTGTTCTCGCATTCCATTTTTATTTCTCAGATTCTAATACCATTCGACACTGAGAGAAATCCAACAAGCGTAACACTGAAAATTTCTTCAAAATCAGATGTGAAATAATAAATTAATGTCATTTCAAAGTTTTGCTAACTTTCACAAAGTGATATATGCATACCCTGGTCAGTATGCAAATAACGGGACTGATGACATCACCCACTCAATATTTATTTTGTATTTCTTTATATGAAATATGACATTTTTCTCCTCACTTGAATGTAAAACAAAGATTTATTTCCCCTGAACATGTGGAATTTTAACCAGTAAAAAAACGTTTTGGAGGTCATTCAAGTCAGTCATTATTGCCAAATCTGTAAAAATGGAAATATTGTCTAATTCAAACAATTAAGAATACAATAGTGAGGGAGGGGCATCATCGACTTTCTCCCCTGCATATCACAGAGTTCTGCATATCAGTTTTGTAAAAATAAAATAAAAATAGTAATAATATCAAGCAATACTTTAAATGTATCAACTTTCTCACTACATGTACATCTGATTTTGATGAAATTTTCAGCATTACGTTTGTGTGATTTTCTCTATTGATTCATATCATAACACAACAGTTTTCTGGGGTGGACTTGACCTATGAAATTAATTCTACTTCATGCAACCCCTGACCCTCTCTCTCTCTCTCTATCTCTCTGAAATTTCTCACGCTATAATTTTTCTCTTAAAAACAAACGAAAATTCAAAGAAAAGAAAACGAATAATAATTAAAGACTTTCTCTTCAATTCCAACAAAATATCATAGAAATATATCTTGAATGTTTAACCTGAGATGATATCAGGTTAAAAAGAATAAGAAATAAAAGGTGGAGACAAAATTTACAATCCAAAAATTTATTTAAAAAAAAACAAGGAGATATTGATCTAGTCAAATTATTTTCAATGTCTGCAACTATGCGTTTATTGTATAAGATTAAGGATTTTTTCAATAGTATTTGTATACTTTATTTTCAAGGCTGCTGTTTGAAGCAACTAAACTCGTTGCGTTGCACTTAATTTACTGAGCTCAAATATTTTTAAAGTTGGCACTGATAGTAAATGTTTGGACACAAGTGTAAGCTGACACATATGGGGCCAATTTATATTGATTTCATGTTTTCCTTAAAGCCTTATCATATACGTAGCAAACATTATCACAAAGATACACAATTTCTGCAAGGCAGACTTATATGGCGTCGGGGTGTATCAGAAAAAAAAAACTTTATATGTTCCCCTGAGAAAAATACAAATCGATGACAACAAAAATCCCATCTCATAAAAGTTCTTCTTTAGCAATGCAAAGGTACATGTAACTTTTAGGGATAAGTAACCTATCACTATAAGTCATTGTTTTGACAATAATGAGCAAAATAGAACTTGGTTCACTTCCATACTAAAACTGGTGGACCCGGTGGGAATTCGTTAAGAATAAGAACATTAGAAATCATACTCCTTATTGTCTCATGATCTGTTTTCATTTCTGTGAGAAGATTAAGCTTCGAAAATATTAAGAAAACTGAATAGGATTTTAAGCAGAGTTTGATAACATTTACATGTATATTAAGCATTCTAGTTTGCTACCAATTTTTTTCTGGTGCTTCCCCCTTTTCTGGAAAATCCTGAATTTCTGGAAGTATGGTATCCCTGCATACATTGTAAAACAACTTCTTTTTTAGTAAGTACAAGTAATGTTGGAATTTGAGCAAATGCAATTAAAAATTAATGTGTTTCTCATTGGCACATTCTCGCAAATTATCTTTTCAATGTGCAGTGAAGTGCACCGCCTGTATATAATATGTTACTACTTTTTAAAGAACAATTGTGTTATGCCTGGTCACAGAATCTGAATTAAGGTACATACAGTGTATCTTAAGAATTTGGAACAATTTCAAGTGATATGAGTATAGTACTATATTATTAACTGGGCATTCTTGAAAGTTGGATCTCCTTTTTATAATTATCATCAATACACCGTGTACATTTATAATATAATACTTATAACATTAAGGTTTAAACAAGCTTATCAATGATGTGACAGCAAATGGGTTTTAAATACTTAAAGAGGTGACATTTATTTCTATAAATAGAATTGTTTAGATTTAAACATTGCTTCTTCATCAGAATTTAAAACGAATGTGTCCTGTATGTTTAATGATTTTCAAAACATAAAATCTTTGCATCTGCTCATTTTCTATTTAAAAAAATCACTAATAGTATGGCAGTAAACATACATTAAAAATAAAAATGTCATGTTGTTTAGTCTTTAGACCCATATAAAGTACCCCATATGTATTTAAATATTACATCAATGCCCGAGGATTGCAATAGAGTCTCTTATTCATTCAGCACTCACATATTCACTTTACCAACTCTGTGCCACGTGTTGAGCATGAATCCTACTCTAAAGTCACTAAGGCAAGCATCTTTCGCCTCCACATTTCTACATTCCCCATTAGTAATACAATTGTCTTCTCTATGGTGAAATATGATTAGCAATGGAAAGGTGCTTGCTAGATTCCTGCAGGAAAGACGCAGCTTTGACTGTTGGCGGGATGCTTTTGTTCACCAGTCTTGTGTTTGTGAAAACTCATCATCTTCACTCTCGTCTTCATCATCCCCTCCTTCCCTTGTGATATGTTGCAAAGAATCATTCAATAATAATTGCTTGGGAGAGGTCACGATCTTTGACCTATGACCCTTGCAATCTCTGACCTTTAGACAACCTTGAGAATCCATTGTGAAAGCCACCTCTTCTGATGAGTCATCTGGTGACATATCTAACATATGGCCTTTAGTATCTTTGATATCTTGTGAACCCATAGTAAAAGCAGAGTCTTCTGATGAGTCATCAGTCGATATATATGACCTACATGTATGCCCCTTGTTATCAATGACCTTTTGACCCTGTGAAGTCATTGTAAAAACCATATCTTTTGATGAGTCATTTGCGATTATTGGCCTATGAATATGACTCTTACTTTCTCGCACCCTTAGACAACCCTGAGAACCCATTGTGAAATTTACCTCTTCCTGTGATTCCTCAGATGATATTATTGACCTATGACCTTTGCTGCCCATGTCTTTTAGACTACCTTGTGATACCATTGACAAAGAAATATCTTCTGAGTCCTCTGATACTGTGGTATTTGACAGATGAACTTTACTAGCTCTGACTTTGAGGCAACCTTGGGAACCCACTGTGAAAGCTAATTCTTGTGACAAGTCCTCAGACAATATATCTGAGCCCTGATCCTTTTTACCCTTGACTTGTTGACCTTTTGAACTTGATGTGAAAGTGACATCCTCTGATGAGTCCTCAGACAATATATATGACCTATGACCTTTCTCATTCCTGACATTTGAACAACTTTGTGAACCCACTTTGAAACCTACATGCACATCTTCTGACAAGTTTTCTGAAGGCATAATATAAACTGACCTTTCATTCCTGTGACCTCTGACCTTTTGACATCCTAGAGAGTCTACGGTGAATTCTACCTCTTGGGATGAATCCTCTGATGGTATAATGTCTGAATTCTGGCTATCTCCGACTCCCAGGTGACCTTCAGAACCAACTGTCAAATCAGTGTCTGGCATTGAATTCTGCGGTGGTGAAGTATTGGTCCTACGGCCACTGCGATCTCTGACTTTAAGACAACCTTGTGAACCCATAGTGAAAGCTAAATCTTCTGATGGGGTTATATCTAACCTTTGACTCTTTTGATCTTCTGAATCAAGGGTATCATCACGACCAATGCCTATCTCCTGCTTGGATTGTATCCATTCTAAACAAACCTGGGTATCCATAGCAGGTTTGAGATCTTTTGTTACTATGTTTCTGAATTCAGTAAGAAGTGATGAAGTATTTTCAGCATCTGCTAGTGTTTTCGGAATACTCTTGGAATATAGCGAGTTCGGAGTGTCATCCAGTAAGTTGGGAGACAGTTCAGAATTGGTCATAGCAGCAGTGAAGCAATCTTGGGTAATATTGATATCATGACCAATATGTCTTTTTGTCCTTGATTGCTTGACTTTCAAGCATCCTTGAGACCCCATGGTAAAAGTGATATTATCTGACCCTTCCCTTTCCTCCAAGTCACCATGACTAAATTCAAATTTAGGAACATCCTGATACCTTTGAAAGCCATTGCTACATGAGAAGTTCACATCCTTCATGGAATGTGATGAATCAGAATCAAGAGGTTTGGTGGACACCAGATCCACATGGTCAGAGTGTTCCACAACAGTCTTCGAGCATTCTTGCGTATCAAGAGCAGTGTAGTTAATATGTCCTCTTGTCTTTGGCTCTTTCACCTTCAAGCAACCCTGAGTTCCCATTGTAAAAGTAATGTCTTCTGTTTCCTCATCCTCGCTGGATACTCTATGACTACCATGAGAAATATGACACAATTCATCAGTATCTAACTCTTGTGAAGAAGATGTATCAGTGTCTTGGGTATCGTGAAGGAGAGTCATTTCATTTGTACCACTTTTATCCGCTCTCGGAATCAAATTGGTTTCATTACTATTCAAATGATTGGAAGAATGAATCCTAGATATTGCACTTGGAGATTTGTTCTCTTCACCCTTGTGACTCCTATGAGATCCTGAGGGTCCTCCTGCTCGATGAAGTGGAGGTTCTGTCCTTTTATTCTTAGATGACTTGGTCTGTTTGGCAATACTTTGAGATGATGATGAAGCCTTAGGAGCAACATTCTCTTGACCTGCTGTACGGAAACAAACAAAAAGAGCACAAGATGTTAATTATCAACAAAAATAGGTCATTACATACATAATGATTGAGACTGCTTCGGCCAGAACTGAAGAAGCAAATAGCAATCAATTTAAAAGCTCACCTATGGATGGCCACCAACACTATAATTTCTAATATGGATAGCATATTTCTGAAAAATGTTGAGAAGAGCACATCTCTGTTCTGTCAGTGATTTCAATTCACAAATTTTCACTCAAACAATCAGAGGTAAGGGTTTTAGAAGCAACAGCTAAATCACTTATTGGTTTATAAATCCTGGAGAAGATCACACTAGTCCCTCAGAAAAGGCCTTCTTCTTCCAAAATACAGAATATCTGTGACCTTGATCTGAACAATCTTAACACCCCTATCTTTGATGAAGACATTTCATGCTAAGTTTACATTTATTGAGATGTTCTTTATACAGATCTAATGTGGAAATATATATGTTGGTCAGGTCCCTTCTTACAAAGATGCAACAAATTCATCTCACAATAATGGAAAACCAGAAAACACATACATGGAATATGGATGTTGATCTTTGAAGAAAAAAATATGAAGTAAAACCCCCTTTCAAAGGGGGTAAAAGGCTTCTTAATTCATACCTGATTTCGGCGCAAAGAAGTTCTTGATGTCTGTTTGCTTGGTCCCTACTTTGATTGGCTGAGATGATAAAACAACATCAGCGATGTTTGTCATCGGTCTGAACACTCTCTGTCTCTTTGCTGCAGGTGTCTATATAAGGAAAAGAGATGGAAGGGTTCACATTGGAACAGTAATGAATTCTCAAATTTACCTTGTGCAGGTATTGATCATTGTTGAATCACACTGATACCATGGACTTTATTAATATAACATTATTATTCGCCTTACATAAAAAAAGAAAATTGCAGACAATTCAAACTCTTCAAAGAATCAGCGCAAAATAAACTGTATTCATTTTCATGGGCAAACTGTTGGCATCATTTAATATGACTCAAAACGTAACAATTAAATTATGACAAGACTTGACATCAAGTATCAGTAGTTCTGAATCACAAGGCCACGCGAGCTCAAAAAAAACCTCCTTATACATGTTGACTTTCTCTGTGTGACTCAGGCCAAGGTCAAGGCAGGCAAAAAACATTGGCTTCAACTACATCCCTGCTTGCCATCATAATGATTTCAGTGACTTTGTCTCCTGTGCAAACCCTTCACTCCAGGTAAGGGGTCTGAATGCAAAGCCTACAATGGCTTGTGTACAGAAGGCCCTCTCGCTCAGGAGATTGAAACAGCAAGCTTTGCGCTAGTCTTGAGTGAAGACCCACTTGTTGACAAAGTTTCGACCAAGGCCTGCTGACTATGAGATTGTGGAAATCATTTCATAGCGGCCATATAAATATCTGCTATGTGTGGCTTCACTGAAATGTAGTAAAGTACAGTATGAATTTGCTGGGTTCAAAACAGTTATAAACCAGCCCAGCTCATAAAAGAAAAATAGAATTTGAAGCAAAACTTTAAAAAAGAACATGGGGCTTGACAACTTACTTGTTCTTTTTTCTGTGCTGTACTCAGCCAAACATCACATTGCTCTTGTTGGTGGACTGCAGGCTGGTGCTTCCGTTTCACCATTTTCAAACATACTTCTGTTGAGATTTTGAATCGTAGAAGCCTTCCCAAGAAATGTCTTCAGATCTGTGTGATAAGCAGATTATTAAGCACATATTGAATTGGTGAGGGAATGGAGTTTGGTTTAATGCATAGTCTAGATGTAGTGTATCAAGTTTAGCAATCTCAAGGCCTGTAACTACCTGTAAGAGTTTTAAGTCAGGCAAAGGTAACTCCCATTTGGTATAACACTTTTAAATAAACTAGAGATGCCCGGCGGGTCGCGCAGCCGAGCACGTGTATCCCCCGAACCCATCGCATCATTCTTCATTTTGAAATACATGTATAGAGCTCACACAGAAATTTGACAAATAAATACAATTATCATGCAGACAATGACCCTAGCATGCAGGTCCCCCAAGCCCATCTACCATCCAAGTGTGGTTGAAACTTGAAAAGTGACTTATGGTTGCGGAGAAAGAGAGCCTTGCATTTAAACTTCAACATTGACCTTTAACCTTACCATGTGACCTCTGATTGCAGCATAACATGCAGGGATACAATACAATAAAGCTAATCTCACACAAGAAATATGATTACACCGATTTAGCTCACGTGCAGTTGAAATACTGTCACATTATCTTACTAACAACAACCACACTGGGCAGATCAGAGCAAGACAAAGTGAAGCACCGCATGTGTATTAATTTTCTGACTGGTGATCGGCCCATTAATTGCTTAGTCTTTGGACACTAATTGTTTTCCATGACAAAAGTCAAAACTGGCAGCACTACCATCACCATCGCTCTTCTCGGCATCACTCAGTGAATTATTTGTTGCAGTTGCTTCAAAGTTTAGGCTTAACATTAACATTTTGCAAAGAAAATTCAGATTTCTTTGTCTCATTTGATAATTTGTCAACATAGTCAAACAAAACAAAGTCAAACTCAAACATGCAGTTGATGCATCTATTCTAACCTTGAACTTGTGCCTAGACTAATTAGAGTTTTATTTTGATTCATTGCAATACTGGTATAATCATGATTGTTGTGTGTTTTGGTGCATCTAAATCATCAAGCCTTATTGGCTTTTACAGATGCACCCTTTCCATTATTGCTTTAATTATATTTTGTAAAGTATCATTTGTACATACACATTCATATTTTGTATTTGATCAATTTGATATAGTTTCCATTTTTACCTGTACATGTACATATGCATTTTGAATGGAAATAAACAAAATGAATGAATGAACTTTTTAACTTAGTTAGAAGTAGAATTCTAGATATCCAGTTAAATTTTACCATCTGGTAACTGGTTTTCCAGGCTTAATTCCAGCCATTGTGTTGATTAAGTTTAGTTACTAGATGTGCAACGCATTTGTCCACTGCAACCATCTACATGTACTTGTAGATTTACACAATACACAAGATACATTTTAAAAATTCATTAAAATACCACTTTTGTAACCAAAATACTCATTTCCATACTTTTGCAATGTATTTTTAATTAGTAACTTGAGGGATCATTTTGTCATCATTTATTATCCAGACGACGTACGACCAGAACATTCAAAAACTTGAATTTGGGGCATTTTCTTTACGCCCTCTGTTGGTGGAAAATAAAAATTTCAAGAAAATTGTCATTTTTCAATCTCTTTTTTTTAATTTAGAAAAGAATCCAATTTTCTTAAGAGCCAAGTTATATGATGAATAGGGCCTAGTTGTAAATAATGGAAACTGTCAAAATCAAGTAGATCCTTCCAAAGCCAGGCAGAAAGAACAAGAGAAAATAAGCCAAACATTGCCAACTTTATTTCGTCACAATGGCCTGGGAGTACTAAAGGAATGGTGCAACAAGCGATGGATATATTATAAACAAGTGCCAGTATTAAGTGCAAGAAAGCTCGCGCTAACTCTCGACTCACTCAAGGGTTCATACATGCCACCGCGCACAGAAAAAAATCAAGCCATAGACATGATAGAAGTCGTGTGTTGTGGACACCAGAAGTGGGATCGCAACATGTGCGACCCACTAGTTAGAAATCCACTCCAAACGCTGTTCATGGTGCGAGGTTAGTATACTACGAACCTCGCAATACGTGAGTGCTCTCGAATCACCCAAGGGTTCATTACCATCCTGCCTGTGGGGAATCTACAGGTAGAACTATGGTATGCCAATGCTGTATACAGCACACAATTTAAAACAATCATTAAAATATCACTTTTGTGACCAAAAATACTAATTTCCATACAGTTTCAATTTATTTTTCATGAGTAACTTGGGCCTTTTGGGGTAATTTTTGTATTCACCAGGGCACTCAAAAACTTGAATTTTGGGCATATTTTTGTGTACACCCTCTATTGGAAAGTAAATATGGCACAACAATTGTAGTTTCTCAATCTCTAATTTTAATTAAGATAAAAAATAATTTAAAGAATCAAATTTACTTAAGAGCCAAGTTATATGATGAATAGCTGTAATGGAAACTGACAGTGTCAAAAAATCAGGCATTTGTCAGAAAGAAAAAGAGAAAATAAGCCGAACATTGCCAACCTTATTTCACCACACAGGGAGGAGTAACAGAGAACAAGATTATATCATAACCGTAATCATAGAATGAGTGCTAGAAAAAGTAGAATGAGTGCTCTCAAACCAAAGTCTTCAAACTACATGTACCACACTAGCTAGCAGCCGTCTGTTTCAAGGAGTTTTTTAACATTTTTCTATTTTTATTTCTCCTTGTACACAGAAGGCTCGCTATTGTGCACTCATGGTTTCAAATCATCTCGTGTGTGAAGGATTCATATGCACCTGGTGCACGCAAATCTTTCACACCCTTTTTACTAAAATAACTATGACTTTACATCATAGCTAAGAATTCTACTTTTTCTATAACACTTACCGAACCATATGGATCGTTTGTTGAATTCTCTTTGCTGTTTTTTTTAATAAAATACGAGCATTTTTCGTGATCTTCACGTAGATAACTTCTGCTCAGCGTGGATATCAATTTTTGCCTAAAGAGGGCGCGCGATATTATTCACCAAAGCCGGTAGGCACTTAAGAACCAAGTTTGAAAGGATACTCGTAAAATTATGTCACTCTCGCCGATGAATATTCATTAGATCGTGGTCGTGCGTGTTCAATACACACTGAGTGCATGCATGCAGAGAGTTTGTATTGAACACGCACGACCACGATCTAATGAATATTCATCGCGACAGTGACGTAATTTTACGTGTCCTTTCAAACTTGGTTCTTAAGTGCCTACCGTACCTTTGTTTACGGTGTTGCAAGCTAGCTGCATTCTAGGCGATCAGCATTATTTTCTTGCTCGTTCAATCCGCTTTCATCATCATCTTGTCAAAAGATGGCGTACTTTACCAATAAGTATATACATGAGATGCAACCTGTTGATTTTTGGTACAATTTCCTATTATGCGCTGACGACTTGAATTGAGAATGTTCGATACGAAAAATTGCTTTTCGATTGTTGTTTGCGTACTTTCCACCGCAGTATTAAGGACGGATCAAACGGAGTATCCTGGTTGAGACTTGGAGGTAAGCGATAAAAACACTTTTTATAAACAATTTCCAATTCATTTTCAAAACAAACTTAATCAAAAAATGAGAATACGATAGTGGAGAAATACTGAAACGTTTGGCGTTTTTCATTCCCTCACATTCGTGTGATGAATGAAAACGTCAAAGGAAAGTCCACTATGAAACCACATGCGTTGTGCGAGGTTAGTATTACTAACCTCGCATGTTGTGTGAGTGGCTATTAGTATTGTGCAGCCACCATCAGGGGACTTGCAATGCAAAATACCCCCGTCGGGGCTCTTCAATTTTTGTCTTTAATGAATAAGAATTTTGAAAATTAATGCAACCAAAATGCAAATTAATATTCCCTCTTGGGCTTGGCATTAATTGCCAAAAAACAGAGAAAAATCGAGTTAAATCTACGTCTACGAACAAAAACAGTGATGACTTTATACCTCGGCTGTCGTGCAAATTCACTTCCCTGTTTTATCCGATCTTAAGTACATAAACATAAGGCCATTGAGTCCCCTGTACAGATCGCGCTAGAACTTTGGTCTCTGTATTTGGTGAGTTAAACCAACGGAGTTCAGCTGAACAACCGACATAGAAGAGCTTTGGTCTAGTACCACACACGAAAATGAACGAGTGGGACGGCCAATCATCTACTCTATCATGTCTATCAAGTCATAACCAGTGGCAGAGAATCGATTAATATGCCATGTAAGCACTTATTCGATTCCCGAGTCCACTCCAGCAATAGTACAATATCAACTCATAAGCTTTTTATATGCATTTACTTCATAAAATAAAAAGAAAAACACACTTACTTCGGGTAGGTCAAGACATCGACAGTCACTCAGTCAGATCAGGGTATTAATTTTCTCAAATTTCCCGCGTTTGGTTATAGCGCCAGCTTGAGACCACACTGCATTTATGACAACCAAATACAAATGTGAGAAAGCAAGCTTTTAGTCACCGAGTAGTCAATGACTGGAACTCTCTCCCAGCTGAAGTAGTTGAAGCTCCCACTGTAGACACCTTCAAAATGAGGCTAGACCGACACTGGCAAGATAAGCATTATGATTCCCACAACTCTTAATTTGATATGAAAAGTCAATTTTCATCAACTTGCCCCACTGCCTCCTTAAATTTATTGAAGCATGAAGGAAGATGACAAAATTAGAAGATAGACCTGGAAGCTCGACTGCTCATTCAGCATTCTTCCAGTACTTGCGGTAAGGTAAGGTAAGGTAAATACAGTACCGTAAGTGAGAACAAGAAAATGGCAGGGGGGTAAACTCGAAACCGTATACAGATTTCATTTTTAGGCCTACAACGGAAAGTTCAAAGGTCAAGTCCACCTCAGAAAAATTTTGATTTGAATCAATAGAGAAAAATCAGACAAGCACAATGCTGAAAATTTCATCAAAATCGGATGTGTTAAATAAGAAAGTTATGACATTTCAAAGTTTCGCTTATTTTTGACAAAATAGTTATATGAACGAGCCAGTAACATGCAAATGAGAGAGTCGATGATGTCACTCACTCACTATTTCTTTTGTTTTTTATTGTTTGAATTATACAATATTTCAATTTTTAAGAATTTGACGACTAGGAGCTCCTTGCCTGAAGCACAAAATATTAAAATAATGGAATTCCATGTGTTCAGGGAGAAATGAAACTTCATTTCACATGTCAATGATGAGAAAATAAAAATATTTCATATTTCATATGATAAAATACAAAAGAAATAGTGAGTGAGTGAGGTCATCAGTTCCTCAATTGCATACCGACCGAGATGTGCATACAACTGTATTGTGAAATGAAGCGACACTTTAAAATGCCATAACTTTATTCTACATCCGATTTCGATGAAATTTTCAGTGTTATCCTTATTGAATTTTTCTCTTTCTATTCAAATCAAGTTTTTGTTGGGGTGGACTTGTCCTTTAACAGTTCTCTGTAGGCATAGGACTCTAGATAACGTAAGGTTGGACTGCATCTGGGTAACGTTTCCTGAAAGTTTTCATCGGGCGTTTTAATTTTGTTTGACGAATCCCGATTTATTCGACACTATATTTTTAACAATTTATAGAAACGGTGATTCCCAGTCAAAATAATAGACCGAATCGGCCAAAATTAATTGGTTGTCAGACAATATTTTGATGGACGGAATTGCATAGACTAAATGAAGGTAGAACATGTAATGTGTGGAAGAATTTGCAATTTACCGATGATATATTATTATATCTGTGTACTATTAACTTTTATCTATGTAGCACAAAAGGTTCACTTTTGGTCGGCATGCCCCCCCCCCATGTTCCTTATGGTTTCTTTTATTTTGTTGTTAGAAAGATGTTTATTTATCATGTCTAAAATAAAATGTGATTAAACAATTATAGACTTTTTTTGGTAAATCATATATATAGGCTTTCAGGCTATAGACAGAATTTAGAAAGGTTCCCTTTGTCATTCTTTCTTTTACGGATGATGATGATGATGATGATGATGATGATGATGATGATGATGAAGATGATGATGATGATGATGGTGGTGGTGGTGGTGATGATGACGATGATGATAGTGAAGATGGTGATGATGGTGATGATGATGATGATGATAATGATGATGTACTCTTTTGATACATTATCTCACTAGGCCGATTTAAAGAACTTCATTTCATGCAAATTTCGGTTTCGCCAGATATTATAGGACCCATGGGCTCGTTATTTTCATAATTCAAATTAAATTTATAATTATTATCCCACGCGGACTAACATTTCTAAGGGTTTAAAGGTTGATGGCAACATGAATGGTAGAGCGACAGTAAGTAAAATCGGATAAAATGGGAAGAGAGTGGGCAGGCGCGGATCCAGGGGGCAATGTAATGTAAAAATGCCGATAAAACCGAAATGGAAGACCCTTTTTTTCATTTCTTTTTTTTTTTTGCTTGTCAATTTTTTTCGGGAACAAAATATCCTTAATTTGTGGTTGAAAACCCTTATTTGAGGGGTGGGGCTTGTCAAAATTTTACTCCGAAAAATTTGCCCCCGGGCCCCCCCTTGCATACCATTCGGAAAATCCTGGATCCGCCCCTCAGAGCGGGGTTCAGTGTATTACCAGGAACCACAGCACGATATATGTTGATTGCCAAAATGGTTCAGAAGATCAATGAGATCGCTTCCAAGACAGTTTTGGGTGTTCCCACTATAAGCCCACAATACTTTAAACTCAAACTGTTTTGAGAACGGGGTCTAGCTGTAAATTGTGTAGCACATAATTATCTCTGAGGGCACTAATATTGTGTATCCGCGAAGAATGTGGAAGAGCGCCATCATCACCATTATCCAGGGGCCCATTTCATAGAGTTCAACTGTTGTAGCTTTGCCATTATGACAACTATATATACCATTGTACTTTATAACAGGGCTCAGCAGCCAATCAAAATCAAGGTTATCATGGTAGTTGCCATAATGGCAAAGTTACAGTTGTAACTCTTTATGAAACGAGGTCCCTGACCAAATACATTTTACTGGAAGCTTTAATTTTTTTCTGCTGGCGTATGGCGTAATGTGATTATAGAGCACGGCTTCTCGTCAAAATAGAGAAAAGGAGCAGTGTTCTAACATTTATTTGAACCCAATCATTTCATGAAGGAAATTCATCGGTAACATGCCTTTAAATTTCATAGGTAGAGATCTTAGTTCAAGGAACTAACATCGACCTACTAACAGTAAGAACTTTGGGTGAGTATAACTATATTCCCAAAATAGATCATTCTAGAAGCTATTATCAGGGTTGTGTATTTTTTTTTATTTCATTAAAATTCATATCAAATTCCTCGTATCTCCTTGTTTTTATTTTTCATTACGAATATTCGTAAAACACAGTATATTCGTACTTAACAGTAACCCCTCCATTTCTCTCTCTCTCACCCCCCCCCCCCCTTTCTCTCTCTCTCACACACACACTGACACATACTCCCCCCTCCCTCTTTCTTTTTCTCGTTCTCTTCTCCACCCTCCCCCCCCCCCCCCCCCTCTTCTCTCTCTGATCCCTTTCCCCTCTCTCTCACTCCTCGTGCTGCAAGCCCAATCTTACAAAAATGATTATAGTTGCAAATTTCCAATCGGGAGATCGATTTTTTTTCAACAGAACCTACAATTGGCCTGTCGAATAAACGATTACAATATTAAATTCTACAAAAACTCGAATAAACTAGACATATCGACAGTTCAAATGGTGTTGTAATCAGTCTCAAACCTTTATTAGAAAATAAATTACAGTGGCTCAGCTGAAAAGAGAAAATTATCGCCCATGCTCATTCTCTCATAGCTTAATCCACGGGCATTCAGTGTTTGTGCGACTTTCATACAAAATAAGAATGGGATGGAAAAACGCTGTACATAATTACTACGAAATATACACTATATTACTTGACTGTACACAACTTTCCAAAAAAATTGAATAATCTCAAGACTATTACACCGTCTATTCGATGTAACATTGGAGTAAAAGTTTGTACAGTACGGAAATCACACACGGAATTCAAAGCATGTAGATGAACAAAGTGAAAGGGCACTAAGGACACAACTGAAATATTATTAAAGATTTCTTTTCCACGACTGGAAAATGATATGAATCTTGTATGAAACAGAGGCACTAGAGTGATTAAAGTATTCTTGTGGCGTTTCGTATAAATTTCTATAAGACCAGCCGGCAAACTGACCCGATACGTTTGGTCTTTGCTTAAATCCTCTGCTTTTTTCTTTACAGAGCTATCACACCCTGATATTTAAAAGACACCATAAGAAGAAATATTATTACAACTTCTTATTGCAGCTCACGTTGATTTTACTCCAGCAACTCATGACCGGGTAGAGAAATAATATTGCCACAAGCAAATATATTTCAATTCCAAATTTGCATTGCAGTTTTATCATCGACAGTGGAGTTCAAAGCTATCTAGACTGGAGCGAAAGAAAATGTGATATACTAGATGATGAAAAATTGCACTTTAACAGCGATGCAAGATATACATATTATCTTCGTGTAACACGAAAATTAGGAGAATAATAGACTGTCAAATCCACTGTATTGTTGAATATATACATTCTTTGTATCTAACATAATCATGATAACCCATTTTAGTTATCAAACTGGACGGATACTAGGTCATTTGTCGATTATTCTCATATAAATGTCCATGGCAAGACATAATAAATATGCAAAAACAAAGACAACCGCTTGACAAAACCATAGGAAAAAAAATGAAATCGTCGAAACTTCATCAAAATACTGTATAATTCAATACTTCAAGGAGTTGTCGGCGACATTGTAATTTTATTGTATTGTCAAATTCTGCCCCTCCCCCCTCAAAAAAATATTCAGCCTAAAGATATGAAGAAAAATAGTTCGTAATCAGCCCCTCCCCTCCCACTCTCTTTCTAATTTCCCTTTCAATTTCTTGTCTTCTCCTCCATATTGTTTCATATTCATTAACTGAGTATATTTTCTTTCTGTGACGTATAATCATCATCCCGTACATTGAGAAAGTTTGTAATAATTCTTTAACCAATTTTTTAGGTGACTTTTATTTTCCTTATTCCATAACCTAAATATTCAAGAATACTTTTGATATCGGTAGCCTCTTTGTAAACACCATTTTATTTCATAAGTATAAGCTTAGACTGATTTTTTTTCTCTACAAAAAATATACCTTAAACACAACTTTCACAATGTTTTTTCAGAAAAACGTTCCAAATCAATTATTGCTTTATCATTCAACTTTGCTCACTTTAAGCATAATATACAAACGGATTACATGCATCGAATTTACCTTCAAGCTTTTAAACCTTATTGTCTTATTAGTATTTTTGTTTTCTTTCATGAAACATAATCGTTCACACAATACAGTAATCATAATTATATTCATTATTCCATTTACGTTTAAAGTAGTCTTGGTGTGGACGTGTGTTCAAGCCCTAAGTTTTAATCGATTATTTCCTCTGTATTTTAAATATGTAATGCTTTTGCTGTGTATTTTGTTTGCTATTTTCCCCGTTGTGGTGGTCGTTAGCACCCGCCATCGCAGACGATCTCCTGAACGAAGGCGTACACCATGAAGAGAACGTACATCAGGGCGAATGAGACGCCGATGATTGCGTTGAGGCGGAACCGGACGGCGGTGAAAGCCACGATGGTGAGGAGTAAAATGAGGAGGAGGATGAATCCGAATTTGGCGTGCGGGGGCATGGGGCCGAACGCACCGCTATCAAAGCGCAACTGTCAAGAACAAAAGAGAGAGATTCTTGCTTATCAATCACTTATTCAAGGTTTCCTTTTTTTCAAGTTTAGTCTATCTTTCTTGCAAATATAAATAATTTCTCACATATCTGTCATAGTTCTTTCGGTACAGTCCCAGAAAAAATCTAATTCGTAAAACTTTACAAATATCACAAATATATTTGATTTTTGTCTACGTAAGTATACATGTTTAACAATAAAACAGAAGGAAAAAGTTATGAGAATATTAGGTACAATCATTCCAATATTTTTTTTTTACTAAGGAAACAGGAATTCCTTGATTCTCCGCTTCTAAAGAAGTTTTTCTTTCATTGATTTATTGTTATTACTATAAATGGCTTCATTTTTTTGTAATAGTTGCAGCATCGTACTCTTCCCAAATAAAACCGTTAGGCATTAGGCTTTGCACTTTGGGCCTATATCTGTCACTACATTTTGAACGAATTGCCACAGCGGTTGTTTTCGTCAAAATGGAGAAAATCAGAAGGACTATTTACCTGGTCTTCGGCATTGAGGAGGGCGATGTTGGTTCCACCGTTGATGGCGATTCGGATGAGGTAGGGGAGTCCGATTCCGAGGTTGATGTCGAAGACGTTTGAGCCGATGGCGTTGGAAACGGCCATGTCGCCGTAACCGTCGCGGGCCACGAGGATGGAACTCAGGGCATCCTAGGGAGAGAGGCAGGGAAGAAAAAAATAACCGCGGTGAAGACGAAAACTTTCTTTGTTTCTCTTCTTCTTTCATGAGACACGGTGTATGGTTTCGAAAAAATATACCTTTATGACATTTTGTATTTTACGAAAAGAGTTCTAGAAATTTGCATGGGGATTCGTTAACGTCATCAATATTACGCAGAAGTGCTAAGGGACGATTTGAAGCCAATACATAAGTGGGGCAATCGTTTTGGTGCAAAAAACGCAAATGTAAACTTTTGCAATATCTTTCGGAATGAACCGAATATGTGCATCTTTCGCAAAAACGTTTGCTCGCCTGTGGAAAACACGCATTAACCAAGACTATGAAAGCTTCGCATGACTTGATGTCTCATAATAATGAAATGACGAATTCGACACAATATAGCAAGACATTTTTTATGGCTATAATAGCACCTGGTCAGGGTAGCCATGCGAGAGCTACGGCGGGGGGGGGGTAATAACAATTATGCAGCACCTCACGTTGCATTTTATGATTATCCTGATGATTATAATGGGACAGATATTTACCGGTACGCTGGTGCCGACAGCGACGATGACGAGGCCCATGGTGTAATCACTGATCTTGAGAATACACCCCATCTTGGCGACCAGGGTGACCATCCCGAAGCTGAGTGCTGCGATCCATACGATGGAGAGGATGAAAGAGGCCACATACCACTTCCTGTGAATGTCGTCGAATAGGAGAAGGAGATTGAAATGCCGTAAAAAATGGAGGAATGTTCACTCTTAATTACAAGAATTTAGCGAAATCCAGATCAGCGTCCCGTAACACAAAGGTTAGCGATTGATAAATATTATTGTTCATTGTTTTACGAAGTAAGAATCCTCGTTTGTAAAATTGTACTTGATTTGTATTACTTAATATTCAGTTGTATAATGTTTTGAATGGAAATGGAGTAAAGAATTGAATTGTAGTCAATGCAATAAATCGTAAAAATGTTCTAGAACGTACGATTGCTAAACTTTGTCTACGGGCCCCTAATTCCGTCAGTGACCAGTTGAATTACGGAGTTTGAAGTCCATCCTAGCGATTTATTGTAACATCTCACATACTTAAATGCAAATAATTAAGGTTTAAATATCAATCTAGTGTTGGGGTATTCACTACCAGCAGCTCAAGAATGACACGATTTCATTTCAGTCTCTTAAATTCACTTTGCATCAAGATTTAAAAAGCAACAACAGTTTCGGATAAGATGATCAAGGTAGATATCGGGGGCTCTCTCTCTCTCTCTCCCTCTCTCTCCATCTATTTATTTATTTATTGATATATTCATATTCCACAATCATCAAAGTACATTTCGTAATAAATCATGTTTACAATGAAAAAAAATGCATAACAAATGCAGGACTGAAACGTAGCAATGAAATGAAAAAAAGTGGAGGGGCCTACTAAAAAGCAGTGCTTGTAGAATGTAGACCCTCTATCTTCAAACAATTCTTCTTCTTTGACAGTACTCTGAAAATAATTGCAGTATGGAAGCCCCGATCTGTTAAAATAACAAGCTTAGTTTTTCTTCAAACCCCTCCACACTTTTTCATTGGTATAAGTCGGAAAAAAATAATATCCCGTGAACAAGGACTGTTTAAGATTAACATAAGCTGTCTCTCAAACATGTTGAAATTCTTCATCCTTTCAACGAATGCAAGGATAATTCAGACGGATTCCTGCTTTGACAGACTGCAGATTGCTTTAATATGTAAAAATAAAATAAATTTCAAAAATGATAATGCAATGAATATGATGATGACAACTCCAACATTCAATCTAGATTGCCGTTCCCCTGCTTGTCAAAACGTAAAACAATTTGATGTTGTGGACCTGCTCATGGAATGATTGAGTGCTTCAAACTTCTTTATGGAAAATGTAGTTTGCATAAATGTATTAAAGTAGGAATTACTCTCGGATGACAGACATTCCGGGGCCTAAATGAATGAAAACTAAATTTCATCTTTGAGTGTATTTACTTGCAATCCTCTCCGAATTGACAAATCTGGCTACTGTCGACTGTATTAAAAAGAAAATAGGTGGAACAAAAAAAAGGTGACAGAAGGTGATGGAACAAGCCTCGCATCTTCTGCAACCACTGGGGCGATGAATGTTTCTCATGCACATGCACTATAATCATGTATATTGCGGAGTCAAATTTAAATACAAATTGCTAAAGTTCAAACAAGGTCGGACTTGGTAAATGAAGGAATTACCTGAGATGCGGAACACTGCAGTTTGGGATGGTCCACGTGAAGGCACACATGAATGGAAAACTGATCACGAAGAGGAGCCATTTCAGTCCGTAGCGGAGACAACCGCAAGTGCTGTCCAAGATCTCCCTGTCAGGGTAGTACATGTTGATGGCTGGCAGGCAAGGGAAGGGACGAAGCGTCGGTTCCTCCTCAGAACCTTCCGATTTCTTGTCCTCTTCTCCTTCCTTCTCCCCCTGCAGAGAGGAACCAATGAGACATGATCATTGGATTGACTGAAATATATTAAGAACATCTACATGCTTCATCTTGATGAAAGTTAAAAAGGATTAGCTCTTTCATCGTTCATATCTTAAACGTCTTTAAGACGTGGTGGGATACTGTTTCCAAAATGAAACGTCAAACTCCAGAGACATGTGTGCCAAAACTTATAAATGGATGTACATAATAAGTCCCTATGATCTTTTCTGATATCATTTCTTTAACGCAGAATGAATGCAACTTTCCATCTTAAAATAACTTCGGTGAGGATAGGAATTAGGAAACTTACAACTGCTACACTTTGGAGAGTAATGAAGGGTGTCTCACTTACTTGAGTGTCGTGTGGCTTGTGTTCCCCGTCATGGTGATGCTCGTGGTGGTGATGGTGGTGATGGTGAAGGCCGTCCACCAGTGATTGTCTTCTCTTTGGGTCGGAAGAATCATAAGAGGGATCACAGGAAGGGTCAGAGGAAGAATCGACAGGAACGACAGGGGTGGTTCCGTGTGCGCTGTGGATCCCCGAATCATTATCGCGCGAGATCACGTTGCCTTTGGGCACACTGAGCAACTGCGTCTGGCTGCCGAAGTCGCCCTGGCTATCGCCGCCAATACTCTCGACGTCGCCCACCACTAAGTCGTCATGGACGTTCGTTCGCCCGTCATTGGCGACGACCGTCGGGACGACGCTTCCATTGGTCTTTGTGACCATGGGAATATTATTGTTATTGGCGTTCACATCGCCGTTCATAGCTACATTATTTTTGTTATAGTTTATATTTACAAAGGAGGCCTTGGAATCCGGCCGAGAGCTCAGCGCTGTTGAGTGAGCGCTGTTTGGTCTTGATACAGACCCTAACCGACTGTCCGTATCTCTGGCGAGTTTTTTGAGATCGTAACTCGACGACGTCTGCTCTCAACAAAGACGTGAAAATGTGTTCCAATTCCAATATCGCAAAACAAGTTTGATATCAATCCATAAGAGCATTTAGTTCGCGGCACAGATTTATTTTTTTTAAGAAAGCGGCATTTCAGTAGGAGCGGAGATCCACATTACAGAGGAACGTGTTACGTAATGAAATAGGGTGCATCGAAATAAACATGATAGAAATGTGCATATAGAACGATGAGTATATATAACGGGTTAAAAGGAAAACGGTAACATTCACAATATGAAAAACAGTCAAAGATGCGAGAGAAAGAAGAATGCAACACATGAAGAAAATGGTGAGGTAGGATTGGAAAAGGGGCAAAAAGAATAAAACCAGAATTAATTTACAAGCAAAATCACCTATTAATCTTAGACCAATCAATATCATTAAGGAGATTAAGAACTATGTCTCGATCCACCTACGAGTGAGTTTCGCTCAATCTTTCTTTTTTTTTGCCTGTGGCATGTGGGGGGTCATAAACGTTTTCAGCTCTGAAAATGTTAGTTTGTTACCAAAACCTTCCTCATTTTTTATTGGACAAGAAGCACTGGTCACCGATTGTGACTGTGGTTACTGTCGGAGAAAGACAGCTTGTCAGTGCTGACAACTTTCATGAAACGGCTTCAAGATTATATCAAATAAAACTATCATAAATAACCCAACAAAACAATGACACGGTGACTATAATTCGTTTAAAGAGATACCATAATTTCATCAAAACCTATCATTGTTATAATTTCTTAGCGTATCGTGGGAAAGAGGCATGTGGGATGCTTTACTTACAAAGTTAGAAGAGAGTTCTCCATGTTTGACGTGATGGAATATATGCTTGTTTCCTGGCACGGCCAATGACTGGTTGGACAAGACAGATATCTTCCGGTTCTGGATAAAAAGCAAAAGGACAATCCTTTGATTACATGCTGACCATTTTGCTTCTCGCTTTCCGTATTTTTCTTTTCATGCAAGAACGACGTCTAATTCTATAGATTACTGTATGCACTAGTCGACGTAAGATGATTACCTTATGATAAGGATACCAAACACCTAATATATCTTATTCAATGTTCGTTTATACACTTTTTCCCACAGTCTAATAAGTACAATCATCAAGCCTATAAAATTGTAAATCCGAGACAGGTTTTTTGTGGTCCATCAGATAGTATTATATCCATTACACTTGATAAAATTATATATTTGTTTACATCCTTCCACAGATTTGTCCTTGTTATCATTCTAGCAAAATTGTTTTTTCCTAAAAGGAGCCTTTCATTATATACCTTCGACATAGTACCCAATAACCCAGAATACAACCTTCGATCTGGGTAACCATGGTAACGCAGTAATATTAAGCAACCGAATAAGATATGCTAAACTGCAGCCTGATGATTTACCTCATCTGTTAGGTTTGAAGTCTGAATAGGTGGAAGCTTTCGCGGCAAGGGTGTGCCGTTGGCAGTACCATTTTGCCCAGTGTTTTCAGGTCCGTCGGTGACGGTCTGGACCTGGGCTTCTCCACCCGCCTCTCCGGCCTCAGCATCCAGAGGTGCTACCTCGTTGCGACAGAATCCACCGCTGAAAGAGAGGGTGCAAATATTAATATCTGCCACATATTATCGGAGAATTAAAGACAACAAAGAAATCTGGGTATATTGAGGTAAAAATATAGTCCGACAGCAGAAGTTACTATTCTCCACCTTATAGGTACCAAATGAGTAACATCCTTCACTGACGGATTGTTGGGTGTGGGGTACTGAGATGAACCAACGAAACCATACGTATAGTTTTAAGCATTAATCACCATTCCCACATACCTCAAAGGTATTTAAGCCGTTGGTCTCCATTATTTCTTACCTTTTAAACACACTATAGTAAAACTAACATACGAGACCTTTCCTCTAAAAACATCGTGTGCATATGCATCCGGATTCTTTGATCAAGTTGTTGAAACAGATCTGGGCGCGCAAACTATAGACGGTTCCTGCATGCCATTATACATACCACGTGATGTGCTTGGTCTTCTCCATGATGGTGGGGTTAACCTTCATCAGAACGAGATAGATGATGTAGAGGATGAGGAGGATAAGGGCCTCCCACCAGGTGAACTCCGTGTCCCAACAGAAGACGATGAAGCACACCAAGGACATGCCGTAGAAGAAACTGTCACGGATGAGAGGGCGCCAGTCTAAGTTGAGAACCTATAAGACAAAACAGACAACGGAGAGATTATGAATGCATTGGAACTGGTTTATTATTAGGTATAGAATGGTTAAGCAATATATTCATTAAACTTTTGATAAGCATTGATAAATATGGAGGGGGTTGTTTTATTGAATATTGTTCAGATGAATGTGGATCTGACAACTTTCCATGATTTTGATTTGCTGAGGTGATCTGGGAAGCGTTTCATGGAAAAAGTAAAGGGATATTTCATCAGACTGTCTGTTCGATCCTACAGTTACCAAAGTAACAGTGAGTAACAGTGACACCCCTTTGCTTCTGTAAACCATTCAAAATCAAGGAAAGTTGTCAGAACTTTGAAAAAATATATAATATAAAAATACGCTAATAAATCAATTTGCAAAGACATGTTTCGACACTGGAATCAAATATATAGGAGACAGGGGACCTTCGACGTTTAGAATCACTGTTTGCCTCTCTGACTAACCTGGCCAGCAAGAGCAGCGGTAAGTGCAATGATGATGAGGATGTTGAACACGGCCGAGCCCACGATGGTGCCGACACCGACGTCGCTTTGGAAGGCGACACCGATGACCGATGTGA
Source organism: Lytechinus variegatus (assembly GCF_018143015.1). Lineage (NCBI taxonomy): Eukaryota > Metazoa > Echinodermata > Echinoidea > Temnopleuroida > Toxopneustidae > Lytechinus > Lytechinus variegatus. The sequence continues at coordinate 29,782,333 of NC_054755.1, forward strand.
AAAGTTCGGGGGCCGAGGATCCCGCCGCCATGAAGGTGGCTCCAGCGACGTCTTCCGACAGGCTGAGGGTCTCCGAGATCACCTCCAGCGAAGGCACAAAGAAGTCATCGCAGATGATTGCAATTGCTAGGATCAAGATATAGTTAAAGTGTTGGTTAATAGTTGAGTTGCGTTCTCATGGGAGCATCAACACAAATTCAAACACACGACGCTGTTCTCAAACAGGGAGATCGCGATTCTTCAATAAAATAATTTGATTTAAGAACGTGCCCCATGAACATGTTGAAACAGGTCACATTTTCACCAGAAATTCCCAAAGATGGGTCTCATATTTTCACCAAAAAAAAACAACACCTTAAGCACAATTGTCACAATTTCACGAACTGTTCCATTGATGACAAGTTTTATTCAAAATAATCGAGTTTGGAATAGGCCCCACAATATATTTCATTGACGAACTCTTCTTTTAGTTTAATAAACACCAAAATAATTCATTGGGCTTTTAATAAGTTTTATTTCCACCCAAATAGAAAAATATACAATTCTGGGATTAAAAATGTAAATAGGATATTCAAGAAACATGAAAAAGTTTGATCCAATCCCCCGCTCATACACACCAATTATTTTGTGTCGACAAAAGAAAATACAATCACCGCATCTGTACTGGAGATTATCATGTATTGACTATCTTATATAGTATTTGTTATTTGAAATCTATGTATAGAATATACGTGTAGGAGGGAAATCTCCTAAGCTTCTTAGGACTTTACAGGATGGATGTAAAGATAAAAATGCGATTACCGTGATTGCAATGATCAAAATGGCTTTGAAGATTTAGAGGTTTGTTATGTATCCGAGGGATACGGATTTAAACCCCCAACATGAGATTAAAATAGATAGGTTGTCCTCTGTTGCAACACAGTGAATGGATACCAAGGTTTAATTTCCATATCAGATGTTTGCTGTTATTTTTTTTTTTAGTTTGGACGGTTGTTTGTAATGCATAAATGTAAATCTGAATTTCTTTCTACACTATTGGGTGATTAAAAAATCTCATCCAAAATTTGGTTCTGAAATATATTAATGGGTATTAAAATGCAGCCCCGTCTTACAAAGAATGTGATAAATTCACATCAAACTACAATCAATGATGATAATGATGATGATGATGATGATGATGATGATGATGATGATAATGATGGTGATGATGTTGATGATGATGATGATGAAGACGATGACGATGACGATGATGATAATGATGATGTTGCATGGAGGTCGTGTGATTATGATGACTATGATGCGCATGAAGCATTTTCTTTCATAGTTATAATCATTTCCACATTGTATCAATAGCTTACCTATAAATAAAATGATGACAAAAACAGCGTAGAGCACCACCCAGAGAACTGGTAAGTTTGCTGCTTCGTATTCGCATGTTTCCCAAGGAGGTTTGTGATGACCACCGCTGCTTACATTGGCCAATAAACTTCTACCCACGTAACCATCTGCAAACAAAACAAAAATGTTGATTTGTTAATAACAAAGCTTATTGATAAAGAGAACAGTGTATGTTCACGTTTCCAATATCCAAGATCTACACAATTATGTTTAAAAAAAGTTTTAACAAATCATATCTTGATAAGTTATACATCACTACTATAATACTCCTCTATCTCTCTTGACATTGACCTTATCTTTCGCCTCAAGGTTAGGTCCTCGGACGAAGCCAGGACGAGGGTAGACGCGGTCAGAAAATATTTCCGACAGTATATTAATAAGTCAATAGATCTCTTTGTATTGGCAGTGCAGCTCTCCTCAAGGACCAATCTGACCATTTCTGGAGTGCATCACATCCGACCTTTATCCTGGGGAGCGTTTCATCAACATTTCTTTTTTCTGACAAGTTGTCAGATCTGACAACTATCCATGATTTTGATTGGCTAGGAAGCACTGTTGCGATGGTAACTGCCAGAAAAAAAACGTCCAAGTCATTTCGTGAAACGCACCCCCGGTAATTTTTTTTTACAAGGAACGTTATGCATGTGACCCCAATAGACAGGTATTTTAGAAGAACAATGAACAGTATAATGTACCGCTAAGCCTGTAAATCAGATCCTTTTAGATATAATGTAAAATCATACAAACCAAACACCACAAAGCCTTTATATCATTCTGTTTTGTTCTCTAATTTTATTCAATAAAGAGACATAAAGGGGGCGAACCACCTTTCGGCGTGATCACTGAAATGGATGCCCAACGTATTACTGTCAGAAGCAGCAGTATACCTTGTAACCTAATTGGATTATCCCGCTTTTCGTGATGCTAGACGACATCCAACTGCCAGGCAGCCTTCAGTAAAAAGACTCGACAGTCCTGATATCAGAGATAATTCACTCAACTCCCCAACATTATTGGTGAGATAATAGACAGGTGCACCGTGTATGGCAGTATAGCACGCTCTTCTTTTCATCAGCAACTCTTATGAAATAAAGAACATTGGTTGAACCGACTGTACTGTACAGGCGGGAAAAGGTCGACGAACACCTCCTTTCAATACAAACAGTACATAGGTATTTTAAAGTATGGAGTTTCAACTCGAAGCACAAGCCCCACTCAAAAATTTATATCGAGACTTTGTGTAAAGTACGACTATGTCCACATCTAATGCAGATCGTGTGTCCAGAATGCATACAATACACGGTGGACTGACACTAAAATGGCTTCTTCTTTCTAGTTTACAGAAGAGGCTGCAAGAGCGCAGAGAAGGGGGAAACAGTATATCCTCTACATGTAATTTTCATGCGCCCCTCCCCCGCCCCACTTTTTTAAAGGAGCGATGACGGTGTGTAAGAGCGGGTGTTATCAACCCCGCCCCCCCCCCCTTCTTCTTTCACTCTCAGACAAAAACAAATTTCGTTGGTTAACATAAGAACACAATTATGAACAAATTATTGTTTAAGAAATTTGTGTGCAAAACGGATGGAGATTTATTGTTAACACTTTCATACAGTGTGTTCCCGGTAGGCTGGTTAAACATTTCTGAGAGTGTTGAGTACCGGGGATTTCTCTGTACCGTGGACCTATTGAAAAAAAATGAATAAAAATAACTTTCAGAAAATTTCGCTGGTTTTTTTTTTTCAAGCCGGAAAGACGGTTGGATAATTCCACACTTCAAAATGAGAAAAATGTACATAGTGTATTTGCTACAACATGTACAAGAAGCGGTTCGATGTACATGTAATTTCATGGTTCATACTTTCTGAGCGCCGGAAACGAGTCGAGACAATCGACAAGGGAATTCGAATTGTTAACTCGACTGAACATGAATCGGGGAATTTCAAGAAAGATTATGTACACAATTTATCTCAGAGTTCTCCAAGTCAGGGGCATATCCAGGATTTTCGAAAAGGGCGGCTAATTTTCCCTAGGAAAATTTGACAAGAAAAATTATAAAAAAAATTTAAAAAGGCCTCACTAATGTGTCCATTTACATGAAAAATATATGTATTGACTTTCTAAAGGGGGCACACTTGTGTAAAACCGGTATATTTACATTAAGAATATTGACTATGGCTCTCAAAGGGAGGGGGCACATCCAGGCCATGCCCCCCCCCCCCCTCCTGGACGCGCCACTGCTTTAAGTTCACACATGAACGCTGTCATTACGATCGACATTGTTTTATACTCAATGAGCAAAAAAGTATTGTTGCAATAGAAAGAGTCGGCAGTTTCCACAACGTAACACAGTGAACATGAAATATTTAGGCAAAATGCATACTCACATAGCGACTGAATAAAAGTGTAAAAAATTCATCGCATTACTGATCCATTAATATTCGATGGTATGCAGATTTTTACATGCACATTATCCCCGCACCATTAATTTTCTTCGCATGTTCAAGGTATTTTGAGCTGCATTTGCTTTTGGTTGGGCACGATGAATGGTGGTATACATGTATCTAAATTATCTTAGGAATTACATGTAAATGTTCTGAGATGAGCTCTTATTTTATCATTAACCTCTAAAATACAGACCAAACTATAAGGGCTCATGACATACGGGAAGCGTTTGGAAGAGTGGAAATTTATCAGTTTTGGGTAAACCAACAGTATGACGATGTTGCCACAATAATGAGTAGATTTCAAATCTATCGTACCCTCTGTAAAGATTTTTTTAATCAGTACAGATTTTAACTTAAAACTACGTAGGGGAACCTAAAAGCAAAATGCAATAATAGGTAAAAACTTTTTTATTAGATTATACTGGGATTTTCTTTTTAAAATCAACAACTTATCAATTAGTGTGTTGGGTAATGTATGTTGGTAAAATATATTTATGTATTCTGGGCAATCATTATCAAATTGAGCAAATTCATTACCAATTATCAGTTTTTATTACCCAGTTTGGACAGATCTTCACCAATAGTTGTGCGGACAGTATGTTGCCCATGGTTGGTTAAAAGTTGGGCATTTTTGGCCCAACTGTTTTAAGAGTGTAGGCATGGTGATGTCAAGTAGAGCTTGTTGATATACCTAGTTACGGCATGTTGCTTGTCTATTTACCGCATCCTATCCCCCCCCCCCTCCACTTCCGCAACTTATCTGTCTCTTCCTAAGCATTTTATCCTTCCATTTTCTCATTATTGTGTCGTTACAACTACGGAAGAGTCACAGACTAGAAAGCTTTCAAGAGGTTTTAATTGTCGCATAGGGTTTTTATTTCAGCGATGATGTAAAAGGATAGACGACAAGCCAAGTTTAACAAGTTTTTTATTGAATAATCGTCAGGCATAAATTTGTACAGTATCCTGTAAAAGGAAACGATTTTTTTATAAAAAAAAATAATTCGAGAATGATTAGCTCAAAACACTTCCATTACCATAGAAACCAGACAAGAGTAACATCTCATGAAATATTCGTGACTGTAATGGCTCAAAATAATGACTGCATCTTGTATAATTGTTGTGTTTTATTCTGTCTCGGTAATTTGAACCTTACCGGCAGTAAACGCAGATCGGGCGTAACGAAATTTGTACCATCAAGTATATACTTTCATGCACGCAAGACTGACAGAACATAAAGAAAAAAAGACAATGTCTCATTTTCCGAAAGACATTTCACTGCGTTTTTTTACGAAGTGTGACCGTGTTTTATCTATCAGAAGGAAAAGAAATTGTGCATCAATTCGAGATGTTACATATTCAATCTGTAGTGAGAAAGGTGTATTCAATTTGCCATTTCATATTTTAAATCCCTCCCAAATATTCGGAGTTGCCATTTCAACAACATCTTTCTGAAAATAATGATCAACTGCACTTGCTCATGCATTGTATTACATGTATAATAAAATAATATGTTAAGGTTTATCGTTTCTGACAAGACTCTTAATCAAAGACGTCACATGTTGGATTCAGATGCAGTATCAAATTCTAGTATCTCATAAGACAGACAAGGGGACCTTGCCAGATCCGACAAAAACTTTCCTTGATTAAGAGTGCAGAGAAGGAAATGACTGTGTCTGATTGTTACAATGTTAAGTGTCGGATAAAACAGATTTTGTGCGGTAAAAATCCGACAAGCCCTTCCATGAAAATCTACTAGCCCCCCCCCCCACCCGATCTGCAATTATGCATGGTATAAATGGTAAAACTTTGTCATTATCGTTACTACCATGGAAACCTTGATTGTTATTGGTTGTGGGCCAATTACTATAACTGTCAGGGCAAAGCTCCAATAATATTGTAAAGAAAGACATCCTTTTTATGTAACGGCCCCTCAGATCACTGTTGATATCTTCAGCAACCCCTGACTGTTCGAAGAGCTTGTTTCGATCGCCGATAGCATTCAGAAATGCTTCTGGATATCGCCACTCGACATGCTCAAACCCAGAGCTACTGCTATCTTCTGTAACATGTCTTGATTGCCAACGTTTAGCCGCCATGATATTTGTCACTGCAGATTGTTACCTCGAAAGACTACATGCATATAAACCATCTTAACCCCCAGCAACACAACTTACGAGGGGGAAGGGTTTTTATATTCTCTTTTATTGCAATCGTTCTTGCCGAAAATTCCATTCAATGTCTTCGATCTGTAACTACCGCGAATAAAAGAAATTGGGTAGCGACCAAAGGTGAAGACCGTGAAAGACTGAAAAAAAAATCGAAGGTTGATCGCACCGTGCGAAGGGTCTTCTTCTTCGTCTTTTGTCAGAGATAAATCCCCTTTGAGCAATAGGTATTCGACTCCTTCGAATCATGCTCGTTAAAGACTTCACTGACAGTATGGCAATTGTGTTGTAATAGCACCGTAATATCGCATCCCAATAATGTTACACGTGTAAATTAAGAAAGACCTCGTTTTTTTCTTACTTAAATACTAGTACACTGTCGCGAAAGTGGCAACCTTATTCACCTTGTAAAAAGATCTACATTAAAGTACTTAAAACTTCAAAATACGTCCTTCTTCGAGTTAGAGCGAATGATGGTCTGTGTTTCATTCCAATACGTTTTATGTGATGAGAATATGAATTGAAGAGGTTACTTTCAAGCTGCATGTAACGTAATATCTAATGGACATTATCAATATCATCCATCAGTAACTGTTGAAAGATTTTTTTTCCTTAATTATCTGTCAGAAAGCTTAAACAATGAAGGCGCCAATAATGTATTGCCTATAATACCTTTTTTCCACATGATTTTTTTAGTTAGCTGTGTGTCCAAAATTTAATAGGAAATTGGGTGAAACGCCGTATGAACATTTTACATTTCATGGCTTCAAAATGAGAACAGACCGACTGTTTTCTGATGGACATTGAATTTAGAATTATAGACCAAAAATTTGGGTATCTTCAACGCTTAAAGATTTGAATTCAAATCATTGATAATTCATAAGGAAATTATTGAGGACTCAAACAAAATCGAGATTTTGACTGCAAGGGTTTGATTGTCAAAATAACCTCATGGGTTTTTTTTTATATACTCACTGTTAAGGTGAGCGAAGTGGTCCACTTTTTTTAATTTCAAGACAAGAAGTGCAGTAAGAACGCTGATCAATATCTGCCCAATTATTAAGATGATTCTAAATTTAGTTTGAATTACACAATGATTCATTATTTAAAAAAAGATGAATGAAAATCTAATTGGTTAATTATGTACATATTAACACATTAGATTTTGAATCGTCTTTAATCCGTACTTTCCTGAAATAATCATACACAGCAAAAAATGTGGTGTTAACCGGTGTACATAGAGGACCACACCATTTATTTTACACCGGTGTTAAATTGGTGGTGTTAGTTTTACACATATAGGTGTTATTACAACACCTATGGTTGTTACATTTACCCTCTTTGGTGTTATGTTCAATCTCTAGGGTGTTATTTTAACACCTCAGGGTGTGGTCCTCTATTAACACCAATTGGTGTCAGTTTTAACACCACAGTTTTTACAACGTAGTATGTTATAATTCATTCGTCTGTAATATCGTGCTAACTTGAAAAACAACTACTTCATGACACACTAATCATAATAATTATTAGATTTCTTAATATTAACAAGATAATCATGAAGCAAAAGTAAGGGCGATATGACTTTCCCTCTAACCCAATGTATAAATGCATCGAGCATTTCGTGGAAAGTGGAAATGGCGCAATGAAATTGGAAATACATTGAATTATCATTATCATTGTAATAATTATAGTAGGAACATTTATCAGCAAGCCAAAATTTATTCTCGCATCATCACACTCTCGATTATACATGCGGGATTACCAGGGCCGACATGAATTCTACACGTTGGTATTGTGTAACTTCCGTTTTAACAGTGTATATTTTTCATTTACAAAAGAATCGCATTATCTTCTAATTCGTACATCATTCTTTATTCGCGCGTGTGGGAAGTAATTTGATAAACAATGACAACCGATGAATAAACATTATGAATGCTTCGTTTACTTGTCTCATGCCAGGATTGCCCCCCCCCCTCAGTTCATTTTCTTTCGGTTTTATTTCTCAGGGATTATTATTATACAGTATAGGAGAAAATCAACTTTCAGTACTGTGTGCGGTACATAAACAAAATATAAACGTACATGTACACTGTACATGATCAGCGGCAGAACGACAGATGTGTGAGAAATTGATTTATATTTCGATATTTTGTTCGTGTGAACGTATTTACACAGACGAGAGGTTGTCTCATCGTAGACGATCTGGTTATTGTACATGTAAATTCTCCACTCCTAAAAGAAATTAAGAAATATATATGATACTAAAAAATATGCACATATTCCTTGTGAAGACATTGTATACCCGTAAACAATATTTGAGGAGAGAAGAGGCGACAATGGCCATCAAAAATAAGCTTTTAGCGGCTGCAATAAACTAAGCGTATGCCTACATAAAAACTATCTAAATATATCTACAGTATAAATCATAATGACATTGTGAACGTGAGGATTTAAGATTGTCATATTCATAACGTGAGATAAAAATAAACATATCTTCATTAAGACGATCGTAAGTTTTTTTTATGGTTTCGACATGTTTACAAAACAGAAACCTCGAGAAAATTCGATGTTTAATTACATGTATGCTTACTAGTTTTATAGTTTCACGTCTTTCTTTGTTTATTACCTCCTTTTACTTGTTTCCATGATGGTGAATGTCTTACCTGAGTCGTATTTGCCTCGCAACGTATCAGATTCTCTGTTTGAAGTGATGTACAGGATGGAAGAGACGAGGAAAAACGCCACCAAGATGGATGTTCTTGATAGCCAAGGCTTGTTGAGTGTGCCGATGTTGCTCTGGTCTCGTCCCCCGAGACCTACTCTGTGGCGCCAGGGTGGTTTCCTGAGGCGGCCAGACCTCCTCACCGGCCGAGGTCTGACTGCCACTTCTTGTGGTTGCATTGCTCTGAATGGGGACAACAAAAATACAGGAAAAGTTAATGATACCGTACAATTATTACGATTATCCCAGCAATGAAATAACGAACATTTGCATGGGGGGAGTAATACATTCTTTCTGTAGACTCAGCATCATCAGTAGATCAAGATAAGGGTACACGGTGTCGTGGTGCTGGTGATGATGATGATGGGGGCGGTGACAATGATAGTTGCGGTAGTGGAGATGGTGGTTGTGTTGTTGATGATGATGATGATGATAAAGATCATGATAAGGAGGAGGATGATGATGAGGAGGATGAGGAGGAAGATGATAATGATGATGATGAGGATGATGATGATGATGATGATTGTGGTGGTGTTGGTGGTGTTGGTGGTGGTGGTGGTGGATGCGGTGGTGAAGGTGATTAATGTATTGTGTGGTATAATGATAAAAGATACAGAAAACAGTGGTCAGGTAGAGGACGAAGGGATAATTAGAACGACATTACTAATAAGATAACTATCAGTGATTCAGAATGCAACAACAAATATTTCGGAAAACAAAAAAAAATACTAAAAACGAAACGTGCATTCTCGAACCCGAATTGGAAAGTGTACGAATTCTTGCATATTTAGGTGGTTTGTACAAATTCATCATTAACATGATGATGTTGACGACGATGGTGACTGATGATAATGATGCTGATGATGACGATGGTGATGATAATGGTAATGATGGTGATGATGGTGATGATGATGATGATGACGATGATCACGACGTTGATGATGACGACAGTGATGGTAATGATGGTGATGATGACGACGGCGATGATGACGATGGTGATGATGATGGTAATGATGGAGACGATGGTGATGATGATGATGATGATGATGATGATGATGATGATGATGATGATTACGATGGTGTGATGGCGATGATGATGATAATGAATATGAATGAATATTATGGCATATGACTGAGAAAATTGAAATTAATCATAAAAAAATCCAAGATATTACGAGATATTGCACTTTTGCAGTTGCACTTCTCGTATTAAATTTGGGGGTTAGAATGTGAGCAGATACTACTTTATTGTGATATAAATACTGATGTCCTCATCAAGATCAGTAATCATTCAATAATTTGTATCATTATTATTATTCATTCAATGATTTGTATTATCAAATGTTATTTGTTTAGTCAATTATCGTCATCGATGCTGTTGATTTTGTTGATGATATAAGATAAATAATCTTTATTTAGCACAAAATATAAAAGAAACCCCAGTTTTAGCAACTTACAAAGCCCATCTCTTTACCAAAAAACAAAATGTGCGAATTCCCTTGCCAAGCTACCCAAAAATTCAAATTTAAATCAATATGTTATTTATCGCTTAAGTTTAGATGCAAAAATGATATTGATAAAATAAGATATTCCTAAAAAATAGGATTTCCTTTTAAATCATTTTTTTAAATCAAGGATATGGCATTTAATAGGATTGAACATCAATGCCCATTGAATCTCATTCATATTTCACCTTGTTATGTATCAAATTAGATCAAGGTCTCGTTGCTTTAAACTTACCACAGGCCTAGATTGTGCAGAAATATTCTTGTATAGGTATCATTGTTCATAATTTATAATCAAACTCATGGATTCGAATGGCACTAACAAATTTGCAATATTTTTGTTCGACACAGAAGGTGTTCAGACTCATGCATATACTCTCGTCCTGTACCATCACAAAAGCCGCTTTTAATCTGGCCGGATATACAAAGTCTGGATAGCATTAGCACTATTATGACTATATAATATAATGTGCAATAAAATTTCTCTTTTCTGCGGTTTGACTTATAGGTTAATATTGTGCATGTAGACTAATCAAAGAGTACAAGCCATACCAAATGTTTTAAAAAAAATAATGTTTCACGTGTTGTCTCGGTCTTTCTTTATTCTATTTTTGTTCTATTTCATAATAATGATTTATTGGATAGGCCTTCTGTATGCCATGTCAAGCCAGCAATTTTAAGAATTTTGCAGGCAATATTGACTATTGTTTTTATCGCCCAGCATATTGGGATCACATTTCACAATCATCTCTGATATTTTGTACATAGATATTGTGAAATCTAAACGGAAAGATGGGTCGACTAGGCCTACCCCCAAAACATTCTTCGCTACCTCATTCGGTTTGCATTTTGTGCACGAGCTCAAAATGATGCGGTGTTGTGTTATCGTTACCCAATGATCTAGAATCTAGATCACATGGTGATAGGGCTATTGTTACCGTAGATCTCTACCCCCGCGCCTCCCCAAGCAAAACACACTTTTTATCATAGATCTAAACAGATATTTTCAATGATTGTTTGATGCTGAAAAATGCCATTTAATTAAAATTTAGCAATTCACTCCAATCTGAAAGCAAACCTGCTAAAATAAATTTGAAGTCTAAACCAAATTTGAATAAAAAATGAAATAGGGGCCTGATTATAGCCAGGGATAGATCGACATCTAATCTAGATCTTGACGATATCATCATGATTACAAATGTCGCCAGGGTGAGAAGGGGAAAGTCCTGCAGACGTTATCATTAAAAAAATTTAATGTTAGCCCAAAAATGATATTAATAGGGCCTAATAACTTTACTAAAGAAAAAGCGAAGCAAACCACTGTCGCGCCACAGTCTTTTTATCATACAGAGCACAATTGCAAGTCACAAAAAAAATCTGAATCCCGTTTTCTTTCTCCGAATGAGGAGAGGAATTCCCCACGAAAATCCAAAGAAAACAAAATGTTGACAGTGGAATTACTCATCTCAAGACGAGACAGAAGAGCGAGAGAAACAAGGGCAAAGGAGTGACAGCAACATCATTCATCACCGCTTCCAAAAATACAGGCACCTCCGCATCCCACGACACCAATCCTTTTTTTTAAGTCAAGAACAGCTTTCCTATCATGATTAGGAGTCTTAAAACTCTGTTTATAAATTTAGTTAACGAAATAAAAATACAAAAACACACATATACAGTTGTTATTTACCTTATTGAGTGTTCATTTCCCTTCATAAAGATTTCCTTGTTTCCTTAAAAGTAAAAGTAAAATCCAGTTATTGTCCGTGTTTGTGTATTTTGCGAGTTTCTTGTCTTTGGCGGCTGCTGGCAGGCAGTGTTTTGTGCACCTTTTTTGTGGCGGTTGCATGCATGCACGCTATGGTAAACGTATGCGCGAGCGCGTTGTCTGCTGCTCATCCATTGCCCACTGTACTGTAACAGCGCGCGCTGTAAAGACCGATCGTTGCTAGGGACAACCGCTGCACAAAATGCATGGAAGGATAACGGGACTTCATTTAATCAATTTCTTCAAGAAGTTACGTCACAAAGGAAACTCCCCGGAGAGAAAAAGGTAGATACAATAGCCTTTACAAAAAGATATATTCACGAGTCGGAGGCTCATTATTAATTAAAATTAGGGGGACGTCGTGTTTATTGGGTGCTTGGAAAAACACCGGGATCATCTCCAAGTCAGCAAATAAATATTCACGCGAGAAAATAGACTTTGTCTGCATTCTCAGGTGTCGTAAACAATAAACAAAGAATAGTTAATACTGACGTTAAATTTTCTATGGCTTTGTAATTGATGAATCGAGCATACACAGTTAAATTGAAAAGAAAAACCTGTATGTAATAATTTCCATTATCATCTTTTTTATCATTAATCTTAATGCGTTAAGAGCCATTTCCTCTTTTTCTAAAGAAATTTTCATTTTATTTTTTTCGAGGGAAGTGGTTTAATGCAAGTACTTTTTTGTGTGTTACCACGGTAATTATTATTATTTGAACTACTTTCTCTTATTTTGGTCGCTTATTCGTTTTATTTTGATATTTGTGGATTACTTGTTTTAAGTTTGTTTTCTGCGTCCGTCTCGTTTATTTTTATATAGTTGTATATATAGTTTGTTTATAATTAGTATCGAAACTACGTTTAGGGGCTTGCCTTCTCTACAAGCTTTTGCTTTTCTTGGCAAGTCCCTCCGTTCATTTCTTGTTTCTTTTCATTGATAAAATTACTGCAACAAATTGTACTTTTGTTTAATTTATATTCAACATTTGTTACGAAATTTCATATGTATTGCTACTTTGATTGTATTTTGAAAAAAAATGTTGAACGGAAATAAATAAATCTAAATCTAAATGTCTATTTAAAGCGTTTTTTTATTTCATATTCATGTCAATACGCGAATAATAATTCGTCTCTATCCAAATATGCAGGATGTTACGCAATAAAAACGCCGTTTAAATTTTCATACCATATTTACCAAACGAATTTTACAGTAGTTTTATAAAGCTTAAACGAATATTTAGAATCTAAAACAACGAAGTTTAATTTTTAATATCTAAAATAAATCATTAACATGTTTAATGAACTATAAGCATGATTAAATAAACTGTTAAACTGCTGTAGAATTCATTCTCTCTTCATCTAATCTCCCTAATAATTCATATTTTCCTCCCTCCCCTTTCATGACTATCTCCCTTGCTCTCTATACAAATATCACCATCTCTTTCCTTCTCTTTAAAGGGAGGCTCCAGGCTGGAAAATAAATAGAGCAAACTTCACAGAGGAAAATGCTGAAAATTCGCATAAATAATATGATAAGAAATTACGAAATTATTGAATTTTAAAATTTAGCAATATATTTTGAAAACAGTTAGGCCTATATGCACGTTGTCATGAATATTTATTAGATAGACTGATGATGTCGGATCCCCACTTTCCTTGTATGTTATATGAAATCATAATTACTTTATTTGTTAATACATGTGTGAATGGTTTTGCAGCAATAAATATCTAATGCAGTTAATCAGTTGTTATTCTAATAGTTTGGTTCTTGAAAGAAAAAAAAATGAATGAACCTAATTTCATATAATAAAATACAAAAGAACAAGTGGGGATATGACATCAGTGTATTCGTTGAATATTCATGAAGACATGCCTGTTTCACCGGAATAATGCAAATATTTGAAATGCCATAACTTTGTCATTCCTCGTCCGATTTTGATCAAACTTTCAGTGTTTTGTTTGTCTGATTTTTCTTAATCTGCTCAAAAAATATTATATTCAGCCTGGAGTACCCCCTTTAACCGAACCACACTCCCTCTATCTATTGATTGCTTCGCACTTTCTCACCTTATATCATTATTTCCCACAATGCCACCTGTCATGATGCCACCACTGTCATGACAGTGCGCCACAACATCATAGCTTTCTTTTTTCTTGACATTTTGTTATCTTCATTTAATTACGTTTCGTCATTACTGTCACAGGACGTCAATGAATAAATAGTTAGTGGACAGAAAACAAAAACTGACAATGCTCAAAAAGCTAATTTGGTTTTACATGTTCATGTTGTACAAAAGTGAATAAAAATAATGATTTAAAAAAGTTTCATGACAAAGTAAACGAAAAGCGGTAATTTTTCATTATATACACAGACGACAGAGAGGTAAATTGATTAGTATTTCGTCTGGAGTGAACATTAAGATCCATTCAGATGCACTGTGTAAAACATTAATCCGTAAGTTCTCTCAAATTTGATTACGGTTATGTTAGGAATCGCGGCAATTTTTACCATTGATATAAATTTCACCCCACCCCCCCCCCTGCTCCCTTTTTACCCATCTCAAATCTCAATCCCCCTCTCACTCACTCACTCACTCAAACACTTTCTAGCACATTCACAATCCATCCTAAATCATTATCAAACAGAGAAAGTGTGTATCATTATCATGATTATCAAACAGAGAAAGTGTGTATCATTCTCAGAGAAAGAGAGAAAACGCATCCATAATAGAAACAAAGTTGGACAATATTGAATTATTGAATTCAATATGAGAAGGAGGTCTATATAGTCTAGTGGTTAAGACTATCGTCTTTCAATCTGAGGGACGTGGGTTCAATTCCTAGCCATGGCGTTTTTTCCTTCAGCAAGAAATTATCTACATTGTACTCTGCACCGGATGGGTGTTTCATAAAGCTGTTCGAAAGTTAAGAACGACTGGTGATCCTTTCTTGTGGTAAATGGTATACACCCAAAATGTTCATTCATGGTTTAGCGCGAAGAGAGGTTCACCCGTTGTTCTAAAAGTCGCTTAAAAATGCGAATAACTTTATAAAACGCCCACCAAGTGAGGTAAATGGGTACCGGCAGGAAGTAATAATTCATTAAAAAGCTGTGAACACCGGAATCGGTAGACGAGCTTATATAGCCGGGTCATGGGAGGGCCTTAACAAGGTGGATATACGTGCGCTGCACAAATCCTATATTATTTATCAAAAGCATGGAAAGAAACTGAAATGGATGTTAATTCAAAATAAAAATTCATCCTAAGCCCCCCCCCCTCATTTAACTATACATTATTCATCAAACTATTGCTCTCCAAAAATATTGCCATCAGAGAATTTACGCTTCCCCGACGAACGACAGATTCAAGAACATAGAAAATGTATTGTCAATCGCCCTTCATGACAATGAACAACCAAGGAGTCTTTGTCGAAAAAAAAACATGGTGAATCAAAACAGCAGCTCCGTTGTCTGAACTCTAGAAAAAAAATTAAATCTTTTCGTCAGATCCGAAACTTAGGACGAAACTGCTAATTCGACTTACCAATTTTCGACAAAGACCTCCAGGCTGTTCTTTTACTGTAATCTGACAGGCATTTTTCAAATCTGCTGGCGTTGCAGTTGTAAAAATCCTTTCTTTCCCATAGAAAACGCAGACAACAATACGACCAACTTTTCCCCAAATGTTGATTCGGGCAAGATTCTGAAGTCAATTCACTGAGACCATGGTCAAACTCTGCGCTTATGGGAAGCCATTTTTTGGTTAACATTGGATATTTATCTTAATTTTTTTACGGTGCTTTTTCCTAATGCTGTAATGGTGATGAAAACAAATATCTTATTCATCCTTCCCAGGCAGCTATAATGATTTCAATGTCAAAACAACTGATAAATCAAACATCAACTGTTAGAGATTGTATGTCTCAATTGGCTATCCATAGTTATAGATCACAATAGACAAGAGTTAAAATTAAACCCGACTTCAGAATACGTGTATATTTATATTCTGACCGATTCCGACCACGCATCTCAATTTGATTTGTTGATTTGAACTTGGAAGAAACGCTTCCTTCCTGCTCTTTCTTTATACCTAGAAATTGATTATGGTGTCCGAGAAAAGAGAAAGGTGGAGGGCACTTTGGAAAAAATCTCGAACGAATTGACCTTTTGGTTTGAATCCCATGGAGACACCTTAAAAGCAACATTTGGACAGGAAGCGCCCTACAGGTGATTCCTGAAGGCCACGGCTAAAGTATTTAATATTCATAGCCTGGCGATAGTGGCGCAGGGGAAGGGGGTGCAGGGGGGGTATGTGTGCCCCTTCTCGTCTGAAATGGGTTCCGGTGGAAAGTGACGCGGCGGGTGAGCTGTGGCGTAATGAGCTAATATTTTGAGGGGACATACTAAATATGGATTACGAGGCGAAACTTAACAAAAAAAACCTCGCGAGAGAGCCGAAATGTGAACATTTTTATTACCCATTTTTCCAAAAGATTTTAATAATGAATATTAGAAAAATAATATCAATCACCCTTTTCTTATTTTCCTAATCAAAACTTTATAGATAGTGGAACTCTGACAACTAACAATGCACCCCCCCCCCTTCCAATATAGATTTAGATTTATATATCCCTTGCGCGTAATGAAAGTACCATAGAAAGGAAGAGATGAACATAAGCAGGGAAGGAGAAGCAGCAAACAAACAACCCAACAAGGATACAAACTGAAATACTGACCAAGGAACAAAATAAAAAAATGTTTGGGGGGCTTGAAAAAAGTTGAGGGTTTATAGGCCTACAACATCTCGAAAAGGGGTGAATGCAGCCCCCCCCCCCCCCTCTTTATATCAAGACAAGGCGGTGCCACCGAATTTGTAGACAGAAAAACAACTTTGATAAGGCAGACAAATTCAAATATAATTTTTCAAGGGTATCATTTGGGATTCGGATATTACAGAATACAAACTCGTCTGTTATTACCCCCTTCCTTTGTGTGGGTGTGTATGCGTGTTTGTCTCTCTCTCTATTTCTTTCTATCTTTCTTTTTATTCAAAAAAAATTCAATCCTTTCCGGGTTGACTCGGTATTATATCAAATGCAAATTAATAATGCATTTGAGTTTGTTGGACACACCCAGTCCCCTACTAAAAAGCTACATCTCTTCATCGAAGAATTAGTCTGAGGATAACACGCGTTAACATACTAATTCTGAGAGCTTTACTTCCCGCAATTTCTGACAAGGGGAAGGATGGCGCCGAAAGAATCGCAAGCTAAGACAAAAAGAAAAAAAGGAAGTAACGTGTATTGTTAATTGTTGAAACAACAACGGTAAATTGGGAAGGATTGGAGAAGTTTGATACCTCGGACTGTCGCGACAGACGTTGTAACAGAATCATTGGTGATAATTGCCGAGATGGATTGATGGGACAAAAAAAGAAGAGAAAATTGTTTGAATTAAAGGAGGAGGAGGGGGTAATAACAAAGATGAAATCATAAGAAGAATAACAGTAACTAGAAGAAGGGAAAGGTGATGACGGTGAGGTGGAAGAGAAGGGAGAAGAAGTTGGATATGAAGAGGGTGAGAAAAATGAAGAGCAAGAAAAACAACAATCGCCCAACAATAAGTTGATGATGGTAATTGTGTTGTTGTTGTTGCTGTTGTTGTTGTTGTTGTTGTGAGTATGAAAAGAACAAAATAACAAGAACACAATTAAGAAGAAAAGATCGAGGAAGGAGAGCTAATAAAAGGAAGTATGAAATCTAATTCAGATACAGAAAATAATTGTATCCATCACCTGCATGCATGATGTACAATGCTTTAGGATATTTTTTTTTATAAAACGAACAAAACCTTAAAATAGCCCCTTATATAGATGTAATTTATTTTTGCCTTGTGGACAGTTGTACGCACTTGCACCTGTCGTGCTGAATTTAGCACCTATTATTAGTTCAAGTTCTCTCATTTTACTCTGTGCGAAGCAGAAGGAAATAGGTGTTAATCATACAAATTAATGCAGGGTCAAAATGAAACATTAATGGGGATTCAAAAAAACAAAGGGGAAATCTATCTGAGCATGCTCTGTCAGCAGAAATTAAGGAATGTGCATGTGCAGAGCAAGTTTATCTGAATCTGCTCAATTCTCTTCGATTTTTCGAAAGTGCCCTTATGCACCTGAAAACAGATTTAAGAAACGGCCCATGCACACAAATGAAACAGTCAAGGCATTTTGAAGAAAATGGGCGTGGCTATATTCTAGGGCATAATCATTCCGTCACTTCGTTATACATTGGACGGTATTTTAGGGTTGTCCCTACTGGCAATAACACAGTGTCCCATAGTGTGTGCCACAGTGTGTTCAGTGTGGAACACAGTGTGAAATCACATTCACACTGTTAAATTCGAACATTTCAACAGTGTGAATCACATATTCACACAGTCGACTATGTGAACACACTGTGAACAGTCACACTGTCGAGGTGTCCACAGTGTGAAACTCCCTTCACACTGTTGAATTTGAGCAGTGTGCATGTTTTCACATGGTTCACTATTTGAACACACTATGATCTGACAGTGTTTTATCCAGCAGGGGAAAAAATTACATCAGCGCAGTTTATCCAACTCCCTCTCCCCCCCCCCACAAAAAAGAGAATGATTAAGATATTAGAGGGATAATCACTTTATACCACCCCCCCCCCCTTGTGTTTTATGCACTCCATACTCCAATCAACAGCATAAGTTTTTAGCAAAACCAGGCTACAAAAAGTTACAATCGTTCAGGTGACTCAAGTCCCAGTTGCTTTTTTTTACCCAACCTAAAGACAACCCGAAAAAGAATTGTGGCCAACGTTTGCCGAGAACGCGTGCGATTGTGAACCCATTTTTCTGCGAACTCAGAATTGAGTTTCCTAACCGACTCGCGTCCAGTGAAATTCAAGACTGGCAGAGAAGTGTTATGTTACCAGTCTTGTCACCTCATTCCTCGTCATCACAATGAAAAGCCTGTTTTCCGGTAATTTTATTAGTAATCAATTATACATTATATTACCATTACTACACACGTTCAACTGAATAGAGTTGGGATGTGGACTGAAAACTTCACTGTAAAGACTACGGTGTTAAAACTGACACCCGAACCAACACCAATTGGTGTTAATAGAGGACCACACCCTGGGGTGTTAAAATTACACCCTAGAGATTAAACATAACACCAAAGAGTGTATATGTAACAACAAAAGGTGTTGTAATAACACCTATAGGTGTAAAACTAACACAACCAATTTAACACCGGTGTAAAATAACTGGTGTGGTCCTCTTTGTACACCGGTTAACACCACAGTTTTTGCTGTGTTGCTTCATTCTCCAAAACTATTGCGTTCAGTTTAATTGTTTTATTTTTGTTTTGTTTAAGAGTAAAATAAATAATGAGAGGAAAATGAATAAATTTGCCACTTCCATTAATAGAGTACAAAACATGTCGTGATGTCGCGTGATGTGCATATCATTATCTGTGAAAATAAATGAATATTTACAATGCTTCATTTTTCTAATTTTACTTTTTATTTCGAAAAATTTATAAGCCTTTGTTGTTTGATTTTTCTCTTTTTTCCAATTCAAATTTCTACTGGTCCAACGGGGAATCGGCCTTGACCTTACATAGAAATGAGCAAATAAGCATAGCATTTTATGCACAATAGGCTTCTATCGCGAGGGGTCGATTGTATTTTTTTGTATATGCATTTCATTGATTACTTATAATTATTTGTTTATTATTCATCCATATTTATCTGTTTCTTTTTATATAAATACATACATACATCCATTCATGCTTCCTTTCGCATTTATACATGTATATCCTGCTTTTGTAGGCCTATATAAAGGTAATAATTTTTTTCACTCCCATTTCCAGCCTTTTTGATACACATCAAATTTATTTTCATTTGGATTTCACTCGAATTGGAGGGACAGAGAATTGACAATTTAACCTTTCGGGTGACATCTGATGTCCAGCCGTTGCACCACCCCCTCCCCAATAAAAAACAAACTCCCTCCCTCCCCCCTCCCTTCTTCTCCCTTGGACCGGTAAACAAATCATATGTTCCTCATTTCATGGCGTTAAAACATTTTGTGGCCTGTCTAAACATTGCATGTCTTCAGCCATGTCAACGCACTCTCAGAAATCTAAACTTAGACGAGAAAGTACGAGGAGAGAGATGCGAGGGTCGAAGAAAAATATACCTTCAAAATCCTCGGGTAATCCGCGGCAAAACAAACGTGCTAAGGATTTTCCCATAGATCTCATTCTCTTGAAATACATATTTCTCTCATTTTTTTTAAAGTCTGTCATGATGTATTCTAAGTGATGTAAATTTTTGGGTTTTTGAGACAATGAAAACTTGTGAAATGCCGGAATTGTTTTAGAAAAAGGGCAAGTTTGTGTACTATATTCATTGCTAGCTTAATCATCATTATACGTGATGTAACTATAAGCATAAAAAAACTTTCGCTATGAAATTCTAAATGTGCATGCAAAAGTATTATATCGAAACTTTAATATGATATAAACAAGTGGAATGCCTCTGGCCGTCTCACCTGCATCACGCGATTCAACATAGCAGCAGTGCTGACTTTGAAAACTACTATAACTCGCACAAGATGTTCAGTGATACTTGGTTACTCTTATTTCCACGTTTTATGAACTAGACCAATACACTTTACAGAGATAGGATGGTAATTCAACAAATATCCCCAATGTTGCCAAAGTTCATTGACTTCACATGACCTTTGACCTTGATCATGTGACCTGAAACTTGCAGAGGATATTCAGTGATACTTGATTACTCTTATGTCCAAGTTTCAAAAGTCAGATCAATAAACTTGCGAAGTTATGATGGTAATTCAACAGATACCCCCATTATGGCCAAAGTTCATTGACCTTTGACCTTGGTCATGTGACCTAAAATGCGCACAGGATGTTCAGTGATATTTGATTACTCTTATGTCCAAGTTTTATGAACTAGACCAACATACTTTTAAAGTTATGATGGTAATTCAACAAATACCCCCCAATTCGGCCAAAGTTCATTGACCCTAAATGACCTTTGACCTTGATCATGTGACCTGAAACTTGCACAGGATGTTCAGTGATACTTGATTACTATTATGTCCAAGTTTCATGAATCAGATTAAAAAACTTTTAAAGTTTTGATTGTAATTCAACAGATACCCCCAAATCGGCCAAAGTTCATTGACCCTAAATGACCTTTGACCTTGGTCATGTGACGTGAAACTCATGCAGGATGTTTGGTGATACTTGATTAACCTTATGTCTAAGTTTAATGAACTAGGTCCATATATTTTTTTCTAAGTTATGATGACATTTCAAAAACTTAACCTCAGGTTAAGATTTTGATGTTGATTCCCCCAACATGGTCTAAGTTCATTGACCCTAAATGACCTTTGACCTTGGTCATGTGACATGAAACTCTAATAGGATGTTCAGTAATACTTGATTAACCTTATGGCCAAGTTTCATGAACTAGGTCCATATACTTTCTAAGTTATGATGTCATTTCAAAAACTTAACCTCAGGTTAAGATTTGATGTTGACGCCGCCGCCGTCGGAAAAGCGGCGCCTATAGTCTCACTCTGCTATGCAGGTGAGACAAAAATTGAAGGACTCTTTTCTGTAGATCATCTGTCATCTATGAACCTGTGTCCCCCCCCCCCACTTAAAGTCCAGGACAGTTATTTCAGATTTATATATTTTTATTTTGTATACGTACAGTATACTGTAAGTTACGTACGGGGGTGAGATGCTAAACCAACATTGAGACGTCACCGTTGTTATTGCTCTATATCATCATTTCTGTATATAGTCAGGTCCAGATTTTAAAAAATGTGCTCAGAAAAAGTGCTTTAGGCATTTTGTGTTAATGCTGATTTATCAATTGTTTTAAGGTAATTCAGGGGTGCTGAACCCAAAAATGCTGTTTGCCAAACTTGATTCCGACGTTTTCACCCTCAAATCGGCAAAAAACAAAATGGCGGCATTTTTAATGCAGTTTCCCATATTAAACGATTTTTATGGGTGATTGTATTTAAAAATTTGGGATCTATGCGTAATTTTTGATACCCAGGGTTGCAAACATAATGTGTCCGATTGATTCGTCAGCCATCTTTAATTCCAAGATGGCTGCCATGATTCAGAGCTGCTGACTTGATAAATAATATGGCAAAATGTTTGATAATTTGGGGGCAATGCTGGCATATTCACATTGGATATCTTTAACGTGTCCGCCATTTTTTCCTCGCCTGCACTAAGTAGCAGAAGCAAGACATGGACGTCGCTTTTCCGACGGCGGCGGCGGCGGCGAAGTCAACATAAAATCTTAACCGCGGTTAAGTTTTTGAAATTTCATAATTTTTAGGGTTTAGATGTCTATTTCATGAAACTTAGGCATGTTAGGATTAAACAAAGTCTATTGACACAGGTTATAGTTACAAAACGTTGTCAAGGTTACCGGGAAATTCAACATAGCGTCCACAACGGCAGTCGTTGTACTATCAAAATTATCAAAAATAAAGTAAATCCTCAAAATCAAAATCATCAAAAAGCTTTCAAGGCAAATAATGAATCAGGACATGTTTACAAGATAGTGTGTCAGAGAATTCAAGATTACCTTCCAAAATGGCGTCTATAATGGACGTTGTAACTTTGAAATGGTCCAAATTCATATAATATCCACCTGGTAGAAATAACTTTGGGGTCTACCGAGAATAAAACAAAAATCATGATTCCAAAGGGAAAAATTACAATGGAAAAATTTCAAGGTTTATCAGTGGTGCAGTTTTGCCCCCCCCCAAAAAAAAATAATAATGATGGCTTAAAAATAGTTGCTATTTCTTAAAAATCTGGCTGCAAAGTTCATATACTATCTACCTACAATGTAAGAACATTTTTTGCCTTTCTCATGATTTCAAGGGTCATATGATATAGGTGAAGATAGATTACAGGTAACCACTGTTGTCCATTTTGTCAAAAAATTGAAGAACGCTCCAAAAATTACATTCAAATTGGCCACCATTGTTACAAAAATGACAATACTTTATATCTCATCTAGTGCCACTATTTTGGTGTCTCGGTTTCTAAGACTCATGAAATTATGTTTGACAAGAATTAGTGACATAATTAGGTGGTGGTGCAACAATAAGTAAACATCCAAAAACAAACTTTAAAAAATAAGGTACACTTTCACCTAAAAATTTCCATAATTCACTGATAAGTATATCAAGACATGTCATTTTTGTGCTCAGGACTATCCTATGGTTTCATGATTAGGGGATTGCAGTCATTTTCACGCAATTTTAGAAGTCGCTTTGGACTTTTTACGAAGAAAAGGAAACTGACCATCTTTTTTATTTGTTCCGATTTATTATTTCAGCCTTCAAACCACTATACATGTAGTGAAGATTTTGTTCACCTAATTATGACTATGTTTAGCTGATGGAAGTATTTTAAGACTCACTTTGAAAGCCAACTTTAAATAATAGGAAAAATGGACCGCTTCATACCATTGTAACTAATCCAAAAGTATTATTCAGCCCTTGAAACCATAGTGTAGACATCAACATCATATTTCCCAAGTGGATTTTAAATAGATTATGTCAATTTTTTAGTATCAGTAGCCATTTTAGACTCCTTAATTGGAAGCCATCTTGGATTTTTAGACATACAGGACCATTGATTGCCCTTGTAACTTATCCTAATGTATTACTTGACCATTTAAACCAAGGGTTAGACAAGATAATCATATACCCCAGGCGGATATTAAACAAACTATGACAGTTTTTAGTTAACAATAGCCATTTTAGACTCCAATTTTGGAAGCCTTTTTGGATTCTTGGACATGCTGGACCTCTGACTGTCCTTGTAACCTGTCCTTATTTATTACTTGACCCTTTAAACCATGGGTTAAACACCAAAATCATATACCCCGGGCTGATACTAAACAAACTATGTCAGTTTTTCGGTGAGAACGGCCTATAGACTCCATTTTTGGAAGCCATTATGGATTTTTGGACATAATGGAACCACTAACTGTCCTTGTAACTTGTCCCAATCTAATACTTGACCCTTTAAACCATGTGTTATACTAAAAAATCATATTCTCCAGGCGGTTATTAAACAAACTGTGTTGGTTTGTAATTAACGATAGACATTTTATACTCCATTTTTGCAAACCATCCTGGATTTTGGACATGGAGGACCATAGACTGTTTTTTTTACTTGTCCCAACGTATTTCTTGACCCATTAAACCATGGGTTAGACACCAACATCATTTGCCCAAGGCAGGTATTAAACAAACTATGTCGGGTTTGGGGTATTTAGATAACAATAGCTATTTTAGACTCCAATTTTGAAAGTCATCTTGGATTTTTGGACATAAAGGACTGTTGACTGTCCTTGTAACTTGTCCCGGTTTACTTCTTGACCCTTGAAATCACCAATGAATACAACCCAAATAAAAGACAATAAAATACGTTAAGATGAATTATGAATTTTTAGGCCATGGCAGCCATTTTTCCGCAATCTTGGATTTTCAGGTACCCTGGAGTGCTTATGTTCACTCTTTCCTTTTTCGCCCTCCACCATTGAATACATATATGCACCGAAAAAGGTGTCTAGGGTAGATAAAGTGCCGGTTATTTTAATTTTCAGTTAATGGCGGCCATCTTAGATGCCATCTTGAAAATAACCACTTTCCCGGATACGGATTTTGGTGGATTTTAAGTATGTTATTTTTGAGATCATATAGTACCAAAATCCGTTGACAAACATTTTTGTTACAAGTTTTGGGGTCAGAATAGAGTAAAAATGGGTGTAGAATGGCGGCCATTTTGATTTTGCCAATTTGAGGATTTTAACATCAAAATCAAGGTTGGCAAACAGCAAATTTGGACTCAGCGCCCTCAAATTATGTTAAAGCACTTCTCAATTCAGCATTAACACGATTTGCCTAAGGCAGTCTACTTTTCTCAAATCTGGACCTGACTAATATATCAAAACACGCAGGTGTTCTCTTTGTTTGATTCGCATGTTTTTCCGATGTTATTTTGGTAAATCATGCTTGTTTATATGCTTGCTTGTTCGCTTTCTATACTTGTTTACTTTTGTTCGTTTGTTTGTTTGTTTGTTTGTTTGTTAATATATCTTTATACATTCTTATCTGATCTCCGTATCACCCACTTTATACCAGGTGAAGAGAAAATACGATGACGAAATGGAAACCAAAGATGAAAAAACAGAGGGAGACGTCTTCGAAATGGACACGATGAAATTATTCGAATTTAATAGAAAGACGCATGATTTCCCCAATTATTATCATGAAGAGATTCTGGAGAAGTATCAATTTCTTACCTTCGGCTAGTAGTAATTTTCTTTAAAAGTAATGTCTTGTATTACAGAAAATTTCCGATTACCCCCAGCAATGATATCACGTGATCACGCATCAGTCCATGTCACACTTTTAAGGCACGTTGAGAAAAAAGTGGTGTAATGAGTAAAACAAAAATGGAGGGGGCTCGATCTGGCGTATCGCGTATTTTTTGGTAAGTTGCGAGAGCGGAGTGAGCGAGCAAATATTTCAATATTTTTATTCTATAAATCAAAGTTTGTGATAGATATTGACATGAATTTCAGAAAATAATATTATATATCATCCTATCGCTTTCCTTATATTTTCTTTCCTCTTTTCTTTTCTTGGTCGTGAAAATGGGGGGGGGGCAAGAGCCCCCAAACTCCCACCGTACACCAGTGATTGAAAATGCATCAGTGTTACATTAGAAAGGTGATTGCTATAGGTTATCAGGTAATATGCTAGGTTCGTTGTCAACATGGACAACATGGGTTCGTTTCCTCAACATTTTCGTCTTGACAAGTTGTCGGATCTGACAACTGTCCTTGATTTTGATTGGATAAGAAGCACTGTTACTATGGTAACTGCCAGATCAAACGGACTTTGTGGGACAAAACGTCCGACAAGTCCTTTCATGGAACGGTCCCCTGAACTGTAACTAACCGAACAATATACATTTTAACCTAGTTCCAGCCGGAGGGCCGGTTTCGAAATCGACGCGGGTTGACTTTCGAGTGCGACTGCGGGTATTCGGGGAGAGAGGTTTTTTCAGTCCTGACATGTACATGAATAAAGTGCGGATCTATTGGGGGTAGGAGTTTAAAACCCCCCCCCACTGGGTTGCCAAGTAAAATAAATGATGATGACCTACATTTTGGAGCCAACCCCCCCCCCCCTTTTTTGCTTGTAAAACAAATTCTCGGTACCAAAATGACCTTCATTCTTTGGGGGGGGGGGGCTTGTCAAATTTCTTGGTCAAACCCCTCCTCGGAAGAAAAAAGAAGAAGCTAAACCGCCCCTTGTAGGCCTACATGATAAAAATGCGGGGAAAACGCCGAAAAATTAACCTATTTTCGGCGAGTTAATGTCCGCTGGTCAAAGTATAATTGAACCTCGACTAATCTCTTCGGCATTTATCAGAAAGACGATCCACTCGTATTAATTACACAAGTCCCGGAAGCAAGCTTATGCATCATTTGATTTAAATTCATTTCTAAAGTAGGTGCAAAAATTGTTTGGGTTGTTTTTTTTTACCTTCTTAAATCTGTAAAGTACTCTTGTGATGAAAAGTATGATTTATTGTCCAGTGCTCAAAGTATTACAATTTTGATGCCTTACAAATATTTCAATCACCAGATAGTACAAACCAAGTCTATTTTAATTCCGAATTAAGAGAGATTGATGAAACAATGCAAAATAATCGAATGGGGCCTTTATCATGATTTATATTTTGGAAAAATCGGTAAAACCCAGGCGGGGATTTTGCAAACCAAAAGGATAAATCAATAAATTCAAAATTTTACATAGTAAGCAAAACATGTCCTCGATTCAAATCATTTCCAGAAATCGAATAGCTTGGTTTTTTTTTTGGCTTTGTTTGTCAACGACTAGAAAAGCACCCACATTCGAGTATTTCGTATTAATTAATCTATCGATTTAAATTCGAAATTAAGTGACTTGTTATATTTTCTGATAAATGAATTATCTCCAAGGCATAAAAATACACAATTAATAATAACAATGATAATTATGCAACATTTATATAGCGCTTAATCCATCTGTTTCTAAGCGCTGCATATTATTACGGCTTTAGCACGGCTATCATGATCGGGCGCATCGAGCTTTAAAGGAATTCCTTCCTACCGGGTACACCTGGGTGGAGAGTGGCAAATGTATATAAACGCCTTGCCAAAGAACGCGAGTGCTGCGGTGAGATTTGAACCCCGGACCTTGTAGTTCAACGTCAATAACAAGGCTATACTATTCATCAAGGTTTGACAGAATATAATGTAGGCCATCACCTGCCTCGTATTATAAGTACAATGAACTGGATGAAATTTTAGGCGTATCATACTTTAAACACGAAAGAATCTCGGACAAACAAAACAAAAGAAATTAAGAGCTACCGTACTTAAAACCAACGCGTGGCTCGTACTTTTCAGGAGAGCTTTATTCAAATTTGAACTGTGACGTCAACAGAAATCAGATAATGCTGGTTCCTTACGAGACTATACGATTACAATCTAATCTATATGTCTTAATCCTACATCATCACTGCACTTGATTGTAAGAATAATGGCCTTCAATGTCCTTTTCATTATATCACTTTCCAGGGAACGCAAAAATTGGAAATAAGAGAAGTTAGGAGAGAGAAAAATAAAGATTTGATGATGATTAATGATTACATAATGATTAAATCTCATGAACAATCGAATAGGCCACATTCGTTCGTCAAGAGTTTAAGGTGGTTTCATTATTTTGAGCACTTGCCCTACATAGCGTCGTATGGAAGTGCGCTTAATTTTATAGAGAAAATAAATATTAAAATATTAAACCTGATTGTTGCGGATTTTAAACACATGTTTAAATTGTTTAAACAACTACTGTAAGGTTCAAATATTGAATAACGTTTTATGAAAAAAAATAAATAGTGCTTTAACTGTGAAGAGCTGAGTCAACCGCCAGTAATTAAAATTGACTTTATTATGATTATATAGTTTTACCCAGGGTATGAGATTAGTATGCCGAGGGACTGAAGCCACTTTTTATGATATTCCAGTGAGGAATTAATTTATTGCATAACATATAACATGTAAAATGTACTTGACACGTTCAATCTAGGGGTTATGACTCTCGTCTTTCAGTCTGAGAGACATGGGTTCGAATCCCAGTCATTGAATGAACTTTTCCTACTTGTATAGTGCGCCATTGAATAGGCAACTAAATAATCGGCGCCTCATAAATGCTATTATCCACGTTTGAGAGATATATGCATCCAGAGATGAAAATCAGAAGAAGCACGTGTACGATACAACGTGAAGCTCGATAAGAATCATTGATGACGTGCACGATTCATGAAATGGACTCTTGAAATCTTGCAACTTGTATCTTGAATCTTGAATCTCGATGAATCTTGAATGACGATGATGACGGCCATAGCTGTGGCATATTCTTCCAGGGGCGCGCTGGTCTATAGTACTTACCGGGCGGGGCCCAAATGAGGCCACTCTTTTCCAACAGATTTTCAGACAACCCCCCCCCCCCCCAATAAAAAGGGGGTAAGATTATACAATTACATACTTCTCGTGAATTAAAAAAATAATATCCTCCGGGACCACCTTCCCCTACTACCACTACTAGTGGTCCAGTGGATTAGTCTTCGGACCTTGAAACAGAGGGCCGTGGGTTCGAATCCCAGCCACGGCGTAATTTTCCTTTGGCAAGAATCTCATCCACATCGTCCTGCACTCGACCCAGGTGGGGTGAATGGGTACCCGGCAGGATTTATTCCTTGAACGCTTTAGCGCCTATTAATACGGCGGCTTAGCTACAGCCGGATACCAAGTATCAAAGCGCAGTTGAGTATGCACATAGTAACTGCGCTATATAAATTGACATATTATTATTACTGCTACATTTTTGCCCCATCGCATCCCGCACTTTCACACCACCCTAGTTTTTCGGGTACTTCTATCTGCTATCAATGTCACTTGATGCATGAGATCTCATGAATCAATGCCTACTTCTCCGCTCAAGCATTCCTCCTCACGTCCTCTGTCCGTGCCATTTGAATCGGTGAGCATGGCGAGTGATATGTCAGGAATTTTAAAGGTAAAGTTGATCCAAGTCCCGGAATCGTATTGTTTGTTGTTGTTGTTTTTCAACGCGGGAAGTAATGGAACGCCTTGTAGATCTAGGTGGCGAGAGACCCTTGCCCACCCCAATCCCCACAGATTTTTTGACCTTATATATATATATATATATATATATATATATATATATATATATATATAAAGGATTTACCTTAGAAATGTCTCCGTGAGTGGGTAAGTTGTGCCCTGTCTACCCCTCCACCCTCTGGTAATTTCTTCAACACCCATGTGCTAAAACTTTATTATTTGCATATATGTATAAAAGGCACGATACTCAAATGGAAAAGGGACAGTTTCATACATGAAAGCTATATATATTACAAGTTTCAAGTTCCTAGTTTCATCCCGAGTTTCATTTATCTCCTCAAGAGATCAAGATCAAAATACAGTTTAAAGAATAGACAATATAAATACAATGTGCATCAAATGTAAAGAAAGTGAGGAAGGTAATGGCCAAAAAGGAAGAAACCTTGTGTGAGGCCAACCCAAAATTATCCAACATGCTCGACGCAAAAAAATCTAACCTGAAATATTTCTTGAACCATTCCCGAAGATGATCGCGTGCGAAATACCAGTTTAATTCTGTGGATTTTCCTCAAATTTCATTCAAATGTGGTAAAGTATTGTATTTCAGGTATTTGAGGCCACTCTGCTGGTATAATATTCGATATCATGATTCATGAGTCGAAATATTTCATGACATACCTATGTAGAGATGGGATATACGAGCATGTTTGTATTTTAATTGATTTGGGGGTGATATTTGTCCTCTCCGCCCACCCCCCCAAAAAAAAAAAACCTGCAGTACACGTGGAATATAATATGCAGATTTTCTAGAATAAAAAAGTAAAGTAACTAGCAATCCATAAAGGATTCAATAAGCAGACATCCAGGGGCCCTCAGCCCCTCACCCCAGCCCCCCTGGTTCCGTGGCCCCTTTTATTTTCATAATGCTTTTGGTCAACCAAGGGACCGATGAACTTAATGTTGATTTCCACCCTACAAACTGCTGGTTTTAATAACATTTTGCAAAAAAAATTACAGTGAAATATTACATATTTAATGTTTTTTGACGAAAACCAACACAAGAATAGCACATAATTAATACTTTTTGCGATGTTACATAATGGGCAGTTGCATGTATACAATAAATATTCAATGATATTCCGACTTTTGAATAATAAATTATATTTTGAATCATAACGACTAAAGCGTGTTTTAAATAATGTTTCTGATGAGAATTTGAACGCGAATATAAATTGATTTACAACGGTCTGAGAAAAGTACAGTTTGTGGGATATATTGATATTGCTAGCATGTGACGTCACGAAATCAAAATGTAAAAAAATGCATCACTCTGTTAATATTGTTCTTTGATGACTTGCCGCCAAACCACCGATTCATGTTTTTACTCTAACAAAAAAAAATAAAGCTACTTCTTATATCCGGACTTCTTCATTTATTGTCCAGCGACGCGTCATCACATTAATCAAATCGAAAACACTCTTACCATGAAGACGAACCGTTTTAATTTATGTAATAACAATAATCACCACTTAAATGTGTCTCTTTTACAAAGTGCTTTATGTTTGTATTAGCGGCAGTGATAATGTCATTTCAAACTCGAGAGCCTCGAGGCGTTTCTACATCATGGTGAAGCAATTTTATGGAGCATCAAAAATAATATTTTACATGATATAATGAGAATTATTATTTCCTAAAGAGAAAATACAAAAACCGTTTCCTTCATTAGTTGAACGATCCGGTGATTTCATTCAGAATCTATCCTGTCCGCAATGGCCTGAAGCCTAGTTTAACTATAGACCTGGGTCCCGTACAGTTGCGTAACTACGGGGGGCATGGGGGCACGTGCCCCCCCCCCCCATCGGCTGGTCACAAAAAAAAACCAAAAAAAACAGGGAAGAGGAGAAAAAGAGGGAGAAAGGGAGAGAAACGTAGTGGGAAACGAGAAATTATTGTTCATTATAATGTTATATTGTATTTATGTTATGTTATAATACATATACATTTTTTCATACCTTTATGAACCAATATTCGCTCATGCCTATGTCTTAATTGTTCCCAGTGCTCTAGTTGTCTGTTTAACGTTTTTAAGTCAATAATACACCAGATACATTTCTTCGCACTTCAACTTATTGTTTTATTTAGTGGCATATGCTTCTTTTTCAGGACTACTTAAATTGACTGCCCCATTTGAAGGTGTTGATATAAAACATTTCCTTCCGTGCTTACGTTTGCAAAAATAGATTGATGAGATATGTCTGCTCTTCATGAATTCCTGGAAATCGGTCCTTAAAATGTCTTTTTTCTGATCTGAATGTAAAAAAAATCAGCTCGCTCTTCGCGCTCACGTCATTTGGTTAGTGAAATACGCATGGTCTTAGTAAATTCTTACAAACAAACTTAGAAATAAATGCCCCTCTTCAGGTCTGAATATCGTCAATTTTCATTCCATTGTTCTCATATTTTCTCTGAATGGTGAAAATCTATTTTAGTTTTTATTCCAAAACATTTATGAATGAGTTGATCATCAAATGAGCGGACAAAATCAAACTCTATATACCTTTTGATTTTTTTTTACACAATCGGGTATCCAAACCTTTAGACCAAAGTTTAAAATAAACCCGAGTTCAAAATACGAGGAAATACGAGGAAACTTCGAAGGTTTACATTTGAATTGGTTTTAGCTATATGGGCTTAAATTGTACTAAGAAAGCAAGACACTGGTATAGTAAGCCAGCAAGCAGGCTTCCAATGGGTATACACCAACGCCATATATAAACTTAACTTACAGATTTTACATGTTTCACGTCCGTTTGGATTATAAAGATAACTTGCATATTGAGCCATTGATACGGTCCCTGTTGAATCAAATTGGGCGATGCATTCGGTTCCGTCTTCATTGGATTGATTAGCATAATTATTAGAAATTATTTGTCAATAATTGGTCAAATGAGACCAACTGACCACTGACGATTATATTATAGTGTTTTCCAGGGTTAATTGGTGGTCACCATGACCACCGCTATAAACTGTTTTAATGGTCGACAATATGACCTATATAGCCACCGGCAACTACCAAATCGAGAAGAGAAGAGTTCCCCCCCCCCCCCCAATCTACACACAGAGACACAACTGAACTCCCTATTCAACAGACAAACTATTTTCTGTATGTCACCGTCAACGATTGCCAGTGAAAATTTTGAAATCGATAATAGCGATGCAATTACTGCGAAGCGTTCTAACGTTTTAATTTGATATACCAGTTTGGGGTGGACGACGAGTTAATGACCGTATCCAGGTTAGTCGATCATGTCGATGGTTGATTGTCATGATTGTAATGGTCAAGATGTCAATACGGCTAATTGGCATCATCATATCCAAATAAATAATTTTATTACACGAAGTCAAAGGGGCGAAATAAGGCGCTAAGGCCATACCTATATACCACCCCTTCCCTCCCAGTCCCATCCATCTCCATGGCGCATTTATGGAAAAGGAAAATTCAAATCAATATGAAAATTCGTTCAATATTGGTGAGAATGGTAAAGATAGATTGATTGACTTTTATTTTTCCATGGAAATCAATAATAAAGCGTGAAGAATAATTTCCTTCACACGACTGAATATAAAACAATAAACTGTTATGTCCCTAACATCCTTAGTTCAAAATGAATTTCCACATATCCCCCCCCCCCTCTATCGTTTACCCCCATTTCTACCGAAAAGTACAAACAAAATACGAGGTTTAATGAACGAAATCTCTCAGAACTGAGGTTAATTTTCATTCAATTCAATTAACTCATAATCAGATTGCCTTTTTAAAAAAAAAACTGCATGAACGAGTTTGAGAAATGAACATCATCGTCATAATCATCATTATTATCATCATCATCCTTAATCCTCATCATCATCATCATCACCACGACCATTATCATCATTATCCTCCTCCTCCCCTCTCCCTCCTCCTCCGCCCCCCCCCCCCTTCCTCTTCTTCCTCCTCCTCCCCCCTCCTTCTCTTCCTCTTCCTCCTCCTCCGCCCCTCCCCCTCTTCTTCCTCCTCCCCCTCCCCCTCCTCCTCCTCCTCCCCTCCTCCCTCTCCTTCTCCTCCTCCTCCTCCTCCTCCCCCTCCTCCATCTTCTTCTTATTTTATGAACATAAACTAACCAGCATCAACATCCTCAACGTGTTCCGATGGGACACAGTTACAGACTGTTTCCACAACAACACAGCTTGTGTCTTGTGGCAGGGGGAAATCCCCCATTTTGAAATATTGTATGATGTACATGTACATGCAGCGGGGTGACTCAACGTAGTGGGAATGTCTTCCGAGTGCAAGTTCTCAAGTAACTTCCATGTATCCCGGCTCCGTTTGCGGGTCATCGACCCATAAGTATAGCCTGCGGTTTCCCGACATATGACACTCTGAAAGGCATAAGATGGCCAGGTTGCTTGACTTCGTCTGCTTCAATCTCTCATGTGCATGTGTGTCCATGTTTGTGTGTAATTATGATAAAAAAAAATATATAGGACGATGGTAATAAAATGATTAAACTAAGATGGTCCAATAGCTTAAGCTTAATGCAGTGCACATTGCAGTATGGCAAGGGCGGAAATCTCTCTCCGAAGTTAGGGGGACCAGGGGCTGGAAAATTTGACAAGAAAAAAAAGGTTATCACCCAAAATGTAAGGTAATTTCGACAAAATAAATTTAAGAAGCAAAAAAAAAGGTTATCACCCAAGAAGTATACGGTCATCTCGTCCAAAATACGTGTTTTATTTCAATTTATTTCTTTCCATCATAAAAAAGCCAAAAATAGTAGGGGCGTTTGATATTGTGTCCACCCCCTATATATTTTGGGTAGGGGGGCACGTCCCCCTGTCCCCCCTGGGATTTCCGCCCATGCAGTATGGCCGTATTCAATGAGACCTTGATAATTATATTTTTAATTGTACACGGCAAAAACTTTGGTGTTAACCGGTGTACATAGATGACCACACCAGTTATTTTACACCGGTGTTAAATTGGTGGTGTTAGTTTTACACCTATATAGGTGTTATTACAAGACCTTTTTTTGTTACATTGACACTCTTTGGTGTTACGTTTAATCTCTAGGGTGTAATTTAACACCTCAGGGTGTGGTCCTCTATTAACACCAATTGGTGTCAGTTTTAACACCGCAGTTTTTACAGTGTATGTCCAGTCCTGTTGAAATGGCCAAGCTTGAATATCTTCGGGATCGAATTCCATCATGGCAAATTATCTTACCTCACACCCGACCTCGATCCCTCCCCGGATGCGATAATGATAACCCCCCCCCCCCCCCCTCGCCGAAAAAATCTCTTCCAGGCTCCCTTGCATAAAAGAGGAAATGATTCGTGGTAATATGTAGTTCGGTGTCGACGACGTTGCTATGTTGGGTAATCAATCACATTTATTACACATACTTGGAACATCATTTTAACTGGCAGACAGCATTAAAAATTCGATTCAGACCAAATCCTGCATAAGATGAGGTCGTAAATATTGGCATTTTTCTCACTTCAAGTTTTTTTTCAGGTTTGAAAAGAATAACTTACCCAAATCAGATGTATTTGAATGGACCTGCAAGCCGACACGGCGCCGGAGATAAATAAGAGAAGATCCGTCCAACCCGGCTGTAGAAATGACAGGAAAATTCACTTCGCTCCGTTTACATTATTATGCATGATATTAACATGAAACTCCATCACGTGTGGAGAGAGACATTCAACGATATGTATTCATCCTTTCCGTTAATTCCATATCTTTTTCCACGTTGACAGACAAAAAGCAATAAGAAAAATGCTATAGCGAATACTTTGTCGTCTGCTGATCAAATTTTTCAGTGACAGTGCCTGTGCATTGAGCGTGCGCGCGTTTTCTCCCACTGCCACATACAGCAAGTTTAGACAGCAAGTACATCAATGCGTTTACAACAATGCTGTGAATGCACACCGTACAACTCTTGTGCTCAATGGTTTTAGAGTTTGTTTTCGACTTACTCTCTTTTTCTTACAAATGCTAATAGAGTCGAAGAAGATGCGGTCATCTTTGTTTGTTTTGAATGCGTCGATGCAAGGATTTAAAGGCAGCTTTTTCGCAGAAAGTGTCCAGGACCTGGGTAAATTTCGGACTGCGAGTCCTTAAAAAGATCCTTTCCAAAGACTCATGTTACGTGCTAAAAGACGGGCATTTTGCAGATGCCTGTACACAAATGTGCTTTAAGTTGTTGTTTTTTCTTGAATTATAAAAAGAAACAATCTAGCTTTTACTTATAAAAGGTCTTTGGTTGGTAAATGTTAATCTAGAAAATTACCATGAAAAGAAATAGCACAGCAAACAACAAGATAAAGCCATCAGCATTTTGATTATCAAAATGCAGTGGCTTTAAATTGATGCTCCTGGCTGAAAATAATATAATTTAAACAGATAAAGAAAAATCAGACAAACAAAAAACATAGGCCCGTATTCTAAAGTTATAGGTTTAAATTAGACCATGGTCTAAGTCTGTGCTAAAATTATGGGAAGCCAAAAGTGTCAGAATTTTTATTAAGTTGTATGTTTCGTATGTCTAGTGTGCTCTTTCCTGATTCATCGATGGTGGAAAAAATCATCTATTTATACTTCCTAGACAATTATAAATGATTTGAGAGCCAAATGAGCTAAATTATGATATCTCTAATGTGAAGTGATTTATGTAACAATTGGCTATCCATACTTAAACCACAACTTTAAACCTGAGTTAAAGTTAAACCCGACTTCAGAATACGGGCCTGAAAATTTGATCAAAATCGGACAATGAATAACAAAGTTATGGCATTTTAAAGATTTGCATTATTCCGGTGAAACAGTTCTAGGCATGTCTTTATGAATATTCAATGAGCAAACTGATGATGTCATATCCCCATTTGTTCTTTTGTATTTTATTATATGAAATTAGGTTTAATCATTTTTTTCTACCAATAAATAAAACAATTGGATTGACACCTGATTAGTGCATTTGATATCAATTAGTTAGATATAGTGGAGATATAGATATTAGTGGAGCGTTGTGGCCCAGTGGATTAGTCTCCGGACTTTGAAACAGAGGGTCGTGGGTTCGAATCCCAGCCATGGCGTAATTTCCTTCAGCAAGAAATGTATCCACATTTTGCTGCACTCGACCCAGTTGAGGTGAATGGGTACTCGGTAGGATTTATTCCTTGAACGCTTGAGCGCCTATTAATATGGCGGCTTACCTATACAGCCGGCCGGGGGTAATAATATGATACCAAGTATCAAAGCGCAGATGAGTATATGCACATAGTAACTGCGCTATATTATTATTATAATATAGATTAATTATATTCTGGGCCTTTTCACACGTGAATCTTGAATCATCATTGTCGTGACTGTGATTAGCGTTCGTGATTCTTTGTGCTAAATATTCGTCATAAGCCTTATTTTTCACTGGAATCATCATTCAAATTACGATTTTTTACCGTGTAAAGGGGCGGTCTGACTCTTAATACATGAAATGGAAATAATAACAAGAGACTAAAGAACCAAAAAAATCCTGATAGAAAGCATTATAATTTTTAAACTTTCCTTTGCCATTTAAAAGAATTTATTTCTTCAGTTAATTTATCTATTCATTAACAATGGTCAGATATACAAATCTTACGAGTCGTTACGACTCCATTCGAAGTGGTTAAATTATTACTCTTATTAGGGCCTTTTCACACGTGAATCTTGAATCATCATTGTAACGATGAATTCGTCTTTAGAATCATCGGACCTTTCACACACTCACTCAAAAACTGTGATTTGAATGGAAGGGAACTGGAATTTACCTCCAGAATAGAATTTGAATTCGTGACTGTGATTAGCGTTCATGATTCTAATTATGTTTTAGTTTGGTTTCACACGTGCTAAAAATTCGTAATTATTTATTTATTTATTTATTTATTGTTTCATGTGTGTTCACATCATCCACAATCTCATATATGAAAATACAGTGATACATGATTATTACATAAAGACAATATTACGTAAAGAAAATATTGCATAATCTCTCATTAACAGAGCACACAAAGGTCTTGCAACATGAGCTTGAGTCATTACAAAACCATTATTTTACACTAACCAAAAAAAAATGATGAAAGGGTATATATGCATACAGGTACATGTATATACAATATTTACATAGAAGTATACAGAGAAGATGAAACAAGAATAGAAAGGAGGGTACCCCAATTTATATGAGAATATGTGCATAATTTGTCAAGCAAATACAACGACATGAACTATCTTCGAAGAAAACATTATATGCCTACATTTACATCATAGTTTCGAGATGCTCTTAACTGCCTTCTAGCCTTATTTTTAACTGGAGTCATCATTCAAATTACGATGTTTTTTTAATCGTGTGAAAGGGGCAGCTAGAAATGCAAAATGGAGAAGATAATCTGACTGGCCGATAAATGCTTTAATCGAAGAACTTTAATGTGTTAGGCTGCATTTCGTACAGGATTTTAGTTAAAAACAAATTTCTTTCATGTTTTTTTTAAAGTACCTCTTACATAATAACCACTTTGTGTAACTCGTTAATGCGATTTAAATTTTAGGAACAATTTTTACAAACAAGATATTAAAGGAAGAATAAATCCATGCATTGTATGGTTATTCGACAAGCTCCTTGCAAAGTGGCAACAACACAGTTTTAACAGATGTAAAGGAATTGAAAATAAATGTAAAAAGCCTATCTTTGGTGAAGGTTCAATATTGTGACTTAGAATTAATCATTTTCCACGTACTTAGAATGTTGCTGTCCGAAAGCCTATTCCGTGTTTGAAAATAGATTGTTTATCTTGGGGAATGGAAAAACGCAGAAATTTATTATGATTAGGGATATTTATCTTATATCCTGCAGATCATAATTGTTTTAGTGCATAAACATTCATAATGATTTATACAGTAGCAGTAGCATTCATAATGATTTATACACTCTAAAAAAAATGTTAAATAAACATCTTGAGGGTTGGAGGAGTGACAACATGTTCTAAATGTTGCATTTACCACTTTAAATGGTTCTACCCAACACTTGAAATGTTGGATTCAGCTTTATACAAGGTTGGATGTAACATTTCGAAAAGGTTGTCACTCCTTAAATGTTGATTTAACATTCGAATTTTTAGTGTGTGTAGTCTACTAATTGGAAGAGTATTGCCCTTGCCATGCATAAGGAGTGCCAAACTTTGAAATAGGATTCACTGAAAGGCTGCAAAATTTGGCGTGACAGTGAGGCTGGATTCTATCATTAAGATCACTGGCCCATCCAGGAACGGGGCCCCTAGGGCCTGAATTTTAAACATAATATCTTAAAAATGTAAAAGAGGGCCATTGGCCACTGGCCCCGAGACCCCTGATTTTGCTTGTCAGAATTTTTATTTTGCCAACGATGACGTCACTTTCTTGCCAACAAGAACTATTTTCCCCCATTCATCTTTTTTTTTTTTTGCTGAACGAACTGATGAAAGATATTCTCAATTTATTTATGAAATCGTGGATCCGCTCCGGAGCCAAAGGGAGCTATAAGTCGCGAACTTCTGTATACACTGTTCTGTAATATACGAAAGCATTCGTAGTATTATAGAACCATGGAGCTATAGCTCCATGATAGACCCCTCACGTATACTACTGTATACGTTGTTATGTGCGTTCCTAAGATCTTGGAAAGGGATTACCAGAGTAAAGTGCGTCCTTAACTTGATCCATGAATAAAAGGGTCTTTAAATCTCCCCCGTTTCATACGCAAATTAAAGCCCCTAGCGCGAAGAAGACGATGCGTTTATAAAACAAATTCCACAATGCTGTGAACAAATGGGGACTAAGCCATGGAGATTTATTCGCGGATTTAGCAACGGAGATGAAAAGGGGGTCTGTGGAAGTAGGACTGTATGGGGATTTAGGAATATGTTCCTAAAATAGATCATAGCGGGGTTTTGTTTTCAATTCAATGTTAATACACAGCAAAAACTGTACATAGAGGACCACACCAGTTATTTTACACCGGTGTTAAATTGGTGGTGTTAATTTTACACCTATAGGTGTTATTACAACACCTATGGTTGTTACATTTACACTCTTTGGTGTTATGTTCATCTCTAGGGTGTTAATTTAACACCTCAGGGTGTGTCCTCTATTAACACCAATTGGTGTCAGTTTTAACACCACAGTTTTTACAGTGTAGGCTGTTGCGGTGCCGACCTGTTTGTAATCTGCAAGCACTGACTCAAATTTGACACTTTGACCAACCATGATACCATGTATACAGTGAACAGGTGAAGACTAGACTCCGATCTTTCTGTCTTGCATGGTCTGTGTCAAATAAGGCAGCCTCAATACATAGTGAATCTAGTCTCACTTCTTCAGACCCTCCATTATGTACTACATGAGTTACAAAAAAAACAAGGGTCTGTGCATGCAGACTACCTTGATTTTAAAGTCGGAACAATGGGGTGAGAAATAAAACAAGAAAATTATTGATATGACTTCGATATTCGAGGACAGATTATAATTACAAAATCCCATTAAAATTCAATTCCGTGTGGAAATGTTTCCAAGGTAATTGGTTATATACCAGCTTGGCGTTTACCAGCAGAAAATGCTGTCCTGCCGAGTTCCTACGGGAGTTACCACAAACAGAAACAGAAACAGAATATAAAAACCACAAACAAATGAATAAAAAGTGGACTGTTGTCATCATCCTCAACATCACCACCATTATCATCATCACCATCATCATTACCATCATTCATCATCGAGAAGGGCTCACTGGTATTTGCGTCTGCCTCTTGCATGGAAGGGCCTGGGTCTTACACAACAAAAATCGACTTTCTGCCTGTAATTACTAGATCCGTACAAGATGCTTGAAAGTAATCGGCGTGTTTAGAATGAACAAGGGTATAACAAAATTGTATTGTGCGGGCCCTTTAGTAGAAAAATAAAACACTTTTAAAACTGGCAACCCTGGGTATATAAGATTCAATGATTTTGGAAAGGTGAAAAGTTTTCAGCCATCTCCCTTTTTTCCTGTACTGACAAATTACTGTCATTATCTTCCCATCGCAGATACCGCAATCAACATTATTATCTTCTACCTTCATCTTAGCGTCTCCATGGCAACGAGAATGAGAGCAGAAGCTCAAGAGTGCGAAGACCCTGCTTGAAGGACTGTAATTGTCTCAGCTTTCCCATCTATTGATTTCTATCTCGACGAGAATACTCTTGGGACTTAAAAGACAATGGGAAGACAATGAATACACGATGCATGTAATATCCATTGTCGCATCGCCCTACGGCTGATAACACTACTACCAAAGGACGTTTATCTCGAGACCAAACTTTAGCAGAAAGGCAATCAAATCAAGATGGACACACAATTATTATTGCACGAAAAATGCTAAGTGGTGCCATGGTAAGACCGAAAGTGCACTTCGCAGAAACCCATTAAAAACATCAAACGAGTTCTTGAAGACAAGTGCCTCTTCTGCCAATTTTCAATAATATATTTTCCTGTATTAGGTCCATTTTCAAGCTTCTTGGCGTAAACGACACTCATCTCTCTCTTAATTTGTTTACACACTAAAACGCGTTAAGTGTATATAATGGTGCTCTTTGCATTTCATAATATTGTTGAAGTTCTCGGGTTTATACCCCAAAAGATCAACAACCAAGAAAAAAATAAGAAAAAGAGGTAAAATAAGATTCTATTTTATCAATATCATTTCGGAATATCTCACAAAATTAGATTTCATTTGAAAAGATGAAGAAACTAATTGCTTGCTCGCTCGCTTCACTCTCTCATATCTCGATTATTTGTCTGGGTTGTATCTGACTCCTTTCCCCCACCCATGTATAGTGCTTATTAGGGTAAAAATAATTCTAGCTTGCCCTTCATCAGTTTATTATCAGTCCGATGTCTGCCAAACATATTGCCGATATCGGTTAGAAGTGCATATGGCCCTTATGGTCTAACTCTGTGCTAAAATTATGGCAAGCCAAAATGTTTATAATTTGTATATTTCCAATGTATACTGTGATCTTTCATCATGCTTTTTAATCGTAAAGAAAACTGTAGTTTTCAGATGCTTTTGAATTATTTGATTGTCAAACGCGCTCATAAAAAATGAACCTGTATACCATGTATACGTTTAGAGATTTGGGTCACAGTTGGCTATCCATAGTTAAACAGTAACTTCAAACGAGAGTTTAAATTAAACCCGACTTCAGAATAAGGGCCCATGGGTCGGAAATCGCTTTGAAACACGCTTTAAGGCGACTGCACACCCTACGATTGGTCTGCGACCCGATTTCAGAATAAAATGTATACGGTAGAATTCGATGCTAATATTGAGAAATTGAATATCTTACTGTGTAATGTTCTAAATCATCGTACTTATACCTATGCTCAAATCTGTGACTATATGCTATCATCCTTAGAATAAAAGCGAATTTAATATCTAGTTGTAATGACGTCATAGCAGTCGTACGATTGGCTACGATTTGAAACTAATTTGGGCTTTACTCCAAAATAAAGGCTAGGAATCTTTTAAAAATGGTTATAGTAGTATTCTTTCAATCATTTTCATCCTCAAATAAAATTATATGTTCCATTTACATTTTTAGAAAATGAGCAAAATGCGATTTGTCCCAAATCGGATCGCGAACAGTCGTATAAGGTGTGCGGTGGCCTTTATAGTCACATCGGTGAAGCCTATTCCAGTCCGATCCAAGCTATTACATTATCACTAATGACATACTATCGATCGGATTGGAGTCGGTGTCATTGGTATGACCGTTGCTATACATCTCCTGTTTGACGAAAGTGTACTAAACACCTAACTAATTCTCCAGAAGCCCTTGGATATCCTCTCAAGAAAATAAAACCAAACACCCTTTAAAGAAGGGGGAGGCAGAAGAACAAACAAATTGGAGCTCTTCAGATGGGCAGTTCACAAGACATTGTGAATGCTCAGAGACCGACTCAAGAAATTGATGTTTCTTTCTATACCGTTTAGTGCATCTTCTATTTGTTTAAGCGAACACGATAACAGTAGTTCCTGTTACATATGTCACACCTTCGACCGTATTGGTTTCCGCGTTTAAAGGTCAAGTCCACCTCAGAAAAATGTTGATTTGAATCAATAGAGAAAAATAAGACAAGCACAATGCTGAAAATTTCATCAAAATTGGATGTAAAATAAGAAAGTTATGACATTTCAAAGTTTCGCTTATTTTCAACAAAATAGTTATATGAACGAGCCAGTTATACATCCAAATGAGAGAGTCAATGATGTCACTCACTCACTATTTCTATTGTTTTTTATTGTTTGAATTATACAATATTTCAATTTTACGAATTTGACGATTAGGACCTCCTTGCCTGAAGCACAAAATGTTAAAATACTGGAATTCCACGTGTTCAGGGAGGAATGAAACTTCATTTCACATGACAATGACGAGAAATTAAAAATATTTCATATAATAAAATACAGAAGAAATAGTGAGTGAGTGATGTCATCAACTCACTCATTTGGATGTAACTGGCTCGTTCATATAACTATTTTTTTGAAAATAAGCGAAACTTTAAATTGCCATAACTTTCTTATTTTACATCCGATTTTGATGAAATTTTCAGTGTTATGCTTGTTGAATTTTTCTCCTTTTATTCAAATCAAGTTTTTGTTGGGTTGCACTTGTCCTTTAAAAGGGATTTTTTTTGCACCTCGGCGGAGAACGCTTTTAAGAACATAGAAAACGTATTGACAATGGCTCTTTAAGACACTGGAGCAACTAAGAACTCTTTGTCGAAAATTGCTGAATCAAAACAGCAGTTTACTTGGTCCGTGACTCTGGACAAGCGACATATTTCGAAGTTTTCGGCAGCTACGAAACTTAGAACGAAATAGCTGTTTCGGTTAGCCAACAGAGGCGTCGATTATGGGGGGGGGGGAGCGGGGGGCGATCGCCCCACCAATGCATGTGCTAAAAATAAAATAAGATTGTAATGTTACACAGAAATCAGCAAGGGAGATTGAGATACACAACTCGTTCTTCGTCTAAAATCGTGCTCAAAGTGTCCACTTTTCAGATTGGAATATCAAAAAATTTCAGCTCACGCTTCGCGCTCGCATCATTTCTGTAACAAAAACCCATACTTTCCATGATTAAGTAAGTGAATATGGTCCCGTTTTCAGTTCTAAACCTCAAAAGAACTCCCACTTCGATTTGCAATAATCTTTTGTTGGATATATATATCTTGTTTTTTATTAAAAACGTCCATTAAACTCAATTTTTTTCAGATCGAAATATCAAAAAAAATTGGGTGTGTGTGTATA
The DNA here is from genome assembly GCF_018143015.1 of Lytechinus variegatus. NCBI lineage: Eukaryota > Metazoa > Echinodermata > Echinoidea > Temnopleuroida > Toxopneustidae > Lytechinus > Lytechinus variegatus. Next base: position 29,826,054 of record NC_054755.1, read on the forward strand.
TATACGTATATATGTACACATATATATATAGGCATATGTGTGTGTGCGTGTGAGTTTGTTTGTTTGTTTTAAGTGATCGAGCGCCTTTGGAAAATTGAATCATGATTTTGCCCCCCCCCCCCCAATCTGAAAAATGGATCGACGCTGTTACCCAATGAATGAATGAACGAACCAATGAACCGAAAGAAAGAAAGAAAGAAAGAACGGCCGGCCGGCAGGACGGACGAACGAACGAATGTACTGACGAATAAAATACGGAATTAATGAATCAATCTATAAATGCGACATTCAAGGATATAATATTGCTATTATTCTAAACCCTTCTATCCGTTCTTCTTTTACACTTTAAGTTCAGGCTCTTTTTTCTTTTCCTCAACTGTCCCCTAACTATTATTCCTTCGTTTTCCATTTAAAGTGCATCTTCAAAAGTAAAATGCAAAGCGAATGAATATGATATCTGTTTATCGCGCACTTGAATCCAGTAAATATCATTTACTTTTCAGTTCTGCGTGATATGTGCTGATATATGAACAGATTTAATCTCTGCATAAACTGAAACAAAGCTTACCTCGCTCTTACGGCTTCCCGTCAGTCTACGAGACAGCAATTGTTTATTCAAATCGTCTTGTGGTTTTATTCTTGGTGCCAATATAAGCAGCAAAACACAAGAAAATAATCGATCGTTTCCCTGCCAGACTGCCAGTTTTCTACTATAAAAAAGTGAACGTGCAGAATGATAGAGATTGGCAGATACACCCATCGGATGACTAGAAGGGGGCTGAGATCGGGCGGGGGGGGGGGCTTTCATGCACCCATGAAAGGATAATGTCGGATGTTTTATCAGAGTTCTGTTTCATCTGAGAGTTACCATAGTTACGGTCCTTGTCTTTTTTTTTTTAATCTGAACCAAAATGCCCCGATTTGGGGAAATCAAGGATCTATAGCACCCGGATCTAGCACCTCCGCTGAAAAATCGTCCACATGGCCTGGACAAGTCCTGTTTTATCCGACAGTTGCCATGGTAACAAGTGCTTTTATCTTGGGGTTGAAAACATTTTTTTTCCTTGTCATTTTTTTTCGTGGGATAAATGTCCTTATAATTCGGGGTCAAAATTTTCCTTGGGAAAATGTGCCCCTTTCCCTTTGGAAAATCTTGGATTCGCCCCTGGTCTTACTGTTACTATAGTAACTGTCATGGAAATGTAGGGTTTTTTCCGGTTTACCAAGATTCAGATTTTCAAGAATAAGGTACTAGTATTTGAAAAGAATGATTATATTCTATTTTAGAAGCACCATTTTCTAAATTATCCGATTCTTTACATTGTTAACTGCCAGATTGTTTAATAAAAGTGAATGCTATTTTTTTTCTCTGACTCGCTTCGCTCAATTACAAATTTTCAGGAACGGCCAAAAAATCTTAACGACCTCCAATGTTCGGTCTACTTTTGTAGAGTCTGATTTTGAAGCTATTTTCTAGGTTACACCAAATGACTTACACTGCGCTAGTAACTGTGCTTGCTTTCAACGTCTCAACTTCATTTTTTTTCACATTAATGCTGCCTGCTCGCAGTCTTTCTAAATTTAAACTATAGCCTTGGAGACGACTTAAATTTGATTAGTTCTTTCGTGTAACTCAATTGATTCATGTTACTTAACATGATGAAATTAGTAGTCTACATTGGTGAATGTCACAATGGTGGCATGATATGTATTCTGCAAGAGAGTATAGAAGGACATTTTTCTTGACTTCGTAAAGCACTATATGTAAGCCTATTTCGCGTCAATGTAGCTGGAAGAGAATAATGGTGTCTGATGGGTTTATCAATACGTTGTCATGGTTATGTCGGAACTAAATTTTCTTTTCAATGAATTTGAAGAATAACTGTGATAAGAGGATCCATTACTGTCGATTTCTTCAAACTGAGAGGGTATAATCTCCCATCAAAGTAGAACATTCTACCTTCTTCAATTTGTTACTGGCTCCAAAATATGGAACGGAATTCCGGATTACATACAAAAATATCTGTTAACAACTGGCTTTAAGTTAAAAAAATGAGGAAAAAATGCTTTTGCCGTCCTATACTGTATAATGAATATCATCCATCTTTCGTTTCCTTCTGGTAACGTACAATTGTTTTTGCATCATTTATGTTTTCCCTCGTACATTATTTTGTTGAGCACTTTTATTTTATTAAGTAATTCATGTCCTACTCTTCTTTTCTCTGCCCTTTTCTATCCCTTCGTCTTTTCTCAATATTGGTTACTGTATATGTATGTATACAGACGTATCCCGCCACAAGCCTTTGCTTTTAGGGTAGGCCTATACGCCTTCTTCTATCAAAACTTACATGTACATGTTTATAGTTTTCCTGATAAACTGTTTTTTTTTAATGAATTTTTACGAAAGATGTAGAAATTTATGAAATGGAAGAAAATAAATGTTTATTTTGATTTGAATTGAATTGAATATTTGGGGGTCTTTGGGGGGCTGCCACTCGCCAAAGAGGAATGAGAAAAATATTCGTGCAACAAACAACTCATAAGCATAATTATGTATCGACATGGAATAATTCGTTTGATGTATGTCGAAACTATCGGAATGTTTCATTCATTTCATAAAATTGATATAGGTATAATGTGTAGTCGATGAATTTAAAAGAACGAAATTAAAGAAATCAAAATAAATTGAAAACAAATGTTTCAATAAATAAACGGGTGAATATGAATAGAAATAAAGACATGAATAAAAAAAATAATGAAAAGAGGCGATAAATTCATTACATTCATTAAATAATCAATTTCCTATCAACTAATTGAATACCCCCCCCCCCCCCCATTACCGATCTATACTCTCGGGCCCGTATTCAGAAGTCAGGTTTAAAAAGGACCACGGTCTAAATATGTGCTAAAATTATGGGGAGCCAAAAATTCAAAGAATCTTTTTGCATTGTATCTTTGTTTACTATTTTGTTTCCTTTCACTTTCAAAATAAAGGAAAATACTTCAGTCGTCATTCCCAGATAACTATAAATGGTTTGAGTGTCAAATGAGTTAATAAATTGGATGTGTTCTGTTAAGGATTTGTGCTCCAATTGGCTCTCCATAGTTAAACCACAACTTTAAACCAGGGTTTGATTTAAACCAGTGCTCAGAATACGGGCCAATGTGTTGAAACAAGAGACACGATTAAAGGGAAGTGTGACCGGGGAAAAGAAGCGAGGGGGGAATTGTGTAACATAAAAAAAAATGATAAGTTAGTAGGTAACGCTCTTATGATCGAGATGGATGATAAAATGGCCTAGAATTAGTACGGATACGTAATGGATTGTTTCATAATTATGGGAAATAAACTCATTAATTAGCACATGGCCCTGGGAAGCTGCGGTGCTGAAGCAGGCCCCTAGATTTCCCTCGGGGTGCTGCATGCTTGTATTATTCTCCATAGGCAGCACCCCCTGGAATTCTGGTATCCTTTTTTTAAAGGAGAAATGTCACCCCCCCCCCTTTTTTCTTATCTTTTTCTTTTTGCTTGTCGAATTTCTCGGGGGAAAAAAATAACATTCATTTTGTATAGTGAAACCCTTTTTTCTGGTCAAATTTTTATTTTACCAGAAATTTTATAAATCAGCACCCCCTGTAAAAAACAAAACAAAACTGTTTCCAGGACCCTGTATTAACGAGAGATGTGTTCATCTATTTCCTCCTACTCATCTTTATCCACACATCATCTTCACCCGCCTCCTCTTTTTCCTCTTTCTCCACATCCTCTTCCTTCATTCCCCCTTATACTACACCACATGCTTCATTTCTTTCCTCTCCTCCCTCTTCTCCATTCCTCCTCCTTCTCCTCCTTTCCCCCTCCTCCTCCTTCTCTTCCTCCTCATCCTCCTTCTCCCCCTTCTCCTCCATCTCCTTCTCCCCCTCCTCCCCCTCTCCTCCTCCTCTCCATTTCATCTCCTCCCTTTTCTCCTTTCATCTTCTTCCTCCTCCTCCTCCTCCCCCTTCTTCTCCCCCTCCTCCTCCGCCACCTCCTCCTCCTTCTTCTTCCTCCTCTTCCTTCTCCTCCTCCTTCTCCCCCTCCTCTCCCTCTCCTTCTTCTTCTTCTCCTCCTCCTCCTTACTCCTCTTTCTCCATCTCGCCCGATCCTCTTCCAGCGCCATTATCCTCCCCTTTCTCCTCCTCCACCGCGCTCTTCTCACTGCTTCTCCTCCTCCCAATCCACATACCCTCGCCACGCCACGCCCCTCCCATCCCCCTCTCCCCTAGTCTCCCTCTTCCACACGGCCTCTATTTCTCATCCTCTCCTCCTTTATCCTATATTGTTCACCGCTTTCTTCGGAATTCGAATTATAATAAATTCCGTGCAACTGTTTTTTTTTACACATGTACGACAAGATCCGAAGAGACTTTTTTCCAAACCCATGCATAATTCAAATAAGATGAATTCTCCCTTGGGATACTGTTTTTTAACCACCATCACACCTTGATACTTTGTCATTTATTCACCAGACAAATACCGCAAAAGGCAACGCCAAAGTAGAACGACACGAGACGAAGAAACTCGAGCTGTTAATCAATGATCAATACGAGGGTAAAAAACAAAGCATCATATCAATGAAACGGCCTTGGTGATATGTAGGGCATGTATTAAAGGTCACTCATTGTTTCACAATTTGACCGCAAAACGTTATATCGTCGGCCTTATGCCAAAAGGGCCTTAACTGCTTTTGGCCATTCCGAGAGAATGGCGTTTATAAAGGTTTTGGCCTCTCTAATAATCAAAAGTTTGTGGTCGTTTTTTTGCTTCTGAAGCCAATTTCGATAAACGTGTTAAGTTATTAAGTTTTACATGAAATGTGTTAAATTTATTATAAAATATTCAGAACCCCTAAAATCGGGTTAAGGCCCTTTTGGCATAAGATTGTACAATCTTCAAAGTTGTCAACATGGGGTTGCGGGCGTCATATGATATATTTACAGGCAGAAACGTATAATGAGCCAAAACAATGTTAAGATTGCCAGACATGGCGCGTGGGGCTAACATACTAAAAAGCTGCGAGAAAGTGAAGCAAGAGAGAAATTTTTTGATCTTTTAATGCAGATATCTAATTTTGTGAGAGATTATCACATAATATTCAGAGAATAAGATTATAATTCTTCCCTTCTCATTTTTCTTTTTTATTTTTCTTTTTTTTTTTCTTCTTCAAGAAAATTGTGGGGATCTAAGCCCCCCCCCCTTCCCCTCTGTACGCCAGTGGGAGTGATCACAAGCTTAAATATATGATTATATAAGTTTTTTTTTTAAGCCTAACATTTGAGAGGAAATCAGGCACCTATATACACTCTTTGGGTTACTACCTCCCACATGATTGTTACTTCATGCATACAAACAAAAAATCATCTTTTCTTTTTAAATACATCACCATCAATTTGATTTTCAGAAATATAAGTCATTGCAATGTGGTATTGCGTTTACAGTAGGATTTGATTGGAAAATAACAGATTTTTTGTAAACAAATTATCAAATTGATTTAAGGATCTTTTTGTAAATATATCCATAATAATGATATTGCCGTTTTAATCCTTCTGACCTAATTTTCTTCCTCGTTTTTTTTTCTTCTAAATTTGCGAACAACTTGATTAATTAAACGGATGCAACACAATTCGACATTTCTCCCGATAATTTGCATATAACTGCAATCCGTTATTTTGTTCCAAGCTTCGTCATGGTGTTAACCGGGTGTGTTTTGGGTGACAACAGCACTGGTTGTATTGGTGTCTACAAATTAATACCCCCGAGTGACCCTATTGGTATCCATCCGCATCGTCAAAATAAAAGATATAATAGGATTAACTCCATATACAACATGTACAATGACCCTGGAGGAAGCCTCATCACCGCGTATACGGACGCTCATATCCCTACGCAATCAAACTGTTAAGACATTGAATTATCCTTCAAATATTTAAAAGAAAATGAGGATTGATCTTAAAGATACATATTGATATGATATTCTTCTAAATGTTCTTAAACCGCGCCCATACTATATCAAAGATTCATATAAAAGCGGAAGAAATTTAGGTACAATTTTACAGCAATCGATTTCGGTTTTTCCAATCAATAGGCCTATTCAGACCCCTCCCCCTCGAGGATTGAAGCTTAGTGGCATAAAAGAAAAGGGGTAATCACTATTGTTGCCAGACTTTCCGATGGACTATTGTGTAAATACTTATACAACTCGATACAGTTTTGACAACATAATATAAGGCAGAACTGTTGTTTGGTGATGCAGAGTTGTAGCCTTTCATTTAATTTCATCTCACCAGAATATTTATTTTCAAAACCCATTAAAATATGTATGCATATGATAACCCTACATCATATAAATCTTACATTGCCAGCTTTTTGACTGCTTTGACAAAGCGAAAAATTAAGATATAAGATTACCGAAATGAAAAACCAACAAATTGTAATTTATAAATCAAGTCACTGTTTTAAATGGGCCTTTACAACATAACCGTTCTTCTTCATATTTTATGACGGGGAACTTTACTGTAGAAATAAAAACATTGCGATACATTTACAATCACATCAGAAAACAAATTTTAATAAAAAAAATCTTGGTGTATCGCCAGACGTATGATGATTCTTGCAGTCATTTAAATTGCACTTACTGTTTTTAAGATATTAGGCATGTAGTATGATTTTTTTTTATTGATCTAAGTGGTGGGAGCGTCGTGGTCTAGTGGTTAAGACTCCCGTCTTTCAATCTGAAGGATGTAGGTTCGATTCCAAGCCATGGCGTGTTTTCCTTCAGCAAGAAATGTACCACATTGTGCTGCATTCAACCCACCTAGGTGAGGCAAAGGGGTACCGGCAGGAAGTAATTCCTCAAAAAAAAACTATGCGCACCAGAATCGGTAGACTATATAACTTAGCCGGGGTAATATAGGAGCGCCTTGAGCTGCTAGCAAGGTGGATATGTGCGCTATACAAATCCTATATTATTAGGCCTATTTTTCTAGTTTGTGTTGTTGAAGTTCCTTTATCCTCTTCTATCTCATTTTCATCTTCATATCGTACATTCATAATTATATTTCATTCTGGATTTTTTTTTGTTCTGTCTGATTTTTTTTTTCCGGGCTCCGTCCTGGCCGTTTACTTGGATTGTAACACCGATTCAATGGTCTCTCATGTCAGGGGTCGAGGAAATGGGGGCTGACCCCCCTTCCCCTCCTCTCGCGCTTTTTTAAGTAAAAGTGTACAAAAATGTAGAGGATGATCACCAAATTTATATTTTTTCCTATTCAGCCCCCCACACACACACCCCAACATGAGCACAAACTTTCCAAATCGTTCCATGACTAATAATGCCGACCCAAACAAAACAGAATTGAAAAGGCTTTTGTTTTAAGACCAATTTTGATGATTTTTAACAATTTTTTGAATCATGCTGGTATTTACCACATGGATAGAACTATCTGAACTATAAAACAACAATGTCTTTCCTTTGCGATACATTTTTAATGCGATCATGGAATAGTCGGCCTTTGTGAAACATAAGCCAATCTAACATCTAATTAAGACAATTTCTTGACTATTCATTCCGTAACAAAATTGCATCCATGCACTGTCATTACACATTAAACAGGGCTATATTATAGTCGCACTGCTGCCATGCAGCCAGCTCATTTTATTATCATACCATACAAATAAACACCCATCAGACAACATAAATACATACAATACATGCATGTGAATGTAGGCCAACTAATAGCGGGAGAACACCTAGTGTTGTTGCCATGGTGACGTCTCATCATCACCAACTCGCACAATTGCCGATCCGTGTTTTTTTTTTTTGTCGGGAGATGTTTTAAGCCGGGATAATTATGATAAGACTCGACGTGGTGATGGGTGTTGTCTGTTTTAACGACCTTGAATTATTGATATCTAGGTGATGGCGACTGTTTCTTTTTTTCTGAATCCACAAATTATGGACGATGTTGATTATCGTATGGTAGTCCTTCTATGGGTTCGGTTTATGTTCAACTACAGCATCTAGAGTTTATTCTCGATTTCTTGAATTTCATTTCTCATAATTTTATCCATGAATGAATCGTTGTCGTCTTTATCATTGCTTTTTTTTTGCCCTTGACGTTATATCTTTAGATAGCGTCATCCGAACACATGACTTCGAATGATCAATGAATTATGGAAGAACGGCGTTGCTTTCACTCAAAGGACAACTGTGCGGTGCGCATTAATTCTTTTACTTCTATTATTCTGCCTGCAAAACTATGAAAACCTCTAAAATCACCACCATCACCATTACCATCATCATCATATCGCCGTCGTCATCATCATAATCATCGTCATCATCACTATCATGATCGTCATCATCATTTATTATAATCTCCATCATCATTATTAGAATCATCGTCATCACCATCATCACCATCACTATCATCATTGCCATCATCGTTATCATTATCTTCTCCATCATCAACATCACTTTTGTAGTTGTCGTCGTCATCATCGTCAATATTATCATCATCGTCATCATTATTATCATCATCACCACCACCACCACTTTCATCTATCGTCATCATAATTTTCATCATCATCATCATCGTCGTCATCAGTTACGAACAGATGGGGGAGGCTGGGGCGATTGCGCCCCCCCCCCCCACCAGTTTAGCATTTCACGACCAAGAAAAAAAGAAAAAGGAAAGAAAAAAAATAAGAGAAAAGGATGCAATAAAAATGTCGAAATTTTGCTCGCTCGCTCAAAATATTTTTTGGGCCCGATATGCCCTGCCTGGCCCCCTCAGAACTGACTCACTGACCACCATCACCATTATCATCGCCATCATCATCATTATCATCATCCATCACCATCGTTATCACCATCACTATCATCATCATCATCATTATCGTCTCCATTTATCGTCTCCATCATCACCATCATCATCATCACTATCATCTTCATCATCATCCATCATCATCGTCATCATCATCAAGACCATCACCACCATTAGTCATTCATCATTCATGTTTCTAATTTTTGAAATGTAACTGTATGAAAGATTTTTACATGTATGTTAAATTGGTTAGCAATACATGGACCGTAGAGGGCGAAATAAATATTTCTCGTCAGTGCTACTAAATGTTATGAATTCCCTCCAACTGTCTAATGAAACAAAATAAAATCTACATCAGTGCTTGTCATCATCATCTTCGTCGTCTTCATCACTACCAACATTATATCCTTTATCATCATCGTCATCATTATCATTATCACCCATCCATCATTATTATCACCACCATCATATAATTATTTCTTATCACTTTCATGATCATAACCGCATTAGCTTCAAAACAAGATCGTCATGATCATCGTAATCATCATAATCATCTTCATCACTTCGTCATCACCACCCTGATCATGTCACTGTCGCAATCATCAATTTGTTCTCTTTCTTGTTCGCATCCTTTCATTTTCAAACATTGTAAGCACCCAGAAACTTTTTTTAAAGAAATAGGTTCAACTCTTATTAATCGCTAGTCAAACACACCCCTATCTGGGCGTTGTGGCGTGCGCCTGTAATCCAAGCTATTAGTATGTGGTGGAAGTTACAAATTGATGCAGAGGTTCGAGCCCTGATCACGTCTATCAGATGGTAACGTTAAAGGCCGGTCCTCGACGTAAATTATCATATCTGATTGATTCACGTCTCACAAAACTCAAATACACAAACACACCCGTCTAATTTTTGAATGTTTCAATATTTGTTTTTGAAGACAATTTACATGGTCCCTAGTTATAAATCTAAAATCCCCACTGTGTGAAAAACACTTTCTAATGGAGTAGTATAATAAATTAGACAGACTCCTGACTTTGAAACTGGGTGAAATGTAAGCTGTTCCTCCCAGCTGAACTGATTAGGGAAAAGTAGATCATGCGTGATTTTTCGTCAAGAGTCGGAACAATAAAATCTCATAAGTAAACCAAGACAGCCGACTGATCGAAGAATAATGTCTCTCCCTGCCCGGGTGATCGCTTAATGACCAGCCTATTACGATATAACGTTGCTCTCATGTGTTGGATTTTAATGACGGTTTAACAAAAAGCGTAGACTTTGCAAGGCTCATTAAACCGACAATTTCATTAGATTTGTGGGTATTGTTCGATCTTGTTTTCCTAATCCCTTGCTCAAAACAAGAAGTTTTCTAGAAGCAAAAGTAAAATGTCTCCCAAACCTGAGATGTGAATCAAGAAAGAGGTCAGACAACCTTTTCCTATTTGTTTTTTTATGTTGGTTCACTAGGTATGTAAGGAACAGCTGATTGACTCAGTCGTGGTAGTAACAATGCCGTGGTTTCTTGAATAACAATAATCTCAGGGGCGTTTTGTGACATTTCTCTGGTCTTTTTTACACACTGGTTGTAAAGAATTTTTGTATGTATATATATATATATATACTGCTTAGTAGGAAGTAGTAGTAGGAAGCAGTAGTAAGCAGTAAGTAGTAGTACGTAGTAGTAAGTAGTAGTAGCAGTAGTAGTAGTAGTAGTAGTAGTAGTAGTAGTAGTAGTAGTAGTAGTAGTAGTAGTAGTAGTAGTAGTAGTAGTAGTAGTAGTAGTAGTAGTAGTACAAGTAGTAGTAGTAGTAGTAGTAGCAGCAGCAGCAGCAGCAGTAGTAGTATAGTAGTAGTAGCAGCAGCAGCAGCAGTAGTAGTAGTAGTGGTATAGTAGTAGTAGCAGCAGCAGCAGTAGTAGCAGCACCAGCAGCAGTAGTAGTAGTAGTAGCAGCAGCAGCAGCAGTAGTAGAAGTAGTAGTAGTAGCAGTAGTAGTAGTACATGTTGTAGTACATGTAGTAGTAGTCATCATCACCATCATCACCAAAATCACTGCCATCCCTTTAACCATCATTAAAATCACCAATCGTTATGACTACCTTCATCACATTTATGTTCATTGATGCATGCATAACCACAGCATGCTATATCAAGAAAAAAACTTATTTTTCTGCAATATAATCATTTCTTATCCCATGCCATTCACGCTAAACCAAGAAATCTATCTCCAGGAAATAATTTATTTCAAATTGTTTTACATTTTATTCAAAAACTTGCTTTAGACTATATACAGGTATTTTTCAAAAAGTACATTTTTGGCCATCATCGAATCATACTCACTTGAATTATCTTTCTGATTCATCCTTTTCAAATAAAAGTACTAAATCGATAGAGCTGCGTAATTTAACTGCCAAATTATTAAGAGAGGCAGTAAAAAGAAAGATTTCCCTCTTTTATTCTCTAACAAAATATTTGTATCACCCTTCTACATACATCCACAGGCCCAATTAATGAAACAGTCCACAAGGTACGCATGATATTACAAAATACTTGATAATGAAATGCTAAATTAAGTAACCGATCTATCCTGACATTGCCACAAATAACAAATAATTTCATTGTGCCAAAAATGTAATTTTCCCCAAAAAAGTTAGAAAATTAGACTATTTGATTATCCCAACTTTAGCTGGAATAGAAGACGACACCTGGGACCAGTCTTGCAAAGAGCTACAATTGATCCAATCAATCACAACTATGGAAACCAGTAACATCAACATCTAAAATACATGTTTCTTCAAAATATTTGAGACATGATTGATTCGCCAGGATATCGAAAATTCTAATCGGAAGGCCTTGATGAAAGCACAACTCATTGAACGTAGAGAGCAGCAACACACGGCTGCCATTTTTTCATCTCCGCCCGAAAGCTCCCAGATGCTTAGGGGGGCGAGCAATACCTTTTCTTCTCTAACTTGTTTTTTCCTGTATTTTATCATGAAAAAGCGTACTGCCGTATTTTAAATTGATTTCCGTGTGAAATACGGAAAAATCGTACTACTTGGAACCTCTGTGTATATTCATACATTCACTGTTTACTTGACAATTTCTCTCTGTTTACAAAGGACATTGTGCAACCTTCCAGTAGAAAAAGTTATGACATTGATGGATTTCCATCGTTGAAGTTGATCGGATCAATCGTAACTCTTTGTAAGACAGGCTTAATCCTAACTCTTTGTAAGATGGGGCCAAGAAATCAATATGGCTTGCCATATTGCAATAATAAGTCATGCGTTACTTCATGTACAGTTCTATGAAACATGCAAGAGGTAGGATAGAGATCTCATATGCCAAAAATTTTAATAAACTGTGTTCCCTCAAATCATAATCTTTCCTTTGAACTTCTTTCAATCTTTGAGTATTTACTTTTCATGGTGACATATCACTTCATACTTTAATACACCATTTTCAAAAAAGAAAGAAATGCCTCGAAACGTCACCTTGAAGAATTTTGGAATGAACAAGGACAGGAATGGCCACCGTGAATACTGTTTGGCACATGAACAATATGTCAGGTGTCCCAATCTCCTTTCGCATATTAGACCACGCTATACAATTAAAATAGATTTTAAATACATGATGCAACAAAGAAAGTGGGCCGATATCCTGAAAAAAACTTTATCTGGGATGCTACATAAAATTGATACTAATGTAAGAAAATTCTACAGAATAAGCCCTTTTTTGGACACAAAATGGCATTTCTACGGTTGAAAATATATTGAAAAATAGATTTACTTTCATCTGAACAGTATAATCTCTTTTTGTAAGGAAATTTGAAATCAGGATAAAGTTACTCAGTAACAAGTTCTACCAAACATCCAAAGTGGACTCAAGATTTATGATCAGGGGATTATTGCATAAAAGCTACTATTATGGTATCTTTGCAAGCTAATGGTATCTGTAATGGAATCCTTGATTCTGATTGGCTGATTAGCATCGCTACCATGGTAGTTACCTTTGGATGGAAAGTTACTGAAATAGCAATTTTTATGCAACAGTGCCTTTGGGGTGATTCACAAAGAGTTTAAGTGTAACTTGGAGTCATGGTTAAATGCAGACGTGCTCATATGACACGCAATCTTATCGTTTAATAATCGCAATACCGCGCATCATCTTCGCATGATCTGACCAATGCGTTGGATGGAAAAGTTACTGAAATAGCAATTTTTATGCAACAGGGCCCAGTGGGGGGTTTCACATAAGAGTTCAAGTGTGACTTGGAGCATGGTCAAATGCAGACGTGCTCATGATATGTGACATGCAATATTATCGTTAAATAATCGCAATACTGCCCATCCTCCTAGCATGATCTGACCAATGCGTTGATGCCTTCTATAGCACATGCAACTAAAATTTAACTCGGACTCTACTTCACGCTTAAATCTTTGTGAAACACCCGCAGTAGCAATCATGCAATGAACTGTATATTCACAATAATGATCACTATCAGGATTTCCCCCACCACATCACATGGTAAAGTCACACAAATCAATCACATGGCTCAAGAATGCACAGAGGCAGCCAATGGATGTCAGTGGTAGGACAATATGACTGGCTGAGCCCCAAAAAATGTGAAGGGTGATTCTGGTTTATGAATTAGGGTACATTGAAGGATCTCAATTAATCATTGCTATTTTGTGATCCATTGCAAACATCCGTCTTACAGAGATCGGAGGACAGTGAAAGCAGGTCCTTTCACAATTTGGTGAGCATTTCACCAACATTTGTCATCCAACAAGTCGTCAGATCTGACAAGTTGCCTTGGTTTTTATAAGTCGAGTAGCATCGTTACTTTAACTATCACATAGAACATACTTCGTCAGATAAAACGTCTATCAAGTCCTTGAATGGATTGCTCCCCTGAAGCAATACTTCCCTGAATCTTCCAAATGCAAGGTAATGGGTGACTTGCCTCTCAGGCACAGTTTGTAGAAAAATAAAAGAACCCTTTTTCAGCTGTCGTCTTCCGCCTTCTCCTTCTTTTTCTTCTTTTTCTTCTTCTTTTCCGATGATGGGGTCTGCAATGCACAAAAAGAGAGAAAAATATTTGTTTAATATTTGAAAATTTTAGAGTTAGAAAAGTCAAGTCTCAGAATCGAACATTATTCTTCACATCCTTCACCTCTCCATATCCATATTGTTACACGGGACTGCATACTTATCAATGAGATATCGTTTTGGGTGTTTCAAGCCAGACGCACACTGAAAGATCCAACTAACACCCATTTTTTTCAACAAATCGCATTTGTATTGAAACAAAGTAAAATGATCTTACTTGCAGTTCAGAATACAAGGAATACTGAAATCTACATTTCCTTTACAGCAAGCCTTGTGGTCATGAATGAAGTCCAATTCGGCTTCAGATAGCACCTCATTGCTACGACGTTGATTTGGGATTTCACTTGATTTTAATAACTACAGGGACACTTCACATCAGCGAGGAATTTTTATGTCGATATTCCAACCATTAACTTTGATTGTTATGATTATACAGATTTTGTCCATTATTGCATAGCTAATGGACTGTGTGTTGTGCGCGCCAGGCTTTGGACTGCAGTCGAATTGGGAGGGTTTGTCAGGCTGTTAAGTTCACAAGCTCACTTGGACCAGGGAAATATTCAAGCAGTCTTACCTCAACTACTGTTTCCTGTGATTCCTCCTCTTCTGCCTGTTCGAGTTTGATCTTCTTTTTCTTTTTCTTCTTCTCTGATTTTGGTGTCTGCAGAGATAAAAAGAAAAGCAAATTCATGAGTGTAAATAGAAAACAAGACATGCAGGAAATCTCCTTAAACATCTTTACTAATATAGCTCTCAAATAAGTTATCCTCGAAGCAATTCATTCAGGATATCTCAGGAAACTGTATCAATGAAGGCGATAGGAAAGACACTGTCCAACATGAAAAAACTGGTAAATCCTTCAGGACCTTTTACCAGTATTTGAATTTTTTGTGTTTCTTCCAAGAATATTTGGATGCTTAGCTTGAAAGGGTGTAACAAATAAATATGTACATCTATTCCCATCCCACCCCATATGTGACACATTCCTGAATCAATTTTCTTTGGTTTCTAATTCAAATGAAAAATTTAAAAGCTTTCAAACGATGATGGCTCTAACAGTTTTTTAAGTTAAGATGAACGAAAATGAGTTTGGACTTGCAAACAGGATGAATATTTTACTGAATTGCCAAGAAACATCATACTGTTAATGGCTTCCTCTTCATTTTTTTAACTGTTCTTATCCCAAGAAAACTAATATGAATTGCTTCTGTTTATTCTCACCTCAGCTGCTGTTTCTTCCACCATCTCTTCTTCCTCCTCTGCCTCTGGTTCAGACTTCATTTTCTTTTTCTTCTTCTTTTTCTCTGATTTAGGCATCTGGTAAAGATATGAATGGCAAATTACAAATATCTATTAAACTGAAATATTGTATTTGTTAGAAAAGAGTTCACATCAAAGACAATGGAGTACCTTTAACAAATCGACAATTTATTTATGTAGACATCCATAACCCTAATATTCAGTTTTGTGGGAGCATCTGATTAATGAAGGACATCTTCTCCAAGGCAAAAATTCATTGGGCAACACAAATGGAATACAAGGTAGATTTTGAATGGTAGATTTACAAGCCACATTCCTAAATTTATCAATGATTTTCCAAAATCCAAAATTGGCAGCTCCACAAATGAACGAAGGAAAGTTGTTTTTTCATCTCACCTCTGCGACTGATGTTTCCATCGTCTCCTCTTCCACTACTTCTTCCTTCACTTTCTTGTCCTTTTTCTTCTTCTTCTTCTCCTTAACAGCGGACGCATCCCCGCTGGGCGTGACTGGAGGAGCCTCGGTGCTCGAGGTACTCGATTCTCTCCTTCGCTTCTTGACGGGCGTCTCCACTACAGGCTTCTCTTCCTCCACTGGCTCTTTCTTCACACTGTGGGGGAAAAGAAATATTCATTTAACAATTCACTTTTTTATTTTTTTTTTCAAAATGAGCTAAAATGCCAAGACCATCGTATTGTTAATTGGGATTAAATTAGAGAAAACTCATGTAAGCACAAGTGAAAATTCTTTTAAAATTATTTGTTTACCACGAAAATTACTGCATCTTTTTTATCACTTTGTAAGACAGTGGACAATATATAGGATGAGTAAGCCAATGTCACACACTCAACTTTTTTATGAATTTTACCAGTGAAAATATCAAACATATTGAAAAAAAAAGTACGTTTCACATTTCAATCAAATAATACTAACATAGATCACAATAATAGACTTATTGGGCACATACAACCTAAAGACAGTTCTTCAGAAACACATAATCAATTCGTTCACGACACCGACCTGTAGTCTTCATAGCCTTTGACCCAATCCTTGGGAGTGTCTGCGTTTGGTTTGCCATGCTTGTCCAGCTTCCCTTGCTTGATCATCATCTTCTTCATGCTCGCCTGAAATGAAAACAATTACAAAATACATGTAAAATCCATTTGAGACGAGTAGACTGGAGAGATAAAGCTGGTTAAAATAGCACAATCATGATATAGAATTATGGTACATGTACTACAGGCATGGTAATCAGGGTCCTTTTTCCTAAAAAAGTTAATTAACTATGGTACCTTTGCGACTATGACAACTAACATGGTAACAGTAGCCTATCAAAATAAAAGATCACATGATATTTGCTATGATGTGAGCGTTACAACAGAAGTAAGTCCTTATGAATTGGACCCCATATGACCACTTTTCGGAAGGCATACTTTCCTCCACAATAGTGCAACAATTGTTATGAGAGGGCTGAACGGTTCTTTAGTTATCTCAAGAGCAAGATATTTTGATGCGTATAACGACATTTGTGACTTTTTACCTTGATACCCCTCACCCCCCTCAAAAAAAAAAATCAAGATATCGTCACTCCAATATTGGACCAAGTTGACCCATTGAACAGTTCTTGTTATCGTGAGAACAACAGGATGGACGGACAGACAACCCGGACACATAATGCAGCCGGCAACCACCAATGGGTAGGCTGAGGCATAGAAATACATGTTCCAAGAAAGCTTGTTACTTGGGCTCAGACATCCAAGGAAGGACATTCAAGCCATCATTAAGACTGAAAAGTCCTTATGGTGGAAACTGCGAATGATTGGAATAAAATTCATCATTGCCCAAGTAAAAAGCACAAAAATACAAATCAATTACCAATGAAATTATCGTTAGTTGCTTCACATTAATTTATGCAAAAATTCTGCAAAATTCCTCCAACAGAATCAGCAAAAAACCATTGTGAAAAGAAGTGCAATGCTTGAATATGACCATAACATGACTAATAGTGAGACAGCATCAAATACGGCTAAAATAATCATGCCAGAACATACCTTTGGCCCGAGGCCCCACTTCCTGGGGTACACGTCCCTCTCCATGATGACCCTCTTCAGCTTGACCACCAGACCATGGTCAACCGTGGCCATGGTCGCAGTGGTCATCAATGCGATGCCAAGAGCGATGGCCTCTCCCTTGGTGGTCATCAGCACGACCTCCGAGTTGATCTCGATTCCGTCCTCGAAGCGGAGGACGCCGGGAAGCATGACCTTGGCTCCGTAGCAGACAGAATTCACCTGAGGAGAGGAATGGGCAGTGTAAACAAAGTATAATAATCATTATCAAAAGATCACGGCCCTATAAGTACGCTTGATTTTTACGATTGAACGTTGTAGTTAATGCAATCAATTTTAGAAAAATGTTCTTTGCCCCATGAAAATACATACTGATCTAACTAAATCAAAGAAAATTTGCCATCTACAATTTTCAAGTATTCTCTTTCTCTACCATGTGACAGCACAAACACATCAGTTTGAGTGAAGAGGCAGAACAGTAGGCCAAGAAGTGCATTTAGATTGGCAAATGCAGCGCTGGATCTAAATATGAGTCCAGGTTGGTCATTTGGGGAAGGATCCAACTCGACTGGATTTAGAGGGTGAGAATGCCCTAAGCACCAGTGTAAGTTTATTCCTCTACAAGTCTAAGTGAACAATGAATACAACAATTACACCAGGCATTATTTTCAAAAGTATATTGGGAGTTATCAATCCTCTGATGGGCTGGAAAAAATAGAAATTGCGAGACAATCCAAGGATGAATAATTTCCTCTATACTTTCTTAAAGCCAGGTGCATTATTATCATGACCAACTTACCGAGCTGTCTTTGAGTACTATTCTCTTGTGACCTGTAAGCAAGGCTTCCATCGGCTTGATGACTCTCCTGAGGTAACCTTCATCTTTATGGTTGTCATGGACCCACTGGGCATCCATGACATCGTGCATCGTCACCAACCCTTCCTGAGGATACAAAAATATCGACAAGACAAGAGATGATGACCGGTACTATACACCACTTTCATAAAGTGCAACCTTTGGTTGTCATGGACTCACTGGGCATCCATGACATCGTGCATCGTCACCAACCCTTCCTGAGGATACAAAAACATAGACAAGACAAGAGACGATGATATTCCGCTTTCATAAAGTGCAGCTTTTTGTTGTCATGAACTCACTGGGCATCCATAACATCGTGCATCGTCACCAACCCTTCCTGAGGATACAAAAACATTGACAAGACAAGAGGTGATGATACACCGCTTTCATTAAGTGCAACTTTTGGTTGTCATGAACTCACTGGGCATCCATGACGTCGTGCATCGTCACCAACCCTTCCTGAGGATACAAAAACATTGACAAGACAAGAGACGATGATATTCAGCTTTCATAAAGTGCAACTTTTGGTTGTCATGGACCCACTGGGCATCCATGACATCGTGCATCGTCACCAACCCTTCCTGAGGATACAAAAACTTTAAAAAGACAAAAGATGATGATACACCGCTTTCATAAAGTGCAACTTTTGGTTGTCATGGACCCACTGGGCATCCATGACATTGTGCATCGTCACCAACCCTTCCTGAGGATACAAAAACATCGACAAGACAAGAGATGATGATACACCGCTTTCATAAAGTGCAACTTTTGGTTGTCATGAACCCACTGGGCATCCATGACATCGTGCATCGTCACCAACCCTTCCTGAGGATACAAAAACATCGACAAGAGATGATGATACACCGATTTCATTAAGTGCAACTTTTGGTTGTCATGAACCCACCGGGCATCCATGACATCGTGCATCGTCACCAACCCTTCCTGAGGATACAAAAACATTGACAAGACAAGAGATGATGATACACCGCTTTCATTAAGTGCAACTTTTGGTTGTCATGGACCCACTGGGCATCCATGACATCGTGCATCGTCACTAGTGCTGTTGTCGGGAACAAAAATCCATGTCGACATGTCGCTTAAAAATTAATCCCGACATCGACAATGTCGACATGAAAAAGGGACCGTAATTTAGCCTAGGCTCCCTAACAAAAAAAAATCATTCGATCGTGGAACACTCTCAATCAAATGTATTCACCTTGACACGAGTGATATCCCCACACTAGATCTAGATCTATATAATACAGGCTCAGTTCGGGAAAACATATTTTCACTAAGCTAGAGTGAATTCACTTTCAAAATCACAGATTTAATCCACATCTTTTTCTGGAGAATCAAGTTTTGTACCACGATCCGGTCTCGAAAGCATTGCGCAATAACACTCGGAGCCAATTTGAGAATCACCAATTACAATAGTGATCATTGCGTATTATACGCTGGTACACATGTGCTGCAAACGCAAGCTCCTCAAATTGACAGTAAAAAATAATGAAAATCGACCGATAATTTCAGCATCACTTCCGCGGCGATCCGTGCAACGATCTCCAAACGAAGGAAGGGAAGTTTTCTGTGACTTTGTGATTTGAAATAAGCGCTCAATTGCGGCGGTCACAACTTTGACAAAAACGTTTATGTGAAAAGTAATGCATTGAGGAGCAACGTATTATCAAGCACGGTGAATAGCGATGGGTACATATGGATGGGTACGGTGAATGCTACTACGTACGCTACGCTAGCTAGATCTAGAGCGATCGTCGAGTGACAGCTCGATCGGGCAGGCCGGCCCCACTGCACTCAGGCACTGATGTATTTCTGCTGCCGCGCAGCTCGCAGGTATTTTTTCATTTAAAGTGCCGCTTTATAGCTGAATAAACCTTTTAATCGCGCCACTTACTGTGGATAAAAGCTTCTAACTTTTCAGCTAAGCTTTATACTCGTGACTTTAGGCTAGACCCCTTTTTATTTTATGTTTGCATTTCGATGTGGGTGTGTGCATGTCGACATGTCGGAAACATTGAAAATCTTTCGTATGTCGACATCAATGTCGATATGAGGCCTATCGACAACAGCACTAATCGTCACAAACCCTTCCTGAGGATACAAAAACATTGACAAGAGTTGATGATACACCGCTTTCATAAAGTGCAACTTTTGGTTGTCATGAACTCACTGGGCATCCATGACATTGTGCATCATCACCAACCCTTCCTGAGGATACAAAAACATCGACAAGCGATGATGATACTCCACTTTCTTAAAGTGCAACTTTTGGTTGTCATGGACCCACTGGGCATCCATGACATCGTGCATCGTCACCAACCCTCCCTGACGATACAAAAACATTGACAAGACAAGAGATGATGATACACCGCTTTCTTAACCCTAAATAGACTGGGCTATTTCGAAGCCTCAGAAGACTGGGGGGGGGCTGATTCAGCCCCCCCTTATGATCTCGGCGGTCGATCGTGCGATCGCAACGAAAATTGGCACACGCGTTACCTATGGCATTATCTACAAAACTACAACATCAAATTCTGCAAAAAATCTCATATCTCATTAATTATGCTAATTTATGCGTAAAATCATAAGTTTGCTCTAATTAAAAAAATAATGCCCCTGAAATGCTAATTTTTGTTTCACATACTCTAGATAGGCATCTGATCAAATTGATTAAAAAAAAATTCAAAATCACATATATTTTCTTATGTATTTTATTGTTTTCTAAATTTCTTATGTATTTCTTTGTTTTTCGACTTTTTGTTTTTTATTGTTTTTTCAATGGAAATTGTCGGGGACTTTATTTTGACCATAAATAAGATAAAATTATTTTAAGCAGTAAAAGGAAAAATAATGATACATTTATGAATTTTGGCTAAGAACACTATTTGCATTGGATTTGTACACAAATTCACGTTTTTGAGTAATTTTGGGTCTGCATGCACTTACGAAATGTTGCGTAATTTTGGAACCGCGTACCCGGGGTCACAATTTTGGTCTCAAAAGTTGCGCGAGACTTGAAATTAAAAAGTCAGCGAGCGACGCGATCAAAAAAATTCGCGGGGAGGATTTATCGCGAAAAATGTCGAGGGGGGGGCTGAATCAGCCCCCCCCCCAGTCTTTTTAGGGTTAAAGTGCAACTTTTGGTTGTCATGAACTCACAAGTGCAACTTGGGCAATACCGCAATTCTATCAATTATGAAGGTCCGACCACCTATATTTGGAAACGTCCTGAAGAAATTTTATGATTATTTGTTACCATGCATTTTTCAATTTGCTTATGTTTTGAGTTTTGCTTAAAATTTAGAAATTTTTCTATCTTTGGATAGTCTACGTTGTGGCCCAGTGGATTAGTCTCCGGACTTTGAAACAGAGGGTTGTGGGTTCAAATCCCAGCCCTGGCGTAGTTTCCTTCAGCAAGAAATTTATCCACATTGTGCTGCACTCAACCCAGGTGAGGTGAATGGGAACCTGGCAGGAATTTTGAAAGCTGCTTGAGCTACAGCCAGGGTAATAATATCCAAGTCCTTTGGAAGTGCATAGAGATGTTATTCACAATGTGTTTAATGTGTTATGCGCTATACAAGAACTATTATCATTATTCTATTAATATTAGAAATTAAAAAATAATCGTAAAGATTACCCCAAAGTCCATTCTTGCAAGAAGCTGATGAGTTGTCTCACACATGTGAATAGCTAAACTTAATGCTAAATAAGCAAGTCAGAGGAGTTGTTATACAAATATAAAGCTCCCTATAGTAACATTGGAAATTAAAAATAGCCCACTAACCTTTTCTGACTGAATACCGGATCGCACTCTCCTGAGTTCTGCCATTTGACCTCCGACCCCTAACAGGAGTCCAAGGTGAACGCATAGTGTCCTGATATAGGTTCCTGCTTCACAGCTCACCCAGAAAATACCTGTCATAAGGGGGGAAAGAAGAAAATAAGTTGAGTAAGCATTCATACGAAGTTGAAATTTTCTAAAATTCCCTCATTGACAAATTAACTCACAAACTAACTCACTCATTAAGTCACAAGAATCTCTTTAACAAATTCAAGCAAACGTCAGATTAAAAAAAATCAATCATAAGTAATGCAATTAATTGTAGATTTTAAGTAGTAGCTGTTCCGATAATTGCAAACAACAGGAAATGGGAAATAGCATTGTTGAAACTGAACTATCCATTCACTATCAATTGCAGATAACTTTCTTGCAACATCCCCCAAGACCCATAATTGACATCCACATTACTTTCATATTACTAACACTTGTATCATTACTTTAGGTACGTGTATTCATCATTAGCAGACGAGAGTTTCATGAAAATTGTCAGTGATTTTTCGGTGACTTATTTTGCTCTTAGCCAATCAGATGCCAGGATTTTCAGTAGCTTACGGTACTAAAATTATTAACAGAAATAAGGCACACTATAATTGCGACAGATCATTAACACCATCATACTTGATTAGTCAATGAAAACCTACCTAAATGTCTTTGTGGGTCGTATTCGATGAGTTTGCTTTCGTATATTGTCCTCACTCTAAGTTGTCGTTTGACGGCTGATATTAAAGGCGGTCTCTGGAACAGTGCTCCTGTCAACGTTTCAATAGCCTTAGAAATAAAATTTTAAGATTAAATTATCAATTTGAACAAAGCATATTGTGATAACTCATTCACACTCACACTCTTAATCTACAGTTCAATTGAAATGTAAAAAGAAGTTTCATAATGAGAATTAAAATATTTGAAATGAAACAAAATAATAAGTTTTAACAAAATGCTTGTATCTCTGCTGTGGAAAATCTTGGTACTTTTAAATAAAGACATATTCAATAGGATGTATCCCCATAAACAAGACTAGCTCCATACTCAACTAGAACTTAAGTCTGCACTTCTATCAAAAGCCAGATTTCATCTTTTAAACAATATTATTGCCAAAAGTATATCTACCAAATAATTCATTTAAATTTGTTTCACACTTAAATTTTCCAACCTTTTTATTCTTTTTTTTAATGAGATAGTTTTTCAATGCAAGATTACAAAAATATTTAGTTCCATTCAATAACTTGAGTGGGCAACAAGCATTCCATAAAAGCATGGATAAAGTTCACCTACAGTTGACTTAATAAAATTTGTACAAGAATAACAACCGATATGATATCTCACCTTGGCTAGTTTTGACTGGTTTTCAATAGCTTCATGTAACCTGACTATGCAGACATATTCCTTGCCTATAGACAGACAGACAAGGCATATCATGTCAATACAGGTGCTTAATGATCAGGGGACCTTGTCTCACAAGATGCTTTGATTGACATGACCAATCACAAAAAGGGAAATTCAGAAGCATTCTGATTTTTGGGCAGTACAGATTGCACACTGGTCCAACAAACATTGCTTCTAATGCAAAGGATCTATAGTTCAAATGCCTCATCGATGAAGAATCACGAAATCAATTGTTTTCCATAGTTAAGATTGATCAGATCAATCACAACTCTTGTAAAACAGGGCCCAGAAAAAGATAACAAACCAAAATATGACATTAATATTACATCTTTTAATATGGAATACAAGTACATCATATTTTTTCAGAATTTTTAATGTTTCACCATTAGACAATTTAGGGTTTTTTTACTTTCTTTAAATATTAATCTTCATTATAGAAGTTACCGTATGTATCAATCCTGAAAGCTGAAAATAGAGCTAAAATAGAGAAAAAAGCAACATTTCTGATTTTTTTTACATGTAACTTACAATACAAGATCCCCCATATTTATACATAAGAGAATACAAAATGATCAAATGACATATAGCTTTCTTTTTTTCATCAAAGATTAAGACATTTCTAATATATTTAAACAGCTGGGATTGAAAGGTCAGTTTTCACGGCTTAATCCTAATTTAATTAATCCTACCTGCACTCTGCTGTGATTTGACCAATCGTGTGGCTCGTTCTATACAGACGATGAGGCAGCCGGTGACCTTGGGGTCAAGGGTCCCACTGTGACCCGTCTTCTCGACCCTGAGAATCTTCTTGATCCATGACACGACCTCATGAGATGAAGGATTGGCGGGCTTGTCAAGGTTGATGAAACCACTCCTGAAAATTTAAAATGAAATTAAATAATCCATGAAAATATGATTACCTTTCAATGTAAGTGGAAATAGTGTGAATAGATAATTCAAATATCACAATTGTCCAGGGGGCTCAATGCTCAAAGAGCCCTGGAAAAGGGCAAGAGCCCGCAAATTCTCCATTCGCTGCAATGAAAAGCTAACCCAACATTGCAGATTTAGGCAATTTGTGAAAAGTAACACCCCAAAATAAATGATTTTTTTTGCCTGCAATTGGGCCATTGCAGTAAAAGCCCTCGGGATGGATAGGCAAGTTTTGAGAAATTACCTTAAAATCAGTGAAGGAGAGACTTTAAGGGCAGGAAAGGACACCCATAGTAATACCCTCTGTAACCTTGGACTATGCAAGACCAGGGGGGCGTTTCATGAAAGGACTTGTCAGACATTTAATCCGACAAGTCCCAATTTATCCGACAGTTACCATAGTAACAGTACCTCTCAGCCAATCAACATCAGAGAAAGATGTCAGATCTGACTTGTCGGATGAAAATGTTGACGAAACACTCCCCTGATCACAACCCATCCAGAAAAGAAATCATGTTTTCTCTTTTGCTGGTTGTTTCCAATTTTCTTTGCTTAACCACCTGAAAGAATTTGATGAGTGATGTTGTGTTACAATATTTCAAAATAACTTTTTCTTTGCTCAACTTCTACCCGACTTTTACCCAAAGTTGTTTCTCTCAATCTCTTACCAACAATCCTTTACAGGACCATTCGAACGAGTTGATACCAAAAGATGTACAATGTACACAATCATCCATGGAGCTAGAGACATTTTCTGAAGCGCAAACCAACTTTATTAATGATAGCAAGTGACTGTAGGAAGATCTTTAAATCTCGTTAAATTCATTCATAACAAAAGCCTATGATAGCATACTCACGAGATATAATCCTTGATTTCCCGTTTGAGAGGTGAGCAACCATTGGGTAATGGTGTATAATGCCCCGTTCTGATGTTTAATTTATCATAGTTCTTTAGAAGCAAGGGCCAGTGGGCCGTCTCGAGTTTGGCTACTGCCGATTCCGGTTTGATCAGGAAATCTGCTTCATGCTGAATATCCTATAAGAGAGAGACGAATTTATTGACATAAGATTGATGAACAATTCATCTACAGATCTCAGTAATTTGCTGAGTAATTTAAAGTGATTCTAAGTAATTTGCTGAGTAATTTAAAGTGATTCAAAGTTTTGCGACAACTTCTTGAAACAACTACAAAACTACTGGCTTACTGAGTAAACTTCACATTTTATGACTCTGGACTGCTGGGTTTGGAACAATATATTCCAGATTGATATAACATGTGACCACAAACTTTTTAGAACCATCAATAATAACTATCATAAACAAGAAGGACAACAAGTGGAATGCCTCTGGCCGTCTCACCTGCATCACGCGGTTCAATATAGCAGCAGTGGTGACTTTGCATACTACTCTAACTCGCACAAGATGTTCAGTGATACATGGTTACTCTTATGTCCTCTTTTTATGAACTAGACCAATAAACTTACAGAGATATGATGGTTATTCAACAAAAAACCCCAACATGGCCAAAGTTCAGTGACCTTACATGACCTTTGACCTTGATCATGTGACCTGAAACTGGAACAGGATGTTCAGTGATACTTAATTACTCTTATGTACAAGTTTCATGAATCAGATCCATAAACTTTCAAAGTTATGATGGTAATTCAACAGATACACCCAATTCGGCTAAAGTTCATTGACCTTTGACCTTGGACATGTGACCTGAAACACGCACAGGATGTTCAGTGATACTTGGTTACTCTAATGTCCAAGTTTAACGAACTAGACCAATAAACTTTCAAAGTTATGATGGTAATTCAACAGATACCCCCGATTCGGCCAAAGTTCATTGACCCTAAATGACCTTTGACCTTAATCATGAGACCTGAAACTTGCACAAAATGTTCAGTGATGCTTGATTACTATTATGTCCAAGTTTCATGAATCAGATCCATAAACTTTCAAAGTTATGATGGGAATTCAACAGATATCCCCAATTCGGCCAAAGTTCATTGACCCTAAATGACCTTTGACCTTGATCATGTGACCTGAAACTTGCACAAAATGTTCAGTGATGCTTGATTACTATTATGTCCAAGTTTCATGAATCAGATCCATAAACTTTCAAAGTTATGATGGGAATTCAACAGATATCCCCAATTCGTCCAAAGTTCATTGACCCTAAATGACCTTTGACCTTGGTCATGTGACGTGAAACTCATGCAGGATGTTCATTGATACTTGATTAACCTTATGTCCAAGTTTCATGAACTAGGTCCATATATTTTCTAAGTTATGATGACATTTCAAAAACTTAACCTCAGGTTAAGATTTCGATGTTGATTCCTCCAACATGGTCTAAGTTCATTGACCCTAAATGACCTTTGACCTTGGTCATGTGACATGAAACTCTAATAGGATGTTCAGTAATACTTGATTAACCTTATCGCCAAGTTTTATTAACTAGGTCCTTATACTTTCTAAGTTATGATGTCATTTCAAAAACTTAACCTCAGGTTAAGATTTGATGTTGACGCCGCCGCCGCCGCCGTCGGAAAAGCGGCGCCTATAGTCTCACTTTGCTTCGCAGGTGAGACAAAAATTCAAAAAATATGAAGTAAATCAAATTATATAAATTCAAGTATGTGATATCTCTGGAGCAGAGCAGAGTGCAAGTTTAACTGCATATTATTATTTTTTTTTAATCGTAAGAGGTGCACATTATATCACAATGTCAAAATTTCTTCTCACCAAACAATATTACCATTTTCAACTCCATGAAATTTGAGTTTAAATTTATCACTTTATTTTCATAATAGATATTTAATCATCCACTCACTTTACCCAAGGTAAATTCAGTATTGATTACTTTACAGTGTAGTTTTTTAAGTAGGTAAATGTAATTGATGCAACAAATCCAAATTATATTTCACTCAGTTATAAAAAAAAAACAAGTCTGAATCAAATATTACAAACAATGATCAGAAGTTGTCAAATTCTTGTGGGATTTTCAGAGAAAGGAGGGGTTGGGGAAAATAGGCAGCATGATAAAAATATCTTACCCCAAGTGATTTGGACTCCTTGCTCTTTTTACTCTTCTTGCTTGATCCTTATTGAAGAGAAAAAGAAAGAAAGTTTTTTTTCAATGTGTTTAAACAATGCACAAGCAATCACAGCACAAATTTGGTGGATACTTAATTCTGATTGATTTATGTTGATGACACAAAACCGTGTATACTTACATGTAGTTCTTGAGAGAATTTCTCAAACTTTGACCTAAAGTTCCCATTTTTATTAACAGAAGCACTAACTAACCCATTTCAAATGAAGATGTAGCATGGCATTATCTTTCCCGATTCGATGTGTCCTCTTTCAAATTAGATCACACTCATACTGAATTCAAAACCAGAACATTGTCATGACTGTTGGTTTTTTTAAATAAGCGAAATTTCAGTGAATTTCTATTGGAAATTAGAAAAATCATGAACTTTTCATTAAAAATAAGAACTTTCAGATTTGTGTTGAAAAGGGGATCGGGACAAAACATATATTGTTCAGCACAAACTAGGACTCTGGGTCTTGCTTAGAGTTGGACATAGGCCTATAGATCTGTGCAGTGTGTTCCAACTTGTAATCAGTTTTTTAAAAAAAGCTAATATTAATAAATGACAAAAATTTACTTTAATTTTAATTTCTAGTGTGCAAAAATGGGGGTTTGCCACTTTGGGAATTGGGCATGTTGGGGCTGGCAAGAAATTCAGAAAATTCATGTCCTTTCAGTATCACATTACCACGCAATCATACATCAAACAGTCCACCACCACCATCACCCTACCACTAGTACAATGTAGTTTTTGCAGTCCCCGCCCGCGCCGCTGGCCCAGATCCAACTTGAGCCACGCAGCGCAGCGGGTATAGTGAGTGCTTGTATTACCCACCGGCCTTGTATTACCGAACGCGCGCATCATATGCGTCAGAAAATAATCAAATACGCTCAAACCTTTGCAACTTCCTTCCAAAGGGAACTTAAATAGAAAAATGATGAAAAATTATCAAAAACACAATTTCGAAGTCTTTATATCCTCAAAACAATAAAATATGGTCAAAATAGCTCATCAGTGACTTTGTTTTCCCAATTTTTCCCATAGAAAACACACGTTCGGTAATACGATACCTTTTCAAGTGACCAAAATATTTCACTTGCGAAGAGGGGTCCGATAGGAAGCTGATGTCATGAAAATGAAAAACAATTTCGGCACAATTTCTGCATATTTATATTTTGTAGGTATTTGTGTATTTATGGTGAAAGTTTGGTGAATTTTATTGGAATAATGTGTTTGATATGATCAAATTCATGAAAAGTGTTCGGTAATACGATCCACTACCATACATCTTACCTCCACGATCCACCATATCACGAAAGGCAAAGCCACGTGCGCGTGGTCGACCGTTTCACCACGTTGATCACCAAAACCCACTCGCAACAGTTTATACAACATACTTCAACAACAGAAATCATACGCAATTCATGATAATGTTTAGTCACATCGAAGAACTATGGAAATTCGTACATCATACAATTAATAACAATTTAGAGCATTTTTAATTGAATATTCACCTGCGCTCCCATCCATGTTTACCCTCTAATGCACTTCAACGGAGAGGGCGTGATCATCGAATTGAAGCTGCGGGCTAGAAAAATCGGTGATGAAAGAATCTAGGATAGTTTTTATTTTATTTATTTTTCTCTTCCGGGGGGGCTATAGCAGATTCTTTTATAAATGATATATTTGAATTCCTTGTGAAAATTGTTTCCTTATTTCTCTAAATGTATATTCATAATCTTCTTTGATTTTTGTAATGTATTATCACTCAACCTTTTTATGGTAAATTGCCAACTCGATTTGCCAATAACTCGTACGTCCAGTCAGTACTCATCACATGGTCTAAGCTATTAGTCCATGTGATGAGAGGACGAGTTGGCAGTGATCGCGTGAAAATACATTTAAATAATCATAGAGGATTATGAATACAGATTTTGAGAAATAAGGAAACAATAGACCGTCTAACTTAATTTTTTCTGATGCCATTCCATCCATCAACATATCGTTTAACAATGATGCATTTGGGGATTCGGTCCAAGAACCATTTGGTCCAATTCGTCTGACCATTTTGTCTCGTATATAAGCATTTGGTCTACTATCCATTTAATTTAAGTTAATTTCGCCCAATTAACACTTATTCCAATCCCGATTCCAAAAATTATACCAAATGGTATATGGGCTAAATATTTGGCTATTGGACGAAATGGTGAGTGGACAAAATGGCAATTGTATAGACCATGCGGATAGTGGACGAACTGATGGTAGACCAAATAATAGTTATATTATTTCATATTATATTGTATCAGAGGAACTTGCCTAATTCATCGTAAGAAAAAAATGTCCTTTTTTCAAATGAAATCAATAAATCAAATCAAATACCATTACCCTTTGTGAAGTAAAACATAATACATTTTAGGTTAGATTTCTTTTTTTGGCTCGCGCTTCGCGCTCGCATCAGTTATTGTTTATAAGGTTATAATTTTGTTCGTGGTTACAAACAGTTTTTAGAATGTTCAGTTTTCAGGTTGGAATATCACAAATTTTCAGCTCGCGCTTCGCGCTCGCATTATTTTATTTTTGAACTGCATCATATTGTTCGGTCATTAGATGCAGTCCTAATCAATTTACTATTAAAAATGTCAGCTCGCGCTTGCGTAAATCTTTACTTAGTTATTCTTTTTTATTGATTGCATTTATTCTTTTTTTCATTCCAAATTTAACAAAAGTTACAATGTAAAGCATAACACAAAAATATCATATACAGAAATGAAAATAGGGAACCCACTGGAAAGCAAAGCTTGTTAGTATGAGTTCCCTGCAATAAATAGCTAAAGTATATCTTTGATCAATGAAATTCAATTCGTAAATTAAGAAGGTTTGTACAATGAAAAAGAATACCGGTGGGGTCAAGCTTTTTATGTTTACTAACTAAGTTACAATTAACAGAAAAAATGTTATATCGTGCCCCTGCTGTATAAATAAAAAAAACCCCTAAGTTCAGGAGTGTTTGAACAATCACTTGGACAAGAGAAGACGAATACTAAGAACAAAACAAAGACAAAAACAAAAACGGCACACACAAAAAACAAAACAGAACAGGACAAGACAGCAAAAAAAGGAAAAGAAACAAAATGGCACACACACACGCAAACAAAAACAAAACAGAACAGGACAAGTCAGCAAAAAAAAGGAAAAGAAACGTAACAAAACACACTACAAAACATAGACGGACAGAAAGATTGTAAAAGCAATAGAACTAGACATAAAGATGACAGGAAGAGAGAGAGAAAAAAGAAATGTGAGAGGAGAGGGAGAAAGAGAAGAAGGAAGAAAATAAGAAGGGAAGAAGAACAAAAGAGGTGGTAGCTGCTTACACAGAAATGTTTGAGTTCTGGGGTTTATACTGAAGGATAAAAATTTTCTTCAACCCTCGACTGAAACTTAAATGTGTTGGTTTGTTACGTAATGATTCTATAAGGGAGTTCCATAGTTTGATACCTGTAAAAATAAATGTTTTATTCAAGAGGATTGTTCTAGCTCTTGGTGGATGAAAGAGCCCGGCAGACCTAGTAGGATAATGATGAATATCGACATTTTTAGTAAACATGGAATAAAAAATATTTGGAAGTTCATTTTTATCTAAACTATACATGAGTTTTCCGAGATTGTATCGATACAAGTCACCAATCTTTAAAATATTATATTTATAGAAAAGTTCGTCAGTGTGTGAACGAAAATCAGCATGACAAATAATACGAATAGCCTTTTTCTGCAAAAGTAAAATTCTGTTCAGGAGGCAGTCAGCACAATTCCCCCATGCTGTTATACCATAGTTTAAATGAGGCAGGATCAAAGTTTAATTTTATTATATGTTACAACTTACATACATTGAATTGCTATGATGTTGAGTTATTTGTTAAACTGCAGGGTGCCTTTGGAAAGCAGTTTTGCATAACTGAACAGGCCTACCCTGTAGTATAAAATGAATAAAACCCCTAAAAATGATGATTTTTTTTTATGACAACAAAAAAAGTCCAAAACTCTAGGCTTCGATTCGCGAGGATGCCCTTTTTTATAGTATAATGAGCGTTATATTAACAAATTTCACAACTTCAGATTTATTTTTTTCCAAAGGATGAGGACTAAATGTATATTTTATTAGTCAAAATTCACTTCAAAAAAGCTCAGTGCTCAACTTAAAGGGGAAGTTCACCCTGAAGAAAACTTTGTTGCAAAAATAGCAAAAAAAATAGTAAAAAATATTGGTGAAGGTTTGAGGAAAATCCGTTAAAGAGTGAGAAAGTTATTAGAGTTCAAAGTTTTGGATTTGTGACGTCATAAACGAGCAGCTGCCCCATGTGTTATGTAATATAAAATGCATGAATTTCAAATTTTGCATGGTTCCTGATGACTTAATTTTGTTTTCTATTCATGATTGGGTGTGAAATGATTTGTCTATTGATGTACAAAAGGTACAATGAAAACCATTTTCAATATAGAAAATGACATTTCATTGATTTTTTACCATTCGCTATGTAGGAATGCGGCATGCATATGACGTCACAAATCAAATAATTGAAATTCTAATAACTTTATAATTATTTGATGAATTTTTCTCAATCCTTCGGCAATATTTTTTATCATTTTTTTCTGCTATTTTTACAATAAAGTTTTTGTCAGAGTGAACTTCCCCTTTAATTACTACAAACACAAAACTAATTCCCGCAGATGATAAATCTGATGGTGAAAATATCCGTTCGCACCAAAATGCCAATTTCGACATAGAAGTGTCCTTTTTGGCTTTGCCCCCCCCCCCCCCCCCCATGAAAGTACGTACTGCCGCCCCTGCCAGTAGCTAAGGCCTTAGCCAAGGGTTATCCCCCTATGTCCTAACCCAGTTAAAGCTTTCCGCTGGCTAGATTTACCATATATAGAGAACCTCTTAATGTTTACATTGGCTAAATTTCCAAAGCTACATAATTTAATATCAAAATCATTTTAAAAGGCCAGATTTTTCTGGCTCGCTTGGCCCTGGCAACCTTCACAAATTTTTCCACATTTGCATTGTTGTGCTGCCTCATTATTATCCGCAACTGCGTTGAAGTTAATGTACCCGCGATTTCATAAAAAAGTGGCCATCTGCAATGCTTAAAAATATCGAGAGGCTCCGGGCTCCTCCCTCCCCCCTCCCCGACCAGTGGCGGCACCAAGGGGGAAGCACGGGGGCATTCTCCCCCCAGTAAGATGACCCCATCCCCGAAATTTTGAAAAGTAAATGCTGTCATGATAAATTAAGCATATAGCTAGTAAAGCTGCAAAATGCTCCAAACAACTTTTTCGTTCTTTTAAATTTTGCACATTTTCTCATAATTCATTCGCTGTCAGCTTCCAACAACTTTTGTCACTAACATAAATCTTTTAGGTCAATGAGGTCATTATATAAAATTCAAAATGTCGCTTAAAAATCCAGTGTTCAAGTTATATGCTTTTCGCGATTAGCGTTTTCATTATTCGTTTTAGCGAGATACACATCCTGCGTATTCATACTTTCAAAAATTAAAAAAAAATCCAGGAAGCGCTACGCGCTTGCATCAATTGTTTAATTAGAAAGTAATTTTATATATTTTTTAAATCAGCTTGCGCTTCGCGCTCGCATTATTTATTTGGTGAGATATCATCTTCATGACCCAATGCAAACAACTAATCCTTAACTATGTTTCTTTTCAAGTCAATATGGTCTACAGGTACATGAAAAAAAAGTTCGCGCTTCTTGCTCGATTTGATTGAGAAATAGGCAAAATATTTGTGTGTTGCCCATTTGTCTCCCCTCATAGGTTAAAAGTCCTGATGCCACCATTGCCCCGGACCCGATCTCCATAACACTGGCCCCAAACAGTTCTACAATCGAGAACAAAAAAGAAAGCTGAAAGAAAAGGAAAAGAAGGTGTAAAATATGATGTTATTTTCTGATTATCATGTCAAAATCAATCTCATAGATAGATTCTCATAAAAATTTGATTTTCTTTCTTGCTCGCTTCGCTCACTCGGGTCCTATATTAAGCAACTTTTTGCAGGCTGCGTGCGCCATGCTGTACCCATTGGCGGCGGAGCAGAGGATTATCTTTTGTGTTTGGGGGGAGGGACGCAATAATAGATATTGTTGCGTCCCCCCAAAAAAAACACAAAAGATAATCCTCTGCTCCGCCGCCAATGGCTGTGCCCCATTTTTGTACTTATCACGCATTTAGCTTTGCCATAATGCTCGGGCACAATCATAAAAAAATCCTCAATACCATGATATGACCGGGAATTTTTTTTGGTCGCCAGCCCCCGGCGGCCCCCGACCCCTCACGCCCCGATATGCCTAGCACAACACTTAGCCAGATAATTGTACGAGGTGTTTCTGCTAGGGCAACTTTACCTGTATCCCTACAATGGGTAAAGTTTCAATTTCCACACACCTGTAGGCTCTGGTATCAGTATAGTGGCATTGATCCACTAATAGGCCTATTGACTTCAGAAAGCCTGCTTGAAAAATGTGGCACAATAGGCCTAACAGTGGCATAATTAATATGAGTCTAGATATTTGAGGGGCCAGATATGACGTCAGATAAAATTATAACAAATTGAGAGAAAGCAAAGTGAGCGAGCAAAAATTTTGACATTCGTGGTTTAACAAATATTATTATATTATTTTGTCACAAGTATAGGGCCAATAATTTCACCCTTCTCTCTTTCCTTCAATTTCTCTTCTTCTTTTTTTCTTGGTATTATGAAAGATTTCTGCCTAAATGAGACAGAAAATCGTGTACAACTCTTGAACGCACACACAGGTCACGGAGTGACCCTGAGTGCAAACAGCTGACTGTGTTACAACTTAGGGGTGATACATTTTCACAATAGGGGTGATCAAACTCACTGGAGGGACTTTAATTCACTTATAACAAAGAAATGTGTACTACAGTACTCCTGTTGAATGCTCTGATGAAAATTATATGAGTTTCATATTCATTTGAACGGGAGGACAAGATTATTGTATATATCGAGTGCATTATGCATAAATCATACTACCATTGCGACCCCTGCCTGGCCGATGGTTCAGGCATGACGATCCTGAGTGACGTCACCGATAGAGACCTCAAATGCCAGGAGAGCCTATTCGACAACTAACTTCATCTAAAAACACGTAGTGAAGATAACATCCAATGGGGAAATGGCTTTCATTTTCATGAAATATACATTCCATTCTTCAATAAATCTTTCACCCCGTCGTTAACTGCCCATTCATTCTCGAGCAATGGGGGAATGAATACAGAGTGTCTCAAAGTTTGTGTGAAAAAAAGGTGCATTTTCCATAGAACTTCTGCCAAAAAGCAATGCGTAAGGGAAAGATTAGCCCCAAAACACGAATAGATGAGTTAATCAAATGGGATGAATCATAAAAATCAGTGAAATATAGTTTCTCCTGTACTCATTACTGAATACCCCGACTTGATACGATGAATTTTTCCCCCTCTCCATCAACTTTTAAGAAAAAGGGTGCATATTTTCATAAAAATATCATGTGTTATATCGACGGACGCCTGTGCGTACGAGCAGGAGGAAGTCAAATGTCTCGTATTTTTCATAATACATGGAAAATTGGGAGGCAATCGCCCCAAGCCACCTATATGTACGCCATGGATTTCATATCAGTTTTCTTGAATACATACATACCTTATGTTAAAAGAGCTCGAACAATCCTCTTGAATAAAACATTTATTTTTACAGGTATCAAACTATGGAACTCCCTTATAGAATCATTACGTAACAAACCAACACATTTAAGTTTCAGTCGAGGGTTGAAGAAAATTTTTATCCTTGAGTATAAACCCCAGAACTCAAACATTTCTGTGTAAGCAGCTACCACCTCTTTTGTTATTCTTCACTTCTTATTTTCTTCTTTCTTCTCTCACTCCCTCTCCTCTCATATTTCTTTTTTCTCTCTCTCTCTCTTCCTATCATCTTTATGTCTAGTTCTATTGCCTTTATAATCTTTCTGTCCGTCTATGTTTTGTAGTGTGATTTGTTATGTTTCTTTTCCTTTTTTTTTTGCTGTCTTGTCCTGTTCTGTTTTGTTTTTGTTTGTGTGTGTCAGTGTTGTAGTGCCTTGATGCTCGGCCTTGGCCTTAAGGCGCCTTGAGGCCTATTTTTCAAAGCCTTGGCCTTGAACATTCAGGCCTTGGCCTTGAGAGGGCCTTGGCCTTGGCCTTGAGGATTTTGAGCCTTGAAATTTCAAGGCATTTTCAAGGCTTTTTCAAGGCATTTTGTATTTTGTACTTTTCATTTGTTTTATACAAGTAATTATAAATGTTTCAATTGTTCTGTACATCTAATGACACTAAATACTACCAGTCAGCAGCAGCAGAAGCAGTATGTGTACCTAGCAGTGCCATCAATTGCAATTATCATCACATAATATTATTATGTAACAAAGAGAAGTGATGAAAATTAATATTATTTATTGGTAATATGACGTAATCATGACTAATAAGGATAATGACAATATCAATAATAATGATAATAATTACGATTAGGATTATAGTCAATGGCGTAACTACAGGGGGGCATGGGGGCACGTGCCCCCCCCCCCCCCCCATCGGCTGACTAAAAAAAGGAGGAAAAGAGGGAGAAAGGAAGAGAAACGTAGTGGGAAAGAAGACAATGTTCATTATAATGTTATAATTATGTTATGTTACATTACATAAGAAACATTTTTTTCATATAAATGAAACATAATTTGCTCAGGGCATATGTCTTCATTGTTCCTGGTGCTCCCATTGTCTGTTTACCGAGATATATAATCCTGTTATACTAAAACCTCCCGTTTTCAAGTCAATATACACCAAACTACCAAATATATTTCCTCGCACTTCGAGTTATTCTT
This sequence comes from Lytechinus variegatus, assembly GCF_018143015.1. Lineage (NCBI taxonomy): Eukaryota > Metazoa > Echinodermata > Echinoidea > Temnopleuroida > Toxopneustidae > Lytechinus > Lytechinus variegatus. The sequence goes on from NC_054755.1 coordinate 29,862,426, forward strand.
TTACATGTACAAAAGTATGCTTCTTTTTCATGAATACTGTAAGTGATTGTCCCATTTTAAGGTCTTAATATAAAACATTTCCTGTCCGTGCTTACGTTCGCAGTAGTGGATTGGTGAAAGATGTCTGCTCTCCATCAATTCCTAGAATGAGTCCTTAAAATCTTCCTTTTTCTGTTTTCTGATCTGAATATCAAAAATTTTCAGCTCGCGCTTCGCGCTCGCATCATTTGGTTAGTGAACTATATAAGTCCTTCTTGAATTCCTACAAACAAGCCTTAAAATGCCCCTCTTCAGGTCTGAATTTCCTAAATTTTCAGCTCGCGCTTCACGCTCGCAAGATTTGATTAGTGAGATGGGTATGTTAATTGTTAATCATGATTACAAGTGCTTTATGTGCATGTTTAGATGTAATTCTAACAAAATCAGCAAGCGCTTATTGGCACTCCCATTAGATGACTATGGTGAGATGTGTATAATCTTAATAGATAAAAGATTCCTAAAATATAGTCCTTAAAATCTTCCTGTTTGGGGTCAATATCTACAAAAATTTCAGTTCGCGCTTCGCGCTCGCATTATTTAACGAGACAGGTACGTATCATGATTACAAAAGATTGATTGTAATGTCCCTTTTTAGGTTTGAATATCAAAAATTTTAAGCTCGCGCTTCGCGCTCGCATTATTTGACTAGTGAGATACATGTCCGTTTATTGGCACTGTCCTTATAAAAATATCTATATTAGTTCAGAATACCTGGCAACTGGGAGCGCTTTGCGCGCTCACTAGGCAATTCCAAGTTTTTGCTGGTGCCCCCCAATGCCGTGACCCACGGTACGCCACTGATTATAGTGATTTTATGACAGGAATAATTCTGACAGATCTGACTACAATTTTGACAACAATTTTCATACTCTAAAAATAGCTTACTCTAAAGAATGATAACAAGGTTGATTTCTATTCCATTAGGTTTTCCTTCTATTATTTTCTTTGACCAACAAGAATGTTTTAAGTCTTAATGATATTCTGAAAAGATTCGGTAAACTTGAACACAAACTTCAATTTCGTCATTTCCAAATGGGCTATGGCATCAATGGCATGATGAGCCAAAAATTTTGAGGGGCCAAGCATGGCATACAGAGCAAAATTTTAGGTTTCAAAATCAACAAATTTTGGATTGTGCTTGCATAAATTATTGTTAAGTAAGGTTCGCATTCAATTTACACAAAAAAATGCTTAGAATGTCTAGTTTTTAGATCGGAATATAACAAATTTTTGAGCTCGCGCTTTGCGCTCGCATTTTTTTGATTGGTGAGTTATGTATCCTATTTATGAGTCACTAAATGCAGTCCAGAACAGCTTCCTTTTCTGGTCACTAAAAATTTCTGCTTGTGTTTTGTGCTCGCGTTAATTTGTTTAGTAAGATGCACACCTTTTTCATGATTACAAAAACAGCTCAAAATATTTAAATTTCATTTCTTATTACAACATCTCGCAAGGATGCCCTTTTAACAGTGATTGGCACCATTAAATTGACCCAAAATCGAGTTTTACAACTTCAAAATTGATTTTTTTTTTCAAAACCACTTGCTCGCTATGCTTTCTATAGCGGGAAATTAAAGCCTAAATCAAAATATCTGTCTTATCAATTAGAAATCACTTAAAAAAGCTTTGCTGAACTGCACCAAAATTCTCATTTTGACTTATACTGCATGCATTTTTGGCTTTGACCTCCCCCCCAAAAAAAAATACATTCTGCCTCCCCTGTCCCAGGTAGAGGAGAAAGACATGTTGAGAATGGGCATGCCATGATCAGATCACCTTGGTAATAATAATTATTGCAATGTGAATCGCCTAGAACAATAATGAATTGTACAAATGTAACTATATGCTGATATGTTTATTTTAATTTGATGTCTAAATCTACATGATCTATCATAAAATTATTTTCGTTTTAAATGTACAAGGGTAAAAATTTTTGCTCGCTCACACCTTTTATACATTTGGTCCTGTGTGTCATGTATGCCGCCTAAGCATTGTTGTCTTTTTTTCCATATATTGTACAATTGAAATGCCTTGGCCTTGGCCTTGGCCTTGAGGTTTTCAGGCCTTGGGTTTCCATGCCTTGGCCTCAGCCTTGGTTATTGAAGCCTTGGCCTTGGGTATTAAAGCCTTGGAGGTTTGAGCCTTGACTACAACACTGGTGTGTGTGTGTGTGCCATTTTGTTTCTTTTCCTTTTTTTGCTGTCTTGTCCTGTTCTGTTTTGTTTTTAGTCTTGTGTGTGTGCCGTTTTTGTTTTTGGTTTGTTTTTAGTATTCGTCCTCTCATTTCCAAGTGATTGTTCAAGCACTCCTGAACTTAGGTTTTTTTTATACAGCAGGGGCACGATATAACATTTTTTTTCTGTTAATTGTAACTTAGTTACTAAACATAAAAAGCTTGACCCCACTGGTATTCTTTTTCATTGTATAAACCTTTTTAATTTACGAATTGAATTTCATTGATCAAAGATATACTTTCACTATTTATTGCAGGGAACCCATACTAACAAGCTTTGCTTTCCAGTGGGTTCCCTTTTTTCATTTCTGTATATGATATTTTTGTGTTATGCTTTACATTGTAACTTTTGTTAAATTTGGAATGAAAAAGAATAAATGCAATCAATCATGCAATCAATAATGTAATTTATTATCAGCATGATCTAGGATTGATAAGATAGATTTTTACTTGACAAATAACAGATACCGTACCATTTATTTTCGTCTTTTTCTTTACTGCTAACTTCAATTTACTACTATGCGCGGCTGATTTGACTGTTCTTCCTGTGAAATTCCACCATTTATAATGAATTTAGAACGATTTCGAAACTTAGTCCGCTGTTATATTGATAAGGTGCGTATATTAATTGACTGGAAATGGGGATTTTTTTTGTAAAGTAATGAATAAGTTGGGCAGACTGGGAAGTAAAGGACGTGATCATCACGACATCAGCCTCACTCCCTCCTCACGCCTCAGGCTCTCTCCCGCGGCCGCCGGCCGCCCAAGTCCCTGCAGCGTACGGCCAAAGCCGCGGCCGGCGGGGCACTGTCTCTTGCCGCATACTCCGACTCCAAAACCAATCTAGACAGCTGGAGGCTTCTGGGGAGTAAAATTATTTCTACTATAATAACGTATGCTTATTCCCCATGAAGCCTGTTAGTGTTACGGCAAAGCATTAGCATGATTAGCGATCAGGCTTGGGAGCCAGCGCCGGGTAATCGAGTCTACCCGATTCTCAATGCCAGAGTCGGGGAGTCGACCCTGATCTCTGGAGACTCGAGTACCAAGCGGCGGCGGTTCTGAGATAAAGGGACTCGAGTCTTTGCCATGCTCTCTCATTCATGGACGAAAATCGGCCCCAGCGCCGACTCTCAGCGCCGAATCCAAGCACTGAGATAAAATAAATGTGGAATTTGGAGCCGAAGAGTCACATACTTCGAGCAGAACGTTTCTCTGTAGTATACCGTGTGCATTAGGCTCAGTGTGCATGACTGCATGTGGTATGGAGATGCATCGTGTGCATTGTGTGTACTGTGTATTTCTGTGTATGTGACTGTAAAATGCCAGTAGAGACCACGTGCGTTGTGTTGAGCGACACTTGTGATTGTATCATGAAAGTTAGTGTATTGGCATTTGTGTGTGGATTGTGTGAGAAGTTATGAAGGTGTAAGATTTTTGGTGACTGAATAGATGATTGCTACCCCCCTCCCATTTATGTACACTCTCAAGCCCCATGCCGATCCTTCCCCCAAAGCTTCTCTCATTCCTTCTTTTCTTATTCCCCTTTTATTCTTGTTAATTTCTCCTTTTAGAAGTTGTAATTCACTACGAATTTCATTATAATTTTAATGAAGTGTTTATCACCTCTTGTTTATAAATATTTTTATATATCTGTTCAAAATAAGTTTACTTTTCATTTTCCTTATTTTATATGAATCATATATTCCATGTTTCGAAATCAATGATAATCTTCAGGACATTAAGTCTCCTCTTTTATTGTCTCCCCTTTGAATTTAAATGCATTGATAAACAAGCATTCTTTATAATACTATATCTTTATTTGCATATCGCCTTCAGTGAATATCATGTTTATTAACCATCCTTTATACTTTTATTAATGATTGAAACATACACATAAAACTACGCATTTTACAGTTTGTTTGAACAGTAAAGGTATTGTGGGCTTCGAAGGTTCTACTGTATTTTTTCCTTTCCTGAATATTTCTCATCTGGAAAATGTCATTCGAGAGTGTCAAATCTTTTTTTGTGGGGAGGACAAATGAAGTAGTTTGGAGGAGATAACCCCAACTGGAGGGGGTGTTTAGCAAATAATTTCGCTTTTGTGGTCATTCCCTCCTTTCAGTTGCATTTTATTTCATTCCAAAATCCCACTGATAACGTTTGCTTGCTAGTCTTAAATGAGAGTCTTGCCTATTGGAATATTGGCGAGAAGTTAATAATAAAAAATGATGTTATTGTTCTGTCAGTAATAAAAGTAGAGATTCAACTATGGATATTTTTCAGTCATATTTCATTTAATCTTAGTTATTTTAATCCAAACATTCATTTTTTTTCAATGATGAATTTCACCTTTGGCCAGTTCGCCATTTTCTTAAGTGACTGAAAACTTAGACTAGTCCCTCAATTCAGGGACATCAACCCTCGGCAATTTGTTTACATAACTTTCTTTGTCTCCGTCATGTATTGCACAATCTTGAGAAGCACATGTTTGGAAATCTGATATTCTTGCGGTGGTGGGGGGTACGAGATTGCCGCCCTTTTTATTCTGTTTTGGTTTGGCTGCCACATGGCCTCTCTCACTGTCTGGAGAAATTAGGTCAGGTAAAATTTGCAAAGACGTGGATAAGTTTCATTTCAATTAGAGGCTTTGCGAGGCTTCCTTGATGGATGATTTGGAAATTGCCATTTTGGTTCTTGTAGGCCTTTTTAATTTGTCACGAATCTCTAACTGATACGAACGCTTAACAATTTAATGACCTTCATGACATATATCATTTGTATGAATAATTTTTAAGTCTTTTTTTTAAATGTGTCAAAATTTATGTATGAAGGATATTTGTTCAACTTCATAACATTTGCAGGTATGTCTGTATGATAAAATAAATTACCTCAGAACTGTACAAATTAAGAACTTTCTTTTTCTTTGACATTGTCTTCAGACACGAATACAGATCTTTCTAGATTAATTTGACAAATAATGGGCTAAAACACTAAATAGTAAACACGCAAAGCTCACATCAACCAAGTATCAAACATTCAAACTTGGATTAAATCATGGAGGTTCTACCTCCCATTAATCAACTCAGATATCGTTCAAGCACCAAAATCAATCTATCATCACAACACTAAAATCGGAAACAATCACTTCAAAGAAACAATGCGAAGGTCAAACCACGGTGAAACATGTGCTGTGTGTGTTATCTTTGCAGTGAGTTGATCTTGTGATGATGGGGAGAGAATTTTTGTGTGTGTGGTAACTGGTAACTGTGGTTTATGTTTGCAATGCAGTGAGTTGGATCTTGTGATGACTGGGGAAAGGACCAGGGAGTTGGGAGAAGAACCGAAACAAGCGTACACCGAGATAAAGGTATCTCGTGTAGGGGCATTGTCTCAAAGCTCATTATCGGCGCTGGGAGTCGACTCTCTCTGGAACCGACGCCTGGGGCAAGAATCGGAGTCGACTCTCGCCAAGACTAGAACCGCCCAAGCCTATTTAGCGATGTCACAATACGCATAGCGGGCGGAAATCATATCTGCCAATGTACTATGTAGTAATTGATGCTTTTAAATCCGCTTCAGTCGAAGCGATACGAACTGTAAAATATTTTTAAAATGGCAGTGTATACAGCCACACGCGTGTGTCTTTACCATCCAGCCACACGCGTGTGGTTATATCCAGAACACCTATTTGTGGATACCGCCACACGCCGCCAGTAATAACAGTAAAACGCGTATGTAGGTCTGACCGTCTATATCACGATCAAAATAACCTCATTTCTTCATTAAATTCTTACATTCTAAACCACTCTGATTTCTTTAAATCGTTTCAATTTCATTCTCACCGTTTTCTTTCCTTGCTTTTCTTGTCGTTACAAAAGGCCGCCTGTTAAATAGCAAATTTCCACACTTTTTCTACTTGTGTCGATTCTCTACTGACTCTAGGCTATGTGCGTGTACGTGCGTACGTACGAAACTCGGGATTCGTGCATGCTTAACGCTTGGTACGAAAATTATTCGTACCAAACGTAAACGTAACCCAAACTGTATATGTCTACTGCGCTGCGCTAACGCTGTATGGGTCTGCCACCGTACCGCGAAGGAAGCCAGAATCGACACAAGTAGAAAAAGAGAATTTGCTGTTAAACAGACGACCGTTTGTAACAAGACAAGAAAAGCAAGGAGAGAAGACGGTGAGAATGAAATTGAAATGATCTAAGGATATCAAAGGGGTTTAGAATGTAAGAATTTAATGAAGAAATGAGGTTATTTTGATCGTGATATAGACGGTCAGACCTACACACGTGTTTTACTGTTATTACTGGCGGCGTGTGGCGGTATCCACAGATAGGTGTTCTGGATATAACCACACGCGTGTGGCTGGATGGCATGATGGTAAAGACACACGCGTGTGGCTGTATACACTGCCTTTTAAAATACATATTTAGCAAGAATACATACCCTATTTTCATATTATCCCTATTATTTTGCAGTTTCATGATTTTTCCTTGACGAATTTTCGACATCGTTTCGATCATTCGACGATGTTTGCTGATCCGCCATTTTGGATTTGAGGATTATGGGGTAGCTATGGATATAGGTAAATTTGGGTATTTTCCGTGTTTTTGATGGAATTATGGGTACCGGAAATAGAAAGAGGAAGATTTTTTGCATCGGAAATCATAGATTCCTGTTTGCTCAACGCCGGGGAAACCTTCCGAAATCCGACGTAATCTTGAGTTTCAAGGCAAAAATCCCGAAAAAAGTGGGTTTTTATGCAAATATCTCTGATATATGGACCCTCAGAAGAAAAACAAAGGCAATGTGTTGTTCATAAAGTTATATTTAATGCTAAAATGTTGAAGTTTTTTCACCAAGTTCCTGCGCAAAGCAATTTTGTAAGTGTGTGTGTATTTGAGTTTTGTCAGACGTGTATCAGATATGATTATTTACGTCTGGGACCGACCTTTAACGTCACCATCCGAAAGACGTGACCAGGGCTCGAACCTCGACCCTCTGCATCAATTTGTAACTTCCCCACAGCTTGGATTACAGGCGCACGCCACAACGCCCAGTTGTGGGCGTTGTTTTGCCCATTTTGTAAGGGCATCACATAAGCCTATTTATAGGAAAACGATCGACGAAAATAGAATTGGCCCTGCATTCAAGGGCTCTTTTCATGTTTTTGTAGTCATTACCATTGAAATGCAAACTTATTTTGATAATAATGAGACATTTCTAGCAAACAGAAATTTATCTAAATATTGAATTTAGGAAACAATATTTTTTGCAAAAAATACATTTTGTTGTTTTAAATTATGTTACCTATATTTTAATGGTACGGGCAAACCCGCCATATTTTTTTTTACATTGTGCGCATGCGCACTAACTTTTGGACCGTATTATTTTGGTTATAGGGGGGAGATTTCAAGTTAAAGCAGAGGTAGTGGTAATATCAATAAATTTGTTTTGTACTTTTTAAACCATTTGGGGAGCTTCCAGAAATAATGTCCAGAATGTTTTTTTTCTTGTGAGTCATTACAGGAACAAGTACAATAAGAAATACCAAGTCCAGTATTCATTTAAGATATTTAATGGATAGATTTCTCTAGAGTCTAAATCGCCTGAATAGGACTAGATCTACATGCAGGCCATTCTTTTTCTCTAACAAATTGAGGTGATATTGATAAGAGGATAAAAGTATATTTGTTGTGGAATTGTAGTTTTAGTAGTTATGTTTCTTTATGTTTAAAACAATTTGGTACCGAATGATAATTTTCCACAAACTGAAAATTCTTTTATATTCTTATTATAGATCTAAATACCTTTGTTTTTACTTATGGCCATTATACTTATAACATCACAAACACTTTCTTTTACTTTTTTTTCAATTTTTTAACACCACCTAAGGCTAATGCTAATGCTCAATAATTCTTTTCTTCATATTCTTTCTCTCTCAACCACTGGCAAATCATTCGCATTCCTCATTCTCACTTCATCCTTGGCAATGCATGGTATCTTGATTCCTGCACTATCACTTGACACTTTCCTTGGCATGCTTTGAAATCATCCTTCACATCTTGCACCACATACTCATTTCATCTTGCTAAATTTAAATCCTTTATGGATCTTTCCTTGGCATGCTTACAAATGCACATCACATCTTGCTCAATTATCGTCCCTCCATAGTTTAATACATGTAACCAGTGGAAGCCCCCCAGGAATCAAATCAATCCAATATCCAACAGTTAGAGTTGTCTAAAGGTCAAGTACTTGAGTATAGAAGGGAAAATGGCAATGATGAGTGTGCAGAATGGTTGCAATCAACTTATTTGAGCAAATGGGGGTTGAATCTTGTGCAACATTGTCAGCCTTCAAAGAAAGTGTTAAAGCCCTCTTTCGTGCATTCCAAAAAGAAAATAAAAATAAATCCCGCTAAACAGATGGGCACGAAAGCTTCCTCTCATCTCCTTACGAGTTTCCTGGGAAACCAGCTGTGACAAGAAAACGTAAACATGTTGACCACGATATGGATGTTGAAGCTGGTCCAACAGTGGCATCAGTTCTGCATGTACATCAATGGAAGAAAAGGATAATAAAATAGGTCAATTAAATAGATCTCTTGAAGAGAAGACAGATGAGCTTGATGCTGCAAGGAATAAACTTGAACATCTCTCCTCCCAGCTGCAAAACTTAAAAATTCAAGAAACTTGTCATTCTTTATCCAATTTCAATATTCTTTTTTCGCATTTATTGTCTGATTTTTTGTTTATTTTTTCACACCATAATTTTTTTCGGCCTTGAGTACCCCTTTAAGGAAAAAAGTGTCTAGATCTATAGGGACAGTGATTTTCCGTTTCAAAAAATTGCCTTTTCCGTTTCAGAAAATCTCAAATTCCGTTTCAGCACGTCAGAAAACGGAAATTCCGTTTCCCCATAGACTTTGTACACACGGAAAAATGACAATTCCGTTTCCACATTGAATAGCAAAATTACACGTACACTCGCACTAGTCCAACTTTGTATCTGCTACTGTACCAACAACACAATAGAATCCGTTCTAATCGGATCTATGCGGGTGTAAATAATATTTTTACAAAGACATTTAGCATGCATACATCCTCACCTCTCATATCATTAGCATTATTTCACGGTGAAATGATTTTTCATCGATAATTTGGGGGTTTTTTTTGACATCGTTATCATCAGTCAACGGTTTTTGCCGATCCGCCATCTTGGATTTTAAGACCACGATATCGTGCTGTTACATCTTCAAACGTAGAGGGCAGCAACACACGACCGTTCATAGTACTTTTATAGTTGGAACGATCTTTGGTACAGTGCAGTGAAGCCCAACACGGCCGGCAGGCCGGGTATGTACGGGCGTGGGGTACTGTACAATCGAGTGTGCTGATGTCGGGTGCAGTCATGATTTGTGAATTGTCATGATTGTAGCGAAGTGAGATCGTGTTTTCTGGGGTTTTGTGGCCATTTAATATTCTCATTTTGTTGTGATTTTGGAGTAATTTCTGTTGCTATTCTGTGTATTTTGAGGGAAAATGCGTTTTCCGTGATTTTCCGTTTGAAATGCCACTTTCCGTTTCAAAAAGCATTTTCCGTGAATTCCGTCCGTTTTCCGCGATCGCGGAAAATCACTGTCCCTAGATCTACAGCTTATGTACAAGCATTTTATATACCTTATGATAAATTGATCACTATGTTGGATTTGCATAATTGCTTATTCAGAACCTTTTTTTCCCTGACCGTAGTTGTTGTACATGTACATGTATTTTCATAAAACTAGGAGAAATGAATATTCATTATGCGTGATCTACTCATTTGCATACCGGTACTAACTTCACATCATACTGATTAATACCATCATAGTTGACCCTTGCCTTGCAATCTATTTCTAGATCATATTTTTTAAACTTTTGATCACTCTTGAGAATTTCAGGTAATATTTTATCAATGAATAATGGTTGACAGGTGCTTTTTTTAGTATGCGCATAATTAATGAGCCATAATTTGCATAATGTATGTAATCGTTAAAAAATCGTAACCTTAAATTGTAGAGGAGGTCATACTGATCAATATGAGGTGCAGCTTGATATGGTTTGCCTGTTTTTTTATTTTTCATGTGACATCCCTAAAAGCATAGCATAGGCACTCATTCATTTATACTTTGTCCATGTGTGGCAAATTAAGGGTGGCAATGTTTGGCATATTTTCTCTTTTTCTATGGGACAAATGCTTCATTTTCTTACACTGTCAGTTTTCATTACAGCTATTCATCATATAACTTGGCTCTTATGTAAGTTTATTTTTTCTAATTATTTTTTTCTTGATTAAAAATAGAGATCAAAAAATGAAAATTTTCTTGCCATATTTACTTTTCACCAATAGAGGGCGTACACAAAAATATGCCCAAAATTCAAGTTTTAGAGCGCTCTGTGAACACAATAATTTTTCCCAAGTTACTAATGAAAAATAAATTGCAACTGTACAGAAATTAGTAATTTTGGTCACAAAAGTGATATTTTAATGATTTTTTTTAAAGTGTGTGCTTGATACAGCATTGGCATACCATAGTCCTACCTGTAGATTCTCCACAGGCAGGATGGTGGCAGTGAACAAGTTCACCTAGACCTAAATCACCAATTTTTTTTTTTTTTTTTCGCCCAAAGTTATGTACATGGGCAAGTTTTTTAATTATGTTTACCCCCATTTTTTATCATATTTGTTGATTTTCATTAAATAAATAGTAGTAAAATTGAAAAAAGTTAAGAGCAAGAGCGTTCACTCACCCCGTCTGTTTACGTCGCCATTTTCTTTTGTTATCGATACCTAGGCTAGATTCCACACGCGTGCAGAGCTGCAACTTAGATTTTAAAAATACTTGCATTTGCCGATTAATATCACGATTCGTAAAATATTTGTTTCGGTTGATAAATATAAAGTAATTTATATGATGTTTATTGATTAAAACAAATATTTTGCGATTCCTGATATCTATCGGCAGATGCAAGTATTTTTTTAATCCAAGTTGGCAGCTCTACACTGTAGAGATCTTGGATTAAAAAAATACTTGCATCGCTGATAAATCGAGACATTACAAAGTTAATAACGATAATGACGTCATTCAAGATGGCAACCTGTAAGAAAAACCGCCAGCTCAGGTGAAAATGTCTTAGATTAAAGATTTCTCGATCATCCAGAGGATTTTTATCAATAACTCCGGTCCAAGGTACGCAATTACTTATATTTTCCTGATAATGGAAACCATGAAACTGTAAATTTCGCTTAAAAACAGTTTTAAATCGCTACCTATAAAACATCACTTTTACGTTGGCTGTACGTAGGGGCCACCTAGCTCTTCAGTCTATGTATTGGTGTGTGGAGCCAGTGTAGTTCAGCGGAACAACCAAAATACAGAGACTGAAGCTTTTGGTCTAGCGAGTACCGTACTATTTGGAGACAACAGTGCAGTGACTGTCAGTGTTGCTCCTAAAATATTAGGCCTACTTGAACTTTAGCTTGCTTATCACACAATTTTGTAAATGGAAAAGAAGTTCATTTCCCCCATTAGGCACTTATAACATTATTTTTACACGAAAAATAATACAAATATTAAGAAAAATCATGTAAAAAGATGAGCAGATACTCACTGATGATATTGTCGCCATATTTCCGTCTTTGTTAGTAGCACAGTTACAAGACGCGTATAAGAGAGGGCAACGATATCATGAGCAGTGCCAATTTAAAAAAAAAATCTTCAATCGGCCAATGAATTTCGTGAATTGTAAAATACTTGCATTGGCCCATAAATATCTATTGGCTGATGCAGGGATGAGAGTGCTAAGTATAGATTCAGTGACCTTAATGTTCCCAGTAAACCGTCTATTTTTCACAACTTGCCGTCTTCCAATAATCTTGATATGGAAGCTGATATGTTGACATTGACTAACGCACTTGATTGGTGTCGGCTCTTGACAGGTGAATGAACTTTCCTAGATTTCCTGTGTGGGAAATCTGTGAAAACTGAGACAGTCCCTGTAAATTTGAACGATCTTAATTTCTGACCGGTGCCTCTACTGTTAATTTAAAAAAATAGAATGGAAATCAAAATTAAGATGGAGCGTTGTGGCCCAGTGGATTAGTTTTCGGACTTTGAAACAGAGGGTTGTGGGTTTGAATCCCAGCCATTGGGTAATTTCCTTCAGCAAGAAACTGATCCACAATGTGCTGCACTCAACCCAGGTGAGGTAAATGGGTACCGGTAGGAAGTAATTCCTCAAGAAGCTGCGTGCGCTGTGAACGCCTAGCTTAGCCGGGTAATATAGGAGCGCCTTGAGCACCTAACAAGGTGGATATGTGCGCAATATAAATACCCTATATTATTATTATATTATATATCTAGATCTAATTTGAAGTAAAATTTATGAGAAAATAACTGTTTTATATTCTTTTTTTTTCAGCATCAATATGACAGTGCAGTTTTCTGGGCTGACAAGGTTGTCACAATGTCAAAAGGTAAGGATTACAAGATGGATCTAGATCTATGCCATTTGTTTTTTTCAAACAAAGGCCTAGATCTAGCCTATAAGTAGGCCTATTGACTCTACATGGAATGGATATAGGTCTAGACCCTATAAATTGTAATTTTCTCTGCAATTAGCACACATTTTCTTTCAGGGAAGAGTCAATGCAAAAAGCAGGATATAGTGATGATGATATGAATTAAATTTGATGGTGAAACACCTCAAACCATGCCACATCTTATTCAAAGCCCAAACCTTCAATAAAGGTCAATTCTCCCAATTTGATTTAATAGCTGATAATCAGATGGATCTACAAATGTGCCAGGTCATGGCCTAATGATTTGTGTCTCGATGGACGAATAAAGAAGACATGTTCACATTGCATCAGTTAGACGTTGCATCACATTTCCAGCCAACAATGTTTATGATTTAAAGACCCCCTCTTCAAGAAACTGACTTTTTGTGTTCTATGGTATGTGTAGAGGTGTTGGTTTTGGTTATTCTTTTTTTTTCTTTATTCCCTGACATCATCAGTATCACCTTCACCATAATCTTCTTCCCCATCATCATCATCAGAAATACAAATATAATTCATCATCATCATCACCTTGTCTATCCCACTATCACCATTTTTCATCATCATTATCATCACCATTGATGTCATCATCATTATCAGCAGCCGCATCATCATCTGTACCATCATCATCATATTTACCACCACCATTATTGATGTCATCATTATCATGATCACCCTTATTGCCCCCCCCCCCCATTATCGGTATTATCATCACCATTATCATTTTCCTCACAAAGCCACCATCCTCATGAAGTATCATCATCATCATTCTTGCTATATAATCCCCATCATTCTCATCAGTTGTCATCATCATCTTCATCAATGTCAGGATTATCATCATCACCTCCATTACCATCATCATTATCACCACTATTTTCATCACCAGCACCATTGTTAGTGCCATCATTCACCACCGCCATTTCCAACATTAACCACCACCACCACCATTATCTTCTCTTTTTAGTTGTGTCATAAAAATGCACATTTCTTTTCTATGAATTAAAAAAAAATTATATTTTCTTGTTTTCTCTCTTCCAGGTGATGTCCATGATGTTTACATGTTGGCTCAGAGTCTTTACCACACCAAACAATACCACAGAGCGGCACATCTCATCAGGAACAGAAGATTGGATAAAGTAGGTTTACTCTCTCTATAGAACTGTTGTTTAGGGGAAATCGGGGTTAGTCGGAAAACGGGTAAGTTGAAACATTGTAATTTTCTTTAACGCGAGTTTATGCAATACTGCCCTCAATTTATTGCTATAAATAATACAACAGTGGTATTATTAATAACAATTAATTGAAGGCAGTATTGCATAAATTTATTTTACAGGTGTTTGAAGAAAATTACAATGTTTCAACTTACACTTCGTTCCAACTAACCCAATCTCCCTTACATCCATGAAACAAAAATACAGCAGACTTCTTTGAAGCATTCCTTTTGAAATGAAATACTTTAGAATCGCATGTATTAAAGTTACCCATTTATCATCTTATATATGTTTATTTTTGCTTTTGTTTGATTGTTTAAATACATCCCTGTTGTTTAAAGGAAATATTTATATTGATTGTTGAATGTCAACAGAGTGATATGATTAATTAGCATACTGGCAGTGCCTCGCAGCAAATGGCAGTTTTGGGGTGCAATATGAATAGCTTTTCACAGTTTGAGGCATTTTCAGAGATTATTCAAAACAAAGGCAGGCATTAAACTTTATCTCTAATGCTGTCACAATTGGAGTTATGGAACCAAATTACCCTCTATAACAGGTGTGGTGACAATTTTTTTTGATGATCCATTAAAATTACCATTTGTTTGTGGTCTAAAGGCCACCGCACACCTTCCGACCCGACTGGCTTGCGACTAAGTGAGGGGAGATGTGACGTCACAGCTCTTGTCAGCTTGAGCGTCGCAGACCGGTCAGAGACAAGTTGCAAGGTAAATCGGAAGGATTTGACATGTCGAATACTTATGACTGGATCGCAAGCTCAATCCAGCTTCCAGCCAATCAGACAGCAGAGCTGCACAACGTGTATTATGATAAACAACGCGCATACGCAGTAGTAACCGCAATTTCTCAGATGCTATGGCAAAAAGCAAAAAGCGCATGCATGAGTCGCAGATCGGATTGCAAGGTGTGCGGTGTCGAGGCTTATGACTGCCTTGCGAGTTGAGACTCATCTCCCCTCACTCAGTCGCAAGCCAGTCGCCGACCAGTCGGGTCGTAAGGTGTGCAGTGGCCTTAAGGCGTCTGACTAGACATTGAAAGTCCAGGGTTCGTGCCACGGCACCTGTGCCCGTGAGCAATGCATTTAATCAAAAGTCATATGCATTCTTGGTAAATAGGTGTGAGCATGATTTAAAAAAAAATTTACTTCAATATACGAAATTCATAAATTGTTGTGTTATTTTCAGACACACAAAGCTGGAAGATATTTGGCTGCAAAATGCTTGGTAAGTATACATACACTTTACATTACTTTACTTGTATTTGCCCTCCCACATCAATCTTATCTTCTCTTATGTTATCTGTGTGCATACATACACTGTATATGTAACAAGCTAGAGAGTGATGGTTGTGGATTTTCTAAGCTCATTGCTTGTAGGAGTCACCATAATTCTCACTATCAACAATATACAAATAGCGAATAGGCAGGAGTGCGATGGTGCGAGATTTCGCATGAGGTGAAAGAAAGATGCTCTATTCAACGAGGCATTAGCCGAGTTGAATAGAATGTTTCTTTCACCGAATGTGAAATCTTGCACCATTGCACGAATAAGAAGATTCGCTATTTGTGTTGTACAACGCCCCAGAGATAAGCGAAAATATGGGGGGAAAAAAAGAGTTTTCCCTGCAGCAATCTATGAAAAGGGAGAAAAAACGTTGAAAGCGAAAAGCAAAATCCCACAAGCACACATTACCTCGGGCAGCATTACCGAATTTCATCTTAAGTTTTACTGAACACAATGAATTTAATCATATTGTGACATCACCTCCTAAAGCTGTGCAATGGTACATTTTGGATGGTACGTTGTTTGTGCAAAGGTACAAATATTTGACATTCAGTCTGCCATTTGCTTGCGTACAACAAGGTATAAAGTAGGCATTGTACAATAACCAGTGAAAAGCAGGCATTTGGTTACCAACTTTATAAGAAGTTTTGAGTTGGCTTTAAAGCAGTACCGAGCAGCATTTTGTGGTCAATGAATGGTGATTCACTTTTTATAATCAACAATGTTTACAAAGCATATTTGTGGTTAAAAAATAGTGATAAATTTTTCATAATCAACAATATTTTGGTCTTTTTGTGTTGCTGTGACATATCAACATATAACCATTATTGAATATTCAACATTTTATCATAATCACATGATTTTGATGGAGGTTTATTCTATTGTTACTGGGGGTGCTGAGCATTGTCACAGCATCCCCAGTAACAATGGATAATCCTCCTTGGCAAGGTCCATGCAGACTGTCATCATAATGGCAGTGCCCCGCCCCGAGGTCATTGCACATCTCTTTGATTTTTGTCTCACCTGCATAGAGTGAGACTATAGTTGCCGCTTTTCCGACGGCGGCGTCAACATCAAATCTTAACCTAAGGTTAAGTTTTTGAAACGACATAACTTAGAAAGTATATGGACCTAGTTCATGAAACTTGGCCATAAGGTCAATCAAGTATTATTGAACATCCTGCCTGAGTTTCATGTCACATGACCAAGGTCAAAGTTCATTTAGGGTCAATGAACTTAGACCATGTTAGAGTAATCAACATCAAAATCTTAACCTAAGGTTAAGTTTTTGAAATGTCATCATAACTTAGAAAATATATGGGCCTAGTTCATGAAACTTGGACATAAGGTTAATCAAGTATCACTGAACATCCTGCACGAGTTTCACGTCACATGACCAAGGTCAAATGTCATTTAGGGTCAATGAACTTTGGCCGAATGGGGGCATCTGTTGAATTACCATCATAACTTTGAAAGTTTATGGATCTGATTCATGAAACTTGGACATAATAGTAATCAAGTATCACTGAACATCCTGTGCAAGTTTCAGGTCACATGATCAAGGTCAAAGGTCATTTAGGGTCAATGAACTTTGGCCAAATTGGTGGTATTTGTTGAATTACCATCATAACTTTGAAAGTATGTTGGTCTAGTTCATAAAACTTGGACATAAGAGTAATCAAGTATCACTGAACATCCTGTGTGCATTTTAGATCACATGCCCATGGTCAAAGTTCAATGAACTTTGGCCATAATGGGAATATCTGTTGAATTGCCATCATAACTTTGAAAGTTTATCGATCTGACTCATGAAACTTGGACATAAGAGTAATCAGGTATCACTGAATATCCTGTGTGAGATCAGGTCACATGATAAAGGTAAAAGGTCATGTAAAGTCAATGAATTTTGGCCACATTAGGGGTATTTGTTGAATTTCCAACATATCTCTGTAAGTGTATTGGTCTAGTTCATAAAACGTGGAAATAAGAGTAACCAAGTATCACTGAACATCTTGTGCGAGTTATAGTAGTTTTCATAGTCAGCACTGCTGCTCTATTGAACCGCGTGATGCAGGTGACACCGCCAGAGGCATTCCACTTGTTTTTAATGATTATTAATCATTTTATCATTTTTAGGAAGCTGTACAGAAATGGGAGGAGGCATTGAATGTCCTTGAAGGATGTGAGGAGAGTGACATCATGATCTTCCCACCGAGGATCGAAGAGATGAAACTAGACGACCAGAAAGATGAACTGGACAGGATCCCATTACAAAATGTAACTATTTTTAAAGTGCAATAGAAAGTTTTGAGTAGATTGCGAATATGAAACAACAGGTCTAATGATTTCCTGGTCCCCATAACATGAAGCTTTATAGCGATTGATCATGGGGCCAGTTTTGACAATTGATCATACATTATAATCAATGCAATCAATCTTTAGGTGACCGCACACACTCTAAAAAACACATGAATAAAGGCGATCACACACCTTACGACTGGTCTGCGACCCGATTTCAGAATAAAATGTAGTAGAATTTGATGCTAACAATTGAGACTTGGAATGTTTTACTGTGTAATGTTCTAAATTATTGTACGAATACCTATGTTCAAATCTGTGACTACAGAGATGCCAACCCTCCCGATTTCATCGGGAGGCTCCCGAAAATTCATCCCAACTCCCGCCCTTACGATTACCATCCTTATCCTCCCGAAATTACGATTTTTTTGCATTGATCAAATTGGATTGGAAGGACATGTATCGTCTGCTATCTTTAGCATGTAGTTAACTCCATTACGTTCGCTGCTACTAAATTCTGTGTGAAAAGTAGACAAATAAGGAGCAGCGAAAAGCTGGTGCATGTGATATGCCCAACGGGAATCCACTGTGCACCAGGCTGGTAGGCCCGGCTAGCTTCGCGAGGCGTGTGCGCTCGCGGCCACTGGATTTGTCGAGTCGTGCGGTGGAATATCGGTGTGTGATTTCGGCGTATTGATGGGTTGATATTGACACGAAATGGCGGAAAATCAACAAAAGAAGACCAAGAAATGGTCTCAGAAGTATAAGACTGAATACAGTCTCCAGTACCTGTGTGTTCGGAAGTCGGAAAGAGGAATTTACCATGCATTTTGTGCAATTTGCAGCGTGGACATTTCAGTTTAGCAGGGAGGTTGTGATGATAATTCGGAAGTACTTTCGTTCGGGAGCAAACGGAACGGCACAGGCCTACGCTACGGACATTGCGATGACAAGATCTTCGAGCTCCACTAGTACCCTGTTGTCTTTATTTCACCAAGCAAGGGACCAGCGCTGAGCTTTTCTTTACTGGATTTATAGTGGAACATAACCTGCCTATAGCCGATAGTGATAATTCATCCTTATTATTGTTGTTGAACAGGTACTTCTTTTGTCCCCTCATTTTTTATTTACATGTGAAAATGCATATTTGATATTTTTAATGTTAAAAAAGTGGGAACAATGTTTATTTCAAAACATGTGAAATGCCCCAAAATAAGGGTCAGATTGCACCAGAGAGCATCTAGAAACCCAGAGCTTCCAGGGCCCTAAGGCGGGCCCTGGACCCCGGCCGCAAGGGTCGAGCGCTCCGCGCTCGAGATGTGCGCTACGCGCACATAATTTGGTGGCAGTTGCAAATCCTCCCTAATTCTGATTTCCAAAAGTTGGCATCTCTGTGACTATGCTATCATCCTTCTTAGAATAAAAGCAAATTTATTATCTAGTCGTAATTACGTCATAGCAGTTGTACGATTGGCTATGATTTGAAACTCATTTGGCCTTTACTCCGAAATAAAGGCTTGCAATTTTTCAAAATGGTTGTATTAGTATTCTTTCAATTAATTTGAACCTCAAATGAAATGATTTGTTCCATTCACATTTTAAGAAAATGAGCAAAATGCAATTTGTTTCAAAATCGGATCGCAAACAGTCATAAGGTGTGCGGTGGCTTTCAAAAGAAGTCCAATAACTCTATGTTACAGACCCGAAGGGATATTTCACAAAGATTTGAGTGTGGCTTAGAGTTGCACTTAAATTCAAGTAGCATGCGGTATAACTCATCACCACATTGGTCAGATCATGCGCATGAGACTCACATATCGCGTATTTATTCATCAGATTTCGCATTAATTAACATGTGTGCGTTGCAGTTTTAATGTGACTCTTAATGTCACACTGAACTCTTTGTGAAATACTCCTTATGTTTAATGAATCAGGAAGAACAATGATCTTGATTGGTTATTGCCGTTTTTGAGATTGATTGCAACGTTTGTGTTACGAAGCCATGCCGTACATTATCTACATTGCGTTGCCTCACAAACTGGTGGGTGTTTCATAAAGCTGTTCGTAAGTTTTAAGCGACTTAACAAACAACTTGTGGTCCATTCTTGTGATAAATATGCACACCTGATTTTCATTGGTGTTGATGAAGCTCCTAAGAAAGGGTCACTAGTCAATCTTAAAGTCGTTCGTAAGTCACGAAAAGCTTTATGAAACACCCACCAGGTTCCATACAGATTTCACCAATATTGACCGCTGCAGAATTCACACACAAAGTCAACGGGAAAACCCGGTAGAGAGAAAATATGGTATAATATTGACTGCTGCGAAATCAGAGAATACAAATTATGGAAAAATATTGCCTTGGAAAAACAACTTGTTTGAGGAATAATAGATGATCTTGCACACATATCTTGATATTTAAGGTGGGTAGTCTGATGCTGTCTAAAGTCGGATTCAAATGAGCATGCACATTGCTACCAATATTTCTCATGAGCCTAAGGCCGTGTTTATGCTTCCACTTTTCAGGCCAGAATCAGCGTTTCCAAACGTGATTAGTCCAAAACACGGTTGCGTCCATTTTTACTTTCATTTAAACGCTGTTTCAAAACGCCGATCGTAAACTCACAAAAGGTGCGTTTGTAAACATCGTTTGACCAGAATCAGGCTTTCTGGGGAAGTATAAACAGAACCACGATCGTAAACGTGTTTAAATGACGTCATTTGGTACATGCTTCCGGTGAGATGAAAATCCGTGGGCAGATACAGTCGTATTGCTCCATGTTATCTCCACGTAGTAACAACAATCGGAAAAAAAACTTTCGAAAAAAGGCGCGCCCAATTTGACCTCGCTTTACGATGCGAAGCCAGCTGGATATCATGATTTGCTCAGAAAAGTTAAGCATAAACAGCACTCCCAGAACCACATTTATGATCAGCGTTTTGAATCATCGTTTGAAATCGCTGATTCTGTCCTCACAATGGAAGCATAAACACACCCTGAGAGTAGTGATGATGATGGTGATGAAGATCCACAGCATTTGTATTGCACCATAACTAGTGTACAGGGACTTAATATATTTTTCAGAACATTACAGGAAAATCACTTATTTTTCTCAATATCTTTCTATATTTTCTTTATTCCTTGAAGGTTGATAGCTCGATGGCACTGTTGAGGGGTCAGATCTACGAAGCTCTTGAGAATCGTATCCAGGCCTCAGAATGCTACAAACAGGCACTGTTTGAAGACGTCCACTGCTACGAGGCATTTGAATTACTCGTCAAACACCAGATGTTGACTGCAGAAGAAGGTTCGTATTGAAACGGAGCGACAAATTACATTCTGCAAATTCCCTACATACTTCAAATAGAGATCTCTGAGTTCTTGTTTGAAATAGTTGGTCTTTTTCCAATTGATGACATCACACTTTATTACAATAACATTATTTTCTGTATGTTTTACAGAAAAAGAACTCCTTCAGTCATTACCAATCAGTGAACAGTGTCCGGGGGAAGATTTGGAGTTTGTCAAAAGTCTGTACCAAAGTCTTCTAAAGAAAGTAAGTTATGCAACACTTAATAATGATGATATATTATGATGATAATGATAACAATAAAGGGTATTTGTATATATAGTGCACATATCCACCTTTTCAGGTGTTCAAGGTGCTCTAATATTACCCTGTCAAAGCTAGGCTTTAAATTCCAGTAGTCACAGCTCTTTTGAGGGATTTCCTCCTGCTGGTACCCATTTACCTCACCTGGGTTGAGGGCTGCACAGAGCAGATCACTTACCTGCTGAAGGAAATTATGCCTTGGCTGGGATCATGACCCAAGACCTCTGTTTCAAAGTCCGAAAGATTAATCCACTTGGCCACAACGCTCAACAACATAGCACTGGTTTGTTCGGGAGATGAAATAGAGTGGGATTAGGTATGGAGAATTTGCTTGATAAATAATCTCTGTTGTGGCGTTGACTGAGAATTTTTTACTGGCTCTACAGGATTATTTTGTGTGTCCTGTTGTATTTCAAAAAATATGTGTTGCTATCTGCTATTGTTTTTGTTATAGATATATTGGGAATAATTATGAATGCAATCCATGTTATATCTTTGATTTATATTGAATTTTAAGCAACATTGCTTTGTCGGCTTATTACTTACTTGCACATCACAAGCCTAATTACTTACACACTGCTAGGCTACATGAAGGCTGCTAGGCTCTACAGCAATGCTGTCATCATGCTGGGTCATATTCAAGCCATGCTAGAGCAGTTACAAAATGCCTCTATTTTTTCTTTCCCTCAATATATCAATGTTCCGTCGATAGGTAGATATCAAACACTGGTTTAAGAATAATAGATATGACTTGATGCAAAGCTGGGGTCGTATTTACGTTTCTTTTTATCATGTTAACCAGTTCTCTACTCCTTTCCTCTCCCTAGTATGACAAGCCAGTATCAACAAAGTTAGCAGACTCTTTGACAAGCCTCAATACGAATCTAGATATTCAGACCAACACGGCAGAGAGACACTACTATAACTGTGATTTTAGGACCAGTTATAAAATCACTTGCAGGTAAGTTTTTCTGAAGGTGTTTCTTGCTCTGAGCCAATCAGATGCAAGGATTTCAGTAGCTTATAACAATTGTCAATGATTTCAAATGACTATTTGTTTCATGAAATACTCCCTAGTTCATCGAATACAAATACATGTACCTCAATTTTTGTGGTGTACAATGTGTCACAGTAAAATGGAAACCATGTTGCTTTGTTATTTTCTCCAGCATAACGGCTGATTTATGATGTTTTATTTATTTATGTTATAGTAGATTTAAATTTTTCTTCTTTATTTTCAGACTTTATAATGATATGAATAGTTCATGTAAAGGGGAGCAAGTAGAATTTCAAATTCCAATGTCAAACTCATGTTTTGCTAAATAAATCGTGTGACTTTTTTTAGAGTGGGAAGGCTCATTATTTCTTTTGTGTTCTTTGATTTGTATCTTTCACTAAAATTGTAATTAGAGTGGATACAGATTCACCCATGGGTTTTTACACAAATTGTTTCTGACAGACCTTAATTTTCTATTGGTTGAAATTATCATGGTTGATTGGTTTACCAAGATCTTGATCTCAAATCAAAGTACTGTGTTGGCTATCTCTGAAAACGAGTTTCCTTTGTTGTGGGTTATAAAGTGTTTGTCTGTTAAGAATCTTGCCTTTTATTAAATCATAAATTGCATTCATCGATAAACAACCTGGGCCCTGTAACAAAGCTTTGCGATTGATCTCGGGGTTATGTTCCATGATTGATTTGCATTGATTGATAATAATATGGTCCATTTATATAGCACAGCTTTATACTTGGTATCATATTATTACCTTGGCTATAGCTGAGCCGCTATATAGGTGCTTAAACATTAAAGGAATAAATCATTCCACGTACCCACTCACATCACTTTGGTTGAGTGCAGCACAATGTGGGTAAATTTCTTGCTGTCAAAGGAAAAGATGCCATGGCTGTGATTTGAACCTGCGTTCCTCAGACTGAAAGACATGAATCGTAACCACTGGACCATGAAGCCCCAAAGTAAGTTATGATGATTGTGTATAATCAATATTTAAAATGATCAAATGTTATGGGGCCCTGGCATCTAAACCTTAAACATTTCTAGCAGCAAATATGTACTCTGTATGTAACTGTCCTTCATTGACTGGTACCATTTCTCACTGTGTATGATCTCTTCCATTACAGTGTACTTGAATCAGATCCATTCCATGAGAGATGTTTACCAGTCCATGTAGCAACGTTAGTAGAACTCAAGAAATCTAACGGTAAGAGTATGATTTCTATTCTTTGATCATAACATAGGCCCCTCCCTCGCTTAGTCTGCTGTGCAAACCCTTCACTAGTGTAAAGGGTCTGAATTGCAGTATACTCATGCCTTGTGTACTGAAGGGCTTGAAACAGCAAGTTTTGCATGTACTAGTCTGCATGGAGACACACATGTTGATCAATGTTTCAATCTGGGTCTGTGCCTACAGACTATCCTTCACCATTTAATTCAAAAGTAAACATTATGTGTAGATATTATGCAGTGAGTCCCAGTTCGTGTCTTTACTCGATCCTGTGTGTTTGTGATGTACGGTTGCAGAATAAAGAAGCCATTAGTTTTTTCCAATAAGATTTATAAAATTTGCATGAAATTATGACATCCTAACATTTCTGTGCAAGAATAAATACGTGGGGATTTTGTTGGATCATTGAGATTATGTGCACTGGCACTTACATATGACATTTACTCAGACTTAATTATCTGTGAAACCTCCCCCGGAATCAATTATTGATTGAATCAGGGGTCTGTTTCATAAAGAGTTGTAATCAAATGCAACTCAAAAATCTGATACAACTTAAATTTCAACCAATCAAAAACATGAATTGGGACTTACTCTACATTTGTTCTGCAACTCTTTCTGCAATAGGCAGAGATCACTAGTTTGATAGATTAAAAAAAAATTGAATTATATTACCTGGAGAAAAAGATAGAGAAATTACTTCAAATGTTGCATAGCTCCAAAATGCTAAACAAATGTTTCTTAAATGTTCATTATTTTACAGACTATTTTGTTTACATAGCTTATAGATGGTCTGCTGTAGGTTATTACCGTAGTGAAGAAAAACATAGAGAAATTACTGCAAAGGTACATGTAGCTGCAATATTTGATACAATTGATATCAGTCTTCTATTAAAATGCTGAATATTCTTTAATTGTCGTTATTTTACAGACTTATTTTACCTAGCCCATAGATTAGTAGATCTTCATCCTGATAAAGCAGTATCATGGTTTGCTGTCGGTTGTTACTATTATCTCGTCGGGAAAAATGAACCAGCAAGACGGTTTCTAAGGTAAAGTAAATCAGACGACCCCCAAGACAAGTGTTTAGTCCAAAAACTTACACAACTTTTCTCATTCATTTTACAACCAAAGTTGAGCTAGGTCATTCTGGAAAGATTTTTTAATGTTTTTGACGGAACGTTTCCATTGATGGTAACTTTGACATCACTTGCAACCACCTTGGAACTTTGATTTTGATAGGTTATTTAGCACTGTTGCCATTTTAGTAGTCACTTGCAACCAGCCCCATATTCCTCACTGTAATTCAATCAGTTTATTGCAACTGACTTCAGTTCCTCGCTGTAATTTATGCCTATCACATATTATACAAATAATGAATGTTTATGAGTGCAATGGACAGAATATTTCTTGAGGTGAAAGATGAAATGATCCATTAAACGAGGTGTAGCCTAGATCATTATTTCATCTTTCACCAAATGAAGTATTCTGTCCATTGCACATATAAAGAAAAAAATCATTATTAGGATTATATGACACCTAAACAAGTGGAATGCCTCTGGCCGTCTCACCTGCATCACGCGATTCAACATAGCAGCAGTGCTGACTTTGAAAACTACTATAACTCGCACAAGATGTTCAGTGATACTTGGTTACTCTTATTTCCACGTTTTATGAACTAGACCAATACACTTAACAGAGATAGGATGGTAATTCAACAAATACCCCCAATGTGGCCAAAGTTCATTGACCTCACATGACCTTTGACCTTGATCATGTGACCTGAAACTTGCACAGGATATTCAGTGATACTTGATTACTCTTATGTCCAAGTTTCAAAAGTCAGATCAATAAACTTGCAAAGTTATGATGGTAATTCAACAGATACTCCCATTATTGCCAAAGTTCATTGACCTTTGACCTTGGTCATGTGACCTAAAATGCACACAGGATGTTCAGTGATACTTGATTACTATTATGTCCAAGTTTCATGAATCAGATCCAAAAACTTTTAAAGTTTTGAATGTAATTCAACAGATACCCCCAAATCGGCCAAAGTTCATTGACCCTAAATGACCTTTGACCTTGGTCATGTGAAGTGAAACTCATGCAGGATGTTTGGTGATACTTGATTAACCTTATGTCCAAGTTTAATGAACTAGGTCCATATATTTTCTAAGTTATGATGACATTTCAAAAACTTAACCTCAGGTTAAGATTTTGATGTTGATTCCCCCCAACATGGTCTAAGTTCATTGACCCTAAATGACCTTTGACCTTGGTCATGTGACATGAAACTCTAATAGGATGTTCAGTAATACTTGATTAACCTTATGGCCAAGTTTCATGAACTAGGTTCTTATACTTTCTAAGTTATGTCATTTCAAAAACTTAACCTTAGGTTAAGATTTGATGTTGTCGCCGCCGCCATCAGAAAAGTGGCGCCTATAGTCTCACTCTGCTATGCAGGTGAGACAAAAATTGATTGTTTTTTTTTTTAAATATGAAATTCATGAATTTTGATGCAAAACATGTTCATGCGGTGCGAGTTTGGTCTGTTGATTGTTACGTCATTACAACATGCACACTGCTGGTGCCTGCGTACCTGCAGAACTTGCAGGCTATGAGCTGCAGTCTTGGTGCGCGCGTGCAATGGACAAATCGTATGGATCCAAAATTGCATGGTTGATGACGTCATTGCAAAATGGGCTGAATGAACTATATCAAACAGCCAATCAAATCACAAGGATCTCTCTTGATGTCATATATTTCTGTTTACTCCTACAGCAAAGCTACAGCAATAGACCGTCTGTACGGTCCAGCGTGGCTAGCCTTTGGCCATTCCTTCGCAGCTGAAGGAGAGCATGACCAAGCGATGGCGGCCTACTTCACCGCCTCAAGACTCATGAAAGGGTTTGTAAATCTTTCTTCTTTCGGGGGGGTTCAGCCTCGAATTTCATGGTTTTTTTTACTCATGCAGCGACCGGGGCCCTGTCTTACAAAGAGTTACGATTGATCTAATCAATCATAACTCTATGGAAATAAATCAGTGTCATAATTTTTTCTACATAAAATTTACAAAATGTCCTTTGTAAACAAAGGTGAACACACCAAATTGTGAAGAAAACAACGAATTTATGTAATTTACGTCATATCTAGAAAACATTTTGAACATTCATGCATTTTAGATGTTGACGTTGCTGGCTTTCCATAGTTGTGATTGATCGGATCAATCGTAACTCTTTGCAAGACGGGCCCCTGGATTCCATTTGATTACTTTGTTTAAGTGAAATACCTGTATATGCTTGTATAACTTGTAATTCTATCTCTATTGTATTGTATATGATGGAAAAAAATGTTTTGCCATGAACTTGAACATGGCTTATTCTCCATTATAATATGAATTCAAGTCATTACCAATGCTGTAATCTAAAGTTGTTTTATTTTCAATTGTATAACATTAATCTTCTTGGAATTTTCTTAGAGTTGATGAAGTTCCAAGATTCCATGAAAGAGGGACTCATGATTTTAGCATGAAAGACCAATATTCGACTGGCTCATTTATATTAATTACCTCCATGGGAATGGGTGCATATACATATACGTTGAAGTATCCTCTTGATTTAGCAGTAAGTCTTCTTTCAAAAGATGAGTGGGGAATAATTAAATTTCTCCCCTTCTCTTGTAGATGTCATCTACCACTTCTGTATGTTGGATTAGAGTACGGTCTTACCAAGAACTTCAAGCTAGCCGACAAGTTCTTCATTCAGGCTTTAGGCATAGCCAGCAGCGATCCATTCGTTCTTCATGAAATGGGTGTGGTGGCTTTCCATAACGGAGAGTAAGTACTTTAAATCAACTCCCAAAAATGTTGTGAAGCTTCCGAACACTTCTGCTGCTCGAAATGCGAATGTTGGACTTTGCCTCTTTTTTTTTTACATTCTTTTTGTTCACAAAACTTTTGCAAGTCCCATGAAAATTGGTCTTAACATGTGATGGAAAATATGATCTCAACCCATTTAGCCATATACCAGAGATAACTAGGGCCAGGTTCAGGTCTGTCAAAGGTTCAGTAATAATGATTGCCCTTGATATTGTTCTCTAGCTAAAGGAATCTTTTAATTTATACTGGAAAGAAACCACTATTAACTTGTGTGACTATTACTTTCATTTAAGAGCACGGCCAATGCATTGGTAAAGGGTAAAAAATATGAATAATACTAACCTATCATCTAACATACAAAATTTGAATGTTCAATTAGTATATACTGCCAAGATCTTTTTTAGCATGAAAGTTCCATAATTCTGGTTCCATTTCTAATGAATTTAGAACTCTGGGAGGGGGAAGTCTATGCAGGAATTTTCATGTTCTGTAAGTTTTTTCCTTCTGCATATTTGCTTCTTAGCTGGGAGACTGCAGTCACGCATTTCAACGAAGCCTTGGATATAGTACAGGACATAAGCAAGCAGACGCTAGCAGATAAGTGGGAGCCATTACTGAACAATCTAGGGCACGTCTTCAGAAAACTCAAGTAAGATGAAATAATAGAACTGGAGAAAGGAAATGATGTTGACGGTGGTGTGAGGATGATAAAGGATATGATGGTGGTTGTGGTGATGGTGATTATTGCGGTGGTGGGTTGATGGTAGTGGTGATGGAAATAATTTTGGTGGTAGAGGTTGTGGTGGTGGTGGTGGTGCTTGTTTTTGTAATGTCAGTGGTGGTAGTGATACTAGTGATGATGGATGGAATTGGTGATGTTGCTCTTGGTTGTGATGTTAGTGATGGTGGTGATGTTGTTGGTGGAGATTGTCTTGTTTGTGATGGTGATGATGGTAGTAATGGGCTTATGATGGTGGCGTTTTTCATGCCAGTGCTGATGGTGATGGTTAGTCTGCTGTGCAAACCATTCACTTGAGTTAGGGTCTGAATGTGCAGCTTTTTCATGCCTTGTGTACTGAAGGCCCTCTCTCTCTCAGGACTTGAAACATCATGATTTCTTTGTGCTAGTCTTTGCATGGAGACACACTTGATCAAAGTTTCAATCAGGGTCTGTGCCTTCAGACTAGGTGATGGTGATGGTGATGGTGCTAGTGGCGTCGTATGTTGGCAGTAATTTGATGACAGGGACTGTAGCAGTCATGTATCATTTACTTATATTATGGCACTGCCTGTGATATTAAAAAGGATCATGTCTTGATAAAATCACAATAGAAGAATACAATATCATGAAAAGGAGATTTACTTTACCAATTATCAATAATCAATCCAGTTTAGTCTGTCATCCATTTTAAAAACCTTAATTTTTATTGTCACAGGAGATATGAAGAGTCCCTGGAGTACCATCGGCAAGCATTGATCCTTAGTCCTCAGAATCCCTCTACATTCTCCGCCATCGGCTATGTATACGCCCTCATGGGCCAGTTCTCAATAGCCATCGACTACTTCCACAAGGTTTGTAATGATAGATTGATCCCCCTATAGTTTAAGCCGCGAGGTATTTGGTCCTCACAGTTTATGGTGTTTATAAAATAATAATGTGATTTTTTTTGCGCCGTAAATGAATTGAATTGAAAATTTAAATCCTTTCTGTCACATAAATACATTGACAAGCCTTTGTTCTTCATGGTTTTGCAGCATGTAAATTTCAATATTTTAGGGCAGGATCACTTTACTTTAGGGCATATTTCGAAATTACACCACTAAATGGGGAAAATTCAAATGGGCACAAAAAATCCCCAAAGCCCTTCAGAGGGGCATGTTGTGCATTACCTGGATAAAATAATTCCTTCAACTTGGCTGAATATTTGACTTATGATGGAAGGAAAGCTATATTTTACATTTCTTGGTTTCAGGAATCTTGGCCAGTCACACGCCTTCATTCCTTGCATTTGTTTTCAATGTTGTACATGTATGCTCCACTGATCAGTTATGTGGCCCGTTTCATAAAGGACGTACAACTGTTGTAACTTTGCCATTATGGCAACTACCTTGGAATCCTTGATTCTGATTGGCTGCTGAGCCCTGTTACCATGGTAGTTGCCATAAAGGCAAAGGTACATGTACAACAGTTGCAAGTCCTTCATGAAATGGGCCAATTTTGTGTGTTTATTCTCTCTAGGCTCTTGGTGTGGGTCGTGATGATACCTTCTCAGTGACCATGTTAACTCACAGTATAGAGCAGTACATCGGTGAGATGTCACCTTGTACAGGTAAGACCACATTCCTCTCCCCCTTCCTTCATAAATCTCGCAAATTTGTAGTTGATTACAGCAGAATCACATGATACGTGTATGTTACAAAGTTGAAGTGATAATTGCAGATCTCTTTCAATTGACTCCAAATTAGTTTCTTGCAACACCCATTTCTCTACAATGAGAAGCATATCTTCCTATTTTTTTTCACCAAAATCGTGGAATCTTTTTTTTAATTTTTCCTCCACTTTGCATGCAATCCCAGGAGGAAGCGAAACCGTCCCTGACCTGGAAGCAGTCGTAAAGGAGGAGGTCGTTGCTACCACGGAGAAGTCAAACTCAAGTGTGGACATGGAGGTGGAGATGAATCTGGAGGACTCGCCAATGCCGCAGAAGATTGCAAAATAGGATCTATAAACCAAGGACAGTATCTGTAATGATGCAAGAAATGTAAAGACAAGAATGTCCTTTATTGGATGTAAGGACACCTATTAGTGTTGCCTCATCAGCTTTTCAAAGCTTTGCAGATGATACTGCAAAGATGATCTCTGATGATGCAAGAACTATGAAGGCAAGAATGTAAACCTTTATTGGATGTAAGGACACCTATTAGTGTTGACTTCAGAATTGTCTGCCTCATCAGCTTTTCAAAGTTTTGCAGATGATACTGCAAAGATGATCTCTGATGATGCAAGAACTATGAAGGTAAGAATGTAACCCTTTATTGGATGTAAGGACACCTATTGGTGTTAACTTGGGAAGTGTCTGCCTCGTCAACTTTTCAAAGCTTTGCAGATGATACTGCAAAGATGATCTCTGATGATGCAAGAACTATGAAGGCAAGAATGTAACCTGTTATTGGATGTAAGGACACCTATTGGTGTTGACATTGGAATAATCTGCCTTATGAACTTTTGGAAGGCTACTGCAGGTGATACCAGAGACACATTTGTTGAATGCACCTACATGTAGGTAATCTTGACATCTGTTTCTTGTTCTGAGGAATGATCCGTCTCATTGGCTTTTCTAAGACTTTCAGATGATAACAAAGAGATGATTTCTGAAGATGATGATGCAAGAACTATGAAGGGAAGAGTGTCACCGTTTATTGGATGCAAGGACACCTATTGGTGTTGACATCGGAGAAATCTGCCTTATGAACTTCTTGAAAACTGTTGCAGGTGATACCTTCTAAAGACACATTGGGTGCGAGAAACCTTGGTAGAAAGTGTGGATTGATGCCATGCCAAAGGACGCTAGGCCACAGTGGGATTTGAACACACGACCCTCTGATAACAAGACGAGTCAGAACCACTACACCATGATGCTTAGGTGCAAGATCAAGAAATCTATGTAATTTTGAAATTGGTTTCTTTTCCTTAGGAACAATCTGCCTCATTGGTGTTTATATTCAAAGACTTGCAGAAGAAATAGCAAATGCCCATACATGTAAGGCTGTCTACCAAAACACCAATCGCTTGTTTCACCCTGTACTCCTTTGAGAAGATCTTAACCTAAAGAGTATAAATTAAATCTTGCTTTATGCTCCTTGTCCAAATCTGTAACATTTTTTTTCTGAACACCAACCCATATTGAGAACATGTGTAGGACTTTCGCTTTATGTGGGGACTTATGCTTGATTTGGAATTTATCATAATTTTCTTGTGATACCCCCATTTTGAAATTATACATGTCACATTTACTCAATCACAGGGTTTCTTACCAATTTCCTTTTTGCAGATATCAAACAGCAAAATGCGCAACATTTTTTACAGTGACAAAAAATGTCAGGTATTAATATTTTCACGGAATACAAGACATTGTTAACAGTAATGAGTTTGATCCAGATTGTACTTTAGCTATAAGCATTACGTGTCATGAACAAAAGTAACACATTTGGGTTTTTTGCAACTTTATGGGGTATTTCTTTAAATATCACTCCGACCCTTGGATAGGACGTTAAATGGAGGCCCGTGTACAGGAGAGTCACCACCTTTGCACGTTAAGAACACACTGCATTATTTGTATAAGTTTAGGGGGAAAACCTGGTGTAGTGGTCCACCTGTACTCCCCCAATCAGTTATAACGGAAGGAGAGACCAGCCGGTCATAGTGATTCAGATCGCTTTTCGCCTCCCAGGTACAGGTGAAGCCAAAACAATTAAATAATTTCAGGGGCTAAATTGCACTCGACTTAAATATATTTTTCACTTTTTTTGCTGGTTTACAGTGAAAATCTTAATTTTAATTTCAAGGATACCAATAATATTGTGATGACAATGGTAATAGATTGTGAAGATTTTACTTTTGAATGATATCATACATGATGATGTATACATTTTTGTACAAATACATACGCTATTGCTTAGCATATTAAATATAGTCATGATTTTATATCAACATGAAATACAGTCAGTGAATTTTTTTGTCTTTCTCAATGGATAAGGCGACAAAGAAATCATGAGTATTCTTGAAAGACTTGTGGGGTGTTTCACAAAGATTTAAGTACGACTAGTTTCGTGCAAGTCCTCTGGGTGAGTTCCGGGTGATTGCCCGCAACAAAGTTTCAGAGCTACCAAGTCTCACGCATTATGCGTGAGACTCGGTAGCATTTTGGACTCTTGTTCATCCCCTCAAATCTCTGTCTCACGCAACTATCACAGCCTATCCCCATATACATTGTACACAATATCTGTGATCTCACTCAGATTCACAGAAAATCTCACGCATAGCTGGTCTTTGAACTTGGCATCTCTGAAGTTTGAGCGTGTGCTTCTGCAGGCAACTGTGTGTGAGGTGCGTAAGATACTGCCGATGCAGGCGACTTGTGGATAGCAAGAATAGTTTCACGCAAGGCTTGATGCGACAGGGTCTAAAAATCATACTGGTACATATGGAATGAACTTTTTTGTGAATCCCCCCCCCTGAATAGCATACAGTTGTGCTCAAAAGTCAGTGAACCACACCGCAAAATGCACTCTTTCATGTAGCCCAGGGATCTCCGGCCCGCTTCGTGGGCCGGAGCCCAGGGCTCGTATTCTGAAGTCGGGTTGAACTTAAACCCAGGTTTAAAGTTGTGGTTTAAGTATGGATAGCCAATTGTTACATAAATCAGCAACAGTAGAGATATCATATTTCAGCTCATTTTGGCTCTCAAATCATTCATAATTGTCTAGGAAGTAAAAAAAAAGAAAGATTGTCTCCACAATGGATGGATCAGGAAAGAGCACAGTAAACATAAGAAACATACAACGTAATAAAATTTTTGACTCTTTTGGCTTACCATAATTTTAGCACAGAGTTAGACCATGGTCTAAGTTAAACCTGACTTCAAAATACGGGCCCAGAAGTCCACCGTGCATTTAGACATAGACACAGGACTTGGGTAGATCGGGGTCTCAATAACTTACAAAAATGTGAAAAAGAGAAATTATGCACTTACATGATTATATGGATGAAGGTCTATCGTGTGACAGCATCCTGACATCGAGGCACAGACTGGAACCGCCAAAAAAAACGAAAAGTTCTGTCGCGATATACCTCTCCTTTCAAAATTCATAATAAAATGGGGTAGGAGAGGTATCGCGAAAGAACTTTTTTTTTTTAGGTTCCAGTCTGTGCCTCGATGTCAGGATGCTGTCACACGATATACCTTCATCCATATAATCGTGGTAAGTGCATAATTTCCGTTTTCACATTTTTTTTAGTAAGTTATTGAGACCCCAATCTACCCCAGTCCTGTGTCTGTGTCTAAATGCATGGTGGACTCCCGGGGGCCGATTCATAAAGCTGTTCGTAAGTTAAGAGCGACTAAGAACGACTGGTGATCCTTTCTTACTCTGTACACCATCGCCAATCTATTTATCATTTACCACAAGACAGGATCACCAGTCGCTCTTAACTTACGAACAGCTTTATGAAACACCCACCTGGGCTCCGGCCCACGGTTATCTTTCATGCTGAGTGTTGAATGAATATTTTATCATGCAA
Source organism: Lytechinus variegatus (assembly GCF_018143015.1). Taxonomy (NCBI): domain Eukaryota; kingdom Metazoa; phylum Echinodermata; class Echinoidea; order Temnopleuroida; family Toxopneustidae; genus Lytechinus; species Lytechinus variegatus. Next base: position 29,896,167 of record NC_054755.1, read on the forward strand.
CTTCACAATGAATATCTAAAACGTGGCCGAACGTGATCACTTGAAATATGTTAATTTTCTCGTGCGGTTCACTATTTTAAGCACCACTGTAACTCCCAAGTTGTCCGTCCTCTAATTCAACAACTCCCATTTATCATCCATCTTCATTCTGCTTATCTTCTAAATCATTTCTCAATTCAATTCAAGGTTTATTGAAAACGTGAGTCACAGCCAAATGGCTGAATTGATCATGTATACAAAGTAAAAACAAAAGACTCATTACATATTTCAAACATCATGTAAAACTGACATGAGAAATATGTGTATAGGCAAGAATACTTTATATTATCTCCTCTTTTTATTTCCCTCTTCTACAAAAATGGACAACTTCAAGTCACATTCACCTTACGGCTTTCCACAATCCATCTATCTCTTCTCGCTACCACTTGAGGATGTTCCTTGCGCTCTACACTCCACACAAGAATGTGATAAAAGATGGCACAAACTGTACTTATCATTTTCTTGATTTTTTATTTTTTTAATTTTAGGATCTTTCACCAATGACCAATTTTATACAATCAATATTCAAGCAATTTATGAACTACATATCATTCTAAAAAACTTTCAACAAATTTTAAAAACAAAGAAATGCATCAAAAGATGTGACAAGGAAGATCAAACCCTATTATCAATCATGCGAAACACTGTATTAATGGCCTGTCTTCGGAACTCTGGTTTTACTTGAGCCATGGTCTAAAGTATAAAGTGGTTTAAAGGTAAAAGACAGCAAACAATTATTTCATAAGAAAGTATTTGAAATCAAGTTTAATTTGTCAAAATATTATCATACATCTAGATCTAGTACATTAGTGTAAACTTATCATTGTAAAATCATGAAATCTTGGCTCAAAAATTGATTCTGATGATCACCGACACAGAAGGGCATATGTGGGACAGTATTAATATTGCTATGAAACATACCCAGCATTTGATGGAATTCCGTTCATATTTTGCTCATTTCTCACTAATCATGCATTTTCTTCCAGAGCTATTTGGCACATATCTTTCATCTATACATGTACATACAAACACTTTGGTGGTGGTTTCACTGGATCCTGTTCGAATTAATTTTTAGATCGTTACCACAACTGTTATTCATTTCTAACTACTGGAAGCCAATGTGGCATCAACTTACCGGTACGGAAACTTTTTTTGGAATTAGATCATTAAAGATCCAGACCGGACCCAAAAATGAAACTGATAAATTATATACCAATCGAAAGCTTATAAGCTACTTAATACAGCAAGGTATGCTTTATGCATTTTCACCGCTTCCCAGCCGAGTATTTTGCTTAAGAATATTCCAATTATCGGGCTTCGAACCCCGTTTAGAAAATAGGCTTTATGTGCTTTTCACCTGCCTCGAGACCGTGACGTCACGTGTAAGAAGCGTCGTGATTCCATAGGTTTGTACACAGAAAAGCTGGGTGATTTTTTTGTTTTCCAGATAACGCATTTCATTCTCTTCACTTCTATCACAGAGGGATATCGCATATATTTTTTCCCACAAGCTTGAATTTATGAAATCTACAGTTTTGAACTAGTTTTTGCCATATTTTATTTCCTGCTTATTTGGCGCAGATTTCAATTATATCTGCATTTAGATTATGTATCACAACTTTTCCTGACATCGCAATTTAGGCCCAATAAGAGCCAAACAAAGAAATCTCAAAAAAAGGTAGTGAATAGTTGTAGGTTTACAACAATTTGAACAGTGAATAATTTTCAGTGCCATTTTCATCTGAAAATGAAAAAAAAAATGGATTCATAACATGGAAATGGAAGAAAATACCCAATGCTTTTGTACACAAATCTATGGAATCCCAACCCTCCAGACACAACGTGACGTCATCATTTCCAGGCGACGTGGGGGTGCTCAAAGCGTAATTTGGAGGAGCAGTTTCTTTGATTTCTATTTAATATTTTTAACTATTGGAAGGAGATATATGTAATATTTTTGGTATATTTGTATTGTATGAATCATTACCTTTATTTTGATATATGATTGTTTTTACACCGGTCAGGGTCTTTAACGAATCTCTCAATTTATAAACACAATACAATAGTTTCCTTCCTTGTTAAAACAAGAAGGGTCCTAGAAAACACAAGAAGCATTACAGTGTTACAAGTTCTGGACACTCATGGCTTCCCATAACCTTAACCCTGGGCCCCTTCTTACCAGGAGTTATGATTGATACAATCAATCTTAAGTATATGGAAATCCATTAATGTCATAACTTTTTCTTTAGGAAATTTGCTCAATGTCCTTTGAAAACAAAGAGAATCACACTGAATTGTCCAGAAAACAGTGAATATATGAATAAACATCATTTCTACACAAATATTTTGAACAAACATGTATTTTTTATGTTGACGTTGCTGGCTTTCCATAGTTGCGATTGATCGGATCGATCGCAACTCTTTGTAATACGGGCTCCAGATTTAGGCCATGGCCCAAGTTACACTGGACCTCAGAATTCAGGCCGTTGAGTTAGGAGAAGAACAATTTAATTTCATAAGGCACCTCAATCAAACCAGGTATACAGAAAAAATTCTTTTAAAAAAAAAATCGATACTCAAAGTGACCCTTCTTCTGTTTTAATCGTGCAATGCTACAGAAAATGTACGTGCAGGATGAGCAGAAAACCGCTCTGTAACAATCCAGCCTCTTGTATACTACTCTTAGAGTGGAGAAAACACATGTGGAGGAATACATTTCACAAATAATTCAGTGTGACTTCAATGGAGTGTTGCAAGAAACATGCGATTGATTGCAAGTCAATTTTATGTCCCCAAATCAATTGTAATTCTTGTAATTGATTGCAAATTTGCAGAACTTAGATCGATGGTCTCCTGCTTGTATCAACATGCATCAATCAGTTTGCTTTAGTTGAAATTGATTGACACCTTGTAAATTTACAGAACAACTTGCAATTTTCGGATTCACCATATCACTTCATAAAATCTTCCAGTATATTCTTACCAATATACAAACAAAAGGAAATGCAATAAACTACATTTATCTATAAGAACGACTTAAGAGAACTTTTAACATACAATCATAAATACTACAAAATTTCAGCTCTACTGTTTAGAAGACGTGGATGCAAAAATATACTGTTTTGAATTTAAAAGTATTTAGATATCATCTTCTGTAAATGTTACATAACAGTTTAATTCCCATGAAATAACATTAAAAAAAATATATATGGTGTGTACGGAGTTTGTACGAAGACTATGTACACAAATGTGGACAAATTATCAGTCTTGATTAAATTTACATTCAAGAATTTATAAGAGTGTAAGCTTTATTCTTCATTGCACACTTAATGCCACCAACACCTGCCAAGATGGCAAAATAAATGCAGAAATAAAAACAAGTGGAATGCCTCTGGCCGTCTCACCTGCATCACGCGGTTCAATATAGCAGCAGTGCTGACTTTGAATACTACTCTAACTTGCACAAGATGTTCAGTGATACATGGTTACTCTTATGTCCACTTTTTATGAACTAGACCAATAAAATTACAGAGATATGATGGTTATTCAACAAAAAACCCCAACATGGCCAAAGTTCATTGACCTTACATGACCTTTGACCTTGATCATGTGACCTGAAACTCGAACAGGATGTTCAGTGATACTTGATTACTCTTATGTACAAGTTTCATGAATCAGATCCATAAACTTTTAAAGTTATGATGGTAATTCAACAGATACACCCAATTCGGCCAAAGTTCATTGACCTTTGACCTTGGTCATGTGACCTGAAACGCGCACAGGATGTTCAGTGATACATGTACTTGATTACTCTAATGTCCAAGTTTAATGAACTAGACCAATAAACTTTCAAAGTTATGATGGTAATTCAACAGATACCCCCGATTCGACCAAAGTTCATTGACCCTAAATGACCTTTGACCTTAATCATGAGACCTGAAACTTGCACAAAATTTACAGTGATGCTTGATTACTATTATGTCCAAGTTTCATGAATCAGATCCATAAACTTTCAAAGTTAAGATGGGAATTCAACAGATATCCCCAATTCGGCCAAAGTTCATTGACCCTAAATGACCTTTGACCTTAGTCATGTGACGTGAAACTCATGCAGGATGTTCAGTGATACTTGATTTACCTTATGTCCAAGTTTCATGAACTAGGTCCATATATTTTCTAAGTTATGATGACATTTCAAAAACTTAACCTCAGGTTAAGATTTCGATGTTGAATCCTCCAACATGGTCTAAGTTCATTGACCCTAAATGACCTTTGACCTTGGTCATGTGACATGAAACTCTGATAGGATGTTCAGTAATACTTGATTAACCTTATGGCCAAGTTTTATTAACTAGGTCCATATACTTTCTAAGTTATGACATCATTTCAAAAACTTAACCTCAGGTTAAGATTTGATGTTGACGCCGCCGCCGCCGTCGCCGCCGCCGTCGGAAAAGCGGCGCCTATAGTCTCACTTTGCTTCGCAGGTGAGACAAAAAACTTCATACAGTTGCATGATAAAGTACATGTACATTATTCATACCCCAATGCCGGTATTTCAAATACACATTTTCTCCAAAATCAACCTGGCACTTAAGAAAAAAAAAATATATTCTATAATTCAGATTTCTGCTATAAAATAATCAAAAGACCTCTGGTTTTCAGGACTTTCATTCTTTGTTGCTGCACTGTACATTTAGGACAAAATTAATAGGATGCCATTAATTCAACTAAACTCAATATTTCATAGCAGGATTCCGCTTTAATTCCACCTATTGTGTAAGTACATATCCCCTAATGGGGCTGAATAAATAGAGTACAACTTACATCTATATCTTTTTAAATATGTTCTTATAAGAAACTCCAATCAATAGTTCATTACAATTAGAAAGAATATACAACATAACACCTGATTATTCAATAATTTAAAAATTAAATTAATAATACTTTAAAACTTCAGTGAAAGGAGACCTGGGGCCCGTTGCAGAAAGAGTTGCAATCAATCGCAACTTTAAAAATCAGGCGCAATTTCATTTTCGACCAATCAACAACGCTCATTTGGGACTTGCGCATGATTTTTAGACTTGCGATCGATTGCAACTCTTTCTGCAACGGGCCCCTGTACATGTATGCCAGCATCATTTAAAACAATATTTGTATAGTTATGCAGGACTATATGAACAGCTAGAGTATGGGGTGCCAAATAGGATACCAACACTTTTAATGAAACTTTAATAAAATCTGATCAAATCAGAGATATATTTGGGTCTAGACATACAAAAGATACAATCCATTTTGAGACTTAATGTAACTACTTGTTTATGGTAGATGTAAATCACGCACAAATTTACAATTGATTGTAAAAACTGATTATATCTAGTTAAGGACCCTGGGAGGTGTTTCACAAAGATTTAAGTATGACTTAGAGTCGCACTTAAATGCCTTGTTGCGCGCAGTATAAAAGGCATGACAGCATTGGTCAGATCATGCCAAGAGGACGCGCACTACTGCGTATTGATCAATAAGATTGTGCGTTGCATATCATGTATGCATCGACATTTAAGTGCGACCTAAGTCATACTTAAATCTTTGTGAAACACCCCCAGATGTATTACTTATCTGTTATAAATCTGAGTATAACACCCTAATCAAATTGCAACAATAAACCAAATCCAAACGAGCCTGAAAATGATTGAGCATCAAACATTGATTCAGAGAGAGAGATAATTATGTTAAAACACAACGCAAAGAAAAAAATCAAACGCAAGTCCCATCCGCATGTTTCTGAATGGTTGCACACCAACTTTAGTTTGATTGCAAGTTTTTGTGAAACTAGCCCATGAGAGAATCCAAGTGCTTTTTAAAAGTTATGTAGCACCCTGTTTGCATGCACCAATCATACTCACCCCTTAGTCTGCAGGCACAGACCCTGATTGATTGCATACTAAGTAGATTATTGTGTAGGATCAATCGTAAAATCCGCATGAACAATCCATCGCTAAGCTTCATGTTACAGGACCCAGCTTATTAAAAAAAAAGGTGGGCTGTATTCTGAACTTAAAGTTGTGGTTTAACTATGGAGAGCCAATTGGGGCACAAATCCCTAACAGTACATATCCAATTTATTAAAATTAACTCATATGACATCCAAATTGCTGTCCCCCAGAGATGTAAGTGTACAGGTGTTTGCGTTGCTTTTCACATTATCCAGTGTCAGCGAATCGTTCTCCTTTCCCAGTTAAATGTGACTTGACTCTATTTCTACTAGAATAAGAATGCAACCTAGTTTTAAATGGATATGATGTCATTTTCTAGCAGGCTTTCAATGGAACACATTGGCCACTGGTTGAACTACAATCTTGTGATCAAATTACAGTAGCGTTGGGGCTCGGAAGGAAAACCTGGCTTGGCCTGGGGGAAATCCCCCCAACTCGCCGGGCTCTTGAGTTCCAGCCCAGCCTGGCTCCCAGCATAAATTACGGTGTCCAAGAAAAATGATGTAATTAAAACATTATGTTAAAAACAAACTGCATGAAGGCTCCTTTTCACAGAATATGCATGACAAAATGTATGAATCATGATCCAGGTTTGTTTCTGAGTAAAAAAAAAAAATAACTTGTGTAAACACAGCCTAAAACTGCAAGGTCAACCCGAGAGAGTAAACGGCAGGAAATGTAGAACTGGAAATCAACGAGGAAGTATCCCTATTTCCCACTGAGACCATATGGTCTCTGTCCAAAGTCTGTGGGAATTGCAGAGTTCTGGAGTCGATGGGTTAATCCAATGTTTGTGATGGTCCACGCTACTCGCTTCCTGGTATCTGCTTGCGCGCGTTGGGTTGGAACGTTCCCTTTGTTGCGTTCAGCTCGTTCCTAAAGTACTGTATGGTTTTTTCGAGCCCGACGTCTAATGGAACCTGGTGACAGGAAGATAAAGGCGATTAAGGATTGGCTAAAATGATTAAATTTAGCTAAATAGATAAGGATTGAGGGAGACACTAGGTGAATATCAAGAGGATGACCATTGAAACATGAAGTTAAATCTGACATATAGTTTGTAATAAAAGCTTGAGAAAAATGGGAGAAAGGTACATGTACATGTGTCAACAAAGAATGGGTAAAAATCAATCATAGGATAATTGAGTTATCCTTTAGCCACAGATTAAAGCAGAGACTGGGGGAGGGTAAGTGTACTCCTTTCACTAAAAATTTACAATGTGCCTTCCGTTTATGAGAGCTACCTCCCTTTTTAAAAGTACTAACCCCCCCTCCACCTTATTTTTTCAACTTGTCACACATTTTTTAAAACATGAAATGGGCTTTTTGGTAATGAGAGCTTTATATGATCTGAACAAAATTGAAGAATCATCATTATCATCATCACAACAACAACCGCACTAAGGGGGCTGTTTCATCATGGACCTACCAGGTCCATGGTTTCATAAAGCTTTTCGTAAGTTAAGAGTGACTTTAAGAGCGACTGGTTAGCATTTCTTACGTGCTAAACCCATCACAAATGAACATTTTGGCGGATACCTTTTACAAGAAAGGATCACCAGGCGTTCTTAAAATCGCTCTTAACTTACAAACAGCTTTTTGAAACACCCATGTCAGACTGCTTACCTTTGGTTCCCAATTTAATAACGACCTTGCCTTGGTAATATCAGGTTTTCTCTTTTGAGGATCGTCTTCAGCAGCTTGGACATGTGAGATTACACTCCCTCCCCCTAAGAAAAATAAACATACAAATCAGTGATTATTAATATTGGTGATTAGAAGAAAGGAAGAAATGAGACCGAGGAGAGGGAATATTGACAAATCGTTGGCTTCCCGCAAAAAGAAAAAAGAAAAGAAAAAAATTCAAGAAAATGCAAATTTTGTTTTACCTTTAGTGCTTTTAGCAGCTAGTGTTTTATTTTCTGTCCTAATTCTCACACTTTCTGACAGAGCAAGATTTTTTCTTCATCGATATTTTGTGATTTTGTTTAAAATACTCTACGAACGCTTTCTAATCTTAAGACTGAATACCATATGACCTTTTTCCGGGGAACAAAAATACACACTCCACTGATCAAGCTCGTGGAGAAAAGACACTTATGCGAATGCGCAATCCAGTTCCCGGAAAAGGCCGCTAGCGCGAATCGTTCTATGCCCGTAGTAAGCACGTTGAACGAAGAATTATCTTTTTCCTGGCAATGAAATATATGATCCAGTTCCCAGTTGGTATGTTTTTCGTTTATTACCTCATAATGACGTCACATTTAGGTTCGAAAATGGTACTAGAAGAAATTTCATGACATGCTTTTTCCATTACAGCAATTAAAAAAAATATTTTTTTAAAGAAAATGTTAATAAGTCCCTTCTTGCAGGAAGCCGACGAAATGGGTAAGAAGGGGAAGGAGAGAAAGTGATATTAAAGGTGAAGGAAGGGGGAAGGAGCAGAGAAGGGGGAAACTAGTATTGGACAAGAGAAAGGAGAAAAGGAAACAAAAAACAGAAGACTCACACCCAAAAAATGAAAAAAAATAAAGAACAATGGTATGAAGAGGTTGGAAAAGAGATTAGATAACAGGTAAAAATACAAAATCGGGAGAATACAAACAGAATGAACAAGATGTAGGTGTAGATGTAGGATTTCAGTGGCCTACAACATACGTCAGTGTACATGTATGTGGCAATCATTGGAAATCAGTTTCATGAAATTCTCCACAGGTTGTGTATTGTTTTAAGATCTTACCTATTTTACTTTTTATT